>NC_082711.1:122277406-122948239 GCF_030144855.1 Hypanus sabinus | reverse complement strand
GTCAGCCACGGGTGCACTACCTTCCCTGGTTTATTCTTTTGCCAAACTGGGATGAATAATTATTGTAGTTCATCCATGCGATCTTTAAATGCCTGCCATTTAAAGATGCTTGCCATCCACCGTCAACCCATTAAGTATCATTTTCCAGTCTATCTTAGCTAATTAATGTCTCATACCTTCAAAAATACCCTTCTTTAAGTTCAGAACCTTTGTTTTTGAATTAACTATGTCACTCTCCATTTTAATGAAGAATTCCACCATATTATGGTCACTCTTACCCAAGGAGCCTCGCACGACAAGATTGCTAACTAACCCTTCCTCATTGCTCAATACCCAATCTAGAATGGCCTGCTCTCTAGTTGGTTCCTCGACATGTTGGTTCAGAAAACCATCCAGCATACATTCCAAGAAATCCTCTTCCTCAGCACCCTTACCAATTTGGTTCACCCAATTGATATGTAGATTGAAGTCACCCATTATAACTACTGTTCCTTTATTGCATGCATTTCTAATTTCCTGTTCAATGCCATCCCCAACCTGACTATTACTGTTAGGTGGCCTGTACACAACTCCCAACAGCGTTTTCTGTCCCTTAGTGTTATGCATATCGATACCCATATCTACCCATATCTACCCATATCGATTCCACATCCTCCAAGCTAATGTCCTTACTTTCTATTGCGTTAATCTCCTCTCTAACCAGCAATGCTACCCCACCTCCTTTTCTTTCCTGTCTATCCCTCCTGAATATTGAATATCCCTGGATGTTGAGCTCCCATCATTGGTCACCCTGGAGCCATGTCTCTGTGATCCCAACTATACCATATTCATTAATAACTATCTGCACATTCAATCCATCCACCTTCTAACTAATGCTCCTTGCATTGACACACAAAGCCGTCAGGCTTGCTTTTAGACCATTCGTAGCCCTTATGTTGAAAAGTGGCTCTTTTTGCTTTTTGCCCTGGATTTGCCTGCCTGCCACTTTTACTTTTCACTTTACTACTTTTTGCTTCTACCCTAATTTTACACCCCCTCTATCTCTCTGCACTTGTTCCCATCCCCCTGCCACATTAGTTTAAAGCCTCCTGAATAGCAGTAGCAAACGCTCCCCCTAGGACATTGGTTCCAGTCCAGCCCAGGTGCAGACCGTCCTGTTTATACCGGTCCCACCTCCCCCAGAACTGGTTCTAATGCCCCAGAAATTTGAATTCCTCCCCCTTGCACCATTTTCAAGCCACGTATTCATCTGAAATATCCTCCTATTTCTACTCTGACTAGCACGTGGCACTGGTAGTAATCCAGAAATTATTACCTTTGTGGTTCTACATTTTAGTTTATCTCCTAACTCCCTAAATTCACCTTGTAGGACCCCATCCAGTTTTTCACCTGTATCGTTGGTACCTATGTGCACCAGGACCACTGTCTGTTCACCCTCCCATTCCAGAATGTCCTGCAGTCGCTCAGAGACATCCTTGACCCTTGCAGCAGGGAGGCCACATACCATCCTGGAGTCTTGTTTGCGGCCACAGAAATGCCTATCTATTCCCCTTACAATCGAATTCCCTATCACTATAGCTCTCCTTTTCCTTCCCTCCTGTGCCGCAAAGCCACCCATGGTGCAATGAACTCGGCTGCTGCTGCCGTCCCTTGATGAGACATCTCCCCCAACAGTATCCAAAACAGTATATCTGTTTAGGAGGGAGATGACCTCAGGGGACTCCTGTACTACCTGCCTACTGCTACGCTGTCTAGTGACCACACCTTCCCTTTCTGCCTGTGCAGCCTTTACCTGCTGTGTGGCCAACTCACTGAAAGTGCTATTCATTACTTTCTCTGCATCGCAGATGTTCCAGTATGAATCCAATCGCAGCTGATAGAAGCTGCAGTTGGACACACTTCCTGCACACATAGTCATCAGGGACACTGGAAGTATCCCTGATTTCCCAAATGCTGCAGGATGAACAAACCACGGGGCCGATTTCAGCTGCCATGACCTACCCAATACTGCCTCAACTTTTGAAACTTTCTCCTTTGAAAGGAATTTACCCAGCCTTACCTCACTTGGAGTGAAGCTCGTCCTCAGCCTCTACTCGTCAAAGCCTCAAATCCCCATTCCTTCATTGGCCGCCTTCCACAGGCCGCTCCGCTTGAGGTAACCTTCTATTTATTTGTTCGAGCTTTTCAAACAGCTTGGTCACCTGGACCTCGATTGCCCAATCAGCTGCTTTCTGCTGAGTCTGAGCTATTGAAATCTTGATTGTCTAATCAACGGCTTTCTGCGCTAGCCTCCTTGCTACGTGCTTGTGTAGGAGAACTGCGCGCTGCACCCCTGTCCTGCACAGACTCCAAAGTGATGCTTTTTCAAAATTTGCCTTCCTTTTCCCCATTCTTGCCCCTGTTGCCATTCATATATTTTCGAGAAATCTAGTACTTGGCAGATTAACGGGGCGAAATAAGGATTTTTCCGGTAGAGCTATTAATTTAGGCTGCCATTCTGAACGATGACGTCACCGGAACCCTCCTTCTGAGGGCTTTCATAACTGCTTTTATCGTCTTCCGTTCATGGCCTCCCTAGTGGGACACAAAGGGGTAACTTAGTTAGAAGTGTCAATTCCTGGGGATTTTTGCGGGAGTCCTGCCCCCTCCTATCCTGTTCCTCCATGCCGGCTCAGTACTGTCTCGCGCAATGCCCCTTTCCGCCCATAATTTCTACATACGTCCCCTCTTGTGGCCGAATTTCCATATTCCACTCCGCCCTTTGCATAACTGCCCCCCTTCTCCAGTGATCTTAAACAATCCATATTGCTCCATGTTGGTCAGGGTCTGCTTTACCTTATTCCATTGCTGGGTCTTCTCATTCAGATTGGGCAACTAAAAGGCATGGGCGACCTCGGGTCGGAGGCAGTTAGGGAAGGTTAGTACAACCATTTTGCTAGGCCGGAAGTATCACGCATTTGATTCCCACGTGGCTTTGAATCGAGACATGAAGTCAGTGACGATTTATCCTTTCTTCTGCATGCACCGCGTAACTTCTCTGAAGCGCCGAGGTTGTCGGAGTTTGGCAAGGATTGGGGCTTTAATTTCACGCAACCATGTTTTCATAGTTTGCCCGACATCCTCGCGGACTGCTGGTCGTCTGTGCTCCCCAGGAGTAGCATTGGCAGACGGGAAAATGACATCCGCCCAGGTCCATGAAGCTCCGTATATGATACGGAGGTGCGCCCGTAAATAGGGTTAAATATTTGACTGGTCTTAATAAGCCAATGAAGATACGCTACAGGTTTTCTTAGTGGATTAGGGGCATCGCCGATCATATTGCGTACCTCGGCAATATTGGTCCAGGGTTTTAAAATAGGGACATTGCCAGGGGGAACTGAGAGGTCTCTCCACTTATGCGCTGTCGGGTAACCCTTACCTGCTTTTGGTTGAAACTCGACCGTCCCGTAAACAGAGAGTCCTCCACGACCGTAAGTTCCGGAGGAATCGGGCACACGTGCTGGTTTTCGGTTAAGGATAGCAGCCGATACTGCCACGGCCTGGGTTAGCTGCCCGTCCTGGGGTATTTGTTGCAATTCCACAGCCGTTTCACTAAGCTCCATCTAAATCCCTGGACAATGTAACAGAGTACCTGATGTCCTTGTTTCCAAATAAACCGTATTAGCGGGCGAAACCATGGGGACTAGCAGGTCGCCCAACAATTGCTTTGTCCTCTTCGATTTTGCGATTTTTATCTGCGTGTCCTTATTTATTGAGACCTTTGGACTCGTATCGGCCGAGCGTCGTTCATGGGGAGGTTGCTTGTTCTATTCCGATCGGATTGGCATGACCAGGGACTTACCGCCTCTGTTTTCCATTTTGACATGTACTTTTATTTTTATTCATCTATATTAGTCGTATTCTATGTTCTATTATCTATACTAAGCGCACTTCATAATCAACTGATGACCATATACGAACTGCTGGGTCCCATTATATTTCACAAAATCATTATGTCTATTAGGTCTGATCTCTCTCCCAGTTTCCTTCTTGATTGTTTTTTTTAAATTAGGACCTAGGAGCTGATGTCTGGCCGATCAGGGACGTCCTTTCTGACGCCTCAAGCTGGTCCTGGTCTTGATGCCCTTCTTTCAGCTAAGTCTACAGTTAGAG
The DNA here is from genome assembly GCF_030144855.1 of Hypanus sabinus. Classification (NCBI taxonomy): domain Eukaryota; kingdom Metazoa; phylum Chordata; class Chondrichthyes; order Myliobatiformes; family Dasyatidae; genus Hypanus; species Hypanus sabinus. Next base: position 122,944,087 of record NC_082711.1, on the reverse strand, counting down.
TACCCTGGACCTAGTTTTGAGTCCTGTCTTTCACGGATTTCTCACAGGTAGTGTTTCGATTTCTTACCAAGGGGCCAACTACCCGTTTGGGGCTCAGTTAGATACCGTATATAGGGATCCCATACCCTTGCCAAATTTTTAGAGAATCTCCCTTTCCGCATGAGACTCAGACTCAGGTATTCATTAGGAGACCCTTTATTTACGTGGTAGGGAGAGCCGTCCCTCCGGAGAGCAAAGTCTCCATTTACAATCAGCACACGAACCCTCTTTATGGTTGATTCTAACGAGTATGATTTGTTCAACATTTCCATATTTGGTATTGTCCTAAGCAAGCTGGAGGGGAATAAGCCTATGTCACATGGCCTCATGGTGTACAGCTGTAGGCCGGAGCTTATCGCGTAGTCTTATGTCTACAACAGTACGGCAAATGACAGCTCCACGATTTTCTGCTGATCCGGGCTTTAAGCAATACAAGCACACAATTCTAGAGTCTGGCAAAGGTATTGAACAGACCCCATCTTCCCCAAATCCTCCATAAGTGCAGATAATGTAAGTGGATACAGCCTTTTCCAAGCACTGGTAGTCGAACACAGCAGGGCAGAGAATGATGTTGAAGGAACATGAGGGACAACAGTTTCTGCGCAGAAGGTGATGGACATTTGTAAAAAAGCTATAAAATTGTTTTTAGGCCAGGCTCTGGGAACCGTGCATAGGTCTGGAAAACACACTACAGGAAAGTACACAAGAAATCTTGGGCATCTAGATTCACAGTTCCCAGAAGTTTTTAAAAATAATTTGTGAGGGTTAGTTTATCCCACCAAAGGTGTTCTCCTGGAAGGTCTGACTCGGAGTAGATTAAACGGCACCTTATCCAGAGCTGTACAAATGCGATGGAGAGGAAACTCTCCGAAGAGGTTTGACTGGGAGAGTTATAGATTATGGTTGTAACGTTCTCCTTCGGGTGTAACGAACGCCGAATTTAACGTCCGGATAAACCACAGCCAATGAAAACCAGATCGCAGTAAGATTAACCATTTACTGTTCACTCTTCACATTAACATATGGTGAAAACTGTTGATAAAACAATACAAGATTGATACAGTATTTGTTCCTTCCTTAATATCACATTTCAAGTGTAAATACTTGCAAAGGTGACCATAACTACATTACACTAAGGTGCAGTATACAGGGAGAGTTTACCTGCTCCATTGACTACTTTAAATACACTTCCATGCAAACTATACGCGACTCTTTAACTAACGAAAGCATAAACATTATCTACCGTCGTTACTTCTAACAGGATCGGCATTAACATCTTAGTTCAATATATCGATTATCTATTAACTTACAGCGTTGCTCTCACTGTGATTTCTCATGCCTGCAAAACTACTTCTGCTCGGGTGAGCCTCGTGGCAAGCCCCCACCCTCGCGCTAATTTCAAACCGGTGTTTTCCCACAAGACGCGGCGAAACCGGATGTGACGTCATCGCATGCCGATATATTTTACATGCAATGAATATACTTTAAACACTTCTAATTCTAACTAGAAAATACTATTGAATGAATTACTAAGCGAAAATATTATAAACTAAATAACTGTCGTAAATACAGCACAATGGTGTTGACTGTTTCTGAGTTATTGAACAACGTGAACTCCAAATCCTTTAATGACACCTTGTCCAGAGTAGAATAGTGGTTTTTTTGGACAGGCAGCTCCAGGATGGGGTGTTTGGGAGGGATTTAGTGCGAAATTGACCAGAGTTATCCTTATGCTGGGGACAGGCCCCTCTCCTGGAAGGTGTGACTGGGACTGTTTTACATTGCGAAGTTCACTGTTTCTGAGTTACTTTTCAGAGTGAAATGCTGGTCTTGGGTTTCAAGTCTCCTGTGATGTATGTCACAGTCAGATTCCACTGTCTGTTGGTCAATATTTGGGTCCCATTACGTGAACCAGTTCCCACACATCTGCTAATGTGTGTTATCGAAGTGAACTGAGTTGTAGAACTGTTCCATTAACCAAGTCATCAGTCTCAGGTTACTAAGTTGTACCTAATTTCCCTTTCCGACCAGACGTAAATTGGTGCACCACTTTGTAATCAAGAACGGTCTCCAGGCGGAATGTTGAGTGTTTGCTAATTTCCTTGAAAGCTGCATAATATGCTGAGTTTTTCCAGCATATTGAGCGTGCGCCCTCCCTCTAGTTCTCTTCTTGGCTCCGTCTGATGCTGAGACAGTCACGGTTAAATCATGAAACCGGCCCCATCAGCGATTGTAATCGGAATTAGCACGGACTATTTCTGCTCATACGGCTCGATTTTACCCCCAGTGATTACCCTTACATCGTCTTATCTTCACACTGAAGAAGGCGCGTCAGAGACAGCGTGAATCGAGCCTGACGATTGAGCGTCAGAACATCCAAATGTTCCTGCAGTTGTTGCCCTAACTGAAGAGGGACAGAGACAGGCACCAAATGAACCAACTATGTGAGAGGAATGGATGAGTTGGCGGTACCGGTCCCGGTGGTGTAGATGAAAAACCACTGGACGCAGATTGAAGATGACAGGGGAAATGTAAGGCGGATCTGAGTGGAAACATTTCACGACGACGGTGGTCCATATATGAACTACACGAAAAATTGGCTTAGGCAGGTACTGTCTGGTTCCATCTGGCAATCCCTCACCTTGCTATTTACCTCAGCAATGGGGCCTCTATCCCTTCGTTTAGTTTCCAATCATTTCCAGGTTCCACTAACGACACACGCCTGCTTTCCGGATGTGCTTTCAGGATAAAGATCCTGTGATCACAACAAGGAGCTGCCAGTTCGTAGGTCGACTCCAGGGTGAGTAACCTCGTTTCATCGTTCTCAGGATGCCAGTTCTAAGTCAATCATCGCTTCTGGATACCCATTCCACGCTCGCTACCTCAATAACACCTCCCGACTCTGCCTCCACGCTGGTGTTCTGCATATGGGTTCGTCCACCGCCATGCTCGTGTAACAGAACGAACTGGACATAATGAACCTAGCGGAAACGGATCTCGTACAACAGGCCCGCGCCAGTCAGAGCTGCATACCGGGCGCCCACGACCAACTACTTAGGGAGGTCACAGAAAATCTTCGGTCGCTGTCCACGAAGGTATGAAAGGGCAGTGAAAAGGTGGACCGAGTTTCCGCTTCCCTTTCTCCGTTCCCTCCACCACTCGGGATGGCGTCGCACCTGGGATCAGCAACACAGTCCTCTCGAGAGCCATACGTACCCGAGTCAGAACCCTACGCAGGAGACCTAGGAAGGTGCAGGGCCTTCCTGTTACAATGTCCTCTGGTCTTTGAGCTACAGCCACGTACCTTCACTTCAGATAAATCCAAGATTGCGTGGATCATGGGGCTGCTACGAGAGGATGCATTAGCTTGGGAACTGCGATATGGGATAACCGACCAGAGGTCTCCTCCTTCCCCTCCTTTGTTGCTGAAATCAGGAAGGTCTTCGAACATTCCATTCGCAGTAAGAACGCCGCTAAACGCTTGCTTCTTCTTTGTCAGGGTTCACGAAGAGTAGCAAGGTATTCCACTGAGTTCGACCCTTAGTCTCAGACTCAGGGTGGTATGACGAGGCCCTACGGGAGGCGTTTTGACAGGGCCTCTCGGACAAGATAAGGGATAAACTGGCAGCGAGGGACGACACGGACTGTCTGGACTCGTTGATCTCGCTAGCCACTAGATTACATACTCAACTTCAAGAGCGGCTGAGATGAAGAACCAGTCGCCCCGCTCCTCGGGGAAGCCCCCGATCCACCTTACCAGTCCTAGCCAGCTTCCTTTCCCCAGCACCTCCAATTGTAGCTCCTGCTCCGACCGTCCTCGCCACCCTGGGGGAAGAACCGATGCAGTTGGGACGGAACTGGCTCTCCCCAGCTGAACGACTTCGGAGGTGGAGAACTGGGGATCATTTCTATTGTGGCCAGCCCTTTCCCTGCCTCCGCACCGCCATCGACCTTCTCCCCGGGGACTCTCTACCCACCAGTCGCCTTTTTAAGCTATCCCGACCGGAGAGAGAGGCCACGGAGAAATACATTAGCGAGTACCTCGCGGCGGGCATTATCAGAACTTCATTTTCCTCGGTAGGCGCCGGTTTCTTCTTTGTAGAAAAGAAGGACAGTTCTCTTCGTCCTTGTATTGATTACAGAGACCTAAACAGTATAACAGTTAAGAACAAGTATCCTCTACTCCTCATTAGTTCGGCTTTTGAACCACTGCATGGAGCCACCATTTCCTCAAAGCTGGCCCTTCGTAACGCCTACCATCTAGTTAGGGTGAGGGAGGGGGTCGAGTGGAAGCCGGCCTTTAATACCCCTCCGGGATACTTCGAATATTTGGTCATGCCCTCACCAATGCTCCCGCTGTTTCTTAAGCACTCGTTAATGACATACTGACGGACTTCATTTATCGGTTCGTGTTCGTTTACCTCGATGATATCCTGATATTTTCTAGCATCCCCCCACCCCACAAAGAACTCGTTCACTGTGTCCGTCAAGTCCTCCAGAGACTGTGGGAAAACCAAATATTTGTGAAATGTCTGTTCCACGTACCTTCGGTCAGTTTCCCGGGTTATATCATCGAGAGCGGGCAGGCGAGAGCAAATCCAGAGAAGATCCGGGCAGTGGAAGAATGGCCTAGGTCCACGACCCGCAAACAAATTCAAAGTTTCCTGGGATTTGCAAACATCTCCCGCCGATTTGAAAGAGACTACAGTCAAGTGGCTGCCTCCCTTACCAGGCTGACTTCACCTACTACCCCATTCTGTTGGGACTCCGAAGCTGACTCGGCGTTTACCGACCTGAAGAGGCGTTTTACGACCGCTCCCGTCCTGGTTCATCTGGACCCAGCCCGGCAATTCATTGTTGATGTGGACGCCTCTGACTCCGGGATAGGAACAGTCCTGTCCCAAGGATCAAGTTTGGAGTAAAAGCCTGTTCTCTGTGCCATCTATTCTCGCTGACTGTCCCCCGCAGAGCGGAATTACGACGTGGGGTATCGGGAACTTCTGGCGGTCAAACTAGCATTGGATGAATGGAGGTAATGGCTGGAGAGGGCAGACCATGCGTTTGTGGTATGGCTGATCATAAAAAAACATGGGTTATACTTAGACCGCTAAACGTTTGAACTCCTGCCAGGCCTGTTGGGCATTATTTTCTGGACCGTTCAAGTTTTAACTCACTTACCGTCCAGGGTCCAAGAACGGGATGCCGAAAGAGATCTCCCGCTAATACGACTCCAAGGAGGAAACTTCCAGCCCAAGGACTATCCTCCCACCATCCTGCGTGGTTGCCACCCTCACCTGGAAGATCGAGTCCAAAATAGAAGAAGCCCAAAAGGATGACCCAGACCCCGGGAATGGACCAGGCGATCACATGTACGTGCCCGTTTACGTCAGGTCTCAGGTTCTCCAATGGGGGCACACGTCTCGGTTTGCCTGCCACCCCGGGAGTGATCGGACCCTAGTGCTCCTGAAGAAACACTTTTGTTGGCCGACCATGGAGGCGGATACCTGTTCCTATGTCTCAGCATGCTCCATCTGTGCCCAGGGAAAAGCCTCTCATCGTCTACCTGCGGGTTTTTTCGTCCTCTACCTGTCCCTGGTCGTCCCTGGTTGCACATTGCCCCAGACCTCGTCACCGGTCTTCCATGGGAAATCCACCGTATTCACAGTGGTAAACCGGTTCTCCAAGGCGGTGCATGTCGTAGCCATCCCTAAAATCCCTTCCTCTCAAGAAACCGCAGACCTTCTTGTCCGCCACGTCTTCCGCCTCCACGGAATCCCCGTAGACATCGTCTCCAATCGAGTTCTCCAGTTCATCTTTCAGATATGGAAGGCCTTCTGTCAAGCCTAGGTGAATCGGTCAGCCTATCATCCGATTTCCACCCCCAGACGAACGGGCAGGCGGAACAACCAAGATCTGGAGGCGACACTACATTGTGTAACGGCAAACAACCCATCAACCTGGAGCAACTACCTCCCGTGGGTTGAGTACGCCCACAACCCTCTGGTGAGCTCGGCCATTTGAACGTTTCCATTCGAGTGTTCCTTGGGGTACCAACCCCCGCTGTTCCCCGGGCAGGAAGAGAAGATTGCGGTACCGTCGGCTCAGGACCATATTGAATGGTGTCTTAAGGAGTGGGAGGAGGCACGCACTCAGATCAGCAAAACGCAATATGAAGACGGCCGACCGACATCGGGCACCGGCGCCTGAGTATCAAACGGGACAGATGGTGTGGCTTTCATCCAAGGAGATCCCGCTCAAAAACGTGCATATGAAACTTGCCCCTCACTTTCTGGGACCATTCAAGGTCGAAAGTGTTATCAAACCCGCAGCGGTCCGCCTAAAACTGCCAAGATCTATTGGTATCCACCCGACATTTCATGTTTCCCAGTTAAAGCCAGTTTCAGTCAATCCCTTGCATCCCCCGGCTGAGACTCCCCCACCTGCCCGTATCATCGACAACCATCCGGCATACACAATCGGAAGGCTACTGGATGTGCGCCGTAAGGACAGGTGTTTCCAATACCTGGCAGATTAGAAAGGGTACGGTCCTGTAGAGCGTTCCTGGATCCCCTGCTCCTTCATCTTAGACCCTTCTGTCATCCATGATTTTCTTCGGGACAATCCAGACAGGCCTGGAGGATCGCCTGGAGGCTCCTGTTGAGAGAGGGCGACAATTATGGTCCCTTCTCGCAATCCTCCACCTTGCTATTTACCTCAGGACTTGGGCCTCAATCTGCTAGTTTAGTTTCCAATCATTCCCAGGTTTCACTATCTAAACACACCTGCTTTCCATCAAAAAATGCAGGATATGGACCCTGTGATCACAACAAGGAGATGCCAGTTTGTTGGCCGACTCTGGTGTAACTAACCTCGTTTCATGGTTCTTAGGACTGCCAGTTCTAAGTCTAGCATCGCTCTTGGATACCGGTTCCACGCTTGCTAAGTCAATAATGCCTCCCGGCTTTATCTCCACGCCTGTGTGTTGCATTTGGGTCCGTCCACGGTCACGCTCATGTAACACTCTCTCTCTCCTTCTGCGATTGCGTAACCACCAATTGTGATTCCCCAACAAAACAACTACTCAGCAAACTCCGTCTTCCCTTTTATCCCGGCTGGAACATGCCATCACGTGACAACGGATCACCTCTCTATCACGAGACAATTACAGCATACCAATATCACGAGACAATTACATCATGCTCACGAGAAACTCACGGGGCAGGTAACACTTTAAGCAAAGTGTTACGTCTAATCCTGGTTGTCAGAATTGCTTCGTATAAAATTTAAACCCAATTGTTCGACAGAGATCGAAGACAAAAGTAGCTAACTCTAGTCTTGGTAGCGTAATATCTGTTGTTGGCAAGGTGCTGGATTCGGTGATCTATGAATAAATAGTAGGTCACTGGTAGATAACTTCATCAAACTGAATTAACATGGTTTAGATTTGTAGCATCTGCATGGAAATGTGTTTATCAGTCCATCAGATCCATGCCATCTAGAGAACCATAGAACTACAGCACAGAAACAGTCCTTTTGGCCCTTCTTGGCTGTGCCAAAGTATTTTTCTGCCTAGTCCCACTTAGACTGCACCTAGACTATATCCCACCCATACCCCTCTCATCCATGTACCTGTCGAAGTTTTTCTTAAATGTGAAAAGAGAGTCTGCATTCACCACTTCAACTGGCAGCTCATTCCACAGTCCCACGACTCTCTGTGTGAAGAAGCTCCCCCTAATGTTCCCTTTAAACTTTTCACTTTTCACCCTTAACACACGTCCTCTGTTTTTTTTTCTCCCCTAGCCTCAGTGGAAAATGCCTGCTTACATTCACTCTATCGATACCCATCATAACCTTATAAACCTCTATCAAATCTCCCCTCATTGATCAACGCTCCAGCGAATGAAGTCCTAACCTATTCAACCTTTCTCTGTGACTCAGGTTCTCAAGTCCCACAACATCCTTGGAAACCTTCTCTGCACTCTTTCAACCTTATTAATATCCTTCATGTAATTAGGTGGCCACAATTGCACGCAATACTCCAAATTCGGCCTCACAGATGTCTTATACAACGTCACCATATCGTTCCAACTCATATTCAATACCTTGATTTTCAAGGCAAATGTGCCAAAAGCTCTCTACCTGATCTACCTGTGATGCCACTTTTAGGGAATTATGTATCTGTATTCCAAGATCCCTCTGTTCTACCTTACTCCTCAGTGTTGTAGCATTACCATTGTATGTCCTGCCTTGGTTTGTGCTTCCGAACTGCAATATCTCACACTTGTCTGCATTAAACTCCATCTGCCATTTGTCAGCCCATTTTTGCAGCTGGTCTAATTCCCTCTGCAAGATTTGAAAACCTTCCTATCCACTACACCTCCAATCTTTGTATCATCAGCAAATTTGCTGATCCAATTTACCACATTATCATCCAGATCATTGATATAGATGATAAATAACAATGGGCCCAGCACTAATCCCTGTTACACTCCATCAGTCAGGGGTCTCAACTAAGTAACAATGCTCCACTGCCACTCTGGCTTATCTCATCGAGCCAATGTCTAATCCAATTTACTAACTCATCATGTATGCCAAGCAACCAAATCTTCCTAACTAACCTCCCATGCGGGACCTTGTGAAAAGCCTCACTGAAGTCCATGTAGACAACATCCACTGCCTTCCCTTCATCCACTTTCCTGGTAACCTCCTCGAAAAACTCTACCACGCACAAAGCCATGTCGACTCTCCCTAATAAGTCCGTGTCTATCCAAATACTTGTAGATCTTATCTCTTAGTACTCCTTCCAATAATTTGCCTACTACTGACGTCAAATTTACCGGCCTATAATTTCCTGGATTACTTTTAGAGCCCTTTTTAAGCAACTGAACAACATGAGCGATACTCCAATCCTCTGGCCCCTGATCCGCAGATACCAACAGTCTAAATATATCTGCCAGGGCTCCTGCAATTTCAACACTAGTCTCCTTCAAGGTCCGAGAGAATAATCTGTTAGGTCCTGGGGATTTATCTACTCTGATTTGCCTCAAGACAGCAAGCACCTCCTCCTCTTTAATCTGTTTCGGTTCCATGACCTCAGTATTTGTTTGCCTTATTTTCATAGACTCCTTGTCAGTTTCCTTAGTAAATACAGATGTAATAAAAACATTTAAGATCTCCTTCACTTCTTTTGGTTCCATACATAGCCGACCACTCTGATCTTCAAGAGTACCAATTTTATCCCTTACTATCCTTTTGCTCTTAATCTACCTGTAGAAGCATTATCCTTCACCTTGACTGCCAAAGCAACTCTATGACTTCTTTTAGCCCTCCTGATTTCTTTCTTAAGTATTCTCTTGCACTTTTTATACTCCTCAAGCACTGAATTTGCTCCTTGCTGCCCAAATCTGTCATACATCTCTCTTGTATTCTTGATCAGATTTCCAATGCCCCTCGAAAACCAAGGTTCTTTATTCTTATACACTTTGCCTTTAATCCATACAGGAACATACAAACTTTGCACTCCCAAAATCTCTCCTTTGAAGGCCTCACAGATCAATCACATCCTTGCCAGAGAACAACCTGTCCCAATCCACGCTTGTTAGATCCTTTCTCACTTCTTCAAATTTGGCCTTTTTCCAGTTTAGTACCCCAACCAGAGGAACAGATCTACCTTTATCCATGACCAAGTTGAAACTAATCATTTTATAATCCAAAGTTTCCCCCTACACACACTTCCGTCACTTGTCCTAACTCATTTCCTATTAGGAGATCTAGTATTGCATCTACTCTTTTCAGTACCTCTGTATATTGATTTAGAAAACTTTTCTGAACACATTTTACAAACTCTCACCCGTCTAGACCTTTACCAGTATGGGAGTCCCAATCAATATGTGGAAAATTGAGATCCCCTACTATGATAACTTTATGTTTCCTGCAATTGTCTGCTGTCTCTCTCCAGATTTACTCCTCCAGTTCTCGCTGATTATTGGGTGGTCGAAAGTACAACCCCATTAATGTGGTCATACCTTTCCTGTTTCTCAGCTCCAGCCATATCACCTCGGTAGACAAGTCCTCTAATCTGTCCGGCCTGAGCACTACTGTAATATTTTCCTTGACTAGCAATGTCACCACCCCCCACCGTTCATCCCTCTGCCTTTATCACGTCTGAAATATCGGAACCCTGGATCATTAAGATGGATCATTAAGTTCCTGTAGCCAAGTTGCACTAATAGATATAATGTCATAATACCATGTGTCAATCTACGCCCTCAGCTCGGCTGCCTTGCCCACAATACACCTCGCATTGAAATAGATACACCTCAGGAGATAATTACCATCACACACAACCATTCTATTTTTGTCTTTGCATAAACTTTTAACATAATGTATTTTCACCCACGCTCCATTATCTGTTCTGGCACTCTGGCTCACATCCCCCTGCTGATCTAGTTTAAACCCTCCCCAATAGCACTAGGAAACCTCCCGGCAAGGATATTGGTACCCCTGTAGTTCAGGTGTAATCCATCTCTCTTGTACAGGACCCACCTGCCACAGAAGAGGTCCCAATGATCCAAAAATCTGAAACTTTGCCCCGTACACCAGTTCCTCAGCCACTTGTTCATCCTCCAGAGCATCCTACACTTTCCCTCACTGGCACGTTGCACAGGTAGCAATCCTGAGATTACTACCCTCGAGGTCCTACTTTTTAACTTCCCGCCAAGCTCTCTATACTCAATCTTCAGAACTTCCTCTCTATTTCTTTCTACGTCATTGGTACCGATGTGCACCATGACATCTGGCTGCTCACCCTCCCAATTCAGAATGCTGTGCACGCGATCAGAGACATCCGTAACCCTGGCGCCCGGGAGGCAACGAACCATCCGGGACTCTCTGTCTCGTCCAGAGAACCTCCTGTCTGTATCCCTAACTATCGAGTCCCCTATCAATACTGCTCTCCTCTTCTTCCGCCCTCCATTCTGCGCTCCGGAAACAGAATCAGTGACGGAGATCCAGGTGCTGCAGCAGTCAGTGCACTGACTATAAATGTTGCGATGTTGCTTTGACGTCTCAGGTACGTCACCTCCCCTACCCCCAGCCACCCCACAGTATCCAAATCGGTATACTTGTTGTTGAGTGGAATGACCACAGGGGAATCCTGCTCAGTCTGCAATTTCCCATTCCCTCACCTGATGGTAACCCAATTACCCGTCCCTTGTTCCTTTGGTGCAGCTACCTCCCTGAAACTTCTATCTATAAAGTCCTCATTCTCCTGAATGATCTGGAGGTCATCCAGCTCCTGCTCCAGTTCCCTAACATGATTCGTTAGGAGTTGCCACTGGATGCACATTGCATGTGTCGTTGTGAGGGACACCTGAGGTCCCCCTGACTTCCCACATCCTGCAAGAAGAGCATTCTAACACCCTGTCTGACTTTCTCTCTAAACCTACTAGTTAAAAAAGAAATCGAATGAGAAAGAAAAGCAACAAAAGCAACTTACAGGAATCTACCCTCGCCTCTGCCTGTTCATGCCGAAGCCTGTTGAGCCAAAGCCGTCCCACTCTGATTCAGTCTACATTGATGATGGCCGCGTCGCTAGACAAGACTTTTTTTTATAGAACGCTAGCTGACCAGCTGTCTTCAGCTCCTCCGCACCCAACTGGTTGGCCGTTTAAAGAACTGAAAAAGACCGCGAATATTCTCTTTCTCAAGCTCCTATTTAAGTTGTGCCCATATCTGTCTAAACCACGTCCATGTCGAGCAGCTTTTCAATCTTATTACTGTACTTACTTCAAACATTTCCTCCGGCAATTAGTTGTCTGTACCGATCTCTATCTGGCTGGAAGACATATCCCATTGGACTTCTATTCACTCTCTGTTCTCGCACATCCAGTGCCCTCTAGTTTATTATTTTAAGGTGACAAAAGCTAAACATGATATTTCAAAGTAACCTCACAACATCTTGTACAATGCAAAGCACCATCGCAACTGACTGATGAAGGCGGTTGTGTCAAAAGGTTTCATCAACAACGTGTCTATGTCAACATGACCATGTTTGAGACGCTGTCAGTTCATTCTCATTTGACCAACATGAGAGGAACTTTTCTGGATTTTAGAAGGGAACCTGTAGACGTAGCTGACTTAGATTTTCAGAAGGCATTTGATAATTGCCACATGAAAGGCTAGTGCATGACAGCGGAAATGACAGGACCGGGGGAAAGGAGTTTACAAGGAGTGGATGCTGGTTATTACATTGAAGACAGAGACTGAATCAACAGGTCTGTCTCAGGATGTGAGGATGTAAGTATTGGATTGTCCTTGGGATCACCTCTAGGCCCTCAATTGCTGAAAATGACAGCGTTTAAAGGAGAATCATGAAGATTCCAAGATTGAAAAGCATGTCATTTGAAGGGTGTTTGACGTCTCTGAGACTGAATTCTCTCGAATTAAGATGAAAAAGGGGTGACCTCATGGAAACCTACAGAATGGTGAAATGGCTTGAAGAGTGGTACGCAAGGGATGTTTCCTCTGTTTTGAGAGTTTAAGACTCAAAGGGATATTGCCTCAAAATATAGAGGCATACTTTTAGATTGGAGGTGAGGAAGAACTTCTTCAGCCGGAGAGTGGTGAACCTCCGGAATTCTTTGCCAAAAGCAACTGTGAAGGCCAAGCCTTTATTTATATTTATTACAGAGGCTCATAAGACTATTGCAAGGTCAGAACATGAAGGGATAATGAGCTATGCAGGAAATTAGGGCCGAACGGAAAATTGAATCAGCCATGATGAAATGGTGGAACAGATTCTATAAGCCAAATTGCCTAATTCTGCTCATATGTCTTAAGGTCGTGTGATCCAATTATTTACTATCAATATTAAGGACATGGAGGAGTGGGGAGGGGTGTAATAGAGTTTCCCAAGGAGCAGGAAACAGTTCGGGGCTGTCAATATCGATTTTAATCACTAGGTGGAGAATGCGGAGTATAAGGGATCGAAGGATATTAATGACAAGGAATGTGGTGAGGGTAATGTTGTGATGGGACATTTGGTCTCTGCAGCTGGATATAGAGCGCTGGCTGAATAGGAAAATACTTGAAAATGGAGTTTTAATGTCGTAAACAGCGATGCCGTGTTCAGTGGTGGAACGAAACAAAAGGCAAACTATTATTTATATGGAGAAAAACGACCATAAATGAAGTACAGAGGGATCCAGGTGTTATCCTGTACAAGTTACATTTAAAAAAAAAACAGCAGACAGGTGCAGTGAGTGGTGAATGATTCATTGATATTTAGTGCTGGGTCGATGGTACAGAGACACCGAAAAGTGTTGTTACAGTGTCAAACAAGTACACAGTGATGAATTTTGGGAAGTTAAAGCAGGTCAGGACATACTCTGTGAATGGCAGAGTCATGTGGTGTGTTAGTGAACAGAGGTACTTTGGGATGCAGATATAGTTCCCTGAAAGTCGCAACACAGGTAGACAAGGTTCTGAAGTAGGTTAACAACATGCTTACCATTGGCAGCAGAGGAGTTACAACATCACATTATAGTTGCACAAACCACAGCAGCAGTACCTGTGCAGTTCTGGTCATCACCTGAGAGGAACGCTGTGATTAAGCTGGAAAGGTGAAACAATTTTCACAAGAATGTTGCTGTGACTGGGGGCTTGAGTAACAAGCAAAGCTCAGTCCAGCTGGGGCTGTTTTCCCTGGATTGTCTGAGACAGTGGAAAGACCAGCCAGAAGTTTATAAAATTATGAGAGGTGTTGATAAGGTAAACAGTGAAAATTATTTTCCGAGGGTGGAAATGTCGAATTCAAGATGGCTTACAATTAAGGTGACAGTTTGGTCATTTATGATGAAAATCATGGCATGTTTTATTTACAGAGAGCTGGGCCCTGTTATGGGCTGCTATGGGAAGTGATGAAATCTGATATGAGAGTGACATTGAAGAGACAGCAGAGATTTAGTTTAATTTGGTATTGTGTTCAGCACAGACATTGTGGGAAGAAGGGCATGCTCCTATACGCTATTGTTCCATGTTTTGAGTCAGCCTTAGTGACAGAAAACTATTTAACCGGGGGCACGAACAGGTGGATCTGTGGCTATGAATGGGATCCTCAAGAGTGTTGGCGAACAGAGAGACTAAGGAGTACAATTTCATAGTTCTCTGAAAGTGTAGACAGGGTTGTGAGGAAGGTATTAATCACACTGACTTCATTAGTTAGAGTTTGGATTAAAGGAGATGGGACATCATGTTGTAACTGTAAAAGTCATTGGAGAGACCACAATGTATTGTGTGCAGTTTCATTTACAGGATGAAAGTCATTGAGCCATTAAAAAATTGGCCGAATGGTTTGGGGAATCTATAACGGACGGAGATAATGTGGAAGTGGAAAAGACTCGAAAGGGACCTGAGAGGCAACTTCTTCCACACAGAGGGTCGTGGGTATATGGTACGAGCTGCCCTAGGAATTTTCAGAGGAAAGAAAAATTACAATGTTTAACAGACATTTGGACAGGTACATATATGGAGAGGTTTAGAGGCATATTGGTCAAACATAACTACATCGAATTCTAGGATATGCATCTTGATCAGCATGGCTGATTTTCTGTTTTGTGCTGCTCTCTGACTCAGTGATAGATGGACTGCACGAGAGACTCCTCACTACAGGTGTAGATTATTCACCTGTGACAGGGACGGATGTAAATAATGGGGAGGAGCGAATGTTGCATTATTGATCAAAGAGACCATCAGTGAGGGAGGATGTCTCAGAATGATCTTCCGATGAGTCCGTGTGAGTGGAGTTAAGGAATAAATAAAATAGCAATCACATTGCTGGGATTATACTGTAAATCTTTTAATAATTGGTGGGAGATTGAGGAACAGATCTGTTGTGAAATCACAGAGGTCATGAGATTAGGGTTTCAGCAATAGGGCATTCAAACATAATGAAGAGCATCACCTTTGTAGAAGTTTTGAAGCGCATCCAGGAGGTCTTCTTCCAATACATTATAGTGCTACTTGGTACATGGCAGGAAAGTTGATGAAGTGTCAGTGGACGAGGACTTTGGAACAGGTCAGCACTGAATTTAATCAGTCTGGGAGAGGGACTTACTGTTGTAAACATGTAGCTTATTGGTGAAACCACGAATTATTGTGCACAGCTCTATAACTCATTTATATGAAGAATGTCATTAAGATGAAACGGTGCAGGAAGCTGAAAATAGTTTGGAAAATTAGAGATTTGAAGTAGACATTTGAAGGTAAAAAACTAGACCGAAGACACATGTGGATGTTAAGATTAAGGTAATTTT
Source organism: Hypanus sabinus (assembly GCF_030144855.1). Taxonomy (NCBI): domain Eukaryota; kingdom Metazoa; phylum Chordata; class Chondrichthyes; order Myliobatiformes; family Dasyatidae; genus Hypanus; species Hypanus sabinus. Next base: position 122,928,734 of record NC_082711.1, on the reverse strand, counting down.
CAATTAATGTTAATTATAAAGAAAGAATACTGAGTGTTTCAAGGATATGAAGAAAAAGGATAACTAGGGAATGAGAGAGGCCTTTTGGTGACAACCTATGTGTGAGGCTGGAGGAGGTACGTAGGGTCTGAAATGAATATCTTTCAGACATAGTCACCAAGGAAAAAGAGATGATGTTTGGACATTTCAGTTGGTGTCTTGAAATTACAGAGAACATGAAACTTACAAAGAAGGGCCAATTAGATGTTCTAGTGGGTCTAAATTTCGATAAATCCTCAGAGCCCAATGAGATTAGATGTAACTCAGGAAGCCCTGGAAGATTACATAGACACTGAAATAATTAAATATTCCATAGTCACAAGGAATCTAATCTTGATAACTGCAGGACAGGAACATCTTTCAGCACAATATTAATGGAAAGAAGGGGTTGAGTTATCAGGAAAGGCCGCATAACCTTTCCTCCTGAAGCACAGGAGGATGAGGGGTGAACTTGATGGGAACAGAATATCATGAAGGGAGCAGATGGTGTGAGTGGACCCCGGCTTTTCGAAGCACAGTGCCGTCGAAAACAACAGGCAGAGAATGAAGGTGAGATGAGAAAGGTGTTAAGCAACATGAGGGACAAAATTTTCTGCAGAGAATGTCATAGTTACGTGGACGCGTTTAATGAAGAAACTGCGTTCAAAAACCAGGTAAAAATTATTTCAACAGGTTCATGAATAGGTTGTCTCAGACGGGTATGGGCCAAATACAGACAAATGTGTCTAACTCAGGTCAGCATGGATCAGTTGGGATGGAGGGTCTTTTTTTCTGATCCAGACTGAAGTGTGTACAACATGAGGTTTAAGGAGTGGTGTGTGTGGTTTAAAGAGGATTTAAAGAAAAATATCCTCTTTCATCCACAGGGAAGTTACAACCTGAAACACACTGCTTTAGTTGTTGATGCGGGCGAGTATTTAAGGACCACCTGGGTAAACGACAAAATAATAAATGATAAAAGACAAACGAAGTGTAGTCTTAGTGGAGACAGATTCTTAATGTTCGGTACAAACAAAGTCCCACAAAGCTGAAACATATAGACAAAGCCGAAGTCCCTGTAACTCTGCATCATAGGTAGACACAGTTGTGAAGAAGGCTTGCGCCCTGCTTGCCTTCAGCAACCAAAGACGTCACCTGGACGTCACGTTAGAGTTGTACAAAACTGTATTAGGGCCAGACGGTGTGAAGGATTTCGGCCAAGTCGGGTAAATACTTTTGCGAGACTGTAGAATTGCTTGTCTGTATTGCTTAGTGTCGATTAGCAGGAAATCGTGGTACTGCCTTTTAGCCTACGTCACGAGGGTATGTGATTTAATTGGGGATGGAAATTCAGAGTAAAGGGTTAACTATCTGAGTTGTTAACACCTTGCACCTTTCTTTAATTAGCAAAATGTCTCGTGCTGATCATGGTTCATAACGGAGCACTAAAACAGAGACAGTGAAGGTCTTAAATTGTAGAGAGGACCCTGTGAAGTTCCTGACAAATCGCGTGAGTGGTTTTCTTTCACCTGTTTGGTACGAACATATAAAACATTTTGTACTTTCGTACTTTACTGACTTCCTGTATCTAAGGATTTAATAAACCTTCATTATATTATAAATAAAGACTCCCCGTATGACCTGAACTTTCAGCACACTTGCAATAATCTTATCTGTGTATTTTGTACAGAAACGAGACTGTCATTCATTGGGAACTTCTGACCGTGAGCGACTCTGAGCCTTGGGAAACAAAACTACTAGGGAAGACCAGAACAGACGAGGGGCCCAACCGGCAGATGACCATCCTTGAGCTCCTGGAGAGGGTCAAAACGGTACATGTTAGATGGCGTCCGAGACCGACAGGAACTCCACTGAATCGTCAAACTAATGGACAACAGAGACTTTGGAAGTCGGAATTGAATACTATTCAGAGAAAGGTAAGATGATTGTATTGTGATTGAAAATTAACAAAATATGGTTACAGATTATCCTAAAACTAACAGTTAAGAAATGGATAGTCAGGAAAGCAAAGGCGCCGATGCCATTGTCACTGTCCCAAAGAGAAGAGAATTAGCCTCCAAGCCTGTCGATCCACCAACGCAGGATCCGATGAATAAACATACTGAGAAAAGGGTAAAGCACCATAAAAGACTGGGCAAATTTTAGGCGTGCCCCTGTGCATCCGAGCTCGCCAGTGGACAACATATTGCTGGAAATTGGAGATTCCAGGAATGTGATTGCTTTTCTGGCGATTTATACGGACCGAACGCAAGACACTGGCCTTTGGATGCTCTTTTGATTTGAAGAAAATTCGTTCCAGGAAAGGTGAGACCAAAGGAAGGGATGAGGTCCCGAACTGGGATTTGGAATGCTTGAAGTGATGTTTTAAAGCACGGGAAGAAGTGGTTAAAAGACACGTGACACCAGAATCTAAATCAGGTTTATTATCACAGGCAGCAGCAGTTCGATTTTCAATTACTTGCATTGAAAAGATTTTCTTAAATGTGCAAAAACAGAAATATTGCAAAAATAAAGTGTTAGTGTCCAAAATTTCAATGTCTATTTCGGGATCGATGGCAGAGGGGAAGAAGGGGTTCCTGAATCGCTGAGTGAATGCCTTCAGGTGTCTGTATCTCCTACCTGACGGTAAAAGTGAGAGAATGGCATGCCCTGGGTGCTGGATGTCCTTAAAATGGATGCTGCCTTTCTGAAACACCGCTTCCTAAAGATGTCCTGGGTACTTTGCAGGCCAGTGCCCAAGATGGAGCTGGACTAGGTTGTACAACCTTCTGTAGATTCTTCCGGTTCTGTGCAGTAGCCCCTACATACCAGACAGTGCAGCCTGTCAGAATGCTCTCTACCGTACAACCATAGAAGCTTTTGAGTGTATTTTTGACATTCCAAATTTCTTCAAACTCCTGATAAAGTATAGCTGCTGTCTTGCCAGCTTTATCGATATGTTGGAACCAGGTTAAATCCTCAGAGATCTTGACACCGAGGAATTTAAAGCTGCTTATTCCCTCAATTTCTAATCCCTCTAATCCTTCTAATCCCTAATTAGCATGTGCTCCTTCGTCTAACCTTTCTTGACGTTCACAATCAGCTCTTTCATCTTACTGACGTTGAGTGCCATATTGTTTGTCCAGCACCATTCCACTAGTTGGCATACCTCACTCCTCTACGCCATTTCGTCACCACCTGAAATTCTACCAACAGTGGTTGTATCGTCAACCAATTCGTAGATGGAATTTGAGCTATATCTTGTCACACAGTCATGTGTATACATAGAGTAGAGCAGTGGGCTAAGCACGCACCCTTGAGGTACGCCAGTGTTGATCGTCAGCGAGGAGGATATATTATCACCAATCCGCAAAGACAGTGGTCTTCCGGTCAGGAAGTCGAGGATCCAATTGCAGTGGGAGGTAGAGGCCAAGGTTCTGCAACTTCTCATTCAGGATTGTGGGAATGATGGTATTAAATGCTGAGCTGTAGTCGATGAACAGCATCCTGACGTAGGTTTTTGTGTTCTCTGGATAGTCTAAAGCCGTGCGGAGAGTCATTCAGATTATGTCCGCTGTTGATCTATTGTGGCGATAGTCAAATTGCAATGGGTCCAGATCCTTGCTTAGGCAGGAGTTCAGTCTATTCATAACCAACCGCTCAAAGCATTTCATCACTGTCAGTGTGAGTGATACCGAGAGATATTCGTTAAGGCAGCTGGTTTAATTCTTGCCAGTTTTTGACAAGTGGGACCATTTGCCTGTAGCAGTGAGAGGTTGAAAATGTCCTTAAATACTCCCGCCAGTTGGTTGGCACAGGTTTTGAGAGCCAGACCAGGTTCTCCAACGGGACTTTCTGCCTTGCGAGAGTTCACTCTCATTGAAGACAGTCAACCATCAGCCTCTGAGACAGAGATCACAGGGTCATCAGGTGCAGCGTGGATTTTCACAGCTATAGTTGTGTTCTCCCTTTCAACGCATGCACAGAAGGCGTTGAGTTCATCTGGTAGTGAAGCATCGCCGCCATTCATACTATTGGGTTTCGCTTTGTAAGAAGTAATGTCAAGCAGACACTGTCAGAGTTGCCGTTTATCTGATATCACCTCCAATGTCGTTCGAAATTGTCGCTTCACCCTAGAAGTAGCCTTCCACATATCATACCTGGTACAGGCCTGGGTTTCCAGATTTGAATGTCAATGATCTAGCCTTCAGCAGACGATGTACCTCCTGAAACTAAACCTAAGATAGAGGAGAAAATTTTTTTAAAAAAATAGAAGCAGGCCCTCCACAGCCTTCTCTTCTTTCTTCCCCTGTGGGATTCTATCCTAAAATCCTAGGTGCCAAGCTGCTAGAAAACCCTAATACGGAAATAGTAATGTAATACATATGTGCCACGGCCGCAGCATCACACTGAGCCTAGCTGTTGCAACATGTCACAGTCACATTCCGGGAACCAGTTTCCTGCATGTGAACGGATTTCCCCATCCGGTGCCTCTAGTACAGGACATCCTTCTGCTGCCATGGAACAGGAACAGTCATAGCCTGTGGACATTCTGCAGAGTATACGGTGCAAACGCGGTTACAGGCCAGGAGAGTGCAGTCTCAATCAAATTCATGATGGGTATTTGAAGATATAAGAGGAAAGCCGAGGCTCATGCCGAAGAGCCTATTCGGCATGGTTTAAGAGCCAAATGTTTTTTAGCCCAAAAGGTAGAGCCGCCTAAATACAGCTAAACCTTGTCAGATAAAAGAAACAAACTTCCTGGAAGGAGAATAATCCCAGGGAATAAAGCCTCCCTTTAAGCCTAAATATCTGAGTTGCATGTTGGAACGGTTAATAGTGGAAATTTCAGGCGCCTTTCCAACTGATGTCACCATTTAGGTCCCCATACTGGAGTGATTGTCACAACACGAATTCGGCAGCGAGGTAGATGCAACAATTGCGCTTGTGAATTTTTACATGTATGCAAATTATTTATTCGTGATAGTTTTTAACTCCAAACTTGTCATAATAGTGCTTTTCGAGACTTGGGCAGGGAACAGCAACGCAGACAGCAAACTGTCTGACTTGCTTTCGGCCTTTTCTCTCAGAAACTGGACTTTTGAGTCATCTGACTTTGAAGACTAGCGGTATTTGTTTAATGTTTAGATTTTCTTTTCAGCCGCAGTATAGGCCTCGGTTCCCATTTGAGAGTTTTAGTTAACGCCTCTATTTGGCCTAGCGTTTATTGTTTATTTTCCCTTAAACACTGTTCGCAATAAAGTTTGTGAACTATCGACCTGCTTCAGTGTCTCTCAATCCGCACTTGGGCCGTATCCAAACCTGGTAACAGTGACAGTGAGTCATCCCCTTAGGACTGTCCTGTTTTGGATCCCTTGTACGTTTGGACGGGAAATCCCATTCCCTTCTCCTCAGTATGACTGTAAGAAGTAAACCCGTCTCTTGTGGGCATTGTACAAGAATCATGTTGATCTAATTGTCTCTGCGACACCCCACCGAGTCACACTTGAGAAAAACTTGAGACTGTGCTCCGTTCGCCAATAGTATTTATCTTCCGAGGCTGTTAACGGCATTAAACCCGTTCTAAAGATTTTTTTGCAGTAAAGAGTGCTATGCATGACGCAAAACCCTTGCAGTACCCTATTTTCCCAATCCCAAAGCGGAGCAGGCCGGACGAATGGCGGTTTGTGCAAGATTAGCAGGCTGTTATTGAGAAATATATGCCTGAAATGGCAGTAGTAGCTGTGTATTAATTGAACTATGTAACCTATATGCTATTTACATATACTCTTATATACCGAGCATTTACTATGTTTACTAGATATGTCATCTATAATTAACCGAAGTGTATTAATTGAACTATATTCTATGTACTATAAATCAGCTGAAATGTAACTTATATACTATGGAATGGGTTAATAGCTAGTGAAAAGATAACGGTGGATCGAGCAGGCAAAGGGGGAACAGACAAAGGAATGTTAATAGCTGATGGAGAGATAACGGTGGCCAGGGAGGAGAGATCGTATGGCTTGAATTATAGACAGGGAGGGAACGAGATTGACTAGGAAAAGTAATGGTGGCAGGTTAGGAGGTGACATCTTGGTGATAAACTGTTGAAGAATGATTGGGTATGCTGATAAGGCCGAAATGTAACTGAGATAAGAAATGGCTATAAAAAGCGCTGTGTACCGGGGCTCGGGGAGCAGTCAGTGACAAGTTCATTGATTGCTTCAGCCTTTGTTTGCAAATAAAGGCTTAACTTCTCGAAGAATCGTCTGCGTCTCCTGGTCATTTCAAGAAAGCACGACAAAATTGGCGACGCGGCAGGACCGGATAGAGACCCGCGAAGAAGAAACGGGAGATCGGGGACGATTCCCGGACTCCCGGGGACCCTCACAGGGCTAACAGAATTAAGGGTGCACCCAAACAAAGGTAAGCGCTTTTTGCGACAATTTGGACTAAGAATTCTGTTGGTTTTGGGTTGGTCTCGGGGACTCAGAAGTGTGGAACCACTGCTGAAGGGTCTCTCCGGTCCAAAGAATCTGGGAGAATTGGGGGTTAACAGGAAGCTCAGAGGATTGATCGAGAACACTGCAGTGGGGGTAAGTACGAGTAAGCTAATAAGGGGTTAAGTGAAAAACAATTCCACGTGGTGTTGGTAAGTCCCTGTGGATACCGCTTCATATAAAACGAAGTTCTGAACGGGCAGGGAAAGGAGAAAAAGAGAAAGTTCCGTGGATACCGCTCTAGTTAGAGGTCTGCACGGGCAGAACAGAATAGAAAACAAGGATAGTCCGATGAATAGTTTAAGGCGCTGGTAGATAGACGATAGGCTAGGCATAGAATTAGAATAAATAGTATTATCCAGTAAACGAACTGCGAATCTCTGAAATATCTTTAAAAAAGAGAGCAACATGACAGATAAAGGAACAGCAGTAGAGATTCTGAGCAAAAAATTCCCGGTGCCAAGATAAGATCACAAAAGCTTCAGAAAAATTGGAAAAAAGAACTAAGCACCTGGTCACAAAATGGCCAAGAGAAGGAACGTTTGATTTAAGCTTGTGCGAAGAAATGGAGGCGCTAATTAAAAATTACAAACCAAAAGATAAATCTAAGAAAAGAGAGCAAAAAAGAGAACGAGAAATGGAAGTGCTAAAAACTCTTCAGAATGGAGGGAGAGAGGCTGAAGAGGACAGGTAGAATATTGATTAAAAGTGAGGAAGACACTAAGGTGCTGGAGAAACAGTCTGTTAGAGAGAGAGGGAGGTACAGTGAAAAGCTGGCTACAGCTCCATACCCGGATGTGAAAGAAGCAGAAAGGCCCCCTCCATATTACCAGCAGGAAACACCCAAGCAGTGCCCCATGATATCAGGAACAGTATGCCTGCAGGGGGAAGTAAAGGTTTGGGATCCTGTGGAGGAAAGAAGTAAGTGCGGGAAGTAAAAGCAGCGATGTGGAACGAGATAGAGGCAAAAAAGATAAGGATGGAACAGGAGAAAAGAGAAATGTCAAGAGAGGTTGAGAGGTTAAAGAATTTGACAGGTAAAAGAGATTATGAGGAGTATCTGTTATACCGTAAAGATGGACAGACTAGAAGGGAATGGGACCCATCAAAGAGGCAAGAGCTGAGTGATTCGAAAGGAAGTTGGGGGAAAGTAGGAGACAAGAGCTTTGAAAAAGCACGAGGGAGAATGGCGAGGCAAATATTGGAGATGGAACAGGGGACCAGAGGAGAGAAGGCACAAGGGAGATGGAATACCCGAGAGAGGTATAAGAGGCAGCCAGTAGAAATAGGGCCAGCAATAGATGAGGAATCGTGTGTAAGACTGCTTCATGTTTTTTTGACAGTGTCATTGATGCCAATTTGCACCAGGCTGCTCGAACTTCTCCTTCAAAACATGCTGCAAATGCAGCTATACCCTCTGGACGCTACCACCAGGAAGGCAACACGGCATGCTCTGTTGTGGCCGCAGTATCTCCAGTCTGTCCCCACTAATTACTGAGTCCCGTAACACAATCACACTGCCTAACCTTTCCCTTCTGCTGTGCCTTAGAGCCAGCCACACTGCCACTGCTTCTTTTGTGCCCTGATGGGTTATCACCCCCACCCAAAGAGGTTGCTGAGAGGAATGGCCAGAGGGTAACCATCAAGATTTCTTAGTCTCGTTTTGAAATTAAAGAATTTCTTAAGATCGGGTACAGTCAAAACTCATCAACAGCGTCAGTGGACTCGATCAAGAGGACTTAAGTAAGTCTGAGGACTTGCTTAAAATCTTTTATGCTCTGACATTGAAGACCCCGAAGTCTCAGGCCAGATGTTGGAAAGTGGGAATATAAGGTGCCCGAACTGGTTTCCACCCGTAGTGATGGATTCCAGGACCATCTCACACCGATCGTGGGACCAGTGGTATTGCTCCCCGGTAGCTGTGTGGGTAGGTTTCACTGAAAACGCGATTACACCCACAGAACGTGGTTCTGACATTGTGTCCAGTACTCTGACTGGTGAGGAGCTCTCAGTGGAATTGGAATTCTATCGTATTCCTGATCAGTCCACTGGGAACAACATATTGGTCGTGGGGTCTTCTTAGGGATTATTTTACATTGATACTTGTTGTTTAGATCTCACACACAACATGTACGCACGACTTGAGCTCACTGCTTTAATGATCTCAGATATTTTTACCCATGGTCACTCGGATGCTTAGCTTCTGCCATCTCGTCGTATTCCGTGTCACAATTTGGTCACTGTAGATCACCATCTTATACATAATGATGGACAGAAGCGGAATCACATTCTCACCTTCCCCATGATCATCGGAACAAATATTGACATACATTTCCTCGTAAGATATGAATGATTTTTCTAGTGGTGTGCTTATTGTGTGACGTTGTTTCTCTTGGAGTGGAGAAAGGTAGTGTGATATTTGAGGTTTTAAAAAGTCATGAAGTTAACAGACAGATAGAGAACGGGAAGCTTTTCCATTTAAATGGTACATGTCTATGCCCCAAATGAGCTGATGCATACGGAGTGGCTAAAGACAGGGGATACTCATCAATGGTGGAATATTGAAACATAGAAAACCTACAACACAATACAGGACCTTCGGCCCACAAAGTTGTGCTGAAGATGTCCCTAACTTAGAAATTACTAGAATTTCCGATAGCCTTCCATTTTTCTAAGCTCCATGTACCTATTCATGAAACATAGCAAAGCATGTAGACAGATCACGGCAGATAGGGACTTAGTTCGGTCTGTCATTTAGCAGACAAACAGAGACTTGTCTTTGTTCCGTGAAGGTTCCAGCCGAGAGGTCTGCTGGAACTATAGAAACACAAATCTGGTCAAACCTAAAACACAAAGTATAGTCCTGGTCATTACACCATAGGACATAGAGACATATCGATATTAAATTTAGGAGGAAGAATCCCCACTTTATTCTGCATATTGTTAATGTGTGGGATATGGAATTGATCTGTATTCACAATCTGCATGTCCTTTTTGAATGTACCTCAGTATAGTGTCTCTTTATTCATGTTCTCTGGGAGAATTAAATAGACTGCAGTAGTGTAGATTAGTAGTCAGTTGTAAGCAAATATATTGTGAGCCCATTGTCCGGTTTCCACCTCAATGTCTAATCCAATATAACCAGCTCATTGAAACTGTCACTATCTATAATGAATAGAAATATCAACTAGCGGTAGCTTAATATAGTTGTGAAAATTGTAGTTTAATCAAAGAAATGCAGATAATTATATATGATGATTCAATGCCAATGTTATGGAACAAAATGTAAAAAGTATATGACCCCCACACTCTCACGCTGTACCAGCGACTGACAGGTACAGAATTAATTCTACACTCCCACACTGTACCAGAGCCTAGAAGATAGGGGATTCTAAGAACCTCTCTCTGGGTGTCTGTCTGCCTGATTTTCTAAGTATCTGTCTGTTGTTCTGTCTGTCTTAACCGTTTCGTTCTCTCTTTCTTTTCCAGCCACCTAGTATCTATTCATCTGACAATTTCCTGTGCTATCTTTATATTTACTCGATTTACCCATTTCTTTCCACTTGAAACATTATTTCCCAATTTGCTTTTGACCTGTGGCAGATTAGAGATGCCATAAACCCTATTACATCAGAAATATCGCACGCAGAATACCGGAGGACCTCAGCAAAATTGAAAACTGCTGTGGTAGATGATTGTGGTCGGCCAACTCTGTTTACTGATAAATAATTAGCCAACAAAATCGTGAAATCTGTAACTCTGGCTGTTCCGTGACGTAGTTTGGTCTTTGTAATTAAAGGTACGGCAGTTTTTCCACTGCTGAGGTAATGACCAAGAACTTTGATACATTTGTCTTCAATCGGCCAAATATTTACATTAGAGAAACACACAAAAACTGTTGGAGCATGCCACGCAGCATCTAATGAAAAGAGAACAGCGGATGTTTCGGTCCGAAACGTCGACTGCGCTGTTCCCCATAGATGATGTCTAGCGAGCTGAGTTCCTTTAATATTTTGCGAGTGTTTGGATTTGTGCAGCATCAGATATTCTGTTGTTTATGATTTATAAAAGACAATGATATTAAGTCAATGTGTGATCAAGTGACTGTAACTGAGAAGGTTAGTCAGAGGTATAACAGTATCTCTGGAGACTGATCTTCTGTATAAATCAGGGCCGCTTTGAATGCATTAGCTATCTGCCGGAGCTGTCAATTCAGGAGCAACAGATATCGGAGTTATTTACTGAAACGATGTATCCAGTCATCGGGCGGATAGAAAACGTTTACTATCCTTTTATTTCAGTCTTTGGAATTCTCGCTAAGCAGCACTGACATCCGCCGTTGGTAGTAATTGTTCTATTGCTGGTTTCCACTGTCACCTGTCCAGTCCCAGTGTTCCACTTTTCAGGAATGGAATGGAAACACTGGCAATGTAGATTCTCCGATTGGGATCTAGAAAACAAACTCCTGCAGGGAATCAACGAATCCGCCAACTTCTGTGGGACTGAGCGGGTCAGGCAAAGCTCTTCAAGCGGTTTGTGATCAATAATAGGATGTTCGGGTCTCTGTGATTTTGGCCTTGTAGCAGCTGCTTTGCGTTTGGAAATATTGTGTTTATACACTTGCGGAGATAACCAATAGATTGTCTGCATTTGTCTGTGAGCGGTTTTCAGAGTTAGGTGTAACAATCGAACTATCTACTGGTAGTAACACTTTAGCAAATATTAGGAGTTCCGTGTTGTAAGACGAAACTGTTGTGGATTTTTAATAAACTTGAGCGGTAGGAGGACCTAGATGGCCTGTTTCCGTGCTGTGATTGTTATATGGTTATATGGTATGACTGCATATAAAACTGTTGATGGATAATACAATGAAGACGTTGCTGAGCCAATTAACACAAGCGACGTGATGCTTCACAGTTATTAATACTGTGAAATGTATTCTATTATAGCTAAATCTGACACTGTTACAGTCATCTGGCCGGCCCCATGTTTGCTGCTGGACGTTGAATTCCTCTCCCCTGCTTCCCTGAAATGGATTCAGTTGGAGACGTCAGGTCTGTCTGTGAGGTTGTGTCAGCCTGCGCTGCAACTGTTGGAATCAGTCAATGTTCTGTTGTAAAGTCAGTGAGGTAGCAAATTCTGGAATAGGAAACAATCTCTGGAAATGCTGGAAACACTAAGCCCCAAGCAGCTTGTATTGAAAGAGGAACCAATTAACTGTCGTGTCAGGGGTCTCTCCAAGAATAGTTCTGTGAAGAGGGACTTTAGCTGTTTTTCCACATATTCTGTTTCGCCTGGATGAGTGATTGCAGCATTTCATGTTTTTGTTCCGTCCTTCGAGTGTTCTGTTGCTGACAGGGATCGCCATGGAAGTTGATGATTGTCTGATGGAAGAGTCCCGCCGTCAGCGTCCGGATTTATTCATTTCATCCAGACGAGACACGGAAGGCGCCGGTAAAAAATATTCCATCTAGTATTGACTCTGAGAAGGTTGTTACTCAGTTTTAGCTTTCCGCAGCCACTTCACATTTGGGTCATCGAAGGAATTCGTATTCAGATCATATTGACTTCATTTTACTGCGTAATCTCCTTCTCTATCTCCGCCAGCTCTGCGCCCTGTCTCGATTCCCTATTTATTGTTAAATATAACAATAAACTTATTACTGGATCTCCTTAAACTGCTGCTTTGGCTTCCGCTCAGAATTTTCTCAAATTGATGTTCCCTGTCTTTCTTCCAGCGAACTGGGTGGCGATTGTGATACTGTCCAGGGAAAAATGTGGGATCTCCAAATGTATCTCCTATACTCAGCGCTCTGATTTATAAAGGCCAGCATATCAAAGGCTTTCTTCACTACCACATCCACATGAGATTCCACCTTCAGGGAACTATGCACCACTATTCCTAGATCACTCTGTTCTACTGCCCTACCATTTACCATGCATGTCCTATTTTGATTATTCCTACCAAAATGTAGCACCTCACACTTATCAGCAGGTAGCACTCATGGGCGGCATTTGAGATGCTTCACCGAATTTTAACACCTTGTGTCCCATTCTTTCTGATTTCGCTGTTCAATATTCTGGCTGTCAGGCGGTTTCTAGCTGCCAGTCGAGCCTGCAGGGTACTTCGGAGACAAAAGAGTAGAAAGAATGACAAGGACCGAGAGATAGAGAACCGACGCAAATCCATCGTTTTGCTCTTCAGCATAAACGGCCGTTTCCTATTGTTCTGAGGTAGAATGGTGGCAATTTACATCTAAAGACGAATTACAAAGAGTTGTGTTTATTCTGTCACGGATCCCCGTAACATCACACACACATCGGCAATACTGCAGATTCTCAGTTCCTGTACCAAGACGTGTACTTACGCCGTGACACAGAGCAAATTCCGAGAGAATCTAAAGAATGCAGTGAAATACCCATTGAATCAGATTTTGAAACTAATGAAACGTTAGAAATAAATGCTGTAAAGTATTATAATTCAGCTGCCTTCATGTTCCCTATTCTATCCCCCAACTTGTGCGTAAATGGAAACAATGTGACGAACTGAGTTACAAAACAAACACGGGAAAATCTGCAGATGCTCGAAATACAAAACAACACGCACAAAATCAGATCCTGATGAAGGGTCTCGCCCCGAAACGTCGATTGTTTATTCTTTTCCTCACAGAGAATGTTGGAGGAACACAATAGACCAGGTAGAATCTATGGAAAATAGTTTACTGCCGACTTTTCGGGCCAAAACCCTTCATCACAGTGTTGACAACTGTTCACTCATTTCCATTTTGTTTGTTTTGCCTTAGAGTTATGAAACAGCTGTTTACAGCTGATCCCAACGGCATCAGTTGCCTCACCATCCCAGAGAAATCCCATTTGCAGATCTCGTCCTGCCCTGTTCAAATGAAGCTTGTGGCGAACCTGTTACCTCTGTTTCTCGGTGTTGACAAAGCTGCCTGATCTTGGAGTATATTTTCGTCTGTATCAACAACTGCTGCTCGTTTCCTTCGCCTTTTTTTCATCCAATATATTTTCCGTCTCTTTGCTACCTGGAACTAACTTCCTGTAAGAAAATGTTAATTTTTTTTACAATTGAACCCAAAGAACCTTCACCTTCAGATGTATAGAAAGATAGTGAGGGAAAGAGATGGGGGAGAGGGTGAGAGAGAGCGAGAGAGAGAGAGAGAGAGAGAGAGAGAGAGAGAGAATGCGAAATCGCAAGGGAGCACTACGAGGTAGCACGAGAACTATGGGGATGAAGACAAAGGACAGAGGGACAGAGAGAGCAAGTGAGACGTAGCGAGTCAGAGGGCAAGACGGAGCTGGCTCCTGAGAGATGACGTGAGAGTGAGCGCGAGAGAGAGGACGAATAAGTTCTGGCGAGGGGGAGACCGAGTGAGTGATTGAGTGAGAGAGAGAGAGAGAGAGAGAGAGAGAGAGAGAGAGAGAGAGAGAGAGAGAGAGAGAGAGAGAGAGAGAGAGAGAGAGAGAGAGAGAGAGAGAGAGAGAGAGAGAGAGAGAGAGAGAGAGAGAGAGAGAGAAAGAGAGAGAGGGAGAGAGAGCGAATGAGAAATCGCAAAGTGGCGAGTGCCAGAAAGAGAAAGCGCGAGTGCTGAGGGAGTGAAGGGCAGAGAGTGAATGAGACTTCGCGAGAAAGAAGGCGCAATGGAGAGTAAGTGACAGGATAATAATTTAAAGATGATGTGCGGGGTAAGTAGCAGATCAGTTTTATTTACAGAGTTGTGGGCTGCTATGGGCTGCCATGGGGAGTGATGGAAGACAATATGACTGACATTGAAGGGAGAGGAGAGATTTAGTTTAATGCGGCATTGTGTTCAGCACAGACATCGAGAGAAGAAGGACATGTTCCTATACTGCATTGTTCAATGTTCTGAGTGAGTCTCAGTGACAGAAAACTATTTAACAGGGGGAACCGACAGGTGTATCTGTGACAACTAGTTGGAGCCTCAAGAGTGTTGGAGAACAGAGAGACTAAGTACTACAAGTACTTAGTTCTCTAAAAGTGTAGATAGGGTGGTGAAGAAGGCATTGATCAGTTAGAGTTTGGAGTACAGGAGATGAGACTTCATGTTGTGACAGTACAGTTCACTGGTGAGACCACAATGTATAGTGTGCAGTTCTGGTATCTAATTTATCGGGTGAAAATCACTAAGCTGGGAAAGGACAGAATGGTTTGGTAATATGAAATGGGAAAGATCAAAAAAGATACTCAGGCAAATACTTCCACACAGAGAGTGGTGGGTATATGTTACGAGCTGCCAGAGGAAGCTGCAGAGGAGATACTGTATATATCATAAGATATCAGAGGAATTGAAACAGATTGACATTAAGAAAGAAACTGTGATGAATAGACTGATCGGACTGAAGGCTAATAAATCCCCGGGTCCAGATGGTCTGCATCTGAGGGTTCTAAAAGAGGTGGCTCAGGAAATTGCGGAAGCATTGGTAATCATTTTCCAATGTTCCTTAGATTCAGGATCAGTTCCTGAAGATTGGAGAGTGGCTAATGTTATCCCACTTTTCAAGAAGGGAGGGAAGGAGAAAACGGAGAACTAACGTTAGTCGTGGGGAAGAAGCTCGAGTCCATTATTAAAGACGAAATAGTGGCATATCTTGATGGCAGTAATAGGATTAGGCCGAGCCAGCATGGATTTACCAAGGGCAAATCATGCTTGACTAATCTGTTGGTGTTTTTTGAGGGTGTAACAAGGATGTTAGACGAGGGTAACCCAGTGGATGTAGTGTACCTAGATTTTCAGAAGGCATTCGATAAGGTGCCACATAGGAGATTGGTGAGTAAAATCAGAGCTCATGGCATTGGGGGCAGGGTTTCAAAATGGATAGAAAACTGGTTGGCAGATAGAAAGCAAAGGGTAGCAGTGAATGGGTGTTTCTCGGACTGGCTGGAGGTGACTAGTGGGGTACCACAGGGCTCTGTATTGGGACCACAGCTCTTTACGATTTATGTCAACGATTTAGATGAGGGCATTGAAAACTATATCAGCAAGTTTGCTGATGATACTAAACTGGGTGGCAGTGTGACATGCGAAGAGGACGTTAGGAGAATACAGGGAGACTTGGATAGGCTTGGTGAGTGGGCAGATACTTGGCAGATGTCATTCAATGTGAATATATGTGAAGTTATCCACTTTGGAAGTGGAACTTTGTCAAAGGCTTTGCTGAAGTCCATATAGACTACATCCACCGCCTTACCCTCGTCAACATTCCTCGTAACCTCTTCAAAAAAATTCAATAAGGTTTGTCAAACATGACCTTCCACGCACAAATCCATGCTGGCTACTCCTAATCAGATCCTGTCTAACCAGATAATTATTAATACTAACTCTAAGAATACTTTCCATTAATTTACCCACCACTGATGTCAAACTGACAGGTCTATAATTTCTAGGCTTACTTCTAGAAACCCTTTTAAACAATGGAACCACATGAGCAATACGCCAATCCTCCGGCACAATCCCTGTTTCTAATGACATCTTAAAGATCTCAGAACCAACACCTTATCTCCAGGCTTAAACATCCTCATCCTAGCTTCTTTATCATACCAAGTCTTCATTTTCTCCTGAGCCAATTTTAAATTTTCCTTGGCTAAGCTACAAGCTTTATGTAACCTGTCCTTAAATTTCAAAACATAGTCCAACTAATTCGTGTGTACTTCCTGACTAATCCACTGTTCTTTCAATAAAGCTAAAGGTCCTCTAACTCTATGCCCAAACACGTTCAAATGGACTAAAACTTAAAGATTCCTGTACCGATTCCCTTACTGCAAATAAAAGTAAGTTTATACCCTCATCCTAGTCACTTTCATTTTCCACACAATATGTCCTACTCATATTCTTGAGGGCAGAATGAAACCTCTCCAAGGCACCTTCCGATTCTGGATGGTATGCAGACGAAGTGATTTGCTTAGCTCCCAATTTAAAAACTATCTGTTGAAACAATCCAGACATAAAATTACTGCCTTGATCAGTTTGTATTTCCTTAGGTAATCCAAAATAAGTAAAACATTTTAGAAGAGCCTTTGTCACAGTTTTAGCTTTTATATTCCTAAGTGGTACTGCCTCTGGAAACCAAGACGAAGTACACATGATAGTCAACAAATACTGATAACCAGTTTTTGTCTTTGGTAATGGACCAACACAATCTACAATAACCTTAGAAAACGGTTCACCAAATGCTGGAATAGGTTGTAATGGAGCCACTGGTGTAACTTGATTTGGTTTACCCACAATTTGACAAGTATGGCAAATCTTTTCTTAGACCAGGCCAGTAAAAATGTTGTAAAATCTTGTCCACAGTTTTCCTTACCCCTTGATATCCACCTAAAGGCATACTATGAGCTAAAGTCAAAATCTCATTTCGATAAACTTTCGGGACAACTACCTAGTAAACAACATTCCAATCCTCACTTGCAGGAATTGTAGGCGATCTCCACTTCCTCATCAACACTCCTTTTTCCACGTAATATCCTACTGGCACCTTCTCAATTTTTTCACTACCTAGTAAAGCTTGTTCTCTTAATTTTATAATCTCAGAGTCTCTATTCTGCTCTGCTAACATCTCCTTCCGAGACAGAGATAAATCTTCATGGTCAGACTTACTCCAAGAATCGTGTTCAAACAACGAAGGTAAGAAAGTCTCTGACACATCCTCAAAACTCGAATCCTGAGTTGAACAGTCCTGAGTAACATCCTCATTCTGCCCATCAATCTTTTTAGCCATAGCTCTAGTCACAACACAGGAAGAATCTGTGTTAGAATTCAACTCTGGTTCCTCTGACTCCATTGCCAAATGCACTTCAGGAAAAACTTGTCCACCTGCCAAGACATTACCTAACAATAAAGAAATACCCTTCACAGGTAAGCTACGCTGAAATCCTACTTTAACAAATCCTGTAACTAACCCTGACTTTAAATTTACTTTATGTAAATGTTCAGGCATAAAATCACTCCCAACACCTCTTATGTAATTTACCTCACCAGTATCAGACTCTTCATTAAACTTCAACACACTGTCTAACATCAGTGATTGAGAAGCCCCAGTATCCCTAAGGATTTTTATTGGCACCAGAGTAGATCCTTCTTTCAAGGATACAAACCTTTCAGTTATAAAATGATAATATCCCTTTTTAACTTGGTCAGACTCTAACAAAACCTCATTTGTGTTTATCAAACCCTGTAACTTTACAGGTGCTTCAGTATGTTGCACACAAGCATCTGGAACTGCTGCCTTCTCTTTATTTTTCAATCTGAAGCAGTTAGCTATTACATGGCCAGGCTTCTTACAATAGTTACAAATAAGACCAAACTGCCTTTCCTTCACAGGTTTTCTTTCCTCCTTACCTTTCTCATCAACTTCTGATTTAATTTCTGATTTACCTTGAGTCTCCGTGTTATTTTTCCTCTTAAAAATTCTACCCTGAGGAAATTTATTCTTATGGATTAAAACATACTCATCAGCTAATCTAGCAGAGTCCTGTAATTTATCAGTATCCCTCTGATTTAAGTACGTCCTTACTTCAACAGGAATGCTTCTTTTAAATTCCTCCATTAAAATCAGCTCTTTCAATGTATCATAGTCATTTACATTTTTCGAAGAAACCCATCTCTCAAAACACACTGCTTTATCATAGGCAAATTCCACATAAGTCTTCTCCACAGACTTTTTCAAACTTCTGAATCTTTCTTTATATGCTTCTGGGACTAATTCGTATACTTTTAGAATATGCATTTTTACAATATCATAATCAAGTGCTTGCGCAGCAGTTAAAGCTGTTTAAACTTGCTGTGCTTTGCCTTTAATTACACTCTGTAACAACACTGACCATTTATCTCTCGGCCACTCTGACATCCGAGCAATAGTTTCAAAATGTTGAAAATATCTTTCCACTTCTGTTTCACTAAATGGAGGGACAAATTTAATTTCTTGACCAGCAACAAACGGTTTTCTAGAACCAGAAGGCTGATTCCGAGACCTTAATTCCTCCATTGCATATTCAAATTCCATTTTCTTTTGATCAGCCTCCAATTTACAACGCTCCAACTTCATTTGTTCGATTTGCAACTGCATCTCCAGATTACTTATTGGAAACGACTCTAAAATCGATTCATCAAAAACACCCGAATCCACATAGTGTGACGCGATTTTTCTCTGTCTAGCAGCCTTAGATGTAGTCTGCAAATACCTTTAAGTTGCAATTTACTAGCTACCTCAGACACTTCAGTCTTCTTCGCCTTCGCTAACAGCTCCGCGCCTGGCGAAGCCAGAAACTCATCAATATTCATTGTTGCCGAAAACCACTCACAAGCCAATCAAATAAAAGAATCGAGTATCCCCCGTTTCCAAAACACCGACTCAAAATTCAACAAGCATTTAAACTCAAATGATCCAATCCCGGACGAGACCCCATATTTATGTTACGTATTCAGGCAACAATAAATATACGAGTTAGGCAAAGGTTTATGTAACAAATAACACGTTTATTAAACACTGAAAACAAACACACCCAAAACTAAACAAACACTATCGTAACCGGAAATCAGCTGCTGTGCAGCAGCTTAAACAGTTCTTAAAGCGATGCAGCTCACACAGTTCTTAAAGCGATGTTGCAAAAACAGTTCTTTAAAGTAGGATTGCCACAAGTCAAAAATGCCCACAGTTCATTTAAGGGAGAGACTTTTTAAGACGATTTAAATTCTCTTTCACGTCGCTTTGCTTCAGTCCCCAAAGTCGGACTTCTCCCACGAAGAATTTACGAAACGAAACGAAACGGCTTAAAGACACTGACCTTTCCCTTATCACACTGTCCTCAATCTTTTCTGCTATCCCGCAGAGATTAACACGAGAACAGTCAACGAATTCCTTCCGAATAAGGATTAAACAAGGTCGAACCCGTTTCACCGTCTTTTAAACTTTAGGCATCAGATAAAACTTCATCTTTCAACTAAACTCCATCATCACATTAAATCACGCAGTGGCATGATGTCAACATGGCAAATCCTGCCACGAACTGCCTCTCCTCACAGGGTGGGGTCTTCCTTTCATACCCTGTTAAAAAAAACTGTCACCTGATGTCTACTGGCGGGAAAATGACGTCGCTCCACCATCACAAGACCATTTCCAGTATAGCTTCAACCCCAGTCACGTGACAAGGGTACCAGTGTCACGTGTCACGAGTACGTAACAAAGATATGTGGTGGAAAGCTCAATGGGGATATTAGAGGAAGCGTTATTACTCAGAGAGTGGTTGGTGCGTAGAATGCACTGCCTGAGTCAGTGGCGGAGGCAGATACACGTGAAATTTAAGAGACCTCTAGACAGGTATATAGAGTAATTTAAGTTGGGGGGTTATAAGGGAGGCAGGGTTTAAGGGTCGACTCAACATTGTGGGTCGAAGGCCCTGTACTGTGCTGTATTGTTCTATGCTCTAAAATATGTTACTGGTTTTTTTTCTGTATTCCTTACTTAGATGTATTTTCTTCAATATTTTTATATAACTTAGCTCATCTATGCAGTTGATTTCTTTTGCATCTCCTGACCTTGTGTATGAACATTTCATGCACCATATATATTACCTATTTAAGCCGATGCCATTGTCCGTCAACTGAAACAGCATCAAGCAGTTTCTTCCAGTTTGCGTTCTGAGGTCTTTGCCTCATCTGGTCAAACTGCTTCTTTGTGAAGTTCCATCTAAGAGCTTTCATTTTTACTGATGTAATCCCTCAAAGTACGTCGAGACTAACAAAGTTATGATCACTTGTTCCTGAAGACTAAAGAACTTCCGTAATCAAAATAGTCTCTTGAATGTTACAGAATATCAGATCTAGACAGGCCTCCCCTCTTGTTTGTACATTGACATACTGGGTCAAAAAATAATGCAGTTCATTGTAGTAGTATAAGTTGAAACACTAACAAAATACAGAACAAAATATAACAGCTGCATAGAAAGATAAATCACAAGGTGCAAGATCATCATTTGGCAGATTGTAATGCCAATAATTCATCAGATAGTGGTAGTCTCATAACAATGCGATGAATGATGTCATTAATCCACGTGGTACGTGCTTTCAGGGTGATTTCTTAATGATTCCTGTGTCTTTGCAATGCAATTCAGACCATGGCCATGAACTCGGACACTCTCTGGGAAAGACATTACTGTCATGGATATGGTCCTGACCCTGACCATAGTAACTCCCCGTCTTAATTCATCTCTTCTTCTGTTACTCATGTGCACAAATGACAGTATCTAACAGCCAGTGAGCGCACCATTCAGCTCGCCTTTGGTCTCTGGAAGAAAACTGGTGCCGTCACTTTCTATTAACACCAGTGAAGACGGCCTCTGGGCCTGATCTCTGTGATCTTCAATGTGTAGAGTGTAGCAGTTTTTAAGCGAGGTTGTCAGGCAATCAACCTGAGTCCATGAACACATTTTGGAAACATTTGCCTGTACCTGATTCCATGAATTTCAAAACGAGCTGAGGAAAACTTGGTTGCTCCCCTCAGGCAGCGACGGATAAAGACAGGCAGTGTGATAGTGACAGTTTACACACTAGTTAGTGGAGACAGGCAGGATATACTGTGACCACAAAAGAGACACAAGGATGGTGTCCTGACGAAAGGTCTCGGCCCGAAACGTCGACTCTACTTCTTCCTGTGGATGTTGCCTGGGCTGCTGCATTCCACCAGCTTTGAGTGTGTGTTGCTTGAATTTCCAGCATCTGCAGATTTCCTCGTGTTTGCGTTTTTAAATTCACTACCGCGAAGCCTCTCCCAGTGATGCTAATACTGAAGAAGTTTAAATCTTCTCTTCGACGTGAGTTCAATGAAAACCTCTCTCACTGCTCCCCATCTATAATTTCTTCGGCCCTTCAACTTTTCAATCACATATTGACCGAGACCCGTTACTACAGACATATATCCTCCTTGGAACTTGTCTCCGCTGCCAACTTACTCCACTTGGCTTTAGGATTCGTTTTCGAGCTTCTCAATTTGGACCTTCTGAGAATCCCAGGTACTCAAGTTTAATTGACTCTGCTTCTCGTTGTTTCTGCTGACGAGCTCTGAGGGTGACATTCTTCGCCATGAGGAGGTTCCTGGCGTCCCTATCACAATCTCTTCCACGCCTCCGGGGTCCTGACGAAGGGTCTTAGCCCGCAACGTTGGCTGTAATTCTTCCTACAGATGCTGCATGGCCTTCTGCATTCCCCCAGAATTTTGTGTGTGTTGCTTGAATTTCCAGCATCTGCGGATTTGCTCGTGTTTGCAAAGATGTTGTGTTGCCTAACGGGCGCCAGCGTCGAGGGTGTATAGGTGCAGCTGCAGGATATGGTCAAGGAGAAGAGTAAAAATCCAGAGGTCTTTGTGCAAATTGGCATCAATGCCACTGTCAAAGAATGAGATGAAGTCCTACATATTCAGTATATAGAGTTAGGAAAGAGTCCTCTTTCCTTCTGTCACCCATGTACGAAGGACAGGGATGGAAAAGAGAAATTTGGATGCCCACAGAAATGAAGAATTTAGTCAAGAATAAAAAGGAAAAGTACGTTCAGTTTTGGAAATTAGGATAAAATGGAATAGTTCACAGTTATACAGAATCAAAAAAAAAAAGAACTAAGAAAGGAATTACGAAAACAAAGGGCTGTGAAAAGTACTTGGCAAGTAGAATTAAAGTGACTCCTTTAAAATTTTCTTTAAAGAAAAAAGTAATATGGTTTTCCAAAAATTTTAGAAATTTTTTATCAAATAACAATGATAAGTTAAAACGCCAACTTCTATTTGGTACAGAGTAAACAGGCAATCTTAAAGCCAGAAGCACAGGTGCATGATCAGACAAAGCAATCTCCTTATAATCACAGGATCGAACCAGTGGAAGCAAGTTTCTATCTATAAAAAAGTAGTCAATCCAAGAGTACATAAGATGAACCTGAGAGAAATATGAATATTCCTTTTCTTGGGGGTGTAAAAAATGCCGCACGTCGAGAATGCCACATTGAAATAGAAAAGCTTTTAAAAATAGGACTGATTTATTAGTGACAGGGGTTTTACTTGAAGAGCGATCTAATATAGGGTCAAGCCAAAAATTAAAACCTCTACCCATCACTAAGTAATACTGATTCAAATCAGGCAGAAAAGAGAAAATACGTTCAAAGAACAAGGGGTCATCTGTATTTGGAGCATATACATTCGCAAATACGATTAGTTTATTCCCAAGACTACCCGAAACAATAACAAAGCGCCCATTTATATCAGAAATTACATTATGTTGAATAAAGGATACATTCTGATCAAACAGGATAGAAACGCCTCTCGATCTAGATTGAGAGGGTGAGTGAAAATGTATACCCTTCCATACTTAGAAAAAGCGTGAAATATCATCTTTACGATATAGGTTTCTTGGAGAAAGATTATGCGAGTTTTAAGTTTCCTGATATAAGAGAAAATCTTATTTCATTTAACAGGGTTATTTAGACCTTT
The DNA here is from genome assembly GCF_030144855.1 of Hypanus sabinus. Taxonomy (NCBI): domain Eukaryota; kingdom Metazoa; phylum Chordata; class Chondrichthyes; order Myliobatiformes; family Dasyatidae; genus Hypanus; species Hypanus sabinus. The sequence continues at coordinate 122,905,701 of NC_082711.1, read as the reverse complement.
CACATTAAAGCTGAGTATATTAATAAAGGAATCCATCAAGTATCCTTTAGTAATGTATAAAAGGTAATCACAGACATGCAGATAGCGAATATATAGAACAGTAAAAACCTCCTATCAGCTTTCTGGAAGAACCCATGTTGTAATAAATGCAACTCTGCTGATGCTTCTTTAATTCATATGTTTTGGTTTTGCCCTAAAATTGAAAAGTTTTGGCGGGAAGTATTCCATACCTTCGCACAACTTTTTAGGGTCCAATTTGACCCAAATCCCCTTACTGCCTTGTTTGGTATTATTGCAGATGAAGATATAACTTTAAATACTTCTAACCTACAGGTTTTAGTTTTTATCCTCTCTTTTAGCAAGAAGAGCAATCTTGCTTAAATGGAAGGAGTCTACCCCTCCTATGCATCTTCAATGACGACGTGATATTATGTCTTATTTAAACTTAGAAAAGATCCGCTGCTGAGTCTTAAATTCGAAACAATCTTTTTATGATATCTGGGGACCTTTCCTAAATTATTTTTCCAATTTATGAAGTTTAACAGTCCACAGACTTTTATGTATATTTTTATCTTCTCTTCCTAAGCGAATATGTTTTCTTTCCTAATTTATCCATTATCATCCATCAGCTTTTTTATTTGGTTGACTTTTTTATTTAAAAAATTTCTTTTATGATGTATGACCTATCTGTAATTTTTTGATTACACAGTGGTATACCTTTATGTGTTATGCTATAACATTTTGATCAATTTTATCACAATATATGAATGTACACAAGTTATGTTGAGATGTATCTATGTGTTGCACTCTGTAAATCCTGTTTTTTTTTTCTTCCGAATAAAAATATTGTAAAAATAAAGTAAAGTGACTCCCAAGGCACTCTATACATTTATCTAGACAAGAGCATAACGGCGGAGAGGGTAGGACCCCTCAATGATAAAGAGGGGAACATTTTCTTGGATCCAGTGAATATGAGTGAAATACGTAATAAGTACTTTGCTTTAGTATTTACCAAATGGAAAAGATGTGGACTCGTAGACAGTACTGCATGTATAAATATGTTAGGGAGTTTGGAGGACTAGGAGGAAGAAGTATTGGGTCTCCTAGTGACATCCTTCGGCCTGATGGGGTTTACGTCAAACTTTTGAGTGAATCAAGTGACGAGATTGCTTTGGCCTTGACCAGTAGCTTCATATCTTTCCTAGGCACAGACATGTACACAGAGGACGGGTGAGTGGCAAATGTTAAACCTGTATGTAAGAAGGGAACAAGGGAAAATCCAGGGAACTGTCTCACGTCAGTTGTATAAAAATTGTTGGGGAAACTACTTCAAGATTGAAAGGCCAAAGACGTAGATGAAAGTAGAGCTGATGATGTCGTCTACATGGATTAAAGTAAAGCATTTTCCAAAGTCCCGTTTAATTAATGAAAGCGTTTGTAGAGACGTATTCGAGCTGGTATTCTGTAATTCGTAGCGTTCTACAGGTATCTGTGCTGGGGCCTCTGCTATTTGTGAAATATTAAAATGACCGGGATGAAAATGTTGGTGGGTGGTTTTTAATAAATTTTTGATGATACCAAGAGTGCTGTAGTTGTGGGTAATGAAGAAGACTGGCAAAGAATACAACACAATATAGATTATTAGCAGATAAGAGCAGTGAAACTGATAAATGTGAAGTCTTGCACCTTAGTAGGCCAAAAGCAAGTAGTAAAGGGTTAAGGGAAGACAATTAACAGTGTTGCTGAGCAGAAAGGTTTGAGGTCAAAGTGTATAGCTCCTTGAAAATCACTACGCAGGTCAATCGGCGGTTAAGATGCTTATCAAATGCTTGCTCCTATTAGCTGAGTTATTGAGCTCAAAGTTCAAGAGGTGATGTTGCAGTTTTAAAAAGACTCCAGTTTGGCCGCATCCCTAGTACAGCATATAGTTCTCTTTGACCCAGCATAGGAGGGAATTTGAGGCGTTGGAGAAGGGGCAGAAGAAGTTTACCAAGCTGTTTTCTGGTTGAAATGGCCTGTGGTAACATAATTGTCCTGACAAACTTGGATGTTTTCTTTGGAGCAGCAGAGGCTGATGGGAGATAAAATAGTGGTTTATAACATGCGAGGCACAGATCGAGTAGATATGGAGTGTCTTTATCACATGGTAGAAATGTCCAATACATTGAAGGTGAGAGGTGGTAGTTTGAAGGGAGATGTGAGTGGTATGTTATTTTTTCCCTCAGAGTACTGGAGTGGTGGAGTTAAATGCATTATTGTTTTTTACAGAATGTTTAGATAAGTACATGAATGTCAGGAGAATGGATGGACGGAAGGATAATGTTCGTCGAAAAGATTAGATTTTGGGGGTTTACTGATTTACTTTTTAGATTGTTTGGCACAATATTATGGGACTCACGGTCTATTGTGCTGTACTACTCAATGAGTTGTTCTATATTCTGGGTACCAGTATGACAGAGCTCAGGATGACCCTGCAGGTTTACAAGTAGATGATAAGTGTAATATTAATGTAAGGAAGAACAAGCTGCAAATGCAAACAGAGCAATGAGTTAAATTGTACCACAGAGGCAACATTTAAAACGACAAGAGATACAGGAATTAAGGACTGCATGTCGTCTGCCGAATGCTAGATCCGTGGCATTCAACTCTGGCTACCTATGCCTGTATCTGAAAACAAGGAATGATTTGCGGAGGGCTATTTCAAGGGCAGAGACAAAATCGAACGAGGTTCGAGGTGACATCGGATGTACGACAACTCAGACTCCGTTTGCGAGACATTACATTCTGCAAAGCGAAACCCAGAACCATGAATGACAGTGATGCTTCACTACCAGATGAACTCAATGCCTTCTATGCTTTCTTTGATATGGCGAAGTTCCCTGCGCCTTCTGATGACCCAGTGATCTCTGTTACAGAGACCGATGTTTGGCTGTATTTAAAGAGAGTGAACCATTGCAAGCCGAAGGGTCCCGATGGAGTACCTGGAACGACTCTGTAAAGCTGTGCAAACCAATTCACAGGAGTATTCAAGGACATTTTCAACCTCTCACTGTTAGAGGCAGAAGTTACCACATGTCAAAAAATAGCAGCAATTATACGAGTGCCTAAGAATTATTACATAGCAGTAATTCATAGAGGTACCAACTAGAGAAGGGGCAGTGTTGTAACTCCTGTTAGGGAATGAGATAGGTCAGGTGACGGAGGTATGTGTTGGGGAGCACTTCGGGTCCAGTGATCACAATGCCTTTAGTTTCAATATAATTATGGAGAAGGATAGGACTGGAACCAGGGTTGAGATTTGAAAGGCTAACTTTGAGGAGATACGAAAGGATTTAGAAGGAGTGGATTGGGACAATTAGCAAAAGGATAGTGAAGGACAAAATTGGTCCCTTTGAGAATCAGAGTGGACAGCTATATGTGTGGAGCCCAAAGAGGTGGGGGAGATTTTGAATAATTTCTTTTGTTCGGTATTCATTAAGGAGAAGGATATTGAATTGTGTAAGGTAAGGGAAACAAGGAGGGTATTTATGGAAAGTATGATGATTAAAGAAGAGGAAGTACTGGTGCCTTTAAAGAATATAAAAGTGGATAAGTCTCCAGGTCCTGACAGGATATACCCTTGGACCTTGAGGGAAGATAGAGTAGAAATTGCAGGGGCTCTGACAGAAATATTTCAAATGTCATTAGAAACGGCGATGGTGCCGTAGGATTGGCATATTTTTCATGTGATTCCATTATTTAAAAAGGGTTCTAACAGTAAACTTAGCAATTATCGGTCTGTCAGCTTGACGTCAGTAGTGGGTAAATTAAAGGAAAGTATTCTTAGAAATGGTATATATAATTATCAGGATAGACAGGGTCTGATTGGGAACAGTCAACATGGACTTGTGTGTGGAACGTCATGTTTAACAAATCTTATTGAATTTTTTGAAGAGGTTACTAGGAAGGTTGACGAGGGTAAAGCAGTGGATGTTGTCTATATCGACTTCAGTAAGGCCTTTGACAAGGTTCCACATGCAGGGTTATTTAGGAAGGTTCAATCATTAAGTACTAATATTGAAGTAGTGAAATGTATTCAACTGTGACTAGATGGGAGATGCCAGAGAGTAGTATTGGATAAATGTTTGTCAAGTTAGAGGCCGGTGACTAGTGGTGTGCCTCAGGAATTTATACTGGGTCCAATGTTGTTTGTAATTTACATTAGTGTTCTGGATAATGGGGTAGTAAATTGGATTAGTAAGTATGCAGGTGATACTAAGAGAGGTGGCGTTGTGGATAATGAAGTAGGTTTTCAAGGCTTGCAGAGCGATTTATGCAAGTTAGAAGAGTGGGCTGAAAGGTGGTAGATGGAGTTTAATGCTGATAAGTTTGTTGGACTAATCAAAATAGGACTTACATGGTAAATAGTAGGGCATTGAAAAATGCAGTAGGACAGAGTAATCTAGGAATAATGGTGCACAGTTCCCTGAAGGTGGAATCTCATGTGGATAGGGTGATGAAGGAAGCTTTTGGTATGATGGCCTTTATAAATCAGAGCACTGAGTATAGGATTTGGGATGTAATGTTAAAATTCTACAAGACATTGGTGAGGCCAAATTTGGAGTATTGTGTACAGTTCTGGTCATCGAATTATAGCAAACATGTCAAAAAATAGGGAGAGTACAGAGGAGATTTACTAGAATGTAACCTGGGTTTCAGCACCTAAGTTACAGAGAAAGGTTGAACAAGTTAGGTCTTTATTCTTTGGAGCATAGAAGGTTGAGGGAGGACTAGATAGAGGTATTTAAAATTATAAGGGGGAGAGATAATGTTGACGTGGATAGGCTTTTACCATTGAGAGTAGGGGCGATTCAAACAAGAGGACATGTTAATGATTATTGCTCAATAGCGCTAACATCTCCAGAAATGAAATCTTTTGAGAGGTTGCCCATGACCAAACTGAACTCCTGTCTCAGCAATTAGCCTATTTCCACAGTAGGTCAAAGGTAGTTCCAATCTTAATGGTACTTCACACGCCTTTAGCTCACCTGTACAACACAAGCTCCTATGTCAAGATGCAGTTCATTGAATTTTGCTCAGAATTTAATACCATCATTCCATAATTCTGATTGGGAAATTGTAGAACCCGATCCTCTGTACCTCCCTCTACAGTTGGATCTTCAAGTTCCTTACCGAAAGATTACAATCTGTGTAGATTGGTTATAACAACTCCTCCTCGCTGACGATCAACACTGGTGCATCTCAGCGCTGTGTGCTTAGCCCAATGCTCTAAACGCTATATACCCATATCTGTGTGGCTAGGCATAGCTGAAACACCATCTATAAATTTGCTGATGACACAACCATTGTTGAAAGAATCTAGTGTGTTGACAGAAGTGCGTGCAGGAGTGAGATATGCTAACTAGTTGAATGGTGTCACAGCAACAACCTGGTACTCATCGTCAGTAAGACGAAAGAGCTGATTGTGGACTTCCAGAAAGGTAAGACGAAGGAACAGTTTCAAGTTCATGCATGTCAAGATCTCTGAGGACCTGGCCCCATCATATCTATGTAGTTATACAGAAAGCAAGAAAGCAGCTATACCTCACTAGGAGTTCGAAGAAATTTGTTACGTCAACAAAAACACTCAAAAACCTATATAGCTGTAGCATGGAGGGCATTCCTGCTGGCTACATCGCTGTCCGGAATGTGGGTGCTACTGCACGTGACTGAAAGAAATTGCAGAGGTTTGTAAATTTAGTTGGACCCATCTTGATTACTATCCCGGACATCTTCAAGGAGCGTTGTTTCAGAAAGGCAGCGTCCGTTATGTAAGACCACCAGCGCCTTGGGCATGCCCCTTTCTCAGTTTTACCATCAGGTAGGGGACACAGAAGACTGAAGGCACACACTCACCGGTTCATGAACAGCTTCTCTCCCTCTGCCATGCGATTCCTAAATGGATATTGAACTTTTACACACTACCTCTCTTTTTTAATACATAGCTTTTTTGTTTTTTCAAGGTTTTAATCTATTCAATATATCTACAATGTAATTGTTTTTCTTATTTATTATTATTGTTTATTCTTCTTCTTCCAAATTATGTATTGCATTGAACTGCTTCTACTAAGTTAAGAATGTTCTCATCACATGCCGGTGATAATAACCCTGATTCTGATTCTGATAATAAGGATAATGACACCATTGTACTGGGGAACTTCAACATGCAAGGTGATTCGGAAAATCAGGTTGATGTTGAATCGCAAGAGAATTAATTTGTTGAAAGCCTACAAGTTGGCTTTTTGGAGCAGCTTGTGCTTGAGCCAACTCGGGAAAATGTTATCTTTAGATTGAGTATTATATAACAGTCCTGGTCTCATAAGGGAGCTTTATATAAAGGAACCTCTAAGAACCTGTGATCATAATATGATTGAATTCACACTATAATTTAAGCAGGTGAACCATAACTCAGATATATCCTTATAACTGGATTTACAGAAGCATGGAAGAGGACCTTGCCCAGGTGGATTGTAGGAGGATACTGGCAGGGATTACAGCAGAGCAGAGATGGCTGAAGTTTCTGGGAATAATTCACAAGGTGTTGAATAAATAGGTTGCACAGAGGAAGTGGTTCTCAAATTGACAGGCATACCAATATAGCAAGATACCAAAAGTTTTTTTAATAAATGTAAAATATCGTTGAGAGTTCATATTGAACCATTGGCAAATGATGTTCCTGAGTTAGCAGTTGAGGCAAAAAAATAGCAGGTAAGCGCATTGAGTACTTTGTATCTGCCTTCACTGTAGAAGATACTAGTTACTTTCCAGAATTCTGTGAGTGTCAGGGATCAGGAGTGAGTGTTGTTGCAAATGAAAAGGAAAGTGTGCTCAACCAACTCATGGTCATGACCTTTCAAGAATCGTTTGATTCTGGCATGTTCCCAGAGGACTGGAAGATTGCAAATGTCACTTCAGTCGTTAAGAAGGGGGAATGTCAAAAGAAAGGAAAGGAGAGGCCAGTTAGCCTAACCTAAATGGTTAGGAAAGTGTTGGAGTCTTATAAAGGGCGAGGTTTAGAGGTACTGGAGACTAATGATAAAAGTCACAGTCAGCATGATTTCTATGAAGGGAAAACTTTCTTGAAAAATCTGTTAGAATTCTTTGAGAAAATAACAAGCAGAGTAGACAATGGAGAAGCAGTGGATGTCATTTCCTTGAATTTTCAGAAGGCGTTTGATAAGGTGCCACACATTAGGTTGCTTTACAAGTTAAAACCCAAGAAACGTTACAGAAAAGATACTGGCATGGACAGCGGATAGCTGACAGGTAGGAGGCAGCAAGTGAGAATTAAAGGGGCACTTCCTCCCTGGCTGCCAGTGACTAGTGGTATTCCTCAGGGGTCTGTATTGGAACCACTACTTTTTCACATTGATTATTAATGATTTAGATAATGGAATTGAAAGGATTGTGGCAAAGTTTGAGGATAATATGAAGATGGGTGAAGCGGTAGGTAGAGGAAGGAATGTATTTGCAGCAGGACTTAGAGAAGTTGTAACGATAGGCAAAAATGTGGCAGATGGAATACAGTGTTGGGAAATGTATGATAATGAATTTTGGTAAAAGGAACAATAGTCCGGAATATTATCTAAATGGGAACAAGGTTGAAACATTAGCCATGCAGAAAGACATAAGAGTCCTCTTGCAAGACATGCAGTCGATTATTTTATAAGCCGAGTTTGTGGTAAAGAAGGTAAATGCAATGTTGTCATTTGTTTCAAGAGGAATAGGATATAAAAGCAAAGAGATAAGTCTGCACCTTCATATGACACTAGTCAGGCTTCACTTGGAAGATTGTGAAATGTTTCGGGCCCATATTTCAGGAAGGATGTGTTGTCATTGGAGACAGACCAGAGGTAGTTCATGAGGATGATTCCGGGAATAGAGGTGTTCAACTATGTGGAGCACTTGGCAGCTTTGGGCCTATACTGACTGGAATTGAAAAGAATATGGTTGATCTAATTGAAACCAACCGAATGTTGAAAGGAATAGATAGGGTGGATGTGTAGAGGATGGGATTCGGAATTAAAAGGCACAGCTTCACAAATATGGTGGGGGTGACCTTTTAGAACAGTGCTAAGGAGGAATTATTTTAGCCAGAGAGTAGTGAGTCTGTTGAATGCTCTTTGACAGTCTGGGGTGGAGGCCAAATCATTGGTATATTTAAGGTCAAAATTAACGATCGGTAAGGACATCAAAGGGTTTGGTCAGAAGACAGATGTATGGGCTTGAGTAAGTTCCCAGATGAGCTATGCTGAAATGGCAGAGCTAACACGATGGGCTGAATGGCCTGATTCTGCTCCTATGTCTTCTGGTCTTAAGATTACAATGGGACATCAGCACGTTGCTGAGCAGGGCTGAGAAGTGGCAGATGGTGTTCCACCTGGAAAAGTATTAGGTGATAAACAATGAAAAATCAAACTGGATAACAGGGTACAATTGCCAAGATTATGGTAAGAAGGTTTCTGAATTGTTGTTTTTCATTATCAGGGGCCTGAGTTCAAGAGCTGTGGGGTACTGTTACAATGCTATTAAACTGATTTGATCATTGAGTTCAGGTCTGGAAACCTCATATGAGAGCATATGAGGAAAAGTTGATCAAGCTTGGGCTTCTCTCTTTACAGCAAGTACAATGAGAGGAGATTTTATAGATGTATACAAGAGAAAAATAAAGGATTGAAAGTGTAGAAACTCTGCTTCTTTTCACGAGGCTGGCAATGGCTAACATGAGAGGACATACCTTTCAGGTAGCTGCAGGGAATTATAGAGGGACTGGTGCCAGAGGCAGTTTTATTTTACACACAGGGAATGTTGAGTGCTTGCATCTCCCTGCAATGGTGATGCAGTAAGGAAAGAGTTAGCTGTGATTGATCCTTGGTTTGTGCTGAAATAAAACGTAAGTTTGTAAGACTAAATGATGTTAGCTTGGATTGGGATTGTTTTGAGAAACTACAAGACAACCAGTCTACCGCAATGTTTTCAGGGAGTCAAGTGCAGCCATTGAGGTGGTGAAAAACGTGTTTGACAGTGCTCAATGTCAATGTAGCGTTCTCGCTCGGGTGTAACTGAAACGCCGAATTAAACGCCGAGATAAACCGTAGTCAATGAGAACAAGGTCGCAGTAAGATTAACCATTTACTGTTCACTCTTCACATTAACATATGGTGAAAACTGTTGATAAAACAATACAAGATTGATACAGTATTTGTTCCCTTCTTGATATCACATTTACATTGTAAATACTTCTGAAAGTAACTATAAATACATTACATTAAAGTGCAGCTTACAGGCAGAATTTACCTACGCCATTGACTGCTTTAAATACACTTCAATGCAAACTATCCTCAACTCTTTAACTAACGAAAACATAAACATTATCGACCGTCGTTACTTTTAACAGGATCGGCGTTAACATTTTAATTCAACATATCAATTATCTATTAACTTACAGCGTTGCTCTCACTGTGATTTCTAATGCTTGCATACAACCTCTGCTCGGGTCTGCCTCGTGCGAGCCCCCGCCCTCGCGTCGATCTCAAACCGGTATTTTCCCACAAGACGCGGAGAAACCGGGTGTGACGTCATCGCATGCCGATATGTTTTACAGGCAATGAATATACTTTAAGCACTTCTAATTCTAACTAGAAAATACTAACAAATGAATTACTAAGCGAAAATATTATAAACTAAATAACTGCCATAAAGGCAACACAGTCATCAAAGTTCGGGTGGGTGCAGCTGGTCCCTCCAAAATGTAAATATACCAGTGTAAGCGGTTTTGAAGGATACAAAAATGAGCATATTCTTTGCTGGAATGTGGAAAAAAAAGTTGTCAAAGAATAGATCACAGCTGGAGCTCTGACATGGAACAGAATTTTGAGAGGGAAAGACAAAACACAGCATGAGAGAGAGAATAATAGGCAGAGGGACTGAATGTGGCAGACAGAGAGAGAGAGAGAGAGAGAGAGAGCAAGAGAGTAAGTTGCAAGAAAGGGGGAAAAGAGAGAGCGCGAGAGAGACAGTGAGAGACAGACACATAAAGACCGAAATAGAGAAAGACACATAGTGGTATAGAGAAAGACAGAGAGAGAGAGAGAGAGAGAGAGAGAGAGAGAGAGAGAGAGAGAGAGAGAGAGAGAGAGAGAGAGAGAAGAGAACAGGCTTTGTGACATTGTCAGAAGTGTGACTCCCTCCAACGTTGCAGAAATGGGCTTGTTCAGTGGATGATCAGTATTATTTTGATTACTGTACTGCGGCTACTATAGAAATTTGTTTGTCTTTCGGCAATGAAGTCGGAGGAGTTCTCATAAAGTGTTTTGCTTTAACACGTGTGCAGCAATTCCTTTGTTTGCAAATGCATATGTAAGTACCTTGGGCTGAATGACTGTTAAAACAATTCTCATTACAAAGAGTCTATCAGATAAGGACATGAATATTCAGGATATTCAGAATATTCAGGTTGGATCACTTCAGCTGTGGGGGGGGGGGGGGGAGTGGGGACACAGACGAGTCTATCCGTGCGACACCGGACTCCGAGTCTTCCGGCTGTCCCTGCCTTCAGTTGGAATTTCTCATAGGCACATGATTCTCATCTTGTAGCTGGGGATATAAATGGCCTTGGGTTCGAGTGTAGGTGCTGGTTGGTCTCGTCAGCATCTCCTTGGAGCAACCCGCCGGTCGAAGGCTAGAGCAGCCAAACATCGAAGCATGGATTCAGCCGTTTCCGGAGTCAGCCAAGGTTGCTGGCCGCCCCGACAGTCGGAGCCACCCCCGACTGAGCTCCCTTCCTGTCCTTGGCCCTGTGGGGTAAGCCAGGCCGTCTTTGTCTTTACCCTTTACTGTTCTCTTCCCCTCCCTATCTGAATCCCTGACAGTTTCCTCGGTGGCTTACCTCAACAGTCTTCCCTGCCTGGCGTGCCTAACAAGTTTTAGATTGATCAAATCCTTAAGGACTTGAAATGAGCTGACATTTTCCCTGTATATACAGGGAAAATATATAAGAAGGATGACCGCATTGGCCCTAGTAGCTATTGACCAGTAAGCTTAATGTGTATCAGAAGTAAGATAAGATAGACCCGAATGAACATCCAGTTGGAAAATCATCTGATAGCAACAGGTATGTTTGTGGAAGATCTGCATTGGTTCAGAAAGGGTAAATCACGTTTTACTAATACGTTGCTGTTCTGTGAAGAGGCAACTAAAATTTACGATACCAATACAGAGGGTGATATCATTTAAATCGCGTTTTACTAATACGTTGTAGTTCTATGAAGAGGCAAATAAAATTTCTGATACCAATAGTGAGGTTGATATCAATTAGTTGGATGTTCAGAAGGTTTTTGTCAGGGTACTCCACAAGAGGTTAATAATCAAATTACAGAAGGCAAGGATACAGGGTATGCGAATGTCTAGAGGATTGGCTCAGCAACAGAAAACAATGAGTTATGGTGAGAAGACCATTTTTACACATGAACATGTTGAAAGTGGAGTTCCATAAGAATCTGTTTTGGGGCTGCTGCTGTTTTTTTTTATCAATTTACATAAATGACTCGGATCAAATAAACAAATAACACAGAACAAATAAACTAGTTTATTTTGCTGGTTAGCCAATATTAGGGAGGCAGGCTGATAACATTCAGATAGCAGAATCAATACAGTTAGATCTAAATAAAATCTTAACTTTGAGAGATAAATGGCAGATCAGATTAATGAAAGAAAATATAAGATATTACATATAGACACTAGAAATATTAGATATAAATATACAATGGGCATCTTGTGTATAAAACTGAATTGTATGAGAAGGATATGGGCATGCTGGCAGACACCACTATCGACATCTTGGCAATGTGCTAAAGAAATTAGGAAGACTGATAGAATGTTGGGTTATCTAATACGTTCAAAAGTGTTCACCTGTTCAGACGTTCTCCTTAAGCTGTACAATGCCCTTGTGAGTTCTGACCTTGTACTGTGTACAACATATTACGTGGCGACATTTCGCATAGCGGTGTCGAAACTCATTGAAGGGCTGCAGGGAATGAGCTATGCAGGAAAATTGAAAGAATTAAATCTTTTTAGAATAAGTTGACGTAGAATGAGAGGAGACACGATAGAACTGTTCAATACCACCAAGGGTAGATGCAACGTGCTACTTCAAAATTAACCCATCAACAAGAACTCGGAGCGGCTGGTCAAAGTTGGTTAAATGGACATTTTAGGCTAACGTCAGGAAGCAATTCTTTACACAGTGATTTAACAGGTAAAAAGATAGCACCCACTCTCACACTGTACCAGAGACTGTCAGATACAGAACGAACCCTACACTCTCTGAGTGTACTAGAGATTGACAGGTACGGATAGAATCCAACATTCACACGTGGTGTCAGAAACTAATAAGTTTAAAATGCTGAAATGCTTACGCTTAAAATGAACCCCAGACTCTCACACCATACCGGGTACTAGAAGATACAGGAAGAATACCAAAATATGTAAATATATACATCTGTCTCTGACTATCTGTCAGAGACAGACAGATTTAACTTTTCGATTTAACTATTCGTCAATCTGCTTATCGATTTCTCTGTCCCTGTCTCTCATCTAACGTTTTATCACACGCTTGCCTTTCCCTCGTTCACTTCCAGCCACCCCGAATCCATTGTTCTCACAATTTCATGTGCACACAATTTTCAAAATTACTTCACCGGTCAAACCGTTCGGATGCAGATTGATATATTTCTTTTCAATTTTGTTTGAACTTTGGCAGATTTGAGATGCTCATTAAAGGCAATTACATCAGCAATATCACACACATAATCATGGAGGAATTCAGCTGAGTTGATTGCGTTACTTTGGTTTTCAAGCATCTTCGGATTTTCTCGTGTTTTCTGCATCTGAACCGTGCTCATCCAATCATTTCCATCACGACCATATAACCATATAACCATTACAGCACGGAAACAGGCCATCTCGGCCCTTCTAGTCCATGCCGAGCGCTTACTCTCAGCTAGTCCCACTGATTCGCACTCAGCCGATAACCCTCCATTCCATTCCTTTCCTGTCCATATACCTATCCAATTTTACTTTAATTTGCAATACCAAACCTGCCTCCACCACTTCCACTGGAGGCTCGTTCCACACAGCTAGTAAAGAAATTCCTAAGTAAAGAAATTAAGTAAGAAATTAAGTAAGAAACTAAGTAAAGAAATTCTAAGTAAAGAAATTCCCCCTCGTGTCATCCTTAAACTTTTGCCCCCAACACTCAACTTATGTCCTCTTGTTTGAATCTCCCCTACTCTCAATGGAAAAAGCCTATACATGTCATATCCCACTCATAATTTTAAATACCTCTATCAAGTCCCTCCTCAACCTTCTACGTTACAAAGAATAAAGACCTAACTTGTACGAACTCTCCCTGTAACTTAAGTGCTGAATCCCAGGTAACATTCCAGTAAATCTGCTCTCTACTCTCTCTATTTTGTTGACATCTTTCCTATAATTCGGTGACCAGAACTGTACACAATACTCCAAATTTGGCCTTACCAATGCCTTGTAGAATTTTAAGATTACATCCCAACTCCTATACTCAATCTCTGATTTATAAAGGCCAGCATACCAAAAGCTTTCTTCACCACCCTATCCACATGAGATTCCACCTTCAGGGAACTATGCACCATTATTCCTAGATTACTGTTCTACCGCATTCTTCAATGCCCTACCATTTACCATGTGTTTAGATTATTCCTAACAAATTGTAGCACCTCACGCTTATCAGCATTAAACTCCATCTGCCATCGTTCAGCCCACTCTTCTAACTGGCCTAAATTTCTCTGCAAACTTTGAAAACCTACTTCATTATCCACAACGCCACCTACCTTAGTATCATCTGCATACTTAACAATTTACCACCCATGATCCAGATCATTAATGTAAATGACAAACAACATTGGACCCAGTGTAGATCCCTGAGGCACACCACTAGTCACTGGCCTCCAACCTGACAAGCAGTTAACCAGCACTACTCTCTGGCATCTCCTATCCAGCCACTGTTGAATCCATTTTAATGCTTCAATATTAATACCTAACGATTGAACCTTCCTAACTAATCTTTCACGCGGAGCCTTGTCAAAGGCCTTACTGAGGTCCATATAGACAACATCCACTGCTTTACTTTCGTCAACTTTCCTCATAACATATTCAAGAAAATTCAATTAGATTTGTCAAACATGACCTTCTGTGCAGAAATCCATGGTGACTATTCCTAATAAGACCCTGTCTGTCCAGATAATTATATACACAATCTCTAAGAATACACTCTCATTCTCATCTCCCTCTGATCATGTGGAAGAAATATTGACATACAATTTCCGGTAAGATATGAATGGATGAAAACCAGTATAATGCATTCCCGGCGTATATGATGAATAAACTTCGGGTACCGGCATTGATCATAATCAACATCGCGATGCCATCTGCAATCATCCCTGATGAAGATTGCTTAGTTTCTCATCAAAACGTCGGTTATAATCGATATTCGTGCCCGGTTGGAAGCCCAATATTTATGAATATTCTAATCGCATTCGTCTTTTGTGACTTTGTTTTTTTTTTCTTGGAACAGAGGAAGGTCACGTTTGAGATTTAAAAAAAGAATAAACCGAGTGATATTTGAAATTTTGAAAAGTACTGAATGTCATAGGCGGCTGGATAATGAATAATGGGACCCAGTGCGCTATGAGACCAACAAGAGGACAGGTCTGTCTAAGATCTGAAGTTCTATAACATTCAGGATAGAATGTTCTGTACGGAAGTTGTTGAGTCTTTTGAAACAAGTGATCATGACATTGTTAGTTTAGAAGTATTTTGATGGACTACATCTCTAAATCCAAAACCATTAAATTGAATTTCAGAAAGTTAAACGTTGCACAGATGAGGCAAAGATAAGATAAACTTGAAGGAAATGGCTTACATTGAGTTAGTTGTGAAACGAAGTTGTGGATTTAAAGAGGCAATACGTGCAGTTCTGTTCAGGAAACGAAGGTCGGCTGAAGCAACAAAATGAATAGATTAACTACATATATGAATGAAGATATACATGCAAATTATTAAATAAAAGCCAGCTATATAAGGAATACAGAAAAAAAGAAAACAATGATGTTATCAGTAGGAAGTATGGAAATATGAGAGCTATAGTCAAGAGCGAAATTTGGATTGCCAAAACGCAGGTTGAGAAGGATATTTCTGATAATGCTAGAATTGACACCCAAGAGATATTTTTTCAAGACTTCATTTGTAAAAGAAAGGCAAAGAGGAAGGTAAGCGTATTAGCAATCAGAGTGGGGAGTCAGGTTATGCAGAGGAGGACATAGCTGATTCTCTTACCTCATATTTTGTCAAGGTATTCAATGGCAAAGATGGTAGCAATATGCTAGTAAGTGCGGAGAAAAATAAGATTGCTTAAGGTGGTTTTGAGATCTTAAAAGATGAGTTCCTGCTTCAGCTAAAAATTCTGAAAATTAATACATCTTCAAGAGCAGACAGCAGATATCCAATGATACTTAAAGAATACTGAAAACATGTATTTTTGACAATGCAGTGAAGACTGGTAAAATCTCTAAGGACTGGAAATGGGCTGACGTTGTCCCGGTATATAAGAAATGTGGCCGCACTGACAGTGCTAACTGAAGACATATAAACTTAACATGCGTGACAGGTAAGATAATGGAAACACTAATAATCAATAAGTGGAAAATAAGTTGACAAGATTAGGCATGTTAGCAGCATCCAGCATGGATCTGAAAGGGGAAGAAAATCATGTTTTATTAATATTCTGCAATTATATTAATTGCAAATTATTTTTATTTAACTAATATTTATAATAAGAATAGAGCAATTTATATAATTTACTTGGATTTTCAGAAGGCTTTTGAAAGTTACCCCAGAAGTGGTTAATAATCAAATGACAGGAGGTAGGGAATCATGGTACAGGTGTCCAAATGTGTGCAGAATTGGCTCAAAAACAGAAAACAATGAGTTATGATGACAGGAATACAGACATTACAGCACAGAAACAGTCCTTTTGGCCCTTCTTGTTTGTGCCAAACCATTTTCTGCCCAGTGCCACTGACCTGCACCCGGGTCATATCCTTCCAAGCCCCACTCATCCATATACCTGTCGGAGTTTTTCTTAAATATCAAAAGTGAGCCCACATTCACCACTTCATCTGGCAGCTCATTCCACACTCCCACCACTCTCTGCGTGAAGAAGCTCCCCCCTATTGATCCCTTTAAACTTTTCCCCCTTCACCCATGACCTCTGTATTTTTTCTTCCCTGGCCTCAGTGGAAAAAGACTGCTTACATTCACTCTATCTATGCCCATCATAATATTATACACCTCTATCAAATCACCCCTCATTCTCCTACGCTCCAGGGAATAAAGAACTAACCTATTCAATGTTTCCCTGTAACTCAGTTTCTAAAGTCCCACCAACATCCTTGTAAACCTTCTCTGCACTCTTTCAACCTTATTAATATCCTTTCTGTAATTAGGTGACCAAAACAGCACACAATACTCCAAATTCGGTCTCACCAATGTCTTATATAACCTCACCATTACATTCCGACTCATACTCAATACTTCGATTTATAAAGGCCGATGTACCAAAAGTTTTCTTTACAACCTTATCTACTTTTAGGGAATTACGTATCTGTCCTCTCAGATCCCTCTGTTCTACTGCACTCCTCGGTGTCCTACCATTTACCTTGTATGTTCTACCTTGGTTTGACCTTCTGAGGTGCAATACCTCACACTTTTCCGCATTAAGCTCCATCTGCTACTTTTGAGCCCATTCCTCCAACTGATCCAAATCCCTCTGCAAGCTTTGAAAAACTTGCTCATTGTCCACTACAACTCCAATCTTTGTATCGTCAGTAAATTTGCTGATCCAATTTACAATATTATCATCCCACATCATTGATATAGATGACAAATAACAATGGAGCCAGCACTGATCCCTGTGGCGCACTACTAATCACAGGCCTCCACTCAGAGTAGCAATCCTCCACTACCACTCTCTGGCTTCTTCCATTGAGCCAATTTACTACCTCTCTATGTATACCAAGCGATTGAATCTTCGTAACTAACCTCTCTTGCGGGACCTCGTCAAAGGACTTACTGAAGTCCATGTATACAACATCCACTGCCTTCCCTTCATCCACTTTCCAGGTAACTTCCTCGAAAAATTCTAATAGATTGGTTAAATATAACCTACCACGCACAAAGCCATGCTGACTGTTTCTAATAAGTCCTAGTCTGTCCAAATACTTGTAGATCCTATCTCTTAGTATTCCTTCCAATAATTTACCTACTACCGATGTCAAACTTAACGGCCTATAATTTCCCGGTTTACTTTTTGAGTGTTTTTTTAAACAATGGAACTACGTGAGCCATCCTCCAGTCCTCCGGCACCTGACCCGTGGATATATACATTTTAAATATTTCTGTCAGGGCCCCTAAAATTTCAACAGTAGTCTCCCTCAATACCCTGTCAGGTCCTGGGGATTTATCTACTCTGATTTGCCTCAAGACAGAAAACACCTCCTCCTCTTTAATCTGTAGAAGTTCTATGACCACCCTACTTGTTTGCCTTGTTTCCATAGACTCCATTCCAGCTCCTTAGTAAATACAGATGCAAAAAACTCATTTAATATCTTTCGCATTTCTTTTGATCCCATACATAGCCGCCCACTCTGATCTTCAAGAGGACCTATTTTATCCATTACTATTCTTTTGCTCTTAACATACCTGTAGGATCTCTTAGAGTTATCCATCACCGTGATTTCCAAAGCAACCTCATGTCTTCTTTTAGCCCTCCTAATTTCTTGCTTGTCTTTTCTTACACTATTGATATTCATCAAGCATCTTATTTCCTCCCTGTTGCTCCTTTGAAGGCCTCCCACTTATCAGTCAGATCCTTCCCAGAGAACAACCTGCCCAATCTACGCTTTTTAGATCCATACTCACTTCTTCAAATTTGGCCTTTTTCCAGTTTAGAACTTCAACCCGAGGACCAGATCTAACTTTATCCATGATGAAGTTGAAACTAATCATGTGATGATCGCTGGAACCAAAATGTTCCCCTGTACACACTTCCGTCACCTAACCCAACTCGTGTCCTAATAGGAGATCTAATATTCCACTCCCCCGCCCAATAGGTAAATCAAGATCCTACCACATTGCATTTACATTTGACCTGCCTTTAGCTTTGTATTGCTTTGAAACACTGAAGAACCATTGCGAGCAACTGGTGATATTGCTCAGAGTAACTTCACCAAATTCAGTAGCACACACAGAAAGCTGGTTGCAGACTACTCTAAATCATATGGAAAGTTAAATACAAATGCTTACATGAAGTTAGCACATAATAATTTTGAGGAAAACTCAATAGTACACTCGTTTCGGCTGAATGCGTGACTTACTATTCTGTGTATTTTGTGTTATGCCATGTACATAACTATACAGGGTGAAGAGAAGGTGAAAAGAAACAAAATGAATACAACACAGAAACATGAAATACAGAAAGTAAAGCTTCATTCAGGAACCTGATACATGGCATTAACATTAGAAATGCCTTTACCTTTGTGTTGCTTTGAAACACTGAAACACTATTGTGTAATCCATGATATTGCTCAGAGAAACGTCACCAAATTCGGTAACACACACATAAAAATGGTTGTAGAGTACTCTACATCATACGGAAAGTAAATTAAAAAGGTTTACATCAAGTTAGCACATAGTACTTCTGCGAAAAATTCAATAGTACACTCTTCTCAGCTGAAAGCATTACTTACTATCTGTGCATTTTCTGTTATGTACATGTGCATAACTATTCAGAGTGAATTGTAAGTGAATAGAAGAACAATGAATACTACTCACAACAATGGAATGCATAAAGCCAAGTTGAATTCAAGAAACTACTATATTGCATTTACAGTTGAGCTGCCTTTAGCTTTGTGTTGCTTTGAAACACTGAAGTACCATTATGAGCAAATGATGAATTCCTTAGAGTAACTTCACCAAATTCAGAAGCAGACACATAGAACTGGTTGCAGACTACACTAAATCATATGGAAAGTACATTAAAAAGGTTTACATCAAGTTAGCACATAGCATTTTTGAGGAAAATTCAATAGTACACTCTTTTCATCTGAATGCATTACTTACAATTCTGTGCTTTTTCTGTTATATACATGTGCATAACTATTCAGAGTCAATTCTAAGTGAATAGAAACACAATGAATACTACTCACAGCAAGGGAATACATAAAGTAAAGTTGAATTCAAGAGCCTACTACATTGCATTTACATTGGACCTGCCTTTTGCTTTGTATTGCTTTGAAACACTGAAGTTCTATTGTGTAATCCAAGATATTGCTCAGAGTAACTTCAACAACTTCAGTAGCATACACATACAAATGGTTGCAGATTACTCTAACTCATATGAAAGTAAATTTAAAAGGTTTACATCAAATTCGCACACAGCACTTTTGAGGAAAATTCAACAGCACTCTCTATTCAGCTGAATGCATTACTTACAATTCTGTGCATTTTCTGTTATATACATGTGCATAACTATTCAGAATCAATTCTAAGTGAATAGAAACACAATGAATACTACTCACAGCAATCGAATACATAAAGTAAAGTAGAATTCAAGAACCTACTACATTGCATTTACATTTGGCCTGCCTTTATCTTTGTATTGCTTTGAAACACTGAACTATCATTATGAGCAACTGGTGATATTGCTTAGAGTAACGTCATGAAATTCAGCAGCACACACAAAAAAATGGTTGCAGACTGCTCTAAATCATATCCAAAGTTAAATACAAATGTTTACATGACGTCAGCACATAGTAATTTAGAGGAAAATTCAATAGTACTCTCGTTTCAGCCAAACGCATGACTTACTATTCTGTGTATTTTGTGTTATGTACATGTGCATCTGCCTTTTGCTTTGTATTGCTTTGAAACACTGAAGTTCTATTGTGTAATCAATGATATTGCTTAGAGTAACTTCAACAACTGCAGCAGCACAGACATAAAAATGGTTGAAGACTACTCTAAACCATATGGAAAGTTAAATACAAATGTTTACATGAAGCTGGCACATAGTAATTTTGAGGAAAATTGAATAGTACACTCGTTTCAGCTGAATGCATTACATACTATTCAGTCTATGTTGTGTTGTGCACATGTGCATAACCATACAGGGTGCAGAGTAGGTGAAAAGAAACGAAATGAATACTACACAGAACCATGAAATACAAAACGTAAAGTTTAATTCAGGAACCTATTACATTGCATTTACATTTGACCTGCCTTTTGCTTTGTATTCCTTTGAAACACTGAAGTGCTATTGAGTAATCAGAGATATTGCTTAGAGTAACTCCTTCAACGTCAGTAGCAGACACATAATATGGTGGCAGACTACTCTAAATCATAGGCAAATTACATTAAAATGGTTTACATCAAGTTAGCACATGGTACTTTTCAGGAGAATTCAATAGTACACTCATTTCATCTGAATGCATTACTTACAATTCTGTGATTTTCTGTTATATACATGTGCATAACTATTCAGAATCAATTCTAAGTGAATAGAAACACAATGAATACTACTCACAGCAAGGGAATACATAAAGTAAAGTTAAATTCAAGAAACTACTACATTGCATTTAGATTTGAACTGCCTTTTGCTTTGTATTGCCTTGAAACACTGAAGTTCTGTTGTGCAATCCGTGATATTGCTTAGAGTAACTTCAACAACTTCAGTAGCATACACATACAAATGGTTGCAGATTACACTAAATCATAAGAAAGTAAATTTAAAAGGTTTACATCAAATTCGCACACAGCACTTTTGAGGAAAATTAAATAGCACACTCTATTCAGCTGAATGCATTACTTACTGTGCATTCTGTGCATTTTCTGTTATGTACATGTGCTTTACTATTCAGAGTGAATTGTAAGAGAATAGAAACCCAATGAATACTACACACAGCAATCGAATACATAACGTTCAATTCAAGAACCTAGCACATTGCATTAACATTTGAACAGCCTTTAGCGATGTTTTGCTTTGAAGAACTGAAGTACAATTATGAGCAACTGGTGATATTGCTTAGTGGAACTTTACCAAAGTCGGTAGCACACACATAAAACTTGCTGCAGACTACTCGAAACCATATGGAAAGTTAATTACAAATGATTACATGAAGATAGCATATATTAATTTAGGGGAAAATTCAATAGAATACTAGTTACAGCTGAATGCATTACTTACTATTCTCTGCATTTTCTGTTAATGTAGATGTGCATAACTATTCATAGTGAATTGTAATTGAATAGAAACACAATGAATAATAGTAACTGCAATGGAATACATAAACTGAAGTAGAATTCAAGAACCTTCTACATTGCATTTACATTTGAACAGCATTTAGCTTTGTATTGCTTTGAAGCACTGAAGTACAATTATGAGCAACTGGTGGTATTGGTTACAGTAACTTCACCTAATTCAGTAGCACACACATAAAATTTGCTGCAGTCTAGTCTAAATCCTACGGAATGTTAATTACAAATGGTTACATGAAGGTAGCACATAGTAATTTAGGGGAAAATTCAATAAAACACTAGTCACAGCTGAATGCATTACTTACTATTCTGTGCATTTTCTGTTAATGTAGATGTGCATAACTATTCAGAGTGAACTCTAATTGAATAGAAACACAATGAATTCTACTCACAGCAATGGAATACATAAAGTGAAGTTGAATTCAATAACCTACGATGATGCATTTACATTTGAATCGCCTTTAGCTTTGTATTGCTTTGAAACAGTGTCCATTAAAGAGCAACTGGTGATATTGCTTGGGGCAACTTCACCAAATTCAGTAGCACACACATAAAACTTGATGCAGCGTATTCTAACGCATATGGTAAATTAATTACAAATGGTTACATGAAGAGAGCACATAGTAATTTTTGCGGAAGATTCAATAGTACATTCCTTTCAGCTGAATGCATTACTTAATAGTCTGGCAATTTTCGGTTATGTTGTTGTGCATAACTATTCAGAGTGAATTGTAATTGAATAGAAACACAATGAATACTACTCACAGCAATGGAATACATAAACTGAAGTTGAATTCATTAACCTACGATGATGCATTTACATTTGAATCGCCTTTAGCTTTGTATTGCTTTGAAACAGTGTCCATTAATGAGCAACTGGTGATATTGCTTAGAGTAACGTCATCAAATTCAGCAGCACACACAAAAAAACTGGTTGCAGCCTGCTCTAAATCATATCGGAAGTTAATTACAAATGTTTTCATAACGTCATTACATAGTAATTTAGAGGAAAATTCAATAGTGCACTCGATTCAGCCGACCGCATGACTTACTATTCAGGGTATTTTGTGTTATGTACATGTGCATAACTACACAGGTTGAAGAGTAGGTGAAAAGAAACGAAATGAATACCACAGAGAACCATGAAACACACAAAGTAAAGGTTAATTCAGGAACCTATTACATTGCATTTACATTTGTACCTGCCTTTTGCTTTGTATTACTTTGAAACACTGAAGTTCTATTGTGTAATCAATGATATTGCTTAGAGTAACTTCAACAACTGCAGCAGCACAGACATAAAAATGGTTGAAGACTACTCTAAACCATATGGAAAGTTAAATGCAAATGTTTACATGAAGCTGGCACATAGTAATTTTGAGGAAAATTGAATAGTACACTCGTTTCAGCTGAATGCATTACATACTATTCAGTCTATTTTGTGTTGTGCACATGTGCATAACCATAAAGGGTGCAGAGTAGGTGAAAAGAAACGAAATGAATACTACACAGAACCATGAAATACAAAACGTAAAGTTTAATTCAGGAACCTACTACATTGCATTTACATTTGACCAGCCTTTTGCTTTGTATTCCTTTGAAACACTGAAGCGCTATTGAGTAATCAGAGATATTGCTTAGAGTAACTTCTCCAACTTCAGCAGCACAGACATAAAAATGGTTGCAGATTACGCTATATCATATGAAAGTAAATTTAAAAGGTTTACATCAAATTCGCACACAGCACTTTTGAGGATAATTCAATAGCACACTCTATTCAACTGAATGCATTACTTACTGTGCATTCTGTGCATTTTCTGTTATGTACATGTGCTTTACTATTCAGAGTGAATTGTAAGAGAATAGAAACCCAATGAATACTACACACAGCAATCGAATTCATAACGTTGAATTCAAGAACCTAGCACATTGCATTAACATTTGAACAGCCTTTACCTTTCTTTTGCTTTGAAACACTGAAGTACCATTATGAGCAACTGATGATATTGCTTAGAGTAACTTCACCAAATTCAGTGGCGCACAGATAAAACTTGCTGCAGTCTACTCTAAATCATATGGAAAGTTATATAAAATGTTTACATGAATGTACCACATAGTAATTTTGAGGAAAATTCAATAGTACACTCAGTTTAGCTGAATGCGTTACTTACTAGTCTGTGCATTTTCTGTTAAAGTACAAGTGCATAACTATTCAGAGTGAATTGTAATTGAATAGAAACAAAATTAATAACACTGACAGCAATGGAATACACAAAATGAAGTTGAATTCAAGCACCCACGATAACGCGTTTACATTTGAACAGCCTTTAGCTTTGTTTTCCTTGAAACAGTGTCCATTTATGAGCAATTGTTGATTTTGCTTAGAGAAACGTCACCAAATTCCGTAGCACACACATAGAATTTGCTGTAGCGTAGTCTACCTCATATGGAAAGATAATTACAAATCGTTACATAAAGATAGCACATAGTATTTTTTGGGAAAATTCAATAGTACACTCGTTTCAGCTGAATGCATTACTTACTATTCTGTGCTTTTTAGTTATGTACATGTGCATAACTATTCATAGTGAATTGTAATTGAAGAGAAACACAATGAATAATACTCACAGCAATGGAATACATAAAGTAAAGTAGAATTCAAGAACCTACTACATTGCATTTACATTTGCCCTGCCTTTATCTTTGTATTGCTTTGTAACACTGAACTATCATTATGAACAACTGGTGATATTGCTCAGAGTAACGTCATCAAATTCAGCAGCACACACAAAAAAATGGTTGCAGCCTGCTCTAAATCATATCGAACGTTAATTAGAAATGTTTACATAACGTCAATACATAGTAATTTAGAGGAAAATTCAATAGTACACTCGTTTCAGCCGAACGCATGACTTACTATTCAGGGTATATGTGTTATGTACATGTGCATAACTATACAGGGTGAAGAGTAGGTGAAAAGAAACGAAATGAATACCACAGAGAACCATGAAACACACAAAATAAAGGTTAATTCAGGAACCTACTACATTGCATTTACATTTGAACCTGCCTTTGGCTTTGTATTGCTTTGATACACTGAAGTTCTATTGTGTAATCAATGATATTGCTTAGAGTAACTTCAACAACTGCAGCAGCACAGACATAAAAATGGTTGAAGACTACTCTAAACCATATGGAAAGTTAAATGCAAATGTTTACATGAAGCTGGCACATAGTAATTTTGAGGAAAATTCAATAGCACTCTCGATTCAGCTGAATGCATTACTTACCGTGCATTCTGTGCATTTTCTGTTATGTACATGTGCTTTACTATTCAGAGTGAATTGTAGAATAGAAACCCAATGAATACTACACACAGCAATCGAATTCATAACGTTGAATTCAAGAACCTAGCACATTGCAGTAACATTTGAACAGCCTTTAGCTTTGTTTTGCTATGAAACACTGAAGTACCATTATGAGCAACTGATGATATTGCTTAGAGTAACTTCACCAAATTCAGTAGCGCACAGATAAAACTTGCTGCAGTCTACTCTAAATCATATGAAAGTAAATTTAAAAGGTTTACATCAAATACGCACACAGCACTTTTGAGGAAAATTCAATAGCAAACTCTGTTCAGCTGAATGCATTACTTACTATTCTGCGCATTTTCTGTTATGTACATGTGCTTTACTATTCAGAGTCAATTGTAAGAGAATAGAAACCCAACGAATACTACACACAGCAGTCGAATACATAACGTTGAATTCAAGATCCTAGCACATTGCATTAACATTTGAACCGCCTTTAGCTATGTTTTGCTTTGAAGAACTGAAGTACAATTATGAGCAACTGGTGATATTGCTTAGTGGAACTTTACCAAAGTTGGTAGCACACACATAAAACTTGCTGCAGACTACTCGAAACCATATGGAAAGTTAATTACAAATGGTTACATGAAGATAGCACATATTAATTTAGGGGAAAATTCAATAGAATACTAGTTACAGCTGAATGCATTACTTACTATTCTCTGCATTTTCTGTTAATGTAGATGTGCATAACTATTCATAGTGAATTGTAATTGAATAGAAACACAATGAATAATAGTAACTGCAATGGAATACATAAACTGAAGTAGAATTCAAGAACCTACTACATTGCATTTACATTTGAACAGCATTTAGCTTTGTATTGCTTTGAAGCACTGAAGTACAATTATGAGCAACTGGTGGTATTGGTTACAGTAACTTCACCTAATTCAGTAGCACACACATAAAATTTGCTGCAGTCTAGTCTAAATCCTACGGAATGTTAATTACAAATGGTTACATGAAGGTAGCACATAGTAATTTAGGGGAAAATTCAATAAAAAACTAGTCACAGCAGAATGCATTACTAACTATTCTGTGCATTTTCTGTTAATGTAGATGTGCATAACTATTCAGAGTGAACTCTAATTGAATAGAAACACAATGAATTCTACTCACAGCAATGGAATACATAAAGTGAAGTTGAATTCAATAACCTACGATGATGCATTTACATTTGAATCGCCTTTAGCTTTGTATTGCTTTGAAACAGTGTCCATTAAAGAGCAACTGGTGATATTGCTTGGGGCAACTTCACCAAATTCAGTAGCACACACATAAAACTTGATGCAGCGTATTCTAAAGCATATGGTAAATTAATTACAAATGGTTACATGAAGTGAGCACATAGTAATTTTTGCGGAAGATTCAATAGTACACTCCTTTCAGCTGAATGCATTACTTAATAGTCTGTGCATGTTCGGTTATGTAGTTGTGCATAACTATTCAGAGTGAATTGTAATTGAATAGAAACACAATGAATAATACTCACAGCAATGGAATACATAAACTGAAGTTGAATTCAAGCACCCACGATAACGCATTTACATTTGAACCGCCTTTAGCTTTGTTTTCCTTGAAACAGTGTCCATTTATGAGCAATTGGTGATTTTGCTTAGAGAAACGTCACCAAGTTCCGTAGCACACACATAGAATTTGCAGTAGCTTAGTGTACTTCATATGCAAAGATAATTACAAATCGTTACATGAAGATAGCACATAGTATTTTTTGGGAAAATTCAATAGTACACTCGGTTCAGCTGAATGCATTACTTACTATTCTGTGCATTTTCGGTTATGTACATGTGCATAACTATTCATAGTGAATTGTAATTGAAGAGAAACACAACGAATAATACTCACAGCAATGGAATACATAAAGTAAAGTAGAATTCAAGAACCTACTACATTGCATTTACATTTGCCCTGCCTTTATCTTTGTATTGCTTTGTAACACTGAACTATCATTATGAACAACTGGTGATATTGCTCAGAGTAACGTCATCAAATTCAGCAGCACACACAAAAAAATGGTTGCAGCCTGCTCTAAATCATATCGAACGTTAATTAGAAATGTTTACATAACGTCAATACATAGTAATTTAGAGGAAAATTCAATAGTACACTCGTTTCAGCCGAACGCATGACTTACTATTCAGGGTATATGTGTTATGTACATGTGCATAACTATACAGGGTGAAGAGTAGGTGAAAAGAAACGAAATGAATACCACAGAGAACCATGAAACACACAAAATAAAGGTTAATTCAGGAACCTACTACATTGCATTTACATTTGAACCTGCCTTTGGCTTTGTATTGCTTTGATACACTGAAGTTCTATTGTGTAATCAATGATATTGCTTAGAGTAACTTCAACAACTGCAGCAGCACAGACATAAAAATGGTTGAAGACTACTCTAAACCATATGGAAAGTTAAATGCAAATGTTTACATGAAGCTGGCACATAGTAATTTTGAGGAAAATTCAATAGCACTCTCGATTCAGCTGAATGCATTACTTACCGTGCATTCTGTGCATTTTCTGTTATGTACATGTGCTTTACTATTCAGAGTGAATTGTAGAATAGAAACCCAATGAATACTACACACAGCAATCGAATTCATAACGTTGAATTCAAGAACCTAGCACATTGCAGTAACATTTGAACAGCCTTTAGCTTTGTTTTGCTATGAAACACTGAAGTACCATTATGAGCAACTGATGATATTGCTTAGAGTAACTTCACCAAATTCAGTAGCGCACAGATAAAACTTGCTGCAGTCTACTCTAAATCATATGAAAGTAAATTTAAAAGGTTTACATCAAATACGCACACAGCACTTTTGAGGAAAATTCAATAGCAAACTCTGTTCAGCTGAATGCATTACTTACTATTCTGCGCATTTTCTGTTATGTACATGTGCTTTACTATTCAGAGTCAATTGTAAGAGAATAGAAACCCAACGAATACTACACACAGCAGTCGAATACATAACGTTGAATTCAAGATCCTAGCACATTGCATTAACATTTGAACCGCCTTTAGCTATGTTTTGCTTTGAAGAACTGAAGTACAATTATGAGCAACTGGTGATATTGCTTAGTGGAACTTTACCAAAGTTGGTAGCACACACATAAAACTTGCTGCAGACTACTCGAAACCATATGGAAAGTTAATTACAAATGGTTACATGAAGATAGCACATATTAATTTAGGGGAAAATTCAATAGAATACTAGTTACAGCTGAATGCATTACTTACTATTCTCTGCATTTTCTGTTAATGTAGATGTGCATAACTATTCATAGTGAATTGTAATTGAATAGAAACACAATGAATAATAGTAACTGCAATGGAATACATAAACTGAAGTAGAATTCAAGAACCTACTACATTGCATTTACATTTGAACAGCATTTAGCTTTGTATTGCTTTGAAGCACTGAAGTACAATTATGAGCAACTGGTGGTATTGGTTACAGTAACTTCACCTAATTCAGTAGCACACACATAAAATTTGCTGCAGTCTAGTCTAAATCCTACGGAATGTTAATTACAAATGGTTACATGAAGGTAGCACATAGTAATTTAGGGGAAAATTCAATAAAAAACTAGTCACAGCAGAATGCATTACTAACTATTCTGTGCATTTTCTGTTAATGTAGATGTGCATAACTATTCAGAGTGAACTCTAATTGAATAGAAACACAATGAATTCTACTCACAGCAATGGAATACATAAAGTGAAGTTGAATTCAATAACCTACGATGATGCATTTACATTTGAATCGCCTTTAGCTTTGTATTGCTTTGAAACAGTGTCCATTAAAGAGCAACTGGTGATATTGCTTGGGGCAACTTCACCAAATTCAGTAGCACACACATAAAACTTGATGCAGCGTATTCTAAAGCATATGGTAAATTAATTACAAATGGTTACATGAAGTGAGCACATAGTAATTTTTGCGGAAGATTCAATAGTACACTCCTTTCAGCTGAATGCATTACTTAATAGTCTGTGCATGTTCGGTTATGTAGTTGTGCATAACTATTCAGAGTGAATTGTAATTGAATAGAAACACAATGAATAATACTCACAGCAATGGAATACATAAACTGAAGTTGAATTCAAGCACCCACGATAACGCATTTACATTTGAACCGCCTTTAGCTTTGTTTTCCTTGAAACAGTGTCCATTTATGAGCAATTGGTGATTTTGCTTAGAGAAACGTCACCAAGTTCCGTAGCACACACATAGAATTTGCAGTAGCTTAGTGTACTTCATATGCAAAGATAATTACAAATCGTTACATGAAGATAGCACATAGTATTTTTTGGGAAAATTCAATAGTACACTCGGTTCAGCTGAATGCATTACTTACTATTCTGTGCATTTTCGGTTATGTACATGTGCATAACTGTTCATAGTGAATTGTAATTGAAGAGAAACACAACGAATAATACTCACAGCAATGGAATACATAAAGTAAAGTAGAATTCAAGAACCTACTACATTGCATTTACATTTGGCCTGCCTTTATCTTTGTATTGCTTTGAAACACTGAACTATCATTATGAACAACTGGTGATATTGCTTAGAGTAACGTCATCAAATTCAGCAGCACACACAAAAAAATAGTTGCAGCCTGCCCTAAATCATATCGAAAGTTAATTACAAATGTTTACATGACGTCAATACATAGTAATTTAGAGGAAAATTCAATAGTGCACTCGATTCAGCCGACCGCATGACTTACTATTCAGGGTATTTTGTGTTATGTACATGTGCATAACTACACAGGGTGAAGAGTAGGTGAAAAGAAACGAAATGAATACCACAGAGAACCATGAAACACACAAAATAAAGGTTAATTCAGGAACCTACTACATTGCATTTACATTTGAACCTGCCTTTTGCGTTGTATTGCTTTGATACACTGAAGTTCTATTGTGTAATCAATGATATTGCTTAGAGTAACTTCAACAACTGCAGCAGCACAGACATAAAAATGGTTGAAGACTACTCTAAACCATATTTAAAGTTAAATGCAAATGTTTACATGAAGCTGGCACATAGTAATTTTGAGGAAAATTGAATAGTACACTCGTTTCAGCTGAATGCATTACATACTATTCAGTCTATTTTGTGTTGTGCACATGTGCATAACCATACAGGGTGCAGAGTAGGTGAAAAGAAACGAAATGAATACTACACAGAACCATGAAATACAAAACGTAAAGTTTAATTCAGGAACCTACTACACTGCATTTACATTTGACCAGCCTTTTGCTTTGTATTCCTTTGAAACACTGAAGCGCTATTGAGTAATCAGAGATATTGCTTAGAGTAACTTCTCCAACTTCAGCAGCACGGACATAAAATGGTTGCAGATTACGCTATATCATATGAAAGTAAATTTAAAAGGTTTACATCAAATTCGCACACAGCACTTTTGAGGATAATTCAATAGCACACTCTGTTCAACTGAATGCATTACTTACTGTGCATTTTCTGTTATGTACATGCGCTTTACTATTCAGAGTCAATTGTAAGAGAATAGAAACCCAATGAATACTACACACAGCAGTCGAATACATAACGTTGAATTCAAGAACCTAGCACATTGCATTAACATTTGAACCGCCTTTAGCTATGTTTTGCTTTGAAGAACTGAAGTACAATTATGAGCAACTGGTGATATTGCTTAGTGGAACTTTAACAAAGTTGGTAGCACACACATAAAACTTGCTGCTGACTACTCGAAACCATATGGAAAGTTAATTACAAATGGTTACATGAAGATAGCACATATTAATTTAGGGGAAAATTCAATAGAATACTAGTTACAGCTGAATGCATTACTTACTATTCTCTGCATTTTCTGTTAATGTAGATGTGCATAACTATTCATAGTGAATTGTAATTGAATAGAAACACAATGAATAATAGTAACTGCAATGGAATACATAAACTGAAGTAGAATTCAAGAACCTACTACATTGCATTTACATTTGAACAGCATTTAGCTTTGTATTGCTTTGAAGCAATGAAGTACAATTATGAGCAACTGGTGGTATTGGTTACAGTAACTTCACCTAATTCAGTAGCACACACTTATAAATTACTGAACACTACTCGAAATTATATGGAAAGTTAATTATAAAAGGTTACATAAAGCGCGCTCATTGTAATTCAAGGAAAAATTCATTAGTACACTCGTTTCAGCTGAATGCATTACTCACTATTCTGTGCATTTTCTGTTATGTACATGTGCATAACTATTTATAGTGAATTGTGATTGAATAGAAACACAATGAATAATAATAAGCGCAAAGGAGTACATAAACTGAAGTTGAATTCAAGAACCTACTACATTGCATTTTCTTTGGAAGACCCTTAACCTTTGTATTGCTTTGAAGCACTGGGATACCATTATGAGCATCTGGTGATATTGCTTGGTGTAACTTTACTAAATTCTGTAGCACACACATAAAACCGGCTGCAGACTACTCGA
This sequence comes from Hypanus sabinus, assembly GCF_030144855.1. Classification (NCBI taxonomy): domain Eukaryota; kingdom Metazoa; phylum Chordata; class Chondrichthyes; order Myliobatiformes; family Dasyatidae; genus Hypanus; species Hypanus sabinus. The sequence continues at coordinate 122,874,361 of NC_082711.1, read as the reverse complement.
TATCATATGGAAAGTTAATTATAAATGGTTACATGAAGAGAGCAAATAGTAATTTTGGGGAAAATTCAACAGTACACTCGTTTCAGCTGAATGCATTACTTAGTATTCTGTGCATTTTCTGTTATGTACATGTGCATAACTATTTACAGTGAATTGTAATTGAATAGAAACACAATGAATAATAATCAGCGGAAAGTAGTACATAAACTGATGTTGAATTCAAGAACCTGCTACATTGCATGTACTTTTGAACAGCCTTTAGCTTTGTAGTGCTTTGAAAGACTGGAGTGCAATTATGAGCAACTGGTGATATTGCTTAGTGTAACTTAACTAAATTCAGTAGCACACTCATAATACCTGCTGCAGAGTACTCGAAATCATATGGAAAGTTAATTATAAATGGTTACCTGAAGAGAGCAAAATAGTAATTTTGGCGAAAATTCAATAGTACACTCGTTTCACCTGAATGCATTACTTACTATTCTGTGCAGTTTTTGTTATGTACATCTGCATAACTATTCACAATGAATTGTAACTGAATTGAAACACAATGAATAATACTCCCAGCAATGGAATACATAAAATGAAGTTGAATTTAAGAACCTGCTTCATTGCATGTACTTTTCAAACCCTTTAGCTTTGTAGGGCTTTGAAACACTGGAGTACAATTAAGAGCAACTGATGATATTGCTTAGAGTAACTATACAAAATTCAGTATCACACATAATACCTGCTGCAAACTACTCTAAATCATTTGGAAGGTTAATTATAAATGGTTACATCAAGAGAGCACTCAGTAATTTTCGGGAAATTCAACAGGACACTCGTTTCAGCTGAATGCAGTACTTACTATTCTGTGCATTTTCTGTTATGTACATGTGCATAACTATTGATAGTGAATTATAATTGAATAGAAACACAATGAATAATAATCAGCGCAAAGTAGAACATAAACTGATGTTGAATTCAAGAACCTGCTACATTGCATTTACTTTTGAACAGCCTTTAGCTTTGTAGGGCTTTGAAACACTGGAGTACAATTATGAGCAACTGATGATATTGCTTAGAGTAACTTTACAAAATTCAGTATCACAAACATAATACCTGCTGCAGACTACTCGAAATCTTATGGAAAGTTAATTATAAATGGTTACCTGAAGAGAGCACATAGTAATTTTGGGGAAAATTAAATACAAGAATCGTTTCAGCTGAATGCATTACTTACTATTCTGTGCATTTTCTGTTATGTACGTGTGCATAACTATTCATAGTGAATTGTAATTGAATAGAAACAGAATGAATAATAATCAGCGCGAAGGAGTACATAAAATCAAGTTGAATTCAAGAACCTTCCACTTAGCATTTACTTTTGAACAGCCTTTTGCATTGTACAGCAATGAAACTCTGTAGCATTATGAGCAGCTGGGGATATTGCTTTGTGTAACTACTAAATTCAGTAGCACCCACATAATATCTGCTGCTGACTACTCGAAATCATATGGAAAGTTAATTATAAATGGTTACCTGAAGAGAGCAAATAGTAATTTTGGGGAAAATTAAATACAAGAATCGTTTCAGCTGAATGTATTACTTACTATTCTGTGCATTTTTTGTTATGTACATGTGCATAACTATTCACAGGGAATTGTAATTGAATAAAAACACAATGAATAATAATCAGCGCAAAGTAGTACATAAACTGATGTTGAATTCAAGAAATTGCTACATTGCATGTACTTTTGAATAGCCTTTAGCTTTGTAGTGCTCAGAAACACTGGACTGCAATTATCAGCAACTGGTTATATTGCTTAGTGTAACTTAACTAAAATCAGTAGCACACACATAATACCTGCTGCAGACTACTCGATATCATATTGAAAGTTAATTATAAATGGTTACCTGAAGAGAGCAAATAGTAATCTGGGGGAAAATTCAATAGTACACTCCTTTCAGCTGAATGCATTACTTGCTATTCTGTGCATTTTCTGTTATGTACATGTGCATAACTATTGATAGTGAATTATAATTGAATAGAAACACAATGAATAATAATCAGCGCAAAGTAGAACATAAACTGATGTTGAATTCAAGAACCTGCTACATTGCATTTACTTTTGAACAGCCTTTAGATTTGTAGGGCTTTGAAACACTCGATTACTATTTTGAGCAACTGATGATATTGCTTAGAGTAACTTTACAAAATTCAGTATCGCACAAATAATACCTGCTGCAGACTACTCTAAATCATATGGAAGGTTAATTACAAATGGTTACATCAAGAGAGAACTTAGTAAATTTCCGGAAATTCAACACTACACTCGTTTCAGCTGAAGGCTTTACTGACTATTCTGTGCATTTCTTATTATGTACATGTGCATAACTGTATAGAGTGAATTGTAATTGAATTGAAACACAATGAATAATACTCCCAGCAATGGAATACATAAACTGAAGTTGAATTCAAGAACCTACTACATTGCATGTACTTTTGAACAGCCTTTAGCTTTGTCGTGCTTTGAAACACTGGAGTACAAATATGAGCAACTGGTGATATTGCTTAGTGTAACTTAATTATAAGTTAATTATAAATGGTTACCTGAAGAGAGCAAATAGTAATTTTGGGGAAAATTCAATACTACAATCGTTTCAGCTGAATACTATTCTGTGCATTTTCTGTTATGTACATGTGCATATCTATTCATAGGGAATTGTAACTGAATAAAAACACAATGAATAATAATCTGCGCAAAGGAGTAGATAACTGAAGTTGAATTCAAGAACCTACTGCATTGCCTTTACTTTTGAACAGCCTTTAGGTTTGCTTTGAAACACTCGATTACTATTTTGAGCAACTGATGATATTGCTTAGTGTAACTTTACAAAATTCAGTATCACACACATAATACCTGCAGCAGACTACTCGATATCATATGCAAAGTTAATTATAAATGGTTACATGAAGAGAGCACATCGTAATTTTGGGGAAAATTCAATAGTACACTCTTTTCAGCTGAAAGCTTTACTGACTATTCTGTGCATTTTTTATTATGTACATGTGCATAACTGTATAGAGTGAATTGTAATTGAATTGAAACACAATGAATAATACTCCCAGCAATGGAATACATAAACTGAAGTTGAATTCAAGAACCTACTACATTGCATTTAATTTCAAACAGCCTTTAGCTTTGTATTGCTTTGAAACACTGGAATAACATCATGAGCAACTGGTGATATTGCTTTGTGTAACTTTATCAAATTCATTAGCACACACATAAAACCTACTGCAGACTACTCGAAATCATTTGGAAAGTTAATTATAAATGGTTACCTGAAGAGATCGAATAGTAATTTTCGGGAAAATTCAATAATACAATCGTTTCAGCTGAATGCATTACTTGCTATTCTGTGCATTTTCTGTTATGTACATGTGCATATCTATTCATAGGGAATTGTAACTGAATAAAAACACAATGAATAATAATCAGCGCAAGGGAGTAGATAAACTGAAGTTGAATTCAAGAACCTACTGCATTGCCTTTACTTTTGAACAGCCTTTAGGTTTGCTTTGAAACACTCGATTACTATTTTGAGCAACTGATGTTATTGCTTAGTGTAACTTTACAAAATTCAGTATCACACACATAATACCTGCTGCAGACAACTCGATATCATATGGAAGGTTAATTATAAATGGTTACATCAAGAGAGCACTTAGTAATTTTCGGGAAGCTCAACAGTACATTCGTTTCAGCTGAATGCAGTACTTACTATTCTCTGCCGTTTTTGTTATGTACATGTGCATAACTATTCAGAATGAATTGTAAATGAATTGAAACACAATGAACAATACTCCCAGCAATGGAATACATAAACTGAAGTTGAATTGAAGAACCTACTACATTGCATTTACTTTTGAACAGACTTTGGCTTTGTATTGCTTTGAAGCACTGGAGTACAACTATGATCATCTGGTGATATTGCTTAGTGTAACTTTACTAAATTCAGTAGCACACACATAATACCTGCTGCAGACTTCTCGATATAATATGGAAAGTTAATTATAAATGGTTACATGAAGAGCGCACATAGTAGTTTTGTGGAAAATTCAATACTACACTCCTTTCAGCTGAATGCATTACCTACGATACTGTGCATTTTCTGTTATGTACATGTGCATAACTATTTATAGTGAATTGTAATTGAATAGAAACACAATGAATAATAATCAGCGCAAAGTAGTACATAAACTGATGTTGAATTCAAGAAATTGCTACATTGCATATACTTTTGAACAGCCTTTAGCTTTGTAGTGCTTTGAAACTCTGGACTGCAATTTTTAGCAACTGGTGATATTGCTGAGTGTAACTTAACTAAAATCAGTAGCACACACATAATACCTGCTGCAGACTACTCGATATCATATGGAAAGTTATTGATGAATGGTTACATGAAGAGAGTCATGGTAGTTTTGTGGAAAATTCAACTGTACACTCGTTTCAGCTGAATGCAGTACTTACTATTCTGTGCAGTGTTTGTTATGTACATGTGCATAACTATTCAGAATGAATTGTAAATGAATTAAAACACAATGAATAATACTCCCAGCAATGGAATACATAAACTGAAGTTGAATTGAAGAACCTACTACATTGCATTTATTTTCAAACAGCCTTTAGGTTTACCTTGCTTTGAAACACTCGATTACTATTTTGAGCAACTGATGATATTGCTTAGTGTAACTTTACAAAATTCAGTATCACAAACATAATACCTGCTGCAGACTACTCGAAATCATATGGAAAGTTAATTATAAATGGTTACCTTAAGAGAGCAAATAGTAATTTTGGGGAAAATTAAATACAACAATCATTTCGGCTGAATGCATTACTTACTATTCTGTGCATTTTCTGTGATGTACATGTGCATAACTATTCACAGGGAATTGTAATTGAATAAAAACACAATGAATAATAATCAGCGCAAAGGAGTAGATAAACTGAAGTTGAATTCAAGAACCTACAACATTGCATTTAATTTCAAACAGCCTTTAGCCTTGTATTGCTTTGAAACACTGGAATTACATCATGAGCAACTGGTGATATTGCTTTGTGTAACTTTATCAAATTCATTAGCACACACATAAATCCTACTGCAGACTACTCGAAATCATTTGGAAGGTTAATTATAAATGGTTACATCAAGAGAGCACATAGTAATTTTCGGGAAATTCAATAGTACACTCGTTTCAGCTGAATGCATTACTTACTATTCTGTGCAGTTTTTGTTATGTACATGTGCATAACTATTCGGAATGAATTGCAACTGAATTGAAACACAATGAATAATACTCCCAGCAATGGAATACATAAACTGAAGTTGAATTCAAGAACCTACTACATTGAATTTACTTTTGAACAGCCTTTGGCTTTGTTTTGCTTTGAAGCACTGGATTACCACTATGAGCATCTGGTGATATTGCTTAGTGTAACTTAACTAAATTTAGTTGCACACACATAATACCGGCTGCAGACTACTCGAAATCATATGGAAAGTTAATTATAAATGGTTACCTGAGAGAGAGCAAATAGTAATTTTGGGGAAAATTAAATACTACAATCGTTTCAGCTGAATGCATTACTTACTATTCTGTGCATTTTCTGTTATGTACATGTGCATAACTATTTATAGTGAATTGTAATTGAATAGAAACACAATGAATAATAATCAGCGCAATGTAGTACATAAACTGACGTTGAATTTAAGAACCTGCTACATTGCATGTACTTTTAAACAGCTTTTAGCTTTGTAGTGCTTTGTAACACTGGAGTGCAATTATGAGCAAATGGATATATTGCTTAGTGTAACTTAACTAAATTCAGTATCACACACATAATACCGGCTGCAGACTACTCGAAATCATCTGGAAAGTTAATTATAAATGGTTACCTTAAGAGAGCAAATAGTAATTTTGGGGAAAATTAAATACAACAATCATTTCAGCTGAATGCATTACTTACTATTCTGTGCAGTGTTTGTTATGTACATGTGCATAACTATTCAGAATGAATTGTAAATGAATTAAAACACAATGAATAATACTCCCAGCAATGGAATACATAAACTGAAGTTGAATTGAAGAACCTACTACATTGCATTTATTTTCAAACAGCCTTTAGGTTTACCTTGCTTTGAAACACTCGATTACTATTTTGAGCAACTGATGATATTGCTTAGTGTAACTTTACAAAATTCAGTATCACAAACATAATACCTGCTGCAGACTACTCGAAATCATATGGAAAGTTAATTATAAATGGTTACCTTAAGAGAGCAAATAGTAATTTTGGGGAAAATTAAATACAACAATCATTTCGGCTGAATGCATTACTTACTATTCTGTGCATTTTCTGTGATGTACATGTGCATAACTATTCACAGGGAATTGTAATTGAATAAAAACACAATGAATAATAATCAGCGCAAAGGAGTAGATAAACTGAAGTTGAATTCAAGAACCTACAACATTGCATTTAATTTCAAACAGCCTTTAGCCTTGTATTGCTTTGAAACACTGGAATTACATCATGAGCAACTGGTGATATTGCTTTGTGTAACTTTATCAAATTCATTAGCACACACATAAATCCTACTGCAGACTACTCGAAATCATTTGGAAGGTTAATTATAAATGGTTACATCAAGAGAGCACATAGTAATTTTCGGGAAATTCAATAGTACACTCGTTTCAGCTGAATGCATTACTTACTATTCTGTGCAGTTTTTGTTATGTACATGTGCATAACTATTCGGAATGAATTGCAACTGAATTGAAACACAATGAATAATACTCCCAGCAATGGAATACATAAACTGAAGTTGAATTCAAGAACCTACTACATTGAATTTACTTTTGAACAGCCTTTGGCTTTGTTTTGCTTTGAAGCACTGGATTACCACTATGAGCATCTGGTGATATTGCTTAGTGTAACTTAACTAAATTTAGTTGCACACACATAATACCGGCTGCAGACTACTCGAAATCATATGGAAAGTTAATTATAAATGGTTACCTGAGAGAGAGCAAATAGTAATTTTGGGGAAAATTAAATACTACAATCGTTTCAGCTGAATGCATTACTTACTATTCTGTGCATTTTCTGTTATGTACATGTGCATAACTATTTATAGTGAATTGTAATTGAATAGAAACACAATGAATAATAATCAGCGCAATGTAGTACATAAACTGACGTTGAATTTAAGAACCTGCTACATTGCATGTACTTTTAAACAGCTTTTAGCTTTGTAGTGCTTTGTAACACTGGAGTGCAATTATGAGCAAATGGATATATTGCTTAGTGTAACTTAACTAAATTCAGTATCACACACATAATACCGGCTGCAGACTACTCGAAATCATCTGGAAAGTTAATTATAAATGGTTACCTTAAGAGAGCAAATAGTAATTTTGGGGAAAATTAAATACAACAATCATTTCAGCTGAATGCATTACTTACTATTCTGTGCAGTTTTTGTTATGTACATGTGCATAACTATTCGGAATGAATTGTAACTGAATTGAAACACAATGAATAATACTCCCAGCAATGGAATACATAAACTGAAGTTGAATTCAAGAACCTACTACATTGAATTTACTTTTGTACATCCTTTAGCTTTGAAGTGCTTTGAAACACTGGAGTACAATTATGAGCAACATGCGATATTGCTTGGTGGAACTTAACTAAATTCAGTATCACACACATAATACCTGCTGCAGACTACTCGAAATCATTTGGAAAGTTAATTATAAATGGTTACCTGAAGAGAGCAAATAGTAATTTTGGGGAAAATTCAATACTACAATCGTTTCAGCTGAAGGCATTACTTACTATTCTGTGCATTTTCTGTTATGTACATGTGCATATCTATTCAGAATGAATTGTAACTGAATAAAAACACAATGAATAAAAATCAGCGCAAAGGAGTAGATAAACTGAAGTTGAATTCAAGAACCTACTGCATTGCCTTTACTGTTGAACTGCCTTTAGCTTTGTATTGCTTAGAAACACTCGATTACTATTATGAGCAACGGATGATATTGCTCAGTGTAACTTTACAAAATTCAGTAGCACACACATAATACCTGCTGCAGACTACTCGATATCAAATGGAACTTTAATTATAAATGCTGACATGAAGAGAGCACATAGTAATTTTGTGGAAAATTCAATAGTACACTAGTTAGAACTGAATGCATTATATACTATACTATGCATTTTCTGGTATGTACATGTTCATAACTATACAGACTGTATTGTAATTGAATAGAAACACAATGAATAATACACACAATAATGGAATACATAAACTGAAGTTAAATTCAAGAACCTACTTCAGTGCATTTACTTTTCAACAGCCATTGGCTTTGTATTGCTTTGAAACACTGAATTATGATTATGAGCAACTGATGATATTGCTTAGTGTAACTTCACAAAATTCAGTAGCACACGCATAGAACCTACTGCAGACTACTCAAAATCATTTGAAAAGTTAATGAGAAATGGTTACATCAATATAGCACGTAGTAATTTTGGGGAAAATTCAATAGTACACTCCTTTCAGCTGAAAGCTTTACAGACTATTCTGTGCATTTTCTGTTATGTACATGTGCATAACTATAGAGAGTGAACTGTAATTGAATAGAAACACAATGGATAATACTCTCAGCAATGGACTACATAAACTGAAGTTGAATACAACAACGTACTACATTGCATTTACTTTTGAACAGCCTTTGGCTTTGTATTACTTTGAAACACTGGAGTAACATTATGAGCAACTGGTGATATTGCTTTGTGTAACTTTATCAAATTCATTAGCACACACATAATACCTACTGCAGAATAATCTAAATCAGATGGAAGGTTAATTATAAATGGTTACATCAAGAGAGCACATAAACTGATAAACTGATGTTGAATTCAAGAACCTGCTACATTGCATGTACTTTTGAGCAGTGCTTTGAAACACTGGAGTACAATTATGAGCAACTGGGGATATTCCTTAGTGTAACTTAACTAAATTCAGTAGCACACACATAACACCTGCTGCAGACTACTCTAAATCATATGGAAAATTAATGCTAAATGGTTACCTTAAGAGAGCAATTAGTAATTTTGGGGAAAATTCAATACTACAATCGTTTCAGCTGAAGGCATTACTTACTATTCTGTGCATTTTCTGTTATGTACATGTGCATATCTATTCAGAATGAATTGTAACTGAATAAAAACACAATGAATAAAAATCAGCGCAAAGGAGTACATAAAATCAAGTTGAATTCAAGAACCTTCCACATCGCATTTACTTTTGAACGGCCTTTAGCATTATACATCTATAAAACTCTGGAAAAGCATTATGAGCAACTGGGGATATTGCTTAGTGTAACTAGTAAATTCAGTAGCACCCACATAATATCTGCTGCTGACAACTCGATATCATTTGGAAAGTAAATTCTAAGTGGTTACATGAAGAGAGCAAATAGTAATTTTCGGGAAAATTCAATAGTCCACTCCTTTCAGCTGAAAGCTTTACTGACTATTCTGTGAATTTTCTATTATGTACATGTGCATAACTATCTAGAGTGAATTGTAATTGAATAGAAACACAATGAATAATACTCACAGCAATGGACCAGATAAACTGATGTTGAATTCAAGAACCTACTACATTGCATTTAATTTTCAACAGCCTTTAGCTTTGTATTGCTTTGAAACACTGGAATAACATTATGATCAACGGGTGATACTGCTTAGTGTAACTTTACCAAATTCAGTATCACACACATAAAACTTGCTGCAAGCTACTCGATATCATATGGGATGTCAATTATACATGGTTACATGTAGAGAGCACATATTAATTTTGGGGAAAATTCAATAGTCCACTCCTTTCAGCTGAAAGCTTTACTGACTATTCTGTGCATTTTCTATTATGTACATATGGATTACTATTTAGAGTGAATTGTAATTGAATAGAAACACAATGAATAATACTCCCAGCAATGGACTAGATAAACTGATGTTGAATTCAAGAACCATCTACAGTGCATTTAATTTTAAAGAGCCTTTAGCTTTGTATTGCTTTGAAACACTGGAATAACATTATGATCAACGGGTGGTACTGCTTAGTGTAACTTTACCAAATTCAATAGCACACACATAAAACATGCTGCAGACTACTCTATATCATATGGAATGTCTATTATAAATGGTTACATGAAGTGAGCAAATAGTAATTTTGGGGAAAATCCAATAGTACACTCGTTTCAGCTGAATGCATTACTTACTATTCTGTGCATTTTCTGTTATGTACGTGTGCATAACTATTCACAGTGAATTGTAATTGAATAGAAACAGAATGAAAAATAATCAGCGCAAAGGAGTACATAAAATCAAATTGAATTCAAGAACCTTCCACATTGCATTTACTTTTGAACAGAATTTAGCATTGTATAGCTATGAAACGCTGGAGTAGCATTATGAGCAACTGGGGATATTGCTTAGTGTAACTAGTAAATTCAGTAACACCCACATAATATCTGCAGCTGACAACTCGATATCATTTGGAAAGTAAATTATAAGTGGCTACATGAAGAGAGCACATAGTAATTTTGGGGAAAATTCAATAGTCCACTCCTTTCAGCTGAAAGCTTTACTGACTATTCTGTGCATTTTTTATTATGTACGTGTGCATAACTATTTAGAGTGAATTGTAATTGAATAGAAACACAATGAATAATACTCACAGCAATGGACTAGATAAGCTGATGTTGAATTCAAGAATAAACTACAGTGCATTTAATTTTAAACAGCCTTTAGCTTTGTATTGCGTTGAAACACTGGAATAACATTATGATCAACGGGTGATACTGCTTAGTGTAACTTTACCAAATTCAGTAGCACACACATAAAACTTGCTGCAGACTACTCGATATCATATGGGATGTCTATTATAAATGGTTACATGAAGTGAGCAAATAGTAATTTTGGGGAAAATCCAATAGTACACTCGTTTCAGCTGAATGCATTACTTACTATTCTGTGCATTTTCAGTTATGTACGTGTGCATAACTATTCATAGTGAATTGTAATTGAATAGAAACAGAATGAGAAATAATCAGCGCAAAGGAGAACATAAAATCAAGTTGAATTCAGGAACCTTCCACATTGCATTTACTTTTGAACAGCCTTTAGCATTGTACATCTACAAAACTCTGTAGCATTATGAGCAACTGGGGATATTGCTTAGTGTAACTAGTAAATTCAGTAGCACCCACAAAATATCTGCTGCTGACAACTCGATTTCATTTGGAAAGTTAATTATACATGGTTACATGTAGAGAGCACATATTAATTTTGGGGAAAATTCAATAGTCCACTCCTTTCAGCTGAAAGCTTTACTGACTATTCTGTGCATTTTCTATTATGTACATATGGATTACTATTTAGAGTGAATTGTAATTGAATAGAAACACAATGAATAATACTCACAGCAATGGACTAGATAAACTGATGTTGAATTCAAGAACCATCTACAGTGCATTTAATTTTAAAGAGCCTTTAGCTTTGTATTGCTTTGAAACACTGGAAAAACATTATGATCAACGGGTGATACAGCTTAGTGTAACTATACCAAATTCAGTAGCACACACATAAAACCTGCTGCAGACTACTCGATATCATATGGGATGTCTAGTATAAATGGTTACATGAAGTGAGCAAATAGTAATTTTGGGGAAAATTCAATAGTCCACTCCTTTCAGCTGAAAGCTTTACTGACTATTCTGTGCATTTTCTATTATGTACATATGGATTACTATTTAGAGTGAATTGTAATTGAATAGAAACACAATGAATAATACTCCCAGCAATGGACTAGATAAACTGATGTTGAATTCAAGAACCATCTACAGTGCATTTAATTTTAAAGAGCCTTTAGCTTTGTATTGCTTTGAAACACTGGAATAACATTATGATCAACGGGTGGTACTGCTTAGTGTAACTTTACCAAATTCAATAGCACACACATAAAACATGCTGCAGACTACTCTATATCATATGGAATGTCTATTATAAATGGTTACATGAAGTGAGCAAATAGTAATTTTGGGGAAAATCCAATAGTACACTCGTTTCAGCTGAATGCATTACTTACTATTCTGTGCATTTTCTGTTATGTACGTGTGCATAACTATTCACAGTGAATTGTAATTGAATAGAAACAGAATGAAAAATAATCAGCGCAAAGGAGTACATAAAATCAAATTGAATTCAAGAACCTTCCACATTGCATTTACTTTTGAACAGAATTTAGCATTGTATAGCTATGAAACGCTGGAGTAGCATTATGAGCAACTGGGGATATTGCTTAGTGTAACTAGTAAATTCAGTAACACCCACATAATATCTGCAGCTGACAACTCGATATCATTTGGAAAGTAAATTATAAGTGGCTACATGAAGAGAGCACATAGTAATTTTGGGGAAAATTCAATAGTCCACTCCTTTCAGCTGAAAGCTTTACTGACTATTCTGTGCATTTTTTATTATGTACGTGTGCATAACTATTTAGAGTGAATTGTAATTGAATAGAAACACAATGAATAATACTCACAGCAATGGACTAGATAAGCTGATGTTGAATTCAAGAATAAACTACAGTGCATTTAATTTTAAACAGCCTTTAGCTTTGTATTGCGTTGAAACACTGGAATAACATTATGATCAACGGGTGATACTGCTTAGTGTAACTTTACCAAATTCAGTAGCACACACATAAAACTTGCTGCAGACTACTCGATATCATATGGGATGTCTATTATAAATGGTTACATGAAGTGAGCAAATAGTAATTTTGGGGAAAATCCAATAGTACACTCGTTTCAGCTGAATGCATTACTTACTATTCTGTGCATTTTCAGTTATGTACGTGTGCATAACTATTCATAGTGAATTGTAATTGAATAGAAACAGAATGAGAAATAATCAGCGCAAAGGAGAACATAAAATCAAGTTGAATTCAGGAACCTTCCACATTGCATTTACTTTTGAACAGCCTTTAGCATTGTACATCTACAAAACTCTGTAGCATTATGAGCAACTGGGGATATTGCTTAGTGTAACTAGTAAATTCAGTAGCACCCACAAAATATCTGCTGCTGACAACTCGATTTCATTTGGAAAGTTAATTATACATGGTTACATGTAGAGAGCACATATTAATTTTGGGGAAAATTCAATAGTCCGCTCCTTTCAGCTGAAAGCTTTACTGACTATTCTGTGCATTTTCTATTATGTACATATGGATTACTATTTAGAGTGAATTGTAATTGAATAGAAACACAATGAATAATACTCACAGCAATGGACTAGATAAACTGATGTTGAATTCAAGAACCATCTACAGCGCATTTAATTTTAAAGAGCCTTTAGCTTTGTATTGCTTTGAAACACTGGAAAAACATTATGATCAACGGGTGATACAGCTTAGTGTAACTATACCAAATTCAGTAGCACACACATAAAACCTGCTGCAGACTACTCTATATCATATGGAATGTCTATTATAAATGGTTACATGAAGTGAGCAAATAGTAATTTTGGGGAAAATCCAATAGCACACTCGTTTCAGCTGAATGCATTACTTACTATTCTGTGCATTTTCTGGTATGTACGTGTGCATAACTATTCACAGTGAATTGTAATTGAATAGAAACAGAATGAACAATAATCAGCGCAAAGGAGTACAAAAAATCAACTTGAATTCAAGAACCTTCCACATTGCATTTACTTTTGAACAGAATTTAGCATTGTATAGCTATGAAACGCTGGAGTAGCATTATGAGCAACTGGGGATATTGCTAAGGGTAACTAGTAAATTCAGTAGCACCCACATAATATCTGCCGCTGACAACTCGATATCATTTGGAAAGTAAATTATAAGTGGTTACATGAAGAGAGCTCATAGTAACTTTGGGGAAAATTCAATAGTCCACTCCTTTCAGCTGAAAGCTTTCCTGACTATTCTGTGCATTTTCTATTATGTACATGTGCATAACTATTTAGAGTGAATTGTAATTGAATAGAAACACAATGAATAATACTCACAGCAATGGACTAGATAAACCGATGTTGAATTCAAGAACAAACTACAGTGCATTTAATTTTAAACAGCCTTTTGCTTTGTATTGCTTTGAAACACTGGAATAACATTATGATCAACGGGTGATACTGCTTAGTGTAACTTTACCAAATTCAGTAGCACACACATAAAACTTGCTGCAGACTACTCGATATCATATGGGATGTCTATTATAAATGGTTACATGAAGTGAGCAAATAGCAATTTTGGGGAAAATACAATAGTACACTCGTTTCAGCTGAATGCATTACTTACTATTCTGTGCATTTTCTGTTATATACGTGTGCATAACTATTCATAGTGAATTGTATTTCAATAGAAACAGAACGAGAAATAATCAGCGCAAAGGAGTACATAAAATCAAGTTGAATTCAAGAACCTTCCACATCGCATTTACTTTTGAACGGCCTTTAGCATTATACATCTATAAAACTCTGGAAAAGCATTATGAGCAACTGGGGATATTGCTTAGTGTAACTAGTAAATTCAGTAGCACCCACATAATATCTGCTGCTGACAACTCGATATCATTTGGAAAGTAAATTCTAAGTGGTTACATGAAGAGAGCAAATAGTAATTTTCGGGAAAATTCAATAGTCCACTCCTTTCAGCTGAAAGCTTTACTGACTATTCTGTGAATTTTCTATTATGTACATGTGCATAACTATCTAGAGTGAATTGTAATTGAATAGAAACACAATGAATAATACTCACAGCAATGGACCAGATAAACTGATGTTGAGTTCAAGAACAAACTACAGTGCATTTAATTTTAAACAGTCTTTAGCTTTGTATTGCTTTGAAACACTGGAATAACATTATGATCAACGGGTGATACTGCTTAGTGTAACTTTACCAAATTCAGTATCACACACATAAAACTTGCTGCAAGCTACTCGATATCATATGGGATGTCAATTATACATGGTTACATGTAGAGAGCACATATTAATTTTGGGGAAAATTCAATAGTCCACTCCTTTCAGCTGAAAGCTTTACTGACTATTCTGTGCATTTTCTATTATGTACATATGGATTACTATTTAGAGTGAATTGTAATTGAATAGAAACACAATGAATAATACTCCCAGCAATGGACTAGATAAACTGATGTTGAATTCAAGAACCATCTACAGTGCATTTAATTTTAAAGAGCCTTTAGCTTTGTATTGCTTTGAAACACTGGAATAACATTATGATCAACGGGTGGTACTGCTTAGTGTAACTTTACCAAATTCAGTAGCACACACATAAAACTTGCTGCAGACTACTCGATATCATATGGGATGTCTATTATAAATGGTTACATGAAGTGAGCAAATAGTAATTTTGGGGAAAATCCAATAGTACACTCGTTTCAGCTGAATGCATTACTTACTATTCTGTGCATTTTCTGTTATGTACGTGTGCATAACTATTCACAGTGAATTGTAATTGAATAGAAACAGAATGAAAAATAATCAGCGCAAAGGAGTACATAAAATCAAATTGAATTCAAGAACCTTCCACATTGCATTTACTTTTGAACAGAATTTAGCATTGTATAGCTATGAAACGCTGGAGTAGCATTATGAGCAACTGGGGATATTGCTTAGTGTAACTAGTAAATTCAGTAACACCCACATAATATCTGCAGCTGACAACTCGATATCATTTGGAAAGTAAATTATAAGTGGCTACATGAAGAGAGCACATAGTAATTTTGGGGAAAATTCAATAGTCCACTCCTTTCAGCTGAAAGCTTTACTGACTATTCTGTGCATTTTTTATTATGTACGTGTGCATAACTATTTAGAGTGAATTGTAATTGAATAGAAACACAATGAATAATACTCACAGCAATGGACTAGATAAGCTGATGTTGAATTCAAGAATAAACTACAGTGCATTTAATTTTAAACAGCCTTTAGCTTTGTATTGCGTTGAAACACTGGAATAACATTATGATCAACGGGTGATACTGCTTAGTGTAACTTTACCAAATTCAGTAGCACACACATAAAACTTGCTGCAGACTACTCGATATCATATGGGATGTCTATTATAAATGGTTACATGAAGTGAGCAAATAGTAATTTTGGGGAAAATCCAATAGTACACTCGTTTCAGCTGAATGCATTACTTACTATTCTGTGCATTTTCAGTTATGTACGTGTGCATAACTATTCATAGTGAATTGTAATTGAATAGAAACAGAATGAGAAATAATCAGCGCAAAGGAGAACATAAAATCAAGTTGAATTCAGGAACCTTCCACATTGCATTTACTTTTGAACAGAATTTAGCATTGTATAGCTATGAAACGCTGGAGTAGCATTATGAGCAACTAGGGATATTGCTAAGGGTAACTAGTAAATTCAGTAGCACCCACATAATATCTGCCGCTGACAACTCGATATCATTTGGAAAGTAAATTATAAGTGGTTACATGAAGAGAGCTCATAGTAACTTTGGGGAAAATTCAATAGTCCACTCCTTTCAGCTGAAAGCTTTCCTGACTATTCTGTGCATTTTCTATTATGTACATGTGCATAACTATTTAGAGTGAATTGTAATTGAATAGAAACACAATGAATAATACTCACAGCAATGGACTAGATAAACCGATGTTGAATTCAAGAACAAACTACAGTGCATTTAATTTTAAACAGCCTTTTCCTTTGTATTGCTTTGAAACACTGGAATAACATTATGATCAACGGGTGATACTGCTTAGTGTAACTTTACCAAATTCAGTAGCACACACATAAAACTTGCTGCAGACTACTCGATATCATATGGGATGTCTATTATAAATGGTTACATGAAGTGAGCAAATAGCAATTTTGGGGAAAATACAATAGTACACTCGTTTCAGCTGAATGCATTACTTACTATTCTGTGCATTTTCTGTTATATACGTGTGCATAACTATTCATAGTGAATTGTAATTCAATAGAAACAGAACGAGAAATAATCAGCGCAAAGGAGTACATAAAATCAAGTTGAATTCAAGAACCTTCCACATTGCATTTACTTTTGAACAGCCTTTAGCATTGTACATCTATAAAACTCTGTAGCATTATGAGCAACTGGGGATATTGCTAAGGGTAACTAGTAAATTCAGTAGCACCCACATAATATCTGCCGCTGACAACTCGATATCATTTGGAAAGTAAATTATAAGTGGTTACATGAAGAGAGCTCATTGTAACTTTGGGGAAAATTCAATAGTCCACTCCTTTCAGCTGAAAGCTTTCCTGACTATTCTGTGCATTTTCTATTATGTACATGTGCATAACTATTTAGAGTGAATTGTAATTGAATAGAAACACAATGAATAATACTCACAGCAATGGACTAGATAAACCGATGTTGAATTCAAGAACAAACTACAGTGCATTTAATTTTAAACAGCCTTTTGCTTTGTATTGCTTTGAAACACTGGAATAACATTATGATCAACGGGTGATACTGCTTAGTGTAACTTTACCAAATTCAGTAGCACACACATAAAACTTGCTGCAGACTACTCGATATCATATGGGATGTCTATTATAAATGGTTACATGAAGTGAGCAAATAGTAATTTTGGGGAAAATACAATAGTACACTCGTTTCAGCTGAATGCATTACTTACTATTCTGTGCATTTTCTGTTATATACGTGTGCATAACTATTCATAGTGAATTGTAATTCAATAGAAACAGAACGAGAAATAATCAGCGCAAAGCAGTACATAAAATCAAGCTGAATTCAAGAACCTTCCACATTGCATTTACTTTTGAACAGCCTTTAGCATTGTACATCTATAAAACTCTGTAGCATTATGAGCAACTGGGGATATTGCTTAGTGTAACTAGTAAATTCAGTAGCACCCACATAATATCTGCTGCTGACAACTCGATATCATTTGGAAAGTAAGTTATAAGTGGCTACATGAAGAGAGCACATAGTAATTTTTGGGGAAAATTCAATAGTCCACTCCTTTCAGCTGAAAGCTTAACTGACTATTCTGTGCATTTTTTATTATGTACATGTGCATAACTATTTAGAGTGAATTGTAATTGAATAGAAACACAATGAATAATACTCACAGCAATGGACTAGATAAACTGATGTTGAATTCAAGAACCAACTACAGTGCATTTAATTTTAAACAGCCTTTAGCTTTGTATTGCTTAGAAACACTAGAATAACTTTATGATCAACGGGTGATACTGCTTAGTGTAACTTTACCAAATTCAGTAGCACACACATAAAACTTGCTGCAGACTAAACGATATCATTTGGGATGTCTATTATAAATGGTTACATGAAGTGAGCAAATAGTAATTTTGGGGAAAATCCAATAGTACACTCGTTTCAGCTGAATGCATTCCTTACTATTCTGTGCATTTTCTGTTATGTACATGTGCATAACTATTTAGAGTGAATTGTAATTGAATAGAAACACAATGAATAATATTCACAGCAATGGACTAGATAAGCTGATGTTGAATTCAAGAACAAACTACAGTGCATTTAATTTTAAACAGCCTTTAGCTTTGTATTGCTTTGAAACACTGGAATAACATTATGATCAACGGGTATTACTGCTTAGTGTAACTTTACCAAATTCAATAGCACACACATAAAACATGCTGCAGACTACTCTATATCATATGGAATGTCTATTATAAATGGTTACATTAAGTGAGCAAATAGTAATTTTGGGGAAAATCCAATAGTACACTCGTTTCAGCTGAATGCATTACTTACTATTCTATGCATTTTCTGTTATGTACGTGTGCATAACTATTCACAGTGAATTGTAATTGAATAGAAACAGAATGAAAAATAATCAGCGCAAAGGAGTACATAAAATCAAGTTGAATTCAAGAACCTTCCACATTGCATTTACTTTTGAACAGAATTTAGCATTGTATAGCTATGAAACGCTGGAGTAGCATTATGAGCAACTGGGGATATTGCTTAGTGTAACTAGTAAATTCAGTAACACCCACATAATATCTGCAGCTGACAACTCGATATCATTTGGAAAGTAAATTATAAGTGGCTACATGAAGAGAGCACATAGTAATTTTGGGGATAATTCAATAGTCCACTACTTTCAGCTGAAAGCTTTACTGACTATTCTGTGCATTTTTTTATTATGTACGTGTGCATAACTATTTAGAGTGAATTGTAATTGAATAGAAACACAATGAATAATACTCACAGCAATGGACTAGATAAGCTGATGTTGAATTCAAGAACAAACTACAGTGCATTTAATTTTAAACAGCCTTTTGCTTTGTATTGCTTTGAAACACTGGAATAACATTATGATCAACGGGTGATACTGCTTAGTGTAACTTTACCAAATTCAGTAGCACACACATAAAACTTGCTGCAGACTACTCGATATCATATGGGATGTCTATTATAAATGGTTACATGAAGTGAGCAAATAGTAATTTTGGGGAAAATACAATAGTACACTCGTTTCAGCTGAATGCATTACTTACTATTCTGTGCATTTTCTGTTATATACGTGTGCATAACTATTCATAGTGAATTGTAATTCAATAGAAACAGAACGAGAAATAATCAGCGCAAAGGAGTACATAAAATCAAGTTGAATTCAAGAACCTTCCACATTGCATTTACTTTTGAACAGAATTTAGCATTGTATAGCTATGAAACGCTGGAGTAGCATTATGAGCAACTGGGGATATTGCTTAGTGTAACTAGTAAATTCAGTAGCACCCACATAATATCTGCTGCTGACAACTCGATATCATTTGGAAAGTAAGTTATAAGTGGCTACATGAAGAGAGCACATATTAATTTTTGGGGAAAATTCAATAGTCCACTCCTTTCAGCTGAAAGCTTAATTGAGTATTCTGTGCATTTTTTATTATGTACATCTGCATAGCTATTTAGAGTGAATTGTAATTGAATAGAAACACAATGAATAATACTCACAGCAATGGACTAGATAAACTGATGTTGAATTCAAGAACCAACTACAGTGCATTTAATTTTAAACAGCCTTTAGCTTTGTATTGCTTAGAAACACTAGAATAACTTTATGATCAACGGGTGATACTGCTTAGTGTAACTTTACCAAATTCAGTAGCACACACATAAAACTTGCTGCAGACTACTCGATATCATTTGGGATGTCTATTATAAATGGTTACATGAAGTGAGCAAATAGTAATTTTGGGGAAAATCCAATAGTACACTCGTTTCAGCTGAATGCATTACTTACTATTCTTTGCATTTTCTGTTATGTACGTGTGCATAACTATTCATAGTGAATTGTAATTGAATAGAAACAGAATGAGAAATAATCAGCGCAAAGGAGTACATAAAATCAAGTTAAATTCAAGAACCTTCCACATTGCATTTACTTCTGAACAGCCTTTTGCATTGTACAGCTATGAAACTCTGGAGTAGCATTATGAGCAACTGGGGATATTGCTTAGTGTAACTTCACCAAATTCAGTAGCACCCACATAATATCTGCCGCTGACAACTCGATATCATTTGGAAAGTAAATTATAAGTGGTTACATGAAGAGAGCTCATAGTAACTTTGGGGAAAATTCAATAGTCCACTCCTTTCAGCTGAAAGCTTTCCTGACTATTCTGTGCATTTTCTATTATGTACATGTGCATAACTATTTAGAGTGAATTGTAATTGAATAGAAACACAATGAATAATACTCACAGCAATGGACTAGATAAACCGATGTTGAATTCAAGAACAAACTACAGTGCATTTAATTTTAAACAACCTTTTGCTTTGTATTGCTTTGAAACACTGGAATAACATTATGATCAACGGGTGATACTGCTTAGTGTAACTTTACCAAATTCAGTAGCACACACATAAAACTTGCTGCAGACTACTCGATATCATATGGGATGTCTATTATAAATGGTTACATGAAGTGAGCAAATAGTAATTTTGGGGAAAATACAATAGTACACTCGTTTCAGCTGAATGCATTACTTACTATTCTGTGCATTTTCTGTTATATACGTGTGCATAACTATTCATAGTGAATTGTAATTCAATAGAAACAGAACGAGAAATAATCAGCGCAAAGGAGTACATAAAATCAAGTTGAATTCAAGAACCTTCCACATTGCATTTACTTTTGAACAGCCTTTAGCATTGTACAGCTATGAAACTCTGGAGTAGCATTATGAGCAACTGGGGATATTGCTTAGTGTAACTTCACCAAATTCAGTAGCACCCACATAATATCTGCTGCTGACAACTCGATATCATTTGGAAAGTAAATTATAAGTGGCTACATGAAGAGAGCACATAGTAATTTTGGGGAAAATTCAATAGTCCACTCCTTTCAGCTGAAAGCTTTCCTGACTATTCTGTGCATTTTCTATTATGCACATGTGCATAACTATTTAGAGTGAATTGTAATTGAATAGAAACACAATGAATAATGCTCACAGCAATGGACTAGATAAACCGATGTTGAATTCAAGAACAAACTACAGTGCATTTAATTTTAAACAGCCTTTTGCTTTGTATTGCTTTGAAACACTGGAATAACATTATGATCAACGGGTGATACTGCTTAGTGTAACTTTACCAAATTCAGTAGCACACACATAAAACTTGCTGCAGACTACTCGATATCATATGGGATGTCTATTATAAATGGTTACATGAAGTGAGCAAATAGTAATTTTGGGGAAAATACAATAGTACACTCGTTTCAGCTGAATGCATTACTTACTATTCTGTGCATTTTCTGTTATATACGTGTGCATAACTATTCATAGTGAATTGTAATTCAATAGAAACAGAACGAGAAATAATCAGCGCAAAGGAGTACATAAAATCAAGTTGAATTCAAGAACCTTCCACATTGCATTTACTTTTGAACAGCCTTTAGCATTGTACATCTATAAAACTCTGTAGCATTATGAGCAACTGGGGATATTGCTTAGTGTAACTAGTAAATTCAGTAGCACCCACATAATATCTGCTGCTGACAACTCGATATCATTTGGAAAGTAAGTCATAAGTGGCTACATGAAGAGAGCACATAGTAATTTTTGGGGAAAATTCAATAGTCCACTCCATTCAGCTGAAAGCTTAACTGACTATTCTGTGCATTTTTTATTATGTACATGTGCATAACTATTTAGAGTGAATTGTAATTGAATAGAAACACAATGAATAATACTCACAGCAATGGACTAGATAAACTGATGTTGAATTCAAGAACCAACTACAGTGCATTTAATTTTAAACAGCCTTTAGCTTTGTATTGCTTAGAAACACTAGAATAACTTTATGATCAACGGGTGATACTGCTTAGTGTAACTTTACCAAATTCAGTAGCACACACATAAAACTTGCTGCAGACTACTCGATATCATTTGGGATGTCTATTATAAATGGTTACATGAAGTGAGCAAATAGTAATTTTGGGGAAAATCCAATAGTACACTCGTTTCAGCTGAATGCATTCCTTACTATTCTGTGCATTTTTTGTTATGTACATGTGCATAACTATTTAGAGTGAATTGTCATTGAATAGAAACACAATGAATAATATTCACAGCAATGGACTAGATAAGCTGATGTTGAATTCAAGAACAAACTACAGTGCATTTAATTTTAAACAGCCTTTAGCTTTGTATTGCTTTGAAACACTGGAATAACATTATGATCAACGGGTGGTACTGCTTAGTGTAACTTTACCAAATTCAATAGCACACACATAAAACATGCTGCAGACTACTCTATATGATATGGAATGTCTATTATAAATGGTTACATGAAGTGAGCAAATAGTAATTTTGGGGAAAATCCAATAGTACACTCGTTTCAGCTGAATGCATTACTTACTATTCTATGCATTTTCTGTTATGTACGTGTGCATAACTATTCACAGTGAATTGTAATTGAATAGAAACAGAATGAAAAATAATCAGCGCAAAGGAGTACATAAAATCAAGTTGAATTCAAGAACCTTCCACATTGCATTTACTTTTGAACAGCCTTTAGCATTGTACATCTATAAAACTCTGTAGCATTATGAGCAACTGGGGATATTGCTTAGTGTAACTAGTAAATTCAGTAGCACCCACATAATATCTGCTGCTGACAACTCGATATCATTTGGAAAGTAAGTTATAAGTGGCTACATGAAGAGAGCACATAGTAATTTTTGGGGAAAATTCAATAGTCCACTCCTTTCAGCTGAAAGCTTAACTGAGTATTCTGTGCATTTTTTATTATGTACATCTGCATAGCTATTTAGAGTGAATTGTAATTGAATAGAAACACAATGAATAATACTCACAGCAATGGACTAGATAAACTGATGTTGAATTCAAGAACCAACTACAGTGCATTTAATTTTAAACAGCCTTTAGCTTTGTATTGCTTAGAAACACTAGAATAACTTTATGATCAACGGGTGATACTGCTTAGTGTAACTTTACCAAATTCAGTAGCACACACATAAAACTTGCTGCAGACTACTCGATATCATTTGGGATGTCTATTATAAATGGTTACATGAAGTGAGCAAATAGTAATTTTGGGGAAAATCCAATAGTACACTCGTTTCAGCTGAATGCATTACTTACTATTCTTTGCATTTTCTGTTATGTACGTGTGCATAACTATTCATAGTGAATTGTAATTGAATAGAAACAGAATGAGAAATAATCAGCGCAAAGGAGTACATAAAATCAAGTTAAATTCAAGAACCTTCCACATTGCATTTACTTCTGAACAGCCTTTTGCATTGTACAGCTATGAAACTCTGGAGTAGCATTATGAGCAACTGGGGATATTGCTTAGTGTAACTTCACCAAATTCAGTAGCACCCACATAATATCTGCTGCTGACAACTCGATATCATTTGGAAAGTAAATTATAAGTGGCTACATGAAGAGAGCACATAGTAATTTTGGGGAAAATTCAATAGTCCACTCCTTTCAGCTGAAAGCTTTCCTGACTATTCTGTGCATTTTCTATTATGCACATGTGCATAACTATTTAGAGTGAATTGTAATTGAATAGAAACACAATGAATAATGCTCACAGCAATGGACTAGATAAACCGATGTTGAATTCAAGAACAAACTACAGTGCATTTAATTTTAAACAGCCTTTTGCTTTGTATTGCTTTGAAACACTGGAATAACATTATGATCAACGGGTGATACTGCTTAGTGTAACTTTACCAAATTCAGTAGCACACACATAAAACTTGCTGCAGACTACTCGATATCATATGGGATGTCTATTATAAATGGTTACATGAAGTGAGCAAATAGTAATTTTGGGGAAAATACAATAGTACACTCGTTTCAGCTGAATGCATTACTTACTATTCTGTGCATTTTCTGTTATATACGTGTGCATAACTATTCATAGTGAATTGTAATTCAATAGAAACAGAACGAGAAATAATCAGCGCAAAGGAGTACATAAAATCAAGTTGAATTCAAGAACCTTCCACATTGCATTTACTTTTGAACAGCCTTTAGCATTGTACATCTATAAAACTCTGTAGCATTATGAGCAACTGGGGATATTGCTTAGTGTAACTAGTAAATTCAGTAGCACCCACATAATATCTGCTGCTGACAACTCGATATCATTTGGAAAGTAAGTCATAAGTGGCTACATGAAGAGAGCACATAGTAATTTTTGGGGAAAATTCAATAGTCCACTCCATTCAGCTGAAAGCTTAACTGACTATTCTGTGCATTTTTTATTATGTACATGTGCATAACTATTTAGAGTGAATTGTAATTGAATAGAAACACAATGAATAATACTCACAGCAATGGACTAGATAAACTGATGTTGAATTCAAGAACCAACTACAGTGCATTTAATTTTAAACAGCCTTTAGCTTTGTATTGCTTAGAAACACTAGAATAACTTTATGATCAACGGGTGATACTGCTTAGTGTAACTTTACCAAATTCAGTAGCACACACATAAAACTTGCTGCAGACTACTCGATATCATTTGGGATGTCTATTATAAATGGTTACATGAAGTGAGCAAATAGTAATTTTGGGGAAAATCCAATAGTACACTCGTTTCAGCTGAATGCATTCCTTACTATTCTGTGCATTTTTTGTTATGTACATGTGCATAACTATTTAGAGTGAATTGTCATTGAATAGAAACACAATGAATAATATTCACAGCAATGGACTAGATAAGCTGATGTTGAATTCAAGAACAAACTACAGTGCATTTAATTTTAAACAGCCTTTAGCTTTGTATTGCTTTGAAACACTGGAATAACATTATGATCAACGGGTGGTACTGCTTAGTGTAACTTTACCAAATTCAATAGCACACACATAAAACATGCTGCAGACTACTCTATATGATATGGAATGTCTATTATAAATGGTTACATGAAGTGAGCAAATAGTAATTTTGGGGAAAATCCAATAGTACACTCGTTTCAGCTGAATGCATTACTTACTATTCTATGCATTTTCTGTTATGTACGTGTGCATAACTATTCACAGTGAATTGTAATTGAATAGAAACAGAATGAAAAATAATCAGCGCAAAGGAGTACATAAAATCAAATTGAATTCAAGAACCTTCCACATTGCATTTACTTTTGAACAGAATTTAGCATTGTATAGCTATGAAACGCTGGAGTAGCATTATGAGCAACTGGGGATATTGCTTAGTGTAACTAGTAAATTCAGTAACACCCACATAATATCTGCAGCTGACAACTCGATATCATTTGGAAAGTAAATTATAAGTGGTTACATGAAGAGAGCACATAGTTATTTTGGGGAAAATTCAATAGTCCTCTCCTTTCAGCTGAAAGCTTTACTGACTATTCTGTGCATTTTCTATTATGTACATGTGCATAACTATCTAGAGTGCATTGTAATTGAATAGAAACACAATGAATAATACTCACAGCAATGGAACAGATAAACTGATGTTGAGTTCAAGAACAAACTACAATGCATTTAATTTTAAACAGCCTTTAGCTTTGTATTGCTTTGAAACACTGGAATAACATTATGATCAACAGGTGATACTGCTTAGTGTAACTTTACCAAATTCAGTAGCACACACATAAAACTTGCTGCAGACTACTCGATATCATTTGGGATGTCTATTATAAATGGTTACATGAAGTGAGCAAATAGTAATTTTGGGGAAAATCCAATAGTACACTCGTTTCAGCTGAATGCATTACTTACTATTCTTTGCATTTTCTGTTATGTACGTGTGCATAACTATTCATAGTGAATTGTAATTGAATAGAAACAGAATGAGAAATAATCAGCGCAAAGGAGTACATAAAATCAAGTTAAATTCAAGAACCTTCCACATTGCATTTACTTCTGAACAGCCTTTTGCATTGTACAGCTATGAAACTCTGGAGTAGCATTATGAGCAACTGGGGATATTGCTTAGTGTAACTTCACCAAATTCAGTAGCACCCACATAATATCTGCTGCTGACAACTCGATATCATTTGGAAAGTAAATTATAAGTGGCTACATGAAGAGAGCACATAGTAATTTTGGGGAAAATTCAATAGTCCACTCCTTTCAGCTGAAAGCTTTCCTGACTATTCTGTGCATTTTCTATTATGCACATGTGCATAACTATGTAGAGTGAATTGTAATTGAATAGAAACACAATGAATAATACTCACAGCAATGGACTAGATAAACCGATGTTGAATTCAAGAACAAACTACAGTGCATTTAATTTTAAACAGCCTTTTGCTTTGTATTGCTTTGAAACACTGGAATAACATTATGATCAACGGGTGATACTGCTTAGTGTAACTTTACCAAATTCAGTAGCACACACATAAAACTTGCTGCAGACTACTCGATATCATATGGGATGTCTATTATAAATGGTTACATGAAGTGAGCAAATAGTAATTTTGGGGAAAATACAATAGTACACTCGTTTCAGCTGAATGCATTACTTACTATTCTGTGCATTTTCTGTTATATACGTGTGCATAACTATTCATAGTGAATTGTAATTCAATAGAAACAGAACGAGAAATAATCAGCGCAAAGGAGTACATAAAATCAAGTTGAATTCAAGAACCTTCCACATTGCATTTACTTTTGAACAGCCTTTAGCATTGTACATCTATAAAACTCTGTAGCATTATGAGCAACTGGGGATATTGCTTAGTGTAACTAGTAAATTCAGTAGCACCCACATAATATCTGCTGCTGACAACTCGATATCATTTGGAAAGTAAGTCATAAGTGGCTACATGAAGAGAGCACATAGTAATTTTTGGGGAAAATTCAATAGTCCACTCCATTCAGCTGAAAGCTTAACTGACTATTCTGTGCATTTTTTATTATGTACATGTGCATAACTATTTAGAGTGAATTGTAATTGAATAGAAACACAATGAATAATACTCACAGCAATGGACTAGATAAACTGATGTTGAATTCAAGAACCAACTACAGTGCATTTAATTTTAAACAGCCTTTAGCTTTGTATTGCTTAGAAACACTAGAATAACTTTATGATCAACGGGTGATACTGCTTAGTGTAACTTTACCAAATTCAGTAGCACACACATAAAACTTGCTGCAGACTACTCGATATCATTTGGGATGTCTATTATAAATGGTTACATGAAGTGAGCAAATAGTAATTTTGGGGAAAATCCAATAGTACACTCGTTTCAGCTGAATGCATTCCTTACTATTCTGTGCATTTTTTGTTATGTACATGTGCATAACTATTTAGAGTGAATTGTCATTGAATAGAAACACAATGAATAATATTCACAGCAATGGACTAGATAAGCTGATGTTGAATTCAAGACCAAACTACAGTGCATTTAATTTTAAACAGCCTTTAGCTTTGTATTGCTTTGAAACACTGGAATAACATTATGATCAACGGGTGGTACTGCTTAGTGTAACTTTACCAAATTCAATAGCACACACATAAAACATGCTGCAGACTACTCTATATGATATGGAATGTCTATTATAAATGGTTACATGAAGTGAGCAAATAGTAATTTTGGGGAAAATCCAATAGTACACTCGTTTCAGCTGAATGCATTACTTACTATTCTATGCATTTTCTGTTATGTACGTGTGCATAACTATTCACAGTGAATTGTAATTGAATAGAAACAGAATGAAAAATAATCAGCGCAAAGGAGTACATAAAATCAAATTGAATTCAAGAACCTTCCACATTGCATTTACTTTTGAACAGCCTTTAGCATTGTACATCTACAAAACTCTGTAGCATTATGAGCAACTGGGGATATTGCTTAGTGTAACTAGTAAATTCAGTAGCACCCACATAATATCTGCAGCTGACAACTCGATATCATTTGGAAAGTAAATTATAAGTGGTTACATGAAGAGAGCACATAGTTATTTTGGGGAAAATTCAATAGTCCTCTCCTTTCAGCTGAAAGCTTTACTGACTATTCTGTGCATTTTCTATTATGTACATGTGCATAACTATCTAGAGTGCATTGTAATTGAATAGAAACACAATGAATAATACTCACAGCAATGGAACAGATAAACTGATGTTGAGTTCAAGAACAAACTACAATGCATTTAATTTTAAACAGCCTTTAGCTTTGTATTGCTTTGAAACACTGGAATAACATTATGATCAACGGGTGATACTGCTTAGTGTAACTTTACCAAATTCAGTATCACACACATAAAACTTGCTGCAGGCTACTCGATATCATATGGGATGTCTATTATAAATGGTTACATGAAGTGAGCAAATAGTAATTTTGGGGAAAATCCAATAGTACACTCGTTTCAGCTGAATGCATTACTTACTATTCTATGCATTTTCTGTTATGTACGTGTGCATAACTATTCACAGTGAATTGTAATTGAATAGAAACAGAATGAAAAATAATCAGCGCAAAGGAGTACATAAAATCAAATTGAATTCAAGAACCTTCCACATTGCATTTACTTTTGAACAGAATTTAGCATTGTATAGCTATGAAACGCTGGAGTAGCATTATGAGCAACTGGGGATATTGCTTAGTGTAACTAGTAAATTCAGTAACACCCACATAATATCTGCAGCTGACAACTCGATATCATTTGGAAAGTAAATTATAAGTGGATGCATGAAGAGAGCACATAGTAATTTTGGGGAAAATTCAATAGTCCACTACTTTCAGCTGAAAGCTTTACTGACTATTCTGTGCATTTTTTATTATGTACGTGTGCATAACTATTTAGAGTGAATTGTAATTGAATAGAAACACAATGAATAATACTCACACCAATGGACTAGATAAGCTGATGTTGAATTCAAGAATAAACTACAGTGCATTTAATTTTAAACAGCCTTTAGCTTTGTATTGCGTTGAAACACTGGAATAACATTATGATCAACGGGTGATACTGCTTAGTGTAACTTTACCAAATTCAGTAGCACACACATAAAACATGCTGCAGACTACTCTATATCATATGGAATGTCTATTATAAATGGTTACATGAAGTGAGCAAATAGTAGTTTTGGGGATAATCGAATAGCACACTCGTTTCAGCTGAATGCATTACATACTATTCTGTGCATTTTCTGTTATGTACGTGTGCATAACTATTAATAGTGAATTGTAATTGAATAGAAACAGAATGAGAAATAATCAGCGCAAAGGAGAACATAAAATCAAGTTGAATTCAGGAACCTTCCGCATTGCATTTACTTTTGAACAGCCTTTAGCATTGTACATCTACAAAACTCTGTAGCATTATGAGCAACTGGGGATATTGCTTAGTGTAACTAGTAAATTCAGTAGCACCCACATAATATCTGCAGCTGGCAACTCGATATCATTTGGAAAGTAAATTATAAGTGGTTACATGAAGAGAGCACATAGTTATTTTGGGGAAAATTCAATAGTCCTCTCCTTTCAGCTGAAAGCTTTACTGACTATTCTGTGCATTTTCTATTATGTACATGTGCATAACTATCTAGAGTGCATTGTAATTGAATAGAAACACAATGAATAATACTCACAGCAATGGAACAGATAAACTGATGTTGAGTTCAAGAACAAACTACAATGCATTTAATTTTAAACAGCCTTTAGCTTTGTATTGCTTTGAAACACTGGAATAACATTATGATCAACGGGTGATACTGCTTAGTGTAACTTTACCAAATTCAGTATCACACACATAAAACTTGCTGCAGGCTACTCGATATCATATGGGATGTCTATTATAAATGGTTACATGAAGTGAGCAAATAGTAATTTTGGGGAAAATCCAATAGTACACTCGTTTCAGCTGAATGCATTACATACTATTCTGTGCATTTTCTGTTATGTACGTGTGCATAACTATTCATAGTGAATTGTAATTGAATAGAAACAGAATGAGAAATAATCAGCGCAAAGGAGTACATAAAATCAAGTTGAATTCAAGAACCTTCCACATTGCATTTACTTTTGAACAGAATTTAGCATTGTATAGCTATGAAACGCTGGAGTAGCATTATGAGCAACTGGGGTTATTGCTAAGTGTAACTAGTAAATTCAGTAGCACCCACATAATATCTGCAGCTGACAACTCGATATCATTTGGAAAGTAAATTATAAGTGGATGCATGAAGAGTGCACATAGTAACTTTGGGGAAAATTCAATAGTCCACTCCTTTCAGCTGAAAGCTTTCCTGAGTATTCTGTGCATTTTCTATTATGTACATGTGCATAACTATTTAGAATGAATTGTAATTGAATAGAAACACAATGAATAATACTCACAGCAATGGACTAGATAAACTGATGTTGAATTCAAGAGCAAACTACAGTGCATTTAATTTTAAACTGCCTTTAGCTTTGTATTGCTTTGAAACACTGGAATAACATTATGATCAACGGGTGATTCTGCTTAGTGTAACTTTACCAAATTCAATAGCACACACATAAAACGTGCTGCAGACTACTCGATATCATATGGAATGTCTATTATAAATGGTTAGATGAAGTGAGCAAATAGTAATTTTGGGGAAAATCCAATAGTACACTCGTTTCAGCTGAATGCATTACTTACTATTCTGTGCATTTTCTGTTATGTACGTGTGTATAACTAATCACAGTGAATTGTAATTGACTAGAAACAGAATGAAAAATAATCAGCGCAAAGGAGTACATAAAATCAAGTTGAATTCAAGAACCTTCCACATTGTATTTACTTTTGAACAGAATTTAGCATTGTATAGCTATGAAACTCTGGAGTAGCATTATGAGCAACTGGGGATATTGCTAAGGGTAACTAGTAAATTCAGTAGCACCCACATAATATCTGCCGCTGACAACTCGATATCATTTGGAAAGTAAATTATAAGTGGTTACATGAAGAGAGCTCATTGTAACTTTGGGGAAAATTCAATAGTCCACTCCTTTCAGCTGAAAGCTTTCCTGACTATTCTGTGCATTTTCTATTATGTACATGTGCATAACTATTTAGAGTGAATTGTAATTGAATAGAAACACAATGAATAATACTCACAGCAATGGACTAGATAAACCGATGTTGAATTCAAGAACAAACTACAGTGCATTTAATTTTAAACAGCCTTTTGCTTTGTATTGCTTTGAAACACTGGAATAACATTATGATCAACGGGTGATACTGCTTAGTGTAACTTTACCAAATTCAGTAGCACACACATAAAACTTGCTGCAGACTACTCGATATCATATGGGATGTCTATTATAAATGGTTACATGAAGTGCGCAAATAGTAATTTTGGGGAAAATACAATAGTACACTCGTTTCAGCTGAATGCATTACTTACTATTCTGTGCATTTTCTGTTATATACGTGTGCATAACTATTCATAGTGAATTGTAATTCAATAGAAACAGAACGAGAAATAATCAGCGCAAAGGAGTACATAAAATCAAGTTGAATTCAAGAACCTTCCACATTGCATTTACTTTTGAACAGCCTTTAGCATTGTACATCTATAAAACTCTGTAGCATTATGAGCAACTGGGGATATTGCTTAGTGTAACTAGTAAATTCAGTAGCACCCACATAATATCTGCTGCTGACAACTCGATATCATTTGGAAAGTAAGTTATAAGTGGCTACATGAAGAGAGCACATAGTAATTTTTGGGGAAAATTCAATAGTCCACTCCTTTCAGCTGAAAGCTTAACTGAGTATTCTGTGCATTTTTTATTATGTACATGTGCATAACTATCTAGAGTGAATTGTAATTGAATAGAAACACAATGAATAATACTCACAGCAATGGACCAGATAAACTGATGTTGAGTTCAAGAACAAACTACAGTGCATTTAATTTTAAACAGTCTTTAGCTTTGTATTGCTTTGAAACACTGGAATAACATTATGATCAACGGGTGATACTGCTTAGTGTAACTTTACCAAATTCAGTATCACACACATAAAACTTGCTGCAAGCTACTCGATATCATATGGGATGTCAATTATACATGGTTACATGTAGAGAGCACATATTAATTTTGGGGAAAATTCAATAGTCCACTCCTTTCAGCTGAAAGCTTTACTGACTATTCTGTGCATTTTCTATTATGTACATATGGATTACTATTTAGAGTGAATTGTAATTGAATAGAAACACAATGAATAATACTCCCAGCAATGGACTAGATAAACTGATGTTGAATTCAAGAACCATCTACAGTGCATTTAATTTTAAAGAGCCTTTAGCTTTGTATTGCTTTGAAACACTGGAATAACATTATGATCAACGGGTGGTACTGCTTAGTGTAACTTTACCAAATTCAATAGCACACACATAAAACATGCTGCAGGCTACTCTATATCATATGGAATGTCTATTATAAATGGTTACATGAAGTGAGCAAATAGTAATTTTGGGGAAAATCCAATAGTACACTCGTTTCAGCTGAATGCATTACTTACTATTCTGTGCATTTTCTGTTATGTACGTGTGCATAACTATTCACAGTGAATTGTAATTGAATAGAAACAGAATGAAAAATAATCAGCGCAAAGGAGTACATAAAATCAAATTGAATTCAAGAACCTTCCACATTGCATTTACTTTTGAACAGAATTTAGCATTGTATAGCTATGAAACGCTGGAGTAGCATTATGAGCAACTGGGGATATTGCTTAGTGTAACTAGTAAATTCAGTAACACCCACATAATATCTGCAGCTGACAACTCGATATCATTTGGAAAGTAAATTATAAGTGGCTAC
Organism: Hypanus sabinus; assembly: GCF_030144855.1. Taxonomy (NCBI): domain Eukaryota; kingdom Metazoa; phylum Chordata; class Chondrichthyes; order Myliobatiformes; family Dasyatidae; genus Hypanus; species Hypanus sabinus. The sequence goes on along the minus strand of NC_082711.1, from coordinate 122,840,901 downwards.
ATGAAGAGAGCACATAGTAATTTTGGGGAAAATTCAATAGTCCACTCCTTTCAGCTGAAAGCTTTACTGACTATTCTGTGCATTTTTTATTATGTACGTGTGCATAACTATTTAGAGTGAATTGTAATTGAATAGAAACACAATGAATAATACTCACAGCAATGGACTAGATAAGCTGATGTTGAATTCAAGAATAAACTACAGTGCATTTAATTTTAAACAGCCTTTAGCTTTGTATTGCGTTGAAACACTGGAATAACATTATGATCAACGGGTGATACTGCTTAGTGTAACTTTACCAAATTCAGTAGCACACACATAAAACTTGCTGCAGACTACTCGATATCATATGGGATGTCTATTATAAATGGTTACATGAAGTGAGCAAATAGTAATTTTGGGGAAAATCCAATAGTACACTCGTTTCAGCTGAATGCATTACTTACTATTCTGTGCATTTTCAGTTATGTACGTGTGCATAACTATTCATAGTGAATTGTAATTGAATAGAAACAGAATGAGAAATAATCAGCGCAAAGGAGAACATAAAATCAAGTTGAATTCAGGAACCTTCCACATTGCATTTACTTTTGAACAGCCTTTAGCATTGTACATCTACAAAACTCTGTAGCATTATGAGCAACTGGGGATATTGCTTAGTGTAACTAGTAAATTCAGTAGCACCCACAAAATATCTGCTGCTGACAACTCGATTTCATTTGGAAAGTTAATTATACATGGTTACATGTAGAGAGCACATATTAATTTTGGGGAAAATTCAATAGTCCACTCCTTTCAGCTGAAAGCTTTACTGACTATTCTGTGCATTTTCTATTATGTACATATGGATTACTATTTAGAGTGAATTGTAATTGAATAGAAACACAATGAATAATACTCACAGCAATGGACTAGATAAACTGATGTTGAATTCAAGAACCATCTACAGTGCATTTAATTTTAAAGAGCCTTTAGCTTTGTATTGCTTTGAAACACTGGAATAACATTATGATCAACGGGTGGTACTGCTTAGTGTAACTTTACCAAATTCAATAGCACACACATAAAACATGCTGCAGACTACTCTATATCATATGGAATGTCTATTATAAATGGTTACATGAAGTGAACAAATAGTAATTTTGGGGAAAATCGAATAGCACACTCGTTTCAGCTGAATGCATTACTTACTATTCTGTGCATTTTCTGGTATGTACGTGTGCATAACTATTCACAGTGAATTGTAATTGAATAGAAACAGAATGAAAAATAATCAGCGCAAAGGAGTACAAAAAATCAACTTGAATTCAAGAACCTTCCACATTGCATTTACTTTTGAACAGAATTTAGCATTGTATAGCTATGAAACGCTGGAGTAGCATTATGAGCAACTGGGGATATTGCTAAGGGTAACTAGTAAATTCAGTAGCACCCACATAATATCTGCCGCTGACAACTCGATATCATTTGGAAAGTAAATTATAAGTGGTTACATGAAGAGAGCTCATAGTAACTTTGGGGAAAATTCAATAGTCCACTCCTTTCAGCTGAAAGCTTTCCTGACTATTCTGTGCATTTTCTATTATGTACATGTGCATAACTATTTAGAGTGAATTGTAATTGAATAGAAACACAATGAATAATACTCACAGCAATGGACTAGATAAACCGATGTTGAATTCAAGAACAAACTACAGTGCATTTAATTTTAAACAGCCTTTTCCTTTGTATTGCTTTGAAACACTGGAATAACATTATGATCAACGGGTGATACTGCTTAGTGTAACTTTACCAAATTCAGTAGCACACACATAAAACTTGCTGCAGACTACTCGATATCATATGGGATGTCTATTATAAATGGTTACATGAAGTGAGCAAATAGCAATTTTGGGGAAAATACAATAGTACACTCGTTTCAGCTGAATGCATTACTTACTATTCTGTGCATTTTCTGTTATATACGTGTGCATAACTATTCATAGTGAATTGTAATTCAATAGAAACAGAACGAGAAATAATCAGCGCAAAGGAGTACATAAAATCAAGTTGAATTCAAGAACCTTCCACATTGCATTTACTTTTGAACAGCCTTTAGCATTGTACATCTATAAAACTCTGTAGCATTATGAGCAACTGGGGATATTGCTAAGGGTAACTAGTAAATTCAGTAGCACCCACATAATATCTGCCGCTGACAACTCGATATCATTTGGAAAGTAAATTATAAGTGGTTACATGAAGAGAGCTCATTGTAACTTTGGGGAAAATTCAATAGTCCACTCCTTTCAGCTGAAAGCTTTCCTGACTATTCTGTGCATTTTCTATTATGTACATGTGCATAACTATTTAGAGTGAATTGTAATTGAATAGAAACACAATGAATAATACTCACAGCAATGGACTAGATAAACCGATGTTGAATTCAAGAACAAACTACAGTGCATTTAATTTTAAACAGCCTTTTGCTTTGTATTGCTTTGAAACACTGGAATAACATTATGATCAACGGGTGATACTGCTTAGTGTAACTTTACCAAATTCAGTAGCACACACATAAAACTTGCTGCAGACTACTCGATATCATATGGGATGTCTATTATAAATGGTTACATGAAGTGAGCAAATAGTAATTTTGGGGAAAATACAATAGTACACTCGTTTCAGCTGAATGCATTACTTACTATTCTGTGCATTTTCTGTTATATACGTGTGCATAACTATTCATAGTGAATTGTAATTCAATAGAAACAGAACGAGAAATAATCAGCGCAAAGCAGTACATAAAATCAAGCTGAATTCAAGAACCTTCCACATTGCATTTACTTTTGAACAGCCTTTAGCATTGTACATCTATAAAACTCTGTAGCATTATGAGCAACTGGGGATATTGCTTAGTGTAACTAGTAAATTCAGTAGCACCCACATAATATCTGCTGCTGACAACTCGATATCATTTGGAAAGTAAGTTATAAGTGGCTACATGAAGAGAGCACATAGTAATTTTTGGGGAAAATTCAATAGTCCACTCCTTTCAGCTGAAAGCTTAACTGACTATTCTGTGCATTTTTTATTATGTACATGTGCATAACTATTTAGAGTGAATTGTAATTGAATAGAAACACAATGAATAATACTCACAGCAATGGACTAGATAAACTGATGTTGAATTCAAGAACCAACTACAGTGCATTTAATTTTAAACAGCCTTTAGCTTTGTATTGCTTTGAAACACTGGAATAACATTATGATCAACGGGTATTACTGCTTAGTGTAACTTTACCAAATTCAATAGCACACACATAAAACATGCTGCAGACTACTCTATATCATATGGAATGTCTATTATAAATGGCTACATTAAGTGAGCAAATAGTAATTTTGGGGAAAATCCAATAGTACACTCGTTTCAGCTGAATGCATTACTTACTATTCTATGCATTTTCTGTTATGTACGTGTGCATAACTATTCACAGTGAATTGTAATTGAATAGAAACAGAATGAAAAATAATCAGCGCAAAGGAGTACATAAAATCAAGTTGAATTCAAGAACCTTCCACATTGCATTTACTTTTGAACAGAATTTAGCATTGTATAGCTATGAAACGCTGGAGTAGCATTATGAGCAACTGGGGATATTGCTTAGTGTAACTAGTAAATTCAGTAACACCCACATAATATCTGCAGCTGACAACTCGATATCATTTGGAAAGTAAATTATAAGTGGCTACATGAAGAGAGCACATAGTAATTTTGGGGATAATTCAATAGTCCACTACTTTCAGCTGAAAGCTTTACTGACTATTCTGTGCATTTTTTATTATGTACGTGTGCATAACTATTTAGAGTGAATTGTAATTGAATAGAAACACAATGAATAATACTCACAGCAATGGACTAGATAAGCTGATGTTGAATTCAAGAATAAACTACAGTGCATTTAATTTTAAACAGCCTTTAGCTTTGTATTGCGTTGAAACACTGGAATAACATTATGATCAACGGGTGATACTGCTTAGTGTAACTTTACCAAATTCAGTAGCACACACATAAAACTTGCTGCAGACTACTCGCTATCATATGGGATGTCTATTATAAATGGTTACATGAAGTGAGCAAATAGTAATTTTGGGGAAAATCCAATAGTACACTCGTTTCAGCTGAATGCATTACTTACTATTCTGTGCATTTTCAGTTATGTACGTGTGCATAACTATTCATAGTGAATTGTAATTGAATAGAAACAGAATGAGAAATAATCAGCGCAAAGGAGAACATAAAATCAAGTTGAATTCAGGAACCTTCCACATTGCATTTACTTTTGAACAGCCTTTAGCATTGTACATCTACAAAACTCTGTAGCATTATGAGCAACTGGGGATATTGCTTAGTGTAACTAGTAAATTCAGTAGCACCCACAAAATATCTGCTGCTGACAACTCGATTTCATTTGGAAAGTTAATTATACATGGTTACATGTAGAGAGCACATATTAATTTTGGGGAAAATTCAATAGTCCACTCCTTTCAGCTGAAAGCTTTACTGACTATTCTGTGCATTTTCTATTATGTACATATGGATTACTATTTAGAGTGAATTGTAATTGAATAGAAACACAATGAATAATACTCACAGCAATGGACTAGATAAACTGATGTTGAATTCAAGAACCATCTACAGTGCATTTAATTTTAAAGAGCCTTTAGCTTTGTATTGCTTTGAAACACTGGAATAACATTATGATCAACGGGTGGTACTGCTTAGTGTAACTTTACCAAATTCAATAGCACACACATAAAACATGCTGCAGACTACTCTATATCATATGGAATGTCTATTATAAATGGTTACATGAAGTGAACAAATAGTAATTTTGGGGAAAATCGAATAGCACACTCGTTTCAGCTGAATGCATTACTTACTATTCTGTGCATTTTCTGGTATGTACGTGTGCATAACTATTCACAGTGAATTGTAATTGAATAGAAACAGAATGAAAAATAATCAGCGCAAAGGAGTACAAAAAATCAACTTGAATTCAAGAACCTTCCACATTGCATTTACTTTTGAACAGAATTTAGCATTGTATAGCTATGAAACGCTGGAGTAGCATTATGAGCAACTGGGGATATTGCTAAGGGTAACTAGTAAATTCAGTAGCACCCACATAATATCTGCCGCTGACAACTCGATATCATTTGGAAAGTAAATTATAAGTGGTTACATGAAGAGAGCTCATAGTAACTTTGGGGAAAATTCAATAGTCCACTCCTTTCAGCTGAAAGCTTTCCTGACTATTCTGTGCATTTTCTATTATGTACATGTGCATAACTATTTAGAGTGAATTGTAATTGAATAGAAACACAATGAATAATACTCACAGCAATGGACTAGATAAACCGATGTTGAATTCAAGAACAAACTACAGTGCATTTAATTTTAAACAGCCTTTTCCTTTGTATTGCTTTGAAACACTGGAATAACATTATGATCAACGGGTGATACTGCTTAGTGTAACTTTACCAAATTCAGTAGCACACACATAAAACTTGCTGCAGACTACTCGATATCATATGGGATGTCTATTATAAATGGTTACATGAAGTGAGCAAATAGCAATTTTGGGGAAAATACAATAGTACACTCGTTTCAGCTGAATGCATTACTTACTATTCTGTGCATTTTCTGTTATATACGTGTGCATAACTATTCATAGTGAATTGTAATTCAATAGAAACAGAACGAGAAATAATCAGCGCAAAGCAGTACATAAAATCAAGCTGAATTCAAGAACCTTCCACATTGCATTTACTTTTGAACAGCCTTTAGCATTGTACATCAATAAAACTCTGTAGCATTATGAGCAACTGGGGATATTGCTTAGTGTAACTAGTAAATTCAGTAGCACCCACATAATATCTGCTGCTGACAACTCGATATCATTTGGAAAGTAAGTTATAAGTGGCTACATGAAGAGAGCACATAGTAATTTTTGGGGAAAATTCAATAGTCCACTCCTTTCAGCTGAAAGCTTAACTGATTATTCTGTGCATTTTTTATTATGTACATGTGCATAACTATTTAGAGTGAATTGTAATTGAATAGAAACACAATGAATAATACTCACAGCAATGGACTAGATAAACTGATGTTGAATTCAAGAACCAACTACAGTGCATTTAATTTTAAACAGCCTTTAGCTTTGTATTGCTTTGAAACACTGGAATAACATTATGATCAACGGGTATTACTGCTTAGTGTAACTTTACCAAATTCAATAGCACACACATAAAACATGCTGCAGACTACTCTATATCATATGGAATGTCTATTATAAATGGCTACATTAAGTGTGCAAATAGTAATTTTGGGGAAAATCCAATAGTTCACTCGTTTCAGCTGAATGCATTACTTACTATTCTATGCATTTTCTGTTATGTACGTGTGCATAACTATTCACAGTGAATTGTAATTGAATAGAAACAGAATGAAAAATAATCAGCGCAAAGGAGTACATAAAATCAAGTTGAATTCAAGAACCTTCCACATTGCATTTACTTTTGAACAGAATTTAGCATTGTATAGCTATGAAACGCTGGAGTAGCATTATGAGCAACTGGGGATATTGCTTAGTGTAACTAGTAAATTCAGTAACACCCACATAATATCTGCAGCTGACAACTCGATATCATTTGGAAAGTAAATTATAAGTGGCTACATGAAGAGAGCACATAGTAATTTTGGGGATAATTCAATAGTCCACTACTTTCAGCTGAAAGCTTTACTGACTATTCTGTGCATTTTTTTATTATGTACGTGTGCATAACTATTTAGAGTGAATTGTAATTGAATAGAAACACAATGAATAATACTCACAGCAATGGACTAGATAAGCTGATGTTGAATTCAAGAACAAACTACAGTGCATTTAATTTTAAACAGCCTTTTGCTTTGTATTGCTTTGAAACACTGGAATAACATTATGATCAACGGGTGATACTGCTTAGTGTAACTTTACCAAATTCAGTAGCACACACATAAAACTTGCTGCAGACTACTCGATATCATATGGGATGTCTATTATAAATGGTTACATGAAGTGAGCAAATAGTAATTTTGGGGAAAATACAATAGTACACTCGTTTCAGCTGAATGCATTACTTATTATTCTGTGCATTTTCTGTTATATACGTGTGCATAACTATTCATAGTGAATTGTAATTCAATAGAAACAGAACGAGAAATAATCAGCGCAAAGGAGTACATAAAATCAAGTTGAATTCAAGAACCTTCCACATTGCATTTACTTTTGAACAGAATTTAGCATTGTATAGCTATGAAACGCTGGAGTAGCATTATGAGCAACTGGGGATATTGCTTAGTGTAACTAGTAAATTCAGTAGCACCCACATAATATCTGCTGCTGACAACTCGATATCATTTGGAAAGTAAGTTATAAGTGGCTACATGAAGAGAGCACATAGTAATTTTTGGGGAAAATTCAATAGTCCACTCCTTTCAGCTGAAAGCTTAATTGAGTATTCTGTGCATTTTTTATTATGTACATCTGCATAGCTATTTAGAGTGAATTGTAATTGAATAGAAACACAATGAATAATACTCACAGCAATGGACTAGATAAACTGATGTTGAATTCAAGAACCAACTACAGTGCATTTAATTTTAAACAGCCTTTAGCTTTGTATTGCTTAGAAACACTAGAATAACTTTATGATCAACGGGTGATACTGCTTAGTGTAACTTTACCAAATTCAGTAGCACACACATAAAACTTGCTGCAGACTACTCGATATCATTTGGGATGTCTATTATAAATGGTTACATGAAGTGAGCAAATAGTAATTTTGGGGAAAATCCAATAGTACACTCGTTTCAGCTGAATGCATTACTTACTATTCTTTGCATTTTCTGTTATGTACGTGTGCATAACTATTCATAGTGAATTGTAATTGAATAGAAACAGAATGAGAAATAATCAGCGCAAAGGAGTACATAAAATCAAGTTAAATTCAAGAACCTTCCACATTGCATTTACTTCTGAACAGCCTTTTGCATTGTACAGCTATGAAACTCTGGAGTAGCATTATGAGCAACTGGGGATATTGCTTAGTGTAACTTCACCAAATTCAGTAGCACCCACATAATATCTGCCGCTGACAACTCGATATCATTTGGAAAGTAAATTATAAGTGGTTACATGAAGAGAGCTCATAGTAACTTTGGGGAAAATTCAATAGTCCACTCCTTTCAGCTGAAAGCTTTCCTGACTATTCTGTGCATTTTCTATTATGTACATGTGCATAACTATTTAGAGTGAATTGTAATTGAATAGAAACACAATGAATAATACTCACAGCAATGGACTAGATAAACCGATGTTGAATTCAAGAACAAACTACAGTGCATTTAATTTTAAACAGCCTTTTGCTTTGTATTGCTTTGAAACACTGGAATAACATTATGATCAACGGGTGATACTGCTTAGTGTAACTTTACCAAATTCAGTAGCACACACATAAAACTTGCTGCAGACTACTCGATATCATATGGGATGTCTATTATAAATGGTTACATGAAGTGAGCAAATAGTAATTTTGGGGAAAATACAATAGTACACTCGTTTCAGCTGAATGCATTACTTACTATTCTGTGCATTTTCTGTTATATACGTGTGCATAACTATTCATAGTGAATTGTAATTCAATAGAAACAGAACGAGAAATAATCAGCGCAAAGGAGTACATAAAATCAAGTTGAATTCAAGAACCTTCCACATTGCATTTACTTTTGAACAGCCTTTAGCATTGTACATCTATAAAACTCTGTAGCATTATGAGCAACTGGGGATATTGCTTAGTGTAACTAGTAAATTCAGTAGCACCCACATAATATCTGCTGCTGACAACTCGATATCATTTGGAAAGTAAGTTATAAGTGGCTACATGAAGAGAGCACATAGTAATTTTTGGGGAAAATTCAATAGTCCACTCCTTTCAGCTGAAAGCTTAACTGAGTATTCTGTGCATTTTTTATTATGTACATCTGCATAGCTATTTAGAGTGAATTGTAATTGAATAGAAACACAATGAATAATACTCACAGCAATGGACTAGATAAACTGATGTTGAATTCAAGAACCAACTACAGTGCATTTAATTTTAAACAGCCTTTAGCTTTGTATTGCTTAGAAACACTAGAATAACTTTATGATCAACGGGTGATACTGCTTAGTGTAACTTTACCAAATTCAGTAGCACACACATAAAACTTGCTGCAGACTACTCGATATCATATGGGATGTCTATTATAAATGGTTACATGAAGTGAGCAAATAGTAATTTTGGGGAAAATACAATAGTACACTCGTTTCAGCTGAATGCATTACTTACTATTCTGTGCATTTTCTGTTATATACGTGTGCATAACTATTCATAGTGAATTGTAATTCAATAGAAACAGAACGAGAAATAATCAGCGCAAAGGAGTACATAAAATCAAGTTGAATTCAAGAACCTTCCACATTGCATTTACTTTTGAACAGCCTTTAGCATTGTACATCTATAAAACTCTGTAGCATTATGAGCAACTGGGGATATTGCTTAGTGTAACTAGTAAATTCAGTAGCACCCACATAATATCTGCTGCTGACAACTCGATATCATTTGGAAAGTAAGTTATAAGTGGCTACATGAAGAGAGCACATAGTAATTTTTGGGGAAAATTCAATAGTCCACTCCTTTCAGCTGAAAGCTTAACTGAGTATTCTGTGCATTTTTTATTATGTACATCTGCATAGCTATTTAGAGTGAATTGTAATTGAATAGAAACACAATGAATAATACTCACAGCAATGGACTAGATAAACTGATGTTGAATTCAAGAACCAACTACAGTGCATTTAATTTTAAACAGCCTTTAGCTTTGTATTGCTTAGAAACACTAGAATAACTTTATGATCAACGGGTGATACTGCTTAGTGTAACTTTACCAAATTCAGTAGCACACACATAAAACTTGCTGCAGACTACTCGATATCATTTGGGATGTCTATTATAAATGGTTACATGAAGTGAGCAAATAGTAATTTTGGGGAAAATCCAATAGTACACTCGTTTCAGCTGAATGCATTACTTACTATTCTTTGCATTTTCTGTTATGTACGTGTGCATAACTATTCATAGTGAATTGTAATTGAATAGAAACAGAATGAGAAATAATCAGCGCAAAGGAGTACATAAAATCAAGTTAAATTCAAGAACCTTCCACATTGCATTTACTTCTGAACAGCCTTTTGCATTGTACAGCTATGAAACTCTGGAGTAGCATTATGAGCAACTGGGGATATTGCTTAGTGTAACTTCACCAAATTCAGTAGCACCCACATAATATCTGCTGCTGACAACTCGATATCATTTGGAAAGTAAATTATAAGTGGCTACATGAAGAGAGCACATAGTAATTTTGGGGAAAATTCAATAGTCCACTCCTTTCAGCTGAAAGCTTTCCTGACTATTCTGTGCATTTTCTATTATGCACATGTGCATAACTATGTAGAGTGAATTGTAATTGAATAGAAACACAATGAATAATACTCACAGCAATGGACTAGATAAACCGATGTTGAATTCAAGAACAAACTACAGTGCATTTAATTTTAAACAGCCTTTTGCTTTGTATTGCTTTGAAACACTGGAATAACATTATGATCAACGGGTGATACTGCTTAGTGTAACTTTACCAAATTCAGTAGCACACACATAAAACTTGCTGCAGACTACTCGATATCATATGGGATGTCTATTATAAATGTTTACATGAAGTGAGCAAATAGTAATTTTGGGGAAAATACAATAGTACACTCGTTTCAGCTGAATGCATTACTTACTATTCTGTGCATTTTCTGTTATATACGTGTGCATAACTATTCATAGTGAATTGTAATTCAATAGAAACAGAACGAGAAATAATCAGCGCAAACGAGTACATAAAATCAAGTTGAATTCAAGAACCTTCCACATTGCATTTACTTTTGAACAGCCTTTAGCATTGTACATCTATAAAACTCTGTAGCATTATGAGCAACTGGGGATATTGCTTAGTGTAACTAGTAAATTCAGTAGCACCCACATAATATCTGCTACTGACAACTCGATATCATTTGGAAAGTAAGTCATAAGTGGCTACATGAAGAGAGCACATAGTAATTTTTGGGGAAAATTCAATAGTCCACGCCTTTCAGCTGAAAGCTTAACTGACTATTCTGTGCATTTTTTATTATGTAACATGTGCATAACTATTTAGAGTGAATTGTAATTGAATAGAAACACAATGAATAATACTCACAGCAATGGACTAGATAAACTGATGTTGAATTCAAGAACCAACTACAGTGCATTTAATTTTAAACAGCCTTTAGCTTTGTATTGCTTAGAAACACTAGAATAACTTTATGATCAACGGGTGATACTGCTTAGTGTAACTTTACCAAATTCAGTAGCACACACATAAAACTTGCTGCAGACTACTCGATATCATTTGGGATGTCTATTATAAATGGTTACATGAAGTGAGCAAATAGTAATTTTGGGGAAAATCCAATAGTACACTCGTTTCAGCTGAATGCATTCCTTACTATTCTGTGCATTTTTTGTTATGTACATGTGCATAACTATTTAGAGTGAATTGTCATTGAATAGAAACACAATGAATAATATTCACAGCAATGGGCTAGATAAGCTGATGTTGAATTCAAGAACAAACTACAGTGCATTTAATTTTAAACAGCCTTTAGCTTTGTATTGCTTTGAAACACTGGAATAACATTATGATCAACGGGTGGTACTGCTTAGTGTAACTTTACCAAATTCAATAGCACACACATAAAACATGCTGCAGACTACTCTATATCATATGGAATGTCTATTATAAATGGTTACATGAAGTGAGCAAATAGTAATTTTGGGGAAAATCCAATAGTACACTCGTTTCAGCTGAATGCATTACTTACTATTCTATGCATTTTCTGTTATGTACGTGTGCATAACTATTCACAGTGAATTGTAATTGAATAGAAACAGAATGAAAAATAATCAGCGCAAAGGAGTACATAAAATCAAATTGAATTCAAGAACCTTCCACATTGCATTTACTTTTGAACAGAATTTAGCATTGTATAGCTATGAAACGCTGGAGTAGCATTATGAGCAACTGGGGATATTGCTTAGTGTAACTAGTAAATTCAGTAACACCCACATAATATCTGCAGCTGACAACTCGATATCATTTGGAAAGTAAATTATAAGTGGATGCATGAAGAGAGCACATAGTAATTTTGGGGAAAATTCAATAGTCCACTACTTTCAGCTGAAAGCTTTACTGACTAAACTGTGCATTTTTTATTATGTACGTGTGCATAACTATTTAGAGTGAATTGTAATTGAATAGAAACACAATGAATAATACTCACAGCAATGGACTAGATAAGCTGATGTTGAATTCAAGAATAAACTACAGTGCATTTAATTTTAAACAGCCTTTAGCTTTGTATTGCGTTGAAACACTGGAATAACATTATGATCAACGGGTGATACTGCTTAGTGTAACTTTACCAAATTCAGTAGCACACACATAAAACATGCTGCAGACTACTCTATATCATATGGAATGTCTATTATAAATGGTTACATGAAGTGAGCAAACAGTAGTTTTGGGGATAATCGAATAGCACACTCGTTTCAGCTGAATGCATTACATACTATTCTGTGCATTTTCTGTTATGTACGTGTGCATAACTATTAATAGTGAATTGTAATTGAATAGAAACAGAATGAGAAATAATCAGCGCAATGGAGAACATAAAATCAAGTTGAATTCAGGAACCTTCCGCATTGCATTTACTTTTGAACAGCCTTTAGCATTGTACATCTACAAAACTCTGTAGCATTATGAGCAACTGGGGATATTGCTTAGTGTAACTAGTAAATTCAGTAGCACCCACATAATATCTGCAGCTGACAACTCGATATCATTTGGAAAGTAAATTATAAGTGGTTACATGAAGAGAGCACATAGTTATTTTGGGGAAAATTCAATAGTCCTCTCCTTTCAGCTGAAAGCTTTACTGACTATTCTGTGCATTTTCTATTATGTACATGTGCATAACTATCTAGAGTGCATTGTAATTGAATAGAAACACAATGAATAATACTCACAGCAATGGAACAGATAAACTGATGTTGAGTTCAAGAACAAACTACAATGCATTTAATTTTAAACAGCCTTTAGCTTTGTATTGCTTTGAAACACTGGAATAACATTATGATCAACGGGTGATACTGCTTAGTGTAACTTTACCAAATTCAGTATCACACACATAAAACTTGCTGCAGGCTACTCGATATCATATGGGATGTCTATTATAAATGGTTACATGCAGTGAGCAAATAGTAATTTTGGGGAAAATCCAATAGTACACTCGTTTCAGCTGAATGCATTACATACTATTCTGTGCATTTTCTGTTATGTACGTGTGCATAACTATTCATAGTGAATTGTAATTGAATAGAAACAGAATGAGAAATAATCAGCGCAAAGGAGTACATAAAATCAAGTTGAATTCAAGAACCTTCCACATTGCATTTACTTTTGAACAGAATTTAGCATTGTATAGCTATGAAACGCTGGAGTAGCATTATGAGCAACTGGGGTTATTGCTAAGTGTAACTAGTAAATTCAGTAGCACCCACATAATATCTGCAGCTGACAACTCGATATCATTTGGAAAGTAAATTATAAGTGGATGCATGAAGAGTGCACATAGTAACTTTGGGGAAAATTCAATAGTCCACTCCTTTCAGCTGAAAGCTTTCCTGAGTATTCTGTGCATTTTCTATTATGTACATGTGCATAACTATTTAGAATGAATTGTAATTGAATAGAAACACAATGAATAATACTCACAGCAATGGACTAGATAAACTGATGTTGAATTCAAGAGCAAACTACAGTGCATTTAATTTTAAACTGCCTTTAGCTTTGTATTGCTTTGAAACACTGGAATAACATTATGATCAACGGGTGATTCTGCTTAGTGTAACTTTACCAAATTCAATAGCACACACATAAAACGTGCTGCAGACTACTCGATATCATATGGAATGTCTATTATAAATGGTTAGATGAAGTGAGCAAATAGTAATTTTGGGGAAAATCCAGTAGTACACTCGTTTCAGCTGAATGCATTACTTACTATTCTGTGCATTTTCTGTTATGTACGTGTGTATAACTAATCACAGTGAATTGTAATTGACTAGAAACAGAATGAAAAATAATCAGCGCAAAGGAGTACATAAAATCAAGTTGAATTCAAGAACCTTCCACATTGTATTTACTTTTGAACAGAATTTAGCATTGTATAGCTATGAAACGCTGGAGTAGCATTATGAGCAACTGGGGATATTGCTAAGGGTAACTAGTAAATTCAGTAGCACCCACATAATATCTGCCGCTGACAACTCGATATCATTTGGAAAGTAAATTATAAGTGGTTACATGAAGAGAGCTCATAGTAACTTTGGGGAAAATTCAATAGTCCACTCCTTTCAGCTGAAAGCTTTCCTGACTATTCTGTGCATTTTCTATTATGTACATGTGCATAACTATTTAGAGTGAATTGTAATTGAATAGAAACACAATGAATAATACTCACAGCAATGGACTAGATAAACCGATGTTGAATTCAAGAACAAACTACAGTGCATTTAATTTTAAACAGCCTTTTGCTTTGTATTGCTTTGAAACACTGGAATAACATTATGATCAACGGGTGATACTGCTTAGTGTAACTTTACCAAATTCAGTAGCACACACATAAAACTTGCTGCAGACTACTCGATATCATATGGGATGTCTATTATAAATGGTTACATGAAGTGCGCAAATAGTAATTTTGGGGAAAATACAATAGTACACTCGTTTCAGCTGAATGCATTACTTACTATTCTGTGCATTTTCTGTTATATACGTGTGCATAACTATTCATAGTGAATTGTAATTCAATAGAAACAGAACGAGAAATAATCAGCGCAAAGGAGTACATAAAATCAAGTTGAATTCAAGAACCTTCCACATTGCATTTACTTTTGAACAGCCTTTAGCATTGTACATCTATAAAACTCTGTAGCATTATGAGCAACTGGGGATATTGCTTAGTGTAACTAGTAAATTCAGTAGCACCCACATAATATCTGCTGCTGACAACTCGATATCATTTGGAAAGTAAGTTATAAGTGGCTACATGAAGAGAGCACATAGTAATTTTTGGGGAAAATTCAATAGTCCACTCCTTTCAGCTGAAAGCTTAACTGAGTATTCTGTGCATTTTTTATTATGTACATGTGCATAACTATTTAGAGTGAATTGTAATTGAATGGAAACACAATGAATAATACTCACAGCAATGGACTAGATAGACTGATGTTGAATTCAAGAACCAACTACAGTGCATTTAATTTTAAACAGCCTTTAGCTTTGTATTGCTTTGAAACACTAGAATAACATTATGATCAACGGGTGATACTGCTTAGTGTAACTTTACCAAATTCAGTAGCACACACATAAAACTTGCTGCAGACTACTCGATATCATTTGGGATGTCTATTATAAATGGTTACATGAAGTGAGCAAATAGTAATTTTGGGGAAAATCCAACAGTACACTCGTTTAAGCTGAATGCATTACTTACTATTCTGTGCATTTTCTGTTATGTACGTGTGCATAACTATTCATAGTGAATTGTAATTGAATAGAAACAGAATGAGAAATAATCAGCGCAAAGGAGTACATAAAATCAAGTTGAATTCAAGAACCTTCCACATTGCATTTACTTTTGAACAGAATTTAGCATTGTATAGCTATGAAACGCTGGAGTAGCATTATGAGCAACTGGGGTTATTGCTAAGTGTAACTAGTAAATTCAGTAGCACCCACATAATATCTGCAGCTGACAACTCGATATCATTTGGAAAGTAAATTATAAGTGGATGCATGAAGAGTGCACATAGTAACTTTGGGGAAAATTCAATAGTCCACTCCTTTCAGCTGAAAGCTTTCCTGAGTATTCTGTGCATTTTCTATTATGTACATGTGCATAACTATTTAGAATGAATTGTAATTGAATAGAAACACAATGAATAATACTCACAGCAATGGACTAGATAAACTGATGTTGAATTCAAGAGCAAACTACAGTGCATTTAATTTTAAACTGCCTTTAGCTTTGTATTGCTTTGAAACACTGGAATAACATTATGATCAACGGGTGATTCTGCTTAGTGTAACTTTACCAAATTCAATAGCACACACATAAAACGTGCTGCAGACTACTCGATATCATATGGAATGTCTATTATAAATGGTTAGATGAAGTGAGCAAATAGTAATTTTGGGGAAAATCCAGTAGTACACTCGTTTCAGCTGAATGCATTACTTACTATTCTGTGCATTTTCTGTTATGTACGTGTGTATAACTAATCACAGTGAATTGTAATTGACTAGAAACAGAATGAAAAATAATCAGCGCAAAGGAGTACATAAAATCAAGTTGAATTCAAGAACCTTCCACATTGTATTTACTTTTGAACAGAATTTAGCATTGTATAGCTATGAAACGCTGGAGTAGCATTATGAGCAACTGGGGATATTGCTAAGGGTAACTAGTAAATTCAGTAGCACCCACATAATATCTGCCGCTGACAACTCGATATCATTTGGAAAGTAAATTATAAGTGGTTACATGAAGAGAGCTCATAGTAACTTTGGGGAAAATTCAATAGTCCACTCCTTTCAGCTGAAAGCTTTCCTGACTATTCTGTGCATTTTCTATTATGTACATGTGCATAACTATTTAGAGTGAATTGTAATTGAATAGAAACACAATGAATAATACTCACAGCAATGGACTAGATAAACCGATGTTGAATTCAAGAACAAACTACAGTGCATTTAATTTTAAACAGCCTTTTGCTTTGTATTGCTTTGAAACACTGGAATAACATTATGATCAACGGGTGATACTGCTTAGTGTAACTTTACCAAATTCAGTAGCACACACATAAAACTTGCTGCAGACTACTCGATATCATATGGGATGTCTATTATAAATGGTTACATGAAGTGCGCAAATAGTAATTTTGGGGAAAATACAATAGTACACTCGTTTCAGCTGAATGCATTACTTACTATTCTGTGCATTTTCTGTTATATACGTGTGCATAACTATTCATAGTGAATTGTAATTCAATAGAAACAGAACGAGAAATAATCAGCGCAAAGGAGTACATAAAATCAAGTTGAATTCAAGAACCTTCCACATTGCATTTACTTTTGAACAGCCTTTAGCATTGTACATCTATAAAACTCTGTAGCATTATGAGCAACTGGGGATATTGCTTAGTGTAACTAGTAAATTCAGTAGCAACAACATAATATCTGCTGCTGACAACTCGATATCATTTGGAAAGTAAATTATGAGTGGCTACATGAAGAGAGCACATAGTAATTTTGGGGAAAATTCAATTGTCCACTCCTTTCAGCTGAAAGCTTTACTGACTATTCTGTGCATTTTTTTATTATGTACATGTGCATAACTATTTAGAGTGAATTGTAATTGAATAGAAACACAATGAATAATACTCACAGCAATGGACTAGATAAACTGATGTTGAATTCAAGAACCAACTATAGTGCATTTAATTTTAAACAGCCTTTAGCTTTGTATTGCTTTGAAACACAAGAATAACATTATGATCAACGGGTGATACTGCTTAGTGTAACTTTACCAAATTCAGTAGCACGCACATAAAACTTGCTGCAGACTACTCGATATCATATGGGATGTCTATTATAAATGGTTACATGAAGTGAGCAAACAGTAATTTTGGGGAAAATCCAATTGTACACTCGTTTCAGCTGAATGCATTACTTACTATTCTGTGCATTTTCTGTTATGTACATGTGCATAACTATTTAGAGTGAATTGTAATTGAATAGAAACACAATGAATAATACTCACAGCAATGGACTAGATAAGCTGATGTTGAATTTAAGAACAAACTACAGTGCATTTAATTTTAAACAGCCTTTAGCTTTGTATTGCTTTGAAACACTGGAAAAACATTATGATCAACGGGTGATACTGCTTAGTGTAAATTTACCAAATTCAGTAGCACACACATAAAACTTGCTGCAGACTACTCGATATCATTTGGGATGTCTATTATAAATGGTTACATGAAGTGAGCAAATAGTAATTTGGGGGAAAATCCAATAGTACACTCGTTTCAGCTGAATGCATTACTTACTATTCTGTGCATTTTCTGTTATGTACGTGTGCATAACTATTCATAGTGAATTGTAATTGAATAGAAACAGAATGAGAAATACTCAGCGCAAAGGAGTACATAAAATCAAGTTGAATTCAAGAACCTTCCAGATTGCATTTACTTTTGAACAGCCTTTAGCATTGCACAGCTATGAAACTCTGGATTAGCATTATGAGCAACTGGGGATATTGCTTAGTGTGACTTCTAAATTCAGTAGCACCCACATAATATCAGCTGCTGACAACTCGATATCATTTGGCGTTAATTATACATGGTTACATGTAGACAGCACATATTAATTTTGGGGAAAATTCAATAGTCCACTCATTTCAGCTGAAAGCTTTACTGACTATTCTGTGCATTTTCTATTATGTACATGTGCATAACTATTTAGAGTGAATTGTAATTGAATAGAAACACAATGAATAATACTCACAGCAATGGACTAGATAAGCTGATGTTGAATTCAAGAAAAAACTACAGTGCATTCAATGTTAAACAGCCTTTAGCTTTGTATTGCTTTGAAACACTGGAATAACATTATGAGCCACTGGTGATACTGCTTTGTGTTACTTTATCAAATTCAGTAGCACGCACATAAAACTTGCTGCAGACTAATCGATATCATCTGGAAAGTCTATTATAAATGGTTACATGAAGTGAGCAAATAGGAATTTTGCGGAAAATCCAATAGTACACTCGTTTCAGCTGAATGCATTACTTACTATTCTCTGCATTTTCTGTTATGTACGTGTGCATAACTATTCATAGTGAATTGTAATTGAATAGAAACAGAATGAAAAATAATCAGCGCAAAGGAGTACATAAAATCAAGTTGAATTCAAGAACCTTCCACATTGCATTCACTTTTGAACAGCCTTTAGCATTGTATAGCTATGAAACTCTGGAGAAGCATTATGAGCAACTGGGTATATTGCTTAGTGTAACTTCACCAAATTCAGTAGCACCCACATAATATCTGCTGCTGACAACTCGATAACATTTGGAAAGTAATTTATAAGTGGTTACATGAAGAGAGCACATAGTAATTTTGTAGAAAATTCAATAGTCCACTCCTTTCAGCTGAAAGCTTTACTGACTATTCTGTGCATTTTTTATTATGTGCATGTGCATAACTATTTAGAGTGAATTGTAATTGAATAGAAACACAATGAATAATACTCACAGCAATGGACTAGATAAACTGAAGTTGAATTCAAGAACCAACTACAGTGCATTTAATTTTAAACAGCCTTTAGGTTTGTATTGCTTTGAAACACTGGAATAACATTATGATCAACGGCTGATACTGCTTAGTGTAACTTTACCAAATTCAGTAGCACACACATAAAACTTGCTGCAGACTACTCGATATTATATGGAATGTCTATTATAAATGGTTACATGAAGTGTGCAAATAGTAATTTTGGGGAAAATCCAATAGTACACTCGTTTCAGCTGAATGCATTACTTACTATTCTGTGCATTTTCTGTTATGTACGTGTGCATAACTATTCATAGTGAATTGTAATTGAATAGAAACAGAATGAAAAATAATCAGCGCAAAGGAGTACATAAAATCAAGTTGAATTCAAGAACCTTCCACATTGCATTCACTTTTGAACAGCCTTTAGCATTGTATAGCTATGAAACTCTGGAGAAGCTTTATGAGCAACTGGGTATATTGCTTAGTGGAACTTCACCAAATTCAGTAGCACCCACATAATATCTGCTGCTGACAACTCGATATCACTTGGAAAGTAAATTATAAGTGGTTACATGAAGAGAGCACACAGTAATTTTGGAGAAAATTCAATAGTCCACTCCTTTCAGCTGAAAGCTTTACTGACTATTCTCTGCATTTTTTATTATGTACATGTGCATAACTATTTAGAGTGAATTGTAATTGAATAGAAACACAATGAATAATACTCACAGCAATGGACTAGATAAACTGATGTTGAATTCAAGAACCAACTACAGTGCATTTAATTATAAACAGCCTTTAGCTTTGTATTGCTTTGAAACACTGGAATAACATTATGATCAAAGGGTGATACTGCTTAGAGTAACTTTACCAAATTCAGTAGCACACACATAAAACTTGCTACAGACTACTCGATATCATATGGAATGTCTATTATAAATGGTTACATGAAGTGAGCAAATAGTACGTTTGGAGACAATCCAATAGTACACTCGTTTCAGCTGAATGCATGACTTACTATTCTGTGCATTTTCTGTTATGTACGTGTGCATAACTATTCATAGTGAATTGTAATTGAATAGAAACAGAATGAAAAATAATCAGCGCAAAGGAGTACATAAAATCAAGTTGAATTCAAGAACCTTCCACATCGCATTTACTTTTGAACGGCCTTTAGCATTGAACATCTATAAAACTCTGGAGTAGCATTATGAGCAACTGGGGATATTGCTTAGTGTAACTAGTAAATTTAGTAGCACCCACATAATATCTGCTGCTGACAACTCGATATCATTCGGAAAGTAAATTATAAGTGGTTACATGAAGTGAGCACATAGTAATTTTGGAGAAAATTCAATAGTCCACTCCTTTCAGCTGAAAGCTTTACTGACTATTCTGTGCATTTTTTATTATGTACATGTGCATAACTATTTAGAGTGAATTGTAATTGAATAGAAACACAATGAATAATACCCACAGCAATGGACTAGATAAACTGATGTTGAATTCAAGAATCTACTACAGTGCATTCAATGTTAAACAGCCTTTAGCTTTGTATTGCTTTGAAACACTGGAATAACATTATGAGCCACTGGTGATACTGCTTTGTGTTACTTTATCAAATTCAGTAGCACGCACATAAAACTTGCTGCAGACTAATCGATATCATCTGGAAAGTCTATTATAAATGGTTACATGAAGTGAGCAAATAGGAATTTTGCGGAAAATCCAATAGTACACTCGTTTCAGCTGAATGCATTACTTACTATTCTCTGCATTTTCTGTTATGTACGTGTGCATAACTATTCATAGTGAATTGTAATTGAATAGAAACAGAATGAAAAATAATCAGCGCAAAGGAGTACATAAAATCAAGTTGAATTCAAGAACCTTCCACATTGCATTCACTTTTGAACAGCCTTTAGCATTGTATAGCTATGAAACTCTGGAGAAGCATTATGAGCAACTGGGTATATTGCTTAGTGTAACTTCACCAAATTCAGTAGCACCCACATAATATCTGCTGCTGACAACTCGATAACATTTGGAAAGTAATTTATAAGTGGTTACATGAAGAGAGCACATAGTAATTTTGTAGAAAATTCAATAGTCCACTCCTTTCAGCTGAAAGCTTTACTGACTATTCTGTGCATTTTTTATTATGTGCATGTGCATAACTATTTAGAGTGAATTGTAATTGAATAGAAACACAATGAATAATACTCACAGCAATGGACTAGATAAACTGAAGTTGAATTCAAGAACCAACTACAGTGCATTTAATTTTAAACAGCCTTTAGGTTTGTATTGCTTTGAAACACTGGAATAACATTATGATCAACGGCTGATACTGCTTAGTGTAACTTTACCAAATTCAGTAGCACACACATAAAACTTGCTGCAGACTACTCGATATTATATGGAATGTCTATTATAAATGGTTACATGAAGTGTGCAAATAGTAATTTTGGGGAAAATCCAATAGTACACTCGTTTCAGCTGAATGCATTACTTACTATTCTGTGCATTTTCTGTTATGTACGTGTGCATAACTATTCATAGTGAATTGTAATTGAATAGAAACAGAATGAAAAATAATCAGCGCAAAGGAGTACATAAAATCAAGTTGAATTCAAGAACCTTCCACATTGCATTCACTTTTGAACAACCTTTAGCATTGTATAGCTATGAAACTCTGGAGAAGCATTATGAGCAACTGGGTATAATTGCTTAGTGGAACTTCACCAAATTCAGTAGCACCCACATAATATCTGCTGCTGACAACTCGATATCACTTGGAAAGTAAATTATAAGTGGTTACATGAAGAGAGCACACAGTAATTTTGGAGAAAATTCAATAGTCCACTCCTTTCAGCTGAAAGCTTTACTGACTATTCTCTGCATTTTTTATTATGTACATGTGCATAACTATTTAGAGTGAATTGTAATTGAATAGAAACACAATGAATAATACTCACAGCAATGGACTAGATAAACTGATGTTGAATTCAAGAACCAACTACAGTGCATTTAATTATAAACAGCCTTTAGCTTTGTATTGCTTTGAAACACTGGAATAACATTATGATCAAAGGGTGATACTGCTTAGAGTAACTTTACCAAATTCAGTAGCACACACATAAAACTTGCTACAGACTACTCGATATCATATGGAATGTCTATTATAAATGGTTACATGAAGTGAGCAAATAGTACGTTTGGAGACAATCCAATAGTACACTCGTTTCAGCTGAATGCATGACTTACTATTCTGTGCATTTTCTGTTATGTACGTGTGCATAACTATTCATAGTGAATTGTAATTGAATAGAAACAGAATGAAAAATAATCAGCGCAAAGGAGTACATAAAATCAAGTTGATTTCAAGAACCTTCCACATCGCATTTACTTTTGAACGGCCTTTAGCATTGAACATCTATAAAACTCTGGAGTAGCATTATGAGCAACTGGGGATATTGCTTAGTGTAACTAGTAAATTCAGTAGCACCCACATAATATCTGCTGCTGACAACTCGATATCATTCGGAAAGTAAATTATAAGTGGTTACATGAAGAGAGCACATAGTAATTTTGGAGAAAATTCAATAGTCCACTCCTTTCAGCTGAAAGCTTTACTGACTATTCTGTGCATTTTTTATTATGTACATGTGCATAACTATTTAGAGTGAATTGTAATTGAATAGAAACACAATGAATAATACCCACAGCAATGGACTAGATAAACTGATGTTGAATTCAAGAATCTACTACAGTGCATTCAATGTTAAACAGCCTTTAGCTTTGTATTGCTTTGAAACACTGGAATAACATTATGAGCCACTGGTGATACTGCTTTGTGTTACTTTATCAAATTCAGTAGCACGCACATAAAACTTGCTGCAGACTAATCGATATCATCTGGAAAGTCTATTATAAATGGTTACATGAAGTGAGCAAATAGGAATTTTGCGGAAAATCCAATAGTACACTCGTTTCAGCTGAATGCATTACTTACTATTCTCTGCATTTTCTGTTATGTACGTGTGCATAACTATTCATAGTGAATTGTAATTGAATAGAAACAGAATGAAAAATAATCAGCGCAAAGGAGTACATAAAATCAAGTTGAATTCAAGAACCTTCCACATTGCATTCACTTTTGAACAGCCTTTAGCATTGTATAGCTATGAAACTCTGGAGAAGCATTATGAGCAACTGGGTATATTGCTTAGTGTAACTTCACCAAATTCAGTAGCACCCACATAATATCTGCTGCTGACAACTCGATAACATTTGGAAAGTAATTTATAAGTGGTTACATGAAGAGAGCACATAGTAATTTTGTAGAAAATTCAATAGTCCACTCCTTTCAGCTGAAAGCTTTACTGACTATTCTGTGCATTTTTTATTATGTGCATGTGCATAACTATTTAGAGTGAATTGTAATTGAATAGAAACACAATGAATAATACTCACAGCAATGGACTAGATAAACTGAAGTTGAATTCAAGAACCAACTACAGTGCATTTAATTTTAAACAGCCTTTAGGTTTGTATTGCTTTGAAACACTGGAATAACATTATGATCAACGGCTGATACTGCTTAGTGTAACTTTACCAAATTCAGTAGCACACACATAAAACTTGCTGCAGACTACTCGATATTATATGGAATGTCTATTATAAATGGTTACATGAAGTGTGCAAATAGTAATTTTGGGGAAAATCCAATAGTACACTCGTTTCAGCTGAATGCATTACTTACTATTCTGTGCATTTTCTGTTATGTACGTGTGCATAACTATTCATAGTGAATTGTAATTGAATAGAAACAGAATGAAAAATAATCAGCGCAAAGGAGTACATAAAATCAAGTTGAATTCAAGAACCTTCCACATTGCATTCACTTTTGAACAGCCTTTAGCATTGTATAGCTATGAAACTCTGGAGAAGCATTATGAGCAACTGGGTATAATTGCTTAGTGGAACTTCACCAAATTCAGTAGCACCCACATAATATCTGCTGCTGACAACTCGATATCACTTGGAAAGTAAATTATAAGTGGTTACATGAAGAGAGCACACAGTAATTTTGGAGAAAATTCAATAGTCCACTCCTTTCAGCTGAAAGCTTTACTGACTATTCTCTGCATTTTTTATTATGTACATGTGCATAACTATTTAGAGTGAATTGTAATTGAATAGAAACACAATGAATAATACTCACAGCAATGGACTAGATAAACTGATGTTGAATTCAAGACCCAACTACAGTGCATTTAATTATAAACAGCCTTTAGCTTTGTATTGCTTTGAAACACTGGAATAACATTATGATCAAAGGGTGATACTGCTTAGAGTAACTTTACCAAATTCAGTAGCACACACATAAAACTTGCTACAGACTACTCGATATCATATGGAATGTCTATTATAAATGGTTACATGAAGTGAGCAAATAGTACGTTTGGAGACAATCCAATAGTACACTCGTTTCAGCTGAATGCATGACTTACTATTCTGTGCATTTTCTGTTATGTACGTGTGCATAACTATTCATAGTGAATTGTAATTGAATAGAAACAGAATGAAAAATAATCAGCGCAAAGGAGTACATAAAATCAAGTTGAATTCAAGAACCTTCCACATTGCATTCACTTTTGAACAGCCTTTAGCATTGTATAGCTATGAAACTCTGGAGAAGCATTATGAGCAACTGGGTATAATTGCTTAGTGGAACTTCACCAAATTCAGTAGCACCCACATAATATCTGCTGCTGATAACTCGATATCACTTGGAAAGTAAATTATAAGTGGTTACATGAAGAGAGCACACAGTAATTTTGGAGAAAATTCAATAGTCCACTCCTTTCAGCTGAAAGCTTTACTGACTATTCTGTGCATTTTTTATTATGTGCATGTGCATAACTATTTAGAGTGAATTGTAATTGAATAGAAACACAATGAATAATACTCACAGCAATGGACTAGATAAACTGAAGTTGAATTCAAGAACCAACTACAGTGCATTTAATTTTAAACAGCCTTTAGGTTTGTATTGCTTTGAAACACTGGAATAACATTATGATCAACGGCTGATACTGCTTAGTGTAACTTTACCAAATTCAGTAGCACACACATAAAACTTGCTGCAGACTACTCGATATTATATGGAATGTCTATTATAAATGGTTACATGAAGTGTGCAAATAGTAATTTTGGGGAAAATCCAATAGTACACTCGTTTCAGCTGAATGCATTACTTACTATTCTGTGCATTTTCTGTTATGTACGTGTGCATAACTATTCATAGTGAATTGTAATTGAATAGAAACAGAATGAAAAATAATCAGCGCAAAGGAGTACATAAAATCAAGTTGAATTCAAGAACCTTCCACATTGCATTCACTTTTGAACTGCCTTTAGCATTGTATAGCTATGAAACTCTGGAGAAGCATTATGAGCAACTGGGTATATTGCTTAGTGGAACTTCACCAAATTCAGTAGCACCCACATAATATCTGCTGCTGACAACTCGATATCACTTGGAAAGTAAATTATAAGTGGTTACATGAAGAGAGCACACAGTAATTTTGGAGAAAATTCAATAGTCCACTCCTTTCAGCTGAAAGCTTTACTGACTATTCTGTGCATTTTTTATTATGTACATGTGCATAACTATTTAGAATGAATTGTAATTGAATAGAAACACAATGAATAATACCCACAGCAATGGACTAGATAAACTGATGTTGAATTCAAGAATCTACTACAGTGCATTCAATGTTAAACAGCCTTTAGCTTTGTATTGCTTTGAAACACTGGAAAAACATTATGATCCACTGGTGATATTGCTTTGTGTAACTTTATCAAATTCAGTAGCACACACATAAAACTTGCTGCAGACTACTCGATATCATATGGGATGACTATTATAAATGGTTACATGAAGTGAGCAAATAGTAATTTTGGGGAAAATCCAATAGTACACTCGTTTCAGCTGAATGCATCACTTACTATTCTGTGCATTTTCTGTTATGTACATGTACATAACTATTTAGAGTGAATTGTAATTGAATAGAAACACAATGAATAATACCCACCGCAATGGACTAGATAAACTGACGTTGAATTCAAGAACCTACTACAGTGCATTCAATGTTAAACAGCCTTTAGCTTTGTATTGCTTTGAAACACTGGAATAACATTATGAGCCACTGGTGATACTGCTTTGTGTTACTTTATCAAATTCAGTAGCACGCACATAAAACTTGCTGCAGACTAATCGATATCATCTGGAAAGTCTATTATAAATGGTTACATGAAGTGAGCAAATAGGAATTTTGCGGAAAATCCAATAGTACACTCGTTTCAGCAGAATGCATTACTTACTATTCTCTGCATTTTCTGTTATGTACGTGTGCATAACTATTCATAGTGAATTGTAATTGAATAGAAACAGAATGAAAAATAATCAGCGCAAAGGAGTACATAAAATCAAGTTGAATTCAAGAACCTTCCACATTGCATTCACTTTTGAACAGCCTTTAGCATTGTATAGCTATGAAACTATGGAGAAGCATTATGAGCAACTGGGTATATTGCTTAGTGTAACTTCACCAAATTCAGTAGCAACCACATAATATCTGCTGCTGACAACTCGATAACATTTGGAAAGTAATTTATAAGTGGTTACATGAAGAGAGCACATAGTAATTTTGTAGAAAATTCAATAGTCCACTCCTTTCAGCTGAAAGCTTTACTGACTATTCTGTGCATTTTTTATTATGTGCATGTGCATAACTATTTAGAGTGAATTGTAATTGAATAGAAACACAATGAATAATACTCACAGCAATGGACTAGATAAACTGAAGTTGAATTCAAGAACCAACTACAGTGCATTTAATTTTAAACAGCCTTTAGGTTTGTATTGCTTTGAAACACTGGAATAACATTATGATCAACGGCTGATACTGCTTAGTGTAACTTTACCAAATTCAGTAGCACACACATAAAACTTGCTGCAGACTACTCGATATTATATGGAATGTCTATTATAAATGGTTACATGAAGTGTGCAAATAGTAATTTTGGGGAAAATCCAATAGTACACTCGTTTCAGCTGAATGCATTACTTACTATTCTGTGCATTTTCTGTTATGTACGTGTGCATAACTATTCATAGTGAATTGTAATTGAATAGAAACAGAATGAAAAATAATCAGCGCAAAGGAGTACATAAAATCAAGTTGAATTCAAGAACCTTCCACATTGCATTCACTTTTGAACAGCCTTTAGCATTGTATAGCTATGAAACTCTGGAGAAGCATTATGAGCAACTGGGTATATTGCTTAGTGTAACTTCACCAAATTCAGTAGCACCCACTTAATATCTGCTGCTGACAGCTCGATAACATTTGGAAAGTAATTTATAAGTGGTTACATGAAGAGAGCACATAGTAATTTTGTAGAAAATTCAATAGTCCACTCCTTTCAGCTGAAAGCTTTACTGAGTATTCTGTGCATTTTTTATTATGTACATGTGCAGAACTATTTAGAGTGAATTGTAATTGAATAGAAACACAATGAATAACACTCACAGCAATGGACTAGATAAACTGATGTTGAATTCAAGAACCAACTACAGTGCATTTAATTTTAAACAGCCTTTAGGTTTGTATTGCTTTGAAACACTGGAATAACATTATGATCAACGGCTGATACTGCTTAGTGTAACTTTACCAAATTCAGTAGCACACACATAAAACTTGCTGCAGACTACTCGATATTATATGGAATGTCTATTATAAATGGTTACATGAAGTGTGCAAATAGTAATTTTGGGGAAAATCCAATAGTACACGTTTCAGCTGAATGCATTACTTACTATTCTGTGCATTTGCTGTTATGTACATGTGCATTACTATTTAGAGTGAATTGTAATTGAAGAGAAACACAATGAATAATACCCACAGCAATGGACTAGATAAACTGATGTTGAATTCAGGAACCTACTACAGTGCATTCAATGTTAAACAGCCTTTAGCTTTGTATTGCTTTGAAACACTGGAATAACATTATGATCCACTGGTGATATTGTTTTGTGTAACTTTATCAAATTCAGTAACACACACATAAAACTTGCTGCAGACGACTCGATATCATATGGGATGTCTATTATCAATGGTTACATGAAGTGAGCAAATAGGAATTTTGCGGAAAATCCAATAGTACACTCGTTTCAGCTGAATGCATTACTTACTATTCTCTGCATTTTCTGTTATGTACGTGTGCATAACTATTCATAGTGAATTGTAATTGAATAGAAACAGAATGAAAAATAATCAGCGCAAAGGAGTACATAAAATCAAGTTGAATTCAAGAACCTTCCACATTGCATTCACTTTTGAACAGCCTTTAGCATTGTATAGCTATGAAACTCTAAAGAAGCATTATGAGCAACTGGGTATATTGCTCAGTGTAACTTCACCAAATTCAGTAGCACCCACATAATATCTGCTGCTGACAGCTCGATAACATTTGGAAAGTAATTTATAAGTGGTTACATGAAGAGAGCACATTGTAATTTTGTAGAAAATTCAATAGTCCACTCCTTTCAGCTGAAAGCTTTACTGAGTATTCTGTGCATTTTTTATTATGTACATGTGCAGAACTATTTAGAGTGAATTGTAATTGAATAGAAACACAATGAATAATACTCACAGCAATGGACTAGATAAACTGATGTTGAATTCAAGAACCAACTACAGTGCATTTAATTTTGAACAGCCTTTAGGTTTGTATTGCTTTGAAACACTGGAATAACATTATGATCAACGGCTGATACTGCTTAGTGTAACTTTACCAAATTCAGTAGCACACACATAAAACTTGCTGCAGACTACTCGATATTATATGGAATGTCTATTATAAATGGTTACATGAAGTGTGCAAATAGTAATTTTGGGGAAAATCCAATAGTACACTCGTTTCAGCTGAATGCATTACTTACTATTCTGTGCATTTTCTGTTATGTACGTGTGCATAACTATTTAGAGTGAATTGTAATTGAAGAGAAACACAATGAATAATACCCACAGCAATGGACTAGATAAACTGATGTTGAATTCAAGAACCTACTACAGTGCATTCAATGTTAAACAGACTTTAGCTTTGTATTGCTTTGAAACACTGGAATAACATTATGAGCCACTGGTGATACTGCTTTGTGTTACTTTATCAAATTCAGTAGCACGCACATAAAACATGCTGCAGACTACTCGATATCATCTGGAAAGTCTATTATAAATGGTTACATGAAGTGAGCAAATAGTAATTTTGGGGAAAATCCAATAGTACACATGTTTCAGTTGAATGCATTACTTACTATTCTGTGCATTTTCTGTTATGTACGTGTGCATAACTATTCATAGTGAATTGTAATTGAATAGAAACAGAATGAAAAATAATCAGCGCAAAGGAGTACATAAAATCAAGTTGAATTCAAGAACCTACTACAGTGCATTCAATGTTAAACAGCCTTTAGCTTTGTATTGCTTTGAAACACTGGAATAACATTATGATCCACTGGTGATATTGTTTTGTGTAACTTTATCAAATTCAGTAACACACACATAAAACTTGCTGCAGACGACTCGATATCATATGGGATGTCTATTATCAATGGTTACATGAAGTGAGCAAATAGGAATTTTGCGGAAAATCCAATAGTACACTCGTTTCAGCTGAATGCATTACTTACTATTCTGTGCATTTTCTGTTATGTACGTGTGCATAACTATTCATAGTGAATTGTAATTGAATAGAAACAGAATGAAAAATAATCAGCGCAAAGGAGTACATAAAATCAAGTTGAATTCAAGAACCTTCCACATTGCATTCACTTTTGAACAGCCTTTAGCATTGTATAGCTATGAAACTCTGGAGAAGCATTATGAGCAACTGGGTATATTGCTTAGTGTAACTTCACCAAATTCAGTAGCACCCACATAATGTCTGCTGCTAAACAGCTCGATAACATTTGGAAAGTAATTTATAAGTGGTTACATGAAGAGAGCACATAGTAATTTTGTAGAAAATTCAATAGTCCACTCCTTTCAGCTGAAAGCTTTACTGAGTATTCTGTGCATTTTTTATTATGTACATGTGCAGAACTATTTAGAGTGAATTGTAATTGAATAGAAACACAATGAATAATACTCACAGCAATGGACTAGATAAACTGATGTTGAATTCAAGAACCAACTACAGTGCATTTAATTTTAAACAGCCTTTAGGTTTGTATTGCTTTCAAACACTGGAATAACATTATGATCAACGGCTGATACTGCTTAGTGTAACTTTACCAAATTCAGTAGCACACACATAAAACCTGCTGCAGACTACTCGATATTATATGGAATGTCTATTATAAATGGTTACATGAAGTGTGCAAATAGTAATTTTGGGGAAAATCCAATAGTACACTCGTTTCAGCTGAATGCATTACTTACTATTCTGTGCATTTGCTGTTATGTACATGTGCATTACTATTTAGAGTGAATTGTAATTGAAGAGAAACACAATGAATAATACCCACAGCAATGGACTAGATAAACTGATGTTGAATTCAAGAACCTACTACAGTGTATTCAATGTTAAACAGACTTTAGCTTTGTATTGCATTGAAACACTGGAATAACATTATGAGCCACTGCTGATACTGCTTTGTGTTACTTTATCAAATTCAGTAGCACGCACATAAAACTTGCTGCAGACTACTCGATATCATCTGGAAAGTCTATTATAAATGGTTACATGAAGTGAGCAAATAGTAATTTTGGGGAAAATCCAATAGTACACTCTTTTCAGCTGAATGCATCACTTACTATTCTGTGCATTTTCTGTTATGTACATGTACATAACTATTTAGAGTGAATTGTAATTGAATAGAAACACAATGAATAATACCCACCGCAATGGACTAGATAAACTGACGTTGAATTCAAGAACCTACTACAGTGCATTCAATGTTAAACAGCCTTTAGCTTTGTATTGCTTTGAAACACTGGAATAACATTATGATCCACTGGTGATATTGTTTTGTGTAACTTTATCAAATTCAGTAACACACACATAAACCTTGCTGCAGACGACTCGATATCATATGGGATGTCTATTATAAATGGTTACATGAAGTGAGCAAATAGTAATTTTGGGGAAAATCCAATAGTACACTCGTTTCAGCTGAATGCATCACTTACTATTCTGTGCATTTTCTGTTATGTACATGTACATAACTATTTAGAGTGAATTGTAATTGAATAGAAACACAATGAATAATACCCACCGCAATGGACTAGATAAACTGACGTTGAATTCAAGAACCTACTACAGTGCATTCAATGTTAAACAGCCTTTAGCTTTGTATTGCTTTGAAACACTGGAATAACATTATGATCCACTGGTGATATTGTTTTGTGTAACTTTATCAAATTCAGTAACACACACATAAAACTTGCTGCAGACGACTCGATATCATATGGGATGTCTATTATCAATGGTTACATGAAGTGAGCAAATAGGAATTTTGCGGAAAATCCAATAGTACACTCGTTTCAGCTGAATGCATTACTTACTATTCTCTGCATTTTCTGTTATGTACGTGTGCATAACTATTCATAGTGAATTTTAATTCAATAGAAACAGAATGAAAAATAATCAGAGCAAAGGAGTACATAAAATCAAGTTGAATTCAAGAACCTTCCACATTGCATTCACTTTTGAACAGCCTTTAGCATTGTATAGCTATGAAACTCTGGAGAAGCATTATGAGCAACTGGGTATATTGCTTAGTGTAACTTCACCAAATTCAGTAGCACCCACATAATATCTGCTGCTGACAGCTCGATAACATTTGGAAAGTAATTTATAAGTGGTTACATGAAGAGAGCACATAGTAATTTTGTAGAAAATTCAATAGTCCACTCCTTTCAGCTCAAAGCTTTACTGAGTATTCTGTGCATTTTTTATTATGTACATGTGCATTACTATTTAGAGTGAATTGTAATTGAAGAGAAACACAATGAATAATACCCACAGCAATGGACTAGATAAACTGATGTTGAATTCAAGAACCTACTACAGTGCATTCAATGTTAAACAGCCTTTAGCTTTGTATTGCTTTGAAACACTGGAATAACAT
The DNA here is from genome assembly GCF_030144855.1 of Hypanus sabinus. NCBI lineage: Eukaryota > Metazoa > Chordata > Chondrichthyes > Myliobatiformes > Dasyatidae > Hypanus > Hypanus sabinus. Next base: position 122,808,085 of record NC_082711.1, on the reverse strand, counting down.
TATGAGCCACTGGTGATACTGCTTTGTGTTACTTTATCAAATTCAGTAGCACGCACATAAAACTTGCTGCAGACTACTCGATGTCATCTGGAAAGTCTATTATAAATGGTTACATGAAGTGAGCAAATAGTAATTTTGGGGAAAATCCAATAGTACACTTGTTTCAGTTGAATGCATTACTTACTATTCTGTGCATTTTCTGTTATGTACGTGTGCATAACTATTCATAGTGAATTGTAATTGAATAGAAACAGAATGAAAAATAATCAGCACAAAGGAGTACATAAAATCAAGTTGAATTCAAGAACCTTCCACATCGCATTTACTTTTGAACGGCCTTTAGCATTGAACATCTATAAAACTCTGGAGTAGCATTATGAGCAACTGGGGATATTGCTTAGTGTAACTAGTAAATTCAGTAGCACCCACATAATATCTGCTGCTGACAACTCGATATCATTCGGAAAGTAAATTATAAGTGGTTACATGAAGAGAGAACATGGTAATTTTGGAGAAAATTCAATAGTCCACTCCTTTCAGCTGAAAGCTTTACTAACTATTCTGTGCATTTTTTATTATGTACATGTGCATAACTATTTAGAGTGAATTGTAATTGAATAGAAACACAATGAATAATACTCACAGCAATGGACTTAGATAAACTGATGTTGAATTCAAGAATCTACTACAGTGCATTTAATTTTAAACAGCCTTTATGTTTGTATTGCTTTGAAACACTGGAATAACATTATGATCCACTGGTGATATTGCTTTGTGTAACTTTATCAAATTCAGTAGCACACACATAAAACTTGCTGCAGACTACTCGATATTATATGGAATGTCTATTATAAATGGTTACATGAAGTGTGCAAATAGTAATTTTGGGGAAAATCCAATAGTACACTCGTTTCAGCTGAATGCATTACTTACTATTCTGTGCATTTTCTGTTATGTACGTGTGCATAACTATTCATAGTGAATTGTAATTGAATAGAAACAGAATGAAAAATAATCTGCGCAAAGGAGTACATAAAATCAAGTTGAATTCAAGAACCTTCCACATTGCATTCACTTTTGAACAGCCTTTAGCATTGTATAGCTATGAAACTCTGGAGAAGCATTATGAGCAACTGGGTATATTGCTTAGTGTAACTTCACCAAATTCAGTAGCACCCACATAATATCTGCTGCTGACAGCTCGATAACATTTGGAAAGTAATTTATAAGTGGTTACATGAAGAGAGCACATAGTAATTTTGTAGAAAATTCAATAGTCCACTCCTGTCAGCTGAAAGCTTTACTGAGTATTCTGTGCATTTTTTATTATGTACATGTGCAGAACTATTTAGAGTGAATTGTAATTGAATAGAAACACAATGAATAATACTCACAGCAATGGACTAGATAAACTGATGTTGAATTCAAGAATCAACTACAGTGCATTTAATTTTAAACAGCCTTTAGGTTTGTATTGCTTTGAAACACTGGAATAACATTATGATGAACGGCTGATACTGCTTAGTGTAACTTTACCAAATACAGTAGCACACACATAAAACTTGCTGCAGACTACTCGATATTATATGGAATGTCTATTATAAATGGTTACATGAAGTGTGCAAATAGTAATTTTGGGGAAAATCCAATAGTACACTCGTTTCAGCTGAATGCATTACTTACTATTCTGTGCATTTTCTGTTATGTACGTGTGCATAACTATTCATAGTGAATTGTAATTGAATAGAAACAGAATGAAAAATAATCAGCGCAAAGGAGTACATAAAATCAAGTTGAATTCAAGAACCTTCCACATTGCATTCACTTTTGAACAGCGTTTAGCATTGTATAGCTATGAAACTCTGGAGAAGCATTATGAGCAACTGGGTATATTGCTTAGTGTAACTTCACCAAATTCAGTAGCACCCACATAATATCTGCTGCTGACAGCTCGATAACATTTCGAAAGTAATTTATAAGTGGTTACATGAAGAGAGCACATTGTAATTTTGTAGAAAATTCAATAGTCCACTCCTTTCAGCTGAAAGCTTTACTGAGTATTCTGTGCATTTTTTATTATGTACATGTGCAGAACTATTTAGAGTGAATTGTAATTGAATAGAAACACAATGAATAATACTCACAGCAATGGACTAGATAAACTGATGTTGAATTCAAGAACCAACTACAGTGCATTTAATTTTGAACAGCCTTTAGGTTTGTATTGCTTTGAAACACTGGAATAACATTATGATCAACGGCTGATACTGCTTAGTGTAACTTTACCAAATTCAGTAGCACACACATAAAACTTGCTGCAGACTACTCGATATTATATGGAATGTCTATTATAAATGGTTACATGAAGTGTGCAAATAGTAATTTTGGGGAAAATCCAATAGTACACTCGTTTCAGCTGAATGCATTACTTACTATTCTGTGCATTTTCTGTTATGTACGTGTGCATAACTATTTAGAGTGAATTGTAATTGAAGAGAAACACAATGAATAATACCCACAGCAATGGACTAGATAAACTGATGTTGAATTCAAGAACCTACTACAGTGCATTCAATGTTAAACAGACTTTAGCTTTGTATTGCTTTGAAACACTGGAATAACATTATGAGCCACTGGTGATACTGCTTTGTGTTACTTTATCAAATTCAGTAGCACGCACATAAAACATGCTGCAGACTACTCGATATCATCTGGAAAGTCTATTATAAATGGTTACATGAAGTGAGCAAATAGTAATTTTGGGGAAAATCCAATAGTACACATGTTTCAGTTGAATGCATTACTTACTATTCTGTGCATTTTCTGTTATGTACGTGTGCATAACTATTCATAGTGAATTGTAATTGAATAGAAACAGAATGAAAAATAATCAGCGCAAAGGAGTACATAAAATCAAGTTGAATTCAAGAACCTACTACAGTGCATTCAATGTTAAACAGCCTTTAGCTTTGTATTGCTTTGAAACACTGGAATAACATTATGATCCACTGGTGATATTGTTTTGTGTAACTTTATCAAATTCAGTAACACACACATAAAACTTGCTGCAGACGACTCGATATCATATGGGATGTCTATTATCAATGGTTACATGAAGTGAGCAAATAGGAATTTTGCGGAAAATCCAATAGTACACTCGTTTCAGCTGAATGCATTACTTACTATTCTGTGCATTTTCTGTTATGTACGTGTGCATAACTATTCATAGTGAATTGTAATTGAATAGAAACAGAATGAAAAATAATCAGCGCAAAGGAGTACATAAAATCAAGTTGAATTCAAGAACCTTCCACATTGCATTCACTTTTGAACAGCCTTTAGCATTGTATAGCTATGAAACTCTGGAGAAGCATTATGAGCAACTGGGTATATTGCTTAGTGTAACTTCACCAAATTCAGTAGCACCCACATAATGTCTGCTGCTGACAGCTCGATAACATTTGGAAAGTAATTTATAAGTGGTTACATGAAGAGAGCACATAGTAATTTTGTAGAAAATTCAATAGTCCACTCCTTTCAGCTGAAAGCTTTACTGAGTATTCTGTGCATTTTTTATTATGTACATGTGCAGAACTATTTAGAGTGAATTGTAATTGAATAGAAACACAATGAATAATACTCACAGCAATGGACTAGATAAACTGATGTTGAATTCAAGAACCAACTACAGTGCATTTAATTTTAAACAGCCTTTAGGTTTGTATTGCTTTGAAACACTGGAATAACATTATGATCAACGGCTGATACTGCTTAGTGTAACTTTACCAAATTCAGTAGCACACACATAAAACCTGCTGCAGACTACTCGATATTATATGGAATGTCTATTATAAATGGTTACATGAAGTGTGCAAATAGTAATTTTGGGGAAAATCCAATAGTACACTCGTTTCAGCTGAATGCATTACTTACTATTCTGTGCATTTGCTGTTATGTACGTGTGCATAACTATTCATACTGAATTGTAATTGAATAGAAACAGAATGAAAAATAATCAGCGCAAAGGAGTACATAAAATCAAGTTGAATTCAAGAACCTTCCACATTGCATTCACTTTTGAACAGCCTTTAGCATTGTATAGCTATGAAACTCTGGAGAAGCATTATGAGCAACTGGGTATATTGCTTAGTGTAACTTCACCAAATTCAGTAGCACCCACATAATATCTGCTGCTGACAGCTCGATAACATTTCGAAAGTAATTTATAAGTAGTTACATGAAGAGAGCACATTGTAATTTTGTAGAAAATTCAATAGTCCACTCCTTTCAGCTGAAAGCTTTACTGAGTATTCTGTGCATTTTTTATTATGTACATGTGCAGAACTATTTAGAGTGAATTGTAATTGAATAGAAACACAATGAATAATACTCACAGCAATGGACTAGATAAACTGATGTTGAATTCAAGAACCAACTACAGTGCATTTAATTTTGAACAGCCTTTAGGTTTGTATTGCTTTGAAACACTGGAATAACATTATGATCAACGGCTGATACTGCTTAGTGTAACTTTACCAAATTCAGTAGCACACACATAAAACTTGCTGCAGACTACTCGATATTATATGGAATGTCTATTATAAATGGTTACATGAAGTGTGCAAATAGTAATTTTGGGGAAAATCCAATAGTACACTCGTTTCAGCTGAATGCATTACTTACTATTCTGTGCATTTTCTGTTATGTACGTGTGCATAACTATTTAGAGTGAATTGTAATTGAAGAGAAACACAATGAATAATACCCACAGCAATGGACTAGATAAACTGATGTTGAATTCAAGAACCTACTACAGTGCATTCAATGTTAAACAGACTTTAGCTTTGTATTGCTTTGAAACACTGGAATAACATTATGAGCCACTGGTGATACTGCTTTGTGTTACTTTATCAAATTCAGTAGCACGCACATAAAACATGCTGCAGACTACTCGATATCATCTGGAAAGTCTATTATAAATGGTTACATGAAGTGAGCAAATAGTAATTTTGGGGAAAATCCAATAGTACACATGTTTCAGTTGAATGCATTACTTACTATTCTGTGCATTTTCTGTTATGTACGTGTGCATAACTATTCATAGTGAATTGTAATTGAATAGAAACAGAATGAAAAATAATCAGCGCAAAGGAGTACATAAAATCAAGTTGAATTCAAGAACCTACTACAGTGCATTCAATGTTAAACAGCCTTTAGCTTTGTATTGCTTTGAAACACTGGAATAACATTATGATCCACTGGTGATATTGTTTTGTGTAACTTTATCAAATTCAGTAACACACACATAAAACTTGCTGCAGACGACTCGATATCATATGGGATGTCTATTATCAATGGTTACATGAAGTGAGCAAATAGGAATTTTGCGGAAAATCCAATAGTACACTCGTTTCAGCTGAATGCATTACTTACTATTCTGTGCATTTTCTGTTATGTACGTGTGCATAACTATTCATAGTGAATTGTAATTGAATAGAAACAGAATGAAAAATAATCAGCGCAAAGGAGTACATAAAATCAAGTTGAATTCAAGAACCTTCCACATTGCATTCACTTTTGAACAGCCTTTAGCATTGTATAGCTATGAAACTCTGGAGAAGCATTATGAGCAACTGGGTATATTGCTTAGTGTAACTTCACCAAATTCAGTAGCACCCACATAATGTCTGCTGCTGACAGCTCGATAACATTTGGAAAGTAATTTATAAGTGGTTACATGAAGAGAGCACATAGTAATTTTGTAGAAAATTCAATAGTCCACTCCTTTCAGCTGAAAGCTTTACTGAGTATTCTGTGCATTTTTTATTATGTACATGTGCAGAACTATTTAGAGTGAATTGTAATTGAATAGAAACACAATGAATAATACTCACAGCAATGGACTAGATAAACTGATGTTGAATTCAAGAACCAACTACAGTGCATTTAATTTTAAACAGCCTTTAGGTTTGTATTGCTTTGAAACACTGGAATAACATTATGATCAACGGCTGATACTGCTTAGTGTAACTTTACCAAATTCAGTAGCACACACATAAAACCTGCTGCAGACTACTCGATATTATATGGAATGTCTATTATAAATGGTTACATGAAGTGTGCAAATAGTAATTTTGGGGAAAATCCAATAGTACACTCGTTTCAGCTGAATGCATTACTTACTATTCTGTGCATTTGCTGTTATGTACATGTGCATTACTATTTAGAGTGAATTGTAATTGAAGAGAAACACAATGAATAATACCCACAGCAATGGACTAGATAAACTGATGTTGAATTCAAGAACCTACTACAGTGTATTCAATGTTAAACAGACTTTAGCTTTGTATTGCATTGAAACACTGGAATAACATTATGAGCCACTGGTGATACTGCTTTGTGTTACTTTATCAAATTCAGTAGCACGCACATAAAACTTGCTGCAGACTACTCGATATCATCTGGAAAGTCTATTATAAATGGTTACATGAAGTGAGCAAATAGTAATTTTGGGGAAAATCCAATAGTACACTCTTTTCAGCTGAATGCATCACTTACTATTCTGTGCATTTTCTGTTATGTACATGTACATAACTATTTAGAGTGAATTGTAATTGAATAGAAACACAATGAATAATACCCACCGCAATGGACTAGATAAACTGACGTTGAATTCAAGAACCTACTACAGTGCATTCAATGTTAAACAGCCTTTAGCTTTGTATTGCTTTGAAACACTGGAATAACATTATGATCCACTGGTGATATTGTTTTGTGTAACTTTATCAAATTCAGTAACACACACATAAACCTTGCTGCAGACGACTCGATATCATATGGGATGTCTATTATAAATGGTTACATGAAGTGAGCAAATAGTAATTTTGAGGAAAATCCAATAGTACACTCGTTTCAGCTGAATGCATCACTTACTATTCTGTGCATTTTCTGTTATGTACATGTACATAACTATTTAGAGTGAATTGTAATTGAATAGAAACACAATGAATAATACCCACCGCAATGGACTAGATAAACTGACGTTGAATTCAAGAACCTACTACAGTGCATTCAATGTTAAACAGCCTTTAGCTTTGTATTGCTTTGAAACACTGGAATAACATTATGATCCACTGGTGATATTGTTTTGTGTAACTTTATCAAATTCAGTAACACACACATAAAACTTGCTGCAGACGACTCGATATCATATGGGATGTCTATTATCAATGGTTACATGAAGTGAGCAAATAGGAATTTTGCGGAAAATCCAATAGTACACTCGTTTCAGCTGAATGCATTACTTACTATTCTCTGCATTTTCTGTTATGTACGTGTGCATAACTATTCATAGTGAATTTTAATTGAATAGAAACAGAATGAAAAATAATCAGAGCAAAGGAGTACATAAAATCAAGTTGAATTCAAGAACCTTCCACATTGCATTCACTTTTGAACAGCCTTTAGCATTGTATAGCTATGAAACTCTGGAGAAGCATTATGAGCAACTGGGTATATTGCTTAGTGTAACTTCACCAAATTCAGTAGCACCCACATAATATCTGCTGCTGACAGCTCGATAACATTTGGAAAGTAATTTATAAGTGGTTACATGAAGAGAGCACATAGTAATTTTGTAGAAAATTCAATAGTCCACTCCTTTCAGCTGAAAGCTTTACTGAGTATTCTGTGCATTTTTTATTATGTACATGTGCAGAACTATTTAGAGTGAATTGTAATTGAATAGAAACACAATGAATAATACTCACAGCAATGGACTAGATAAACTGATGTTGAATTCAAGAACCAACTACAGTGCATTTAATTTTAAACAGCCTTTAGGTTTGTATTGCTTTGAAACACTGGAATAACATTATGATCAACGGCTGATACTGCTTAGTGTAACTTTACCAAATTCAGTAGCACACACATAAAACTTGCTGCAGACTACTCGATATTATATGGAATGTCTATTATAAATGGTTACATGAAGTGTGCAAATAGTAATTTTGGGGAAAATCCAATAGTACACTCGTTTCAGCTGAATGCATTACTTACTATTCTGTGCATTTGCTGTTATGTACATGTGCATTACTATTTAGAGTGAATTGTAATTGAAGAGAAACACAATGAATAATACCCACAGCAATGGACTAGATAAACTGATGTTGAATTCAAGAACCTACTACAGTGCATTCAATGTTAAACAGACTTTAGCTTTGTATTGCTTTGAAACACTGGAATAACATTATGAGCCACTGGTGATACTGCTTTGTGTTACTTTATCAAATTCAGTAGCACGCACATAAAACTTGCTGCAGACTACTCGATGTCATCTGGAAAGTCTATTATAAATGGTTACATGAAGTGAGCAAATAGTAATTTTGGGGAAAATCCAATAGTACACTTGTTTCAGTTGAATGCATTACTTACTATTCTGTGCATTTTCTGTTATGTACGTGTGCATAACTATTCATAGTGAATTGTAATTGAATAGAAACAGAATGAAAAATAATCAGCGCAAAGGAGTACATAAAATCAAGTTGAATTCAAGAACCTTCCACATTGCATTCACTTTTGAACAGCCTTTAGCATTGTATAGCTATGAAACTCTGGAGAAGCATTATGAGCAACTGGGTATATTGCTTAGTGTAACTTCACCAAATTCAGTAGCACCCACATAATATCTGCTGCTGACAACTCGATATCATTTGGAAAGTAAATTATAAGTGGTTACATGAAGAGAGCACACAGTAATTTTGGAGAAAATTCAATAGTCCACTCCTTTCAGCTGAAAGCTTTACTGACTATTCTGTGCATTTTTTATTATGTACATGTGCATAACTATTTAGAGTGAAATGTAATTGAATAGAAACACAATGAATAATACCCACAGAATTGGACTAGATAAACTGATGTTGAATTCAAGAATCTACTACAGTGCATTCAATGTTAAACAGCCTTTAGCTTTGTATTGCTTTGAAACACTGGAAAAACATTATGATCCACTGGTGATATTGCTTTGTGTAACTTTATCAAATTCAGTAGCACACACATAAAACTTGCTGCAGACTACTCGATATCATATAGGATGTCTATTATAAATGTTTACATGAAGTGAGCAAATAGTAATTTTGGGGAAAATCCAATAGTACACTCGTTTCAGCTGAATGCATCACTTACTATTCTGTGCATTTTCTGTTATGTACATGTACATAACTATTTAGAGTGAATTGTAATTGAATAGAAACACAATGAATAATACCCACCGCAATGGACTAGATAAACTGACGTTGAATTCAAGAACCTACTACAGTGCATTCAATGTTAAACAGCCTTTAGCTTTGTATTGCTTTGAAACACTGGAATAACATTATGATCCACTGGTGATATTGTTTTGTGTAACTTTATCAAATTCAGTAACACACACATAAAACTTGCTGCAGACGACTCGATATCATATGGGATGTCTATTATCAATGGTTACATGAAGTGAGCAAATAGGAATTTTGCGGAAAATCCAATAGTACACTCGTTTCAGCTGAATGCATTACTTACTATTCTGTGCATTTTCTGTTATGTACGTGTGCATAACTATTCATACTGAATTGTAATTGAATAGAAACAGAATGAAAAATAATCAGCGCAAAGGAGTACATAAAATCAAGTTGAATTGAAGAACCTTCCACATTGCATTCACTTTTCAACAGCCTTTAGCATTGTATAGCTATGAAACTCTGGAGAAGCATTATGAGCAACTGGGTATATTGCTTAGTGTAACTTCACCAAATTCAGTAGCACCCACATAATATCTGCTGCTGACAGCTCGATAACATTTGGAAAGTAATTTATAAGTGGTTACATGAAGAGAGCACATAGTAATTTTGTAGAAAATTCAATAGTCCACTCCTTTCAGCTGAAAGCTTTACTGAGTATTCTGTGCATTTTTTATTATGTACATGTGCAGAACTATTTAGAGTGAATTGTAATTGAATAGAAACACAATGAATAATACTCACAGCAATGGACTAGATAAACTGATGTTGAATTCAAGAACCAACTACAGTGCATTTAATTTTAAACAGCCTTTAGGTTTGTATTGCTTTGAAACACTGGAATAACATTATGATCAACGGCTGATACTGCTTAGTGTAACTTTACCAAATTCAGTAGCACACACATAAAACTTGCTGCAGACTACTCGATATTATATGGAATGTCTATTATAAATGGTTACATGAAGTGTGCAAATAGTAATTTTGGGGAAAATCCAATAGTACACTCGTTTCAGCTGAATGCATTACTTACTATTCTGTGCATTTGCTGTTATGTACGTGTGCATTACTATTTAGAGTGAATTGTAATTGAAGAGAAACACAATGAATAATACCCACAGCAATGGACTAGATAAACTGATGTTGAATTCAAGAACCTACTACAGTGCATTCAATGTTAAACAGACTTTAGCTTTGTATTGCTTTGAAACACTGGAATAACATTATGAGCCACTGGTGATACTGCTTTGTGTTACTTTATCAAATTCAGTAGCACGCACATAAAACTTGCTGCAAACTACTCGATATCATCTGGAAAGTCTATTATAAATGGTTACATGAAGTGAGCAAATAGTAATTTTGGGGAAAATCCAATAGTACACTCGTTTCAGCTGAATGCATCACTTACTATTCTGTGCATTTTCTGTTATGTACATGTACATAACTATTTAGAGTGAATTGTAATTGAATAGAAACACTATGAATAATACCCACGGCAATGGACTAGATAAACTGACGTTGAATTCAAGAACCTACTACAGTGCATTCAATGTTAAACAGCCTTTAGCTTTGTATTGCTTTGAAACACTGGAAGAACATTATGATCCACTGGTGATATTGTTTTGTGTAACTTTATCTAATTCAGTAACACACACATAAAACTTGCTGCAGACGACTCGATATCATATGGGATGTCTATTATCAATGGTTACATGAAGTGAGCAAATAGGAATTTTGCGGAAAATCCAATAGTACACTCGTTTCAGCTGAATGCATTACTTACTATTCTCTGCATTTTCTGTTATGTACGTGTGCATAACTATTCATAGTGAATTGTAATTGAATAGAAACAGAATGAAAAATAATCAGCGCAAAGGAGTACATAAAACCAAGTTGAATTCAAGAACCTTCCACATTGCATTCACTTTTGAACAGCCTTTAGCATTGTATAGCTATGAAACTCTGGAGAAGCATTATGAGCAACTGGGTATATTGCTTAGTGTAACTTCACCAAATTCAGTAGCACCCACATAATATCTGCTGCTGACAGCTCGATAACATTTGGAAAGTAATTTATAAGTTGTTACATGAAGAGAGCACATAGTAATTTTGTAGAAAATTCAATAGTCCACTCCTTTCAGCTGAAAGCTTTACTGAGTATTCTGTGCATTTTTTATTATGTACATGTGCAGAACTATTTAGAGTGAATTGTAATTGAATAGAAACACAATGAATAATACTCACAGCAATGGACTAGATAAACTGATTTTGAATTCAAGAACCAACTACAGTGCATTTAATTTTAAACAGCCTTTAGCTTTGTATTGCTTTGAAACACTGGAATAACATTATGATCAACGGGTGATACTGCTTAGTGTAACTTTACCAAATTCAGTAGCACACACATAAAAGTTGCTACAGACGACTCGATATCATATGGGATGTCTATTATAAATGGTTACATGAAGTGTGCAAATAGTAATTTTGGGGAAAATCCAATAGTACACTCGTTCAGCTGAATGCATTACTTACTATTCTGTGCATTTTCTGTTATGTACGTGTGCATAACTATTCATAGTGAATTATAATTGAATAGAAACAGAATGAAAAATAATCGGCGCAAAGGAGTACATAAAATCAAGTTGAATTCAAGAACCTTCCACATTGCATTCACTTTTGAACAGCGTTTAGCATTGTATAGCTATGAAACTCTGGAGAAGCATTATGAGCAACTGGGTATATTGCTTAGTGTAACTTCACCAAATTCAGTAGCACCCACATAATATCTGCTGCTGACAACTCGATAACATTTGGAAAGTAATTTATAAGTGGTTACATGAAGAGAGCACATAGTAATTTTGTAGAAAATTCAATAGTCCACTCCTTTCAGCTGAAAGCTTTACTGACTATTCTGTGCATTTTTTATTATGTGCATGTGCATAACTATTTAGAGTGAATTGTAATTGAATAGAAACTCAATGAATAATACTCACAGCAATGGACTAGATAAACTGAAGTTGAATTCAAGAACCAACTACAGTGCATTTAATTTTAAACAGCCTTTAGGTTTGTATTGCTTTGAAACACTGGAATAACATTATGATCAACGGCTGATACTGCTTAGTGTAACTTTACCAAATTCAGTAGCACACACATAAAACTTGCTGCAGACTACTCGATATTATATGGAATGTCTATTATAAATGGTTACATGAAGTGTGCAAATAGTAATTTTGGGGAAAATCCAATAGTACACTCGTTCAGCTGAATGCATTACTTACTATTCTGTGCATTTTCTGTTATGTACGTGTGCATAACTATTCATAGTGAATTATAATTGAATAGAAACAGAATGAAAAATAATCGGCGCAAAGGAGTACATAAAATCAAGTTGAATTCAAGAACCTTCCACATTGCATTCACTTTTGAACAGCCTTTAGCATTGTATAGCTATGAAACTCTGGAGAAGCATTATGAGCAACTGGGTATATTGCTTAGTGTAACTTCACCAAATTCAGTAGCACCCACATAATATCTGCTGCTGACAACTCGATAACATTTGGAAAGTAATTTATAAGTGGTTACATGAAGAGAGCACATAGTAATTTTGTAGAAAATTCAATAGTCCACTCCTTTCAGCTGAAAGCTTTACTGACTATTCTGTGCATTTTTTATTATGTGCATGTGCATAACTATTTAGAGTGAATTGTAATTGAATAGAAACTCAATGAATAATACTCACAGCAATGGACTAGATAAACTGAAGTTGAATTCAAGAACCAACTACAGTGCATTTAATTTTAAACAGCCTTTAGGTTTGTATTGCTTTGAAACACTGGAATAACATTATGATCAACGGCTGATACTGCTTAGTGTAACTTTACCAAATTCAGTAGCACACACATAAAACTTGCTGCAGACTACTCGATATTATATGGAATGTCTATTATAAATGGTTACATGAAGTGTGCAAATAGTAATTTTGGGGAAAATCCAATAGTACACTCGTTTCAGCTGAATGCATTACTTACTATTCTGTGCGTTTTCTGTTATGTACGTGTGCATAACTATTCATACTGAATTGTAATTGAATAGAAACAGAATGAAAAATAATCAGCGCAAAGGAGTACATAAAATCAAGTTGAATTCAAGAACCTTCCACATTGCATTCACTTTTGAACAGCCTTTAGCATTGTATAGCTATGAACCTGTGGAGAAGCATTATGAGCAACTGGGTATATTGCTTAGTGTAACTTCACCAAATTCAGTAGCACCCACATAATATCTGCTGCTGACAACTCGATATCATTTGGAAAGTAAATTATAGGTGGTTACATGAAGAGAGCACACAGTAATTTTGGAGAAAATTCAATAGTCCACTCCTTTCAGCTGAAAGCTTTACTGACTATTCTGTGCATTTTCTGTTATGTACATGTACATAACTATTTAGAGTGAATTGTAATTGAATAGAAACACAATGAATAATACCCACCGCAATGGACTAGATAAACTGATGTTGAATTCAAGAACCAACTACAGTGCATTTAATTTTAAACAGCCTTTAGCTTTGTATTGCTTTGAAACACTGGAATAACATTATGATCAACGGCTGATACTGCTTAGTGTAACTTTACCAAATTCAGTAGCACACACATAAAACTTGCTGCAGACTACTCGATATTATATGGAATGTCTATTATAAATGGTTACATGAAGTGTGCAAATAGTAATTTTGGGGAAAATCCAATAGTACACTCGTTCAGCTGAATGCATTACTTACTATTCTGTGCATTTTCTGTTATGTACGTGTGCATAACTATTCATAGTGAATTATAATTGAATAGAAACAGAATGAAAAATAATCGGCGCAAAGGAGTACATAAAATCAAGTTGAATTCAAGAACCTTCCACATTGCATTCACTTTTGAACAGCCTTTAGCATTGTATAGCTATGAAACTCTGGAGAAGCATTATGAGCAACTGGGTATATTGCTTAGTGTAACTTCACCAAATTCAGTAGCACCCACATAATATCTGCTGCTGACAACTCGATAACATTTGGAAAGTAATTTATAAGTGGTTACATGAAGAGAGCACATAGTAATTTTGTAGAAAATTCAATAGTCCACTCCTTTCAGCTGAAAGCTTTACTGACCATTCTGTGCATTTTTTATTATGTGCATGTGCATAACTATTTAGAGTGAATTGTAATTGAATAGAAACTCAATGAATAATACTCACAGCAATGGACTAGATAAACTGAAGTTGAATTCAAGAACCAACTACAGTGCATTTAATTTTAAACAGCCTTTAGGTTTGTATTGCTTTGAAACACTGGAATAACATTATGATCAACGGCTGATACTGCTTAGTGTAACTTTACCAAATTCAGTAGCACACACATAAAACTTGCTGCAGACTACTCGATATTATATGGAATGTCTATTATAAATGGTTACATGAAGTGTGCAAATAGTAATTTTGGGGAAAATCCAATAGTACACTCGTTTCAGCTGAATGCATTACTTACTATTCTGTGCATTTTCTGTTATGTACGTGTGCATAACTATTCATAGTGAATTATAATTGAATAGAAACAGAATGAAAAATAATCAGCGCAAAGGAGTACATAAAATCAAGTTGAATTCAAGAACCTTCCACATTGCATTCACTTTTGAACAGCGTTTAGCATTGTATAGCTATGAAACTCTGGAGAAGCATTATGAGCAACTGGGTATATTGCTTAGTGTAACTTCACCAAATTCAGTAGCACCCACATAATATCTGCTGCTGACAACTCGATAACATTTGGAAAGTAATTTATAAGTGGTTACATGAAGAGAGCACATAGTAATTTTGTAGAAAATTCAATAGTCCACTCCTTTCAGCTGAAAGCTTTACTGACTATTCTGTGCATTTTTTATTATGTGCATGTGCATAACTATTTAGAGTGAATTGTAATTGAATAGAAACTCAATGAATAATACTCACAGCAATGGACTAGATAAACTGAAGTTGAATTCAAGAACCAACTACAGTGCATTTAATTTTAAACAGCCTTTAGGTTTGTATTGCTTTGAAACACTGGAATAACATTATGATCAACGGCTGATACTGCTTATTGTAACTTTACCAAATTCAGTAGCACACACATAAAACTTGCTGCAGACTACTCGATATTATATGGAATGTCTACTATAAATGGTTACATGAAGTGTGCAAATAGTAATTTTGGGGAAAATCCAATAGTACACTCGTTTCAGCTGAATGCATTACTTACTATTCTGTGCATTTTCTGTTATGTACGTGTGCATAACTATTCATACTGAATTGTAATTGAATAGAAACAGAATGAAAAATAATCAGCGCAAAGGAGTACATAAAATCAAGTTGAATTCAAGAACCTTCCACATTGCATTCACTTTTGAACAGCCTTTAGCATTGTATAGCTATGAAACTGTGGAGAAGCATTATGAGCAACTGGGTATATTGCTTAGTGTAACTTCACCAAATTCAGTAGCACCCACATAATATCTGCTGCTGACAACTCGATATCATTTGGAAAGTAAATTATAAGTGGTTACATGAAGAGAGCACACAGTAATTTTGGAGAAAATTCAATAGTCCACTCCTTTCAGCTGAAAGCTCTACTGACTATTCTGTGCATTTTTTATTATGTACGTGCATAACTATTTAGAGTGAATTGTAATTGAATAGAAACACAATGAATAATACCCACAGAATTGGACTAGATAAACTGATGTTGAATTCAAGAATCTACTACAGTGTATTCAATGTTAAACAGCCTTTAGCTTTTTATTGCTTTGAAACACTGGAAAAACATTATGATCCACTGGTGATATTGCTTTGTGTAACTTTATCAAATTCAGTAGCACACACATAAAACTTGCTGCAGACTACTCGATATCATATGGGATGTCTATTATAAATGGTTACATGAAGTGAGCAAATAGTAATTTTGGGGAAAATCCAATAGTACACTCGTTTCAGCTGAATGCATCACTTACTATTCTGTGCATTTTCTGTTATGTACATGTACATAACTATTTAGAGTGAATTGTAATTGAATAGAAACACAATGAATAATACCTACCGCAATGGACTAGATAAACTGACGTTGAATTCAAGAACCTACTACAGTGCATTCAATGTTAAACAGCCTTTAGCTTTGTATTGCTTTGAAACACTGGAATAACATTATGATCCACTGGTGATATTGTTTTGTGTAACTTTATCAAATTCAGTAACACACACATAAAACTTGCTGCAGACGACTCGATATCATATGGGATGTCCATTATCAATGGTTACATGAAGTGAGGAAATAGGAATTTTGCGGAAAATCCAATAGTACACTCGTTTCAGCTGAATGCATTACTTACTATTCTCTGCATTTTCTGTTATGTACGTGTGCATAACTATTCATAGTGAATTGTACTTGAATAGAAACAGAATGAAAAATAATCAGCGCAAAGGAGTACATAAAATCGTTGAATTCAAGAACCTTCCACATTGCATTCACTTTTGAACAGCCTTTAGCATTGTATAGCTATGAAACTCTGGAGAAGCATTATGAGCAACTGGGTATATTGCTTAGTGTAACTTCACCAAATTAAGTAGCACCCACATAATATCTGCTGCTGACAGCTCGATAACATTTGGAAAGTAATTTATAAGTGGTTACATGAAGAGAGCACATAGTAATTTTGTAGAAAATTCAATAGTCCACTCCTTTCAGCTGAAAGCTTTACTGAGTATTCTGTGCATTTTTTATTATTTACATGTGCAGAACTATTTAGAGTGAATTGTAATTGAATAGAAACACAATGAATAATACTCACAGCAATGGACTAGATAAACTGATGTTGAATTCAAGAACCAACTACAGTGCATTTAATTTTAAACAGCCTTTAGGTTTGTATTGCTTTGAAACACTGGAATAACATTATGATCAACGGCTGATACTGCTTAGTGTAACTTTACCAAATTCAGTAGCACACACATAAAACTTGCTGCAGACTACTCGATATTATATGGAATGTCTATTATAAATGGTTACATGAAGTGTGCAAATAGTAATTTTGGGGAAAATCCAATAGTACACTCGTTTCAGCTGAATGCATTACTTACTATTCTGTGCATTTGCTGTTATGTACATGTGCATTACTATTTAGAGTGAATTGTAATTGAAGAGAAACACAATGAATAATACCCACCGCAATGGACTAGATAAACTGACGTTGAATTCAAGAACCTACTACAGTGCATTCAATGTTAAACAGCCTTTAGCTTTGTATTGCTTTGAAACACTGGAAGGACATTATGATCCACTGGTGATATTGTTTTTTGTAACTTTATCAAATTCAGTAACACACACATAAAACTTGCTGCAGACGACTCGATATCATATGGGATGTCTATTATAAATGGTTACATGAAGTGAGCAAATAGTAATTTTGGGGAAAATCCAATAGTACACTCGTTTCTGCTGAATGCATTACTTACTATTCTCTGCATTTTCTGTTATGTACATGTACATAACTATTTAGAGTGAATTGTAATTGAATAGAAACACAATGAATAATACCCACCGCAATGGACTAGATAAACTGACGTTGAATTCAAGAACCTACTACAGTGCATTCAATGTTAAACAGCCTTTAGCTTTGTATTGCTTTGAAACACTGGAATAACATTATGATCCACTGGTGATATTGTTTTGTGTAACTTTATCAAATTCAGTAACACACACATAAAACTTGCTGCAGACGACTCGATATCATATGGGATGTCTATTATCAATGGTTACATGAAGTGAGCAAATAGGAATTTTGCGGAAAATCCAATAGTACACTCGTTTCAGCTGAATGCATTACTTACTATTCTCTGCATTTTCTGTTATGTACGTGTGCATAACTATTCATAGTGAATTGTAATTTGAATAGAAACAGAATGAAAAATAATCAGCGCAAAGGAGTACATAAAACCAAGTTGAATTCAAGAACCTTCCACATTGCATTCACTTTTGAACAGCCTTTAGCATTGTATAGCTATGAAACTCTGGAGAAGCATTATGAGCAACTGGGTATATTGCTTAGTGTAACTTCACCAAATTCAGTAGCACCCACATAATATCTGCTGCTGACAGCTCGATAACATTTGGAAAGTAATTTATAAGTGGTTACATGAAGAGAGCACATAGTAATTTTGTAGAAAATTCAATAGTCCACTCCTTTCAGCTGAAAGCTTTACTGAGTATTGTGCATTTTTTATTATGTACATGTGCATAACTATTTAGAGTGAATTGTAATTGAATAGAAACACAATGAATAATACTCACAGCAATGGACTAGATAAACTGATGTTGAATTCAAGAACCAACTACAGTGCATTTAATCTTAAACAGCCTTTAGCTTTGTATTGCTTTGAAACACTGGAATAACATTATGATCAACGGGTGATACTGCTTAGTGTAACTTTACCAAATTCAGTAGCACACACATAAAAGTTGCTACAGACGACTCGATATCATATGGGATGTCTATTATAAATGGTTACATGAAGTGAGCAAATAGGAATTTTGCGGAAAATCCAATAGTACACTCGTTTCAGCTGAATGCATTACTTACTATTCTCTGCATTTTCTGTTATGTACGTGTGCATAACTATTCATAGTGAATTGTAATTGAATAGAAACAGAATGAAAAATAATCGGCGCAAAGGAGTACATAAAATCAAGTTGAATTCAAGAACCTTCCACATTGCATTCACTTTTGAACAGCGTTTAGCATTGTATAGCTATGAAACTCTGGAGAAGCATTATGAGCAACTGGGTATATTGCTTAGTGTAACTTCACCAAATTCAGTAGCACCCACATAATATTTGCTGCTGACAACTCGATAACGTTTGGAAAGTAATCTATAAGTGGTTACATGAAGAGAGCACATAGTAATTTTGTAGAAAATTCAATAGTCCACTCCTTTCAGCTGAAAGCTTTACTGACTATTCTGTGCATTTTTTATTATGTGCATGTGCATAACTATTTAGAGTGAATTGTAATTGAATAGAAACTCAATGAATAATACTCACAGCAATGGACTAGATAAACTGAAGTTGAATTCAAGAACCAACTACAGTGCATTTAATTTTAAACAGCCTTTAGGTTTGTATTGCTTTGAAACACTGGAATAACATTATGATCAACGGCTGATACTGCTTAGTGTAACTTTACCAAATTCAGTAGCACACACATAAAACTTGCTGCAGACTACTCGATATTATATGGAATGTCTATTATAAATGGTTACATGAAGTGTGCAAATAGTAATTTTGGGGAAAATCCAATAGTACACTCGTTTCAGCTGAATGCATTACTTACTATTCTGTGCGTTTTCTGTTATGTACGTGTGCATAACTATTCATACTGAATTGTAATTGAATAGAAACAGAATGAAAAATAATCAGCGCAAAGGAGTACATAAAATCAAGTTGAATTCAAGAACCTTCCACATTGCATTCACTTTTGAACAGCCTTTAGCATTGTATAGCTATGAACCTGTGGAGAAGCATTATGAGCAACTGGGTATATTGCTTAGTGTAACTTCACCAAATTCAGTAGCACCCACATAATATCTGCTGCTGACAACTCGATATCATTTGGAAAGTAAATTATAGGTGGTTACATGAAGAGAGCACACAGTAATTTTGGAGAAAATTCAATAGTCCACTCCTTTCAGCTGAAAGCTTTACTGACTATTCTGTGCATTTTCTGTTATGTACATGTACATAACTATTTAGAGTGAATTGTAATTGAATAGAAACACAATGAATAATACTCACAGCAATGGACTAGATAAACTGAAGTTGAATTCAAGAACCAACTACAGTGCATTTAATTTTAAACAGCCTTTAGGTTTGTATTGCTTTGAAACACTGGAATAACATTATGATCAACGGCTGATACTGCTTAGTGTAACTTTACCAAATTCAGTAGCACACACATAAAACTTGCTGCAGACGACTCGATATCATATGGGATGTCTATTATAAATGGTTACATGAAGTGAGCAAATAGTAATTTGGGGGAAAACCCAATAGTACACTCGTTTCAGCTGAATGCATTACTTACTATTCTGTGCATTTTCTGTTATGTACGTGTGCATAACTATTTAGAGTGAATTGTAATTGAAGAGAAACACAATGAATAATACCCACAGCAATGGACTAGATAAACTGATGTTGAATTCAAGAACCTACTACAGTGCATTCAATGTTAAACAGACTTTAGCTTTGTATTGCTTTGAAACACTGGAATAACATTATGAGCCACTGGTGATACTGCTTTGTGTTACTTTATCAAATTCAGTAGCACGCACATAAAACATGCTGCAGACTACTCGATATCATCTGGAAAGTCTATTATAAATGGTTACATGAAGTGAGCAAATAGTAATTTTGGGGAAAATCCAATAGTACACATGTTTCAGTTGAATGCATTACTTACTATTCTGTGCATTTTCTGTTATGTACGTGTGCATAACTATTCATAGTGAATTGTAATTGAATAGAAACAGAATGAAAAATAATCAGCGCAAAGGAGTACATAAAATCAAGTTGAATTCAAGAACCTACTACAGTGCATTCAATGTTAAACAGCCTTTAGCTTTGTATTGCTTTGAAACACTGGAATAACATTATGATCCACTGGTGATATTGTTTTGTGTAACTTTATCAAATTCAGTAACACACACATAAAACTTGCTGCAGACGACTCGATATCATATGGGATGTCTATTATCAATGGTTACATGAAGTGAGCAAATAGGAATTTTGCGGAAAATCCAATAGTACACTCGTTTCAGCTGAATGCATTACTTACTATTCTGTGCATTTTCTGTTATGTACGTGTGCATAACTATTCATAGTGAATTGTAATTGAATAGAAACAGAATGAAAAATAATCAGCGCAAAGGAGTACATAAAATCAAGTTGAATTCAAGAACCTTCCACATTGCATTCACTTTTGAACAGCCTTTAGCATTGTATAGCTATGAAACTCTGGAGAAGCATTATGAGCAACTGGGTATATTGCTTAGTGTAACTTCACCAAATTCAGTAGCACCCACATAATGTCTGCTGCTGACAGCTCGATAACATTTGGAAAGTAATTTATAAGTGGTTACATGAAGAGAGCACATAGTAATTTTGTAGAAAATTCAATAGTCCACTCCTTTCAGCTGAAAGCTTTACTGAGTATTCTGTGCATTTTTTATTATGTACATGTGCAGAACTATTTAGAGTGAATTGTAATTGAATAGAAACACAATGAATAATACTCACAGCAATGGACTAGATAAACTGATGTTGAATTCAAGAACCAACTACAGTGCATTTAATTTTAAACAGCCTTTAGGTTTGTATTGCTTTGAAACACTGGAATAACATTATGATCAACGGCTGATACTGCTTAGTGTAACTTTACCAAATTCAGTAGCACACACATAAAACCTGCTGCAGACTACTCGATATTATATGGAATGTCTATTATAAATGGTTACATGAAGTGTGCAAATAGTAATTTTGGGGAAAATCCAATAGTACACTCGTTTCAGCTGAATGCATTACTTACTATTCTGTGCATTTGCTGTTATGTACGTGTGCATAACTATTCATACTGAATTGTAATTGAATAGAAACAGAATGAAAAATAATCAGCGCAAAGGAGTACATAAAATCAAGTTGAATTCAAGAACCTTCCACATTGCATTCACTTTTGAACAGCCTTTAGCATTGTATAGCTATGAAACTCTGGAGAAGCATTATGAGCAACTGGGTATATTGCTTAGTGTAACTTCACCAAATTCAGTAGCACCCACATAATATCTGCTGCTGACAGCTCGATAACATTTCGAAAGTAATTTATAAGTAGTTACATGAAGAGAGCACATTGTAATTTTGTAGAAAATTCAATAGTCCACTCCTTTCAGCTGAAAGCTTTACTGAGTATTCTGTGCATTTTTTATTATGTACATGTGCAGAACTATTTAGAGTGAATTGTAATTGAATAGAAACACAATGAATAATACTCACAGCAATGGACTAGATAAACTGATGTTGAATTCAAGAACCAACTACAGTGCATTTAATTTTGAACAGCCTTTAGGTTTGTATTGCTTTGAAACACTGGAATAACATTATGATCAACGGCTGATACTGCTTAGTGTAACTTTACCAAATTCAGTAGCACACACATAAAACTTGCTGCAGACTACTCGATATTATATGGAATGTCTATTATAAATGGTTACATGAAGTGTGCAAATAGTAATTTTGGGGAAAATCCAATAGTACACTCGTTTCAGCTGAATGCATTACTTACTATTCTGTGCATTTTCTGTTATGTACGTGTGCATAACTATTTAGAGTGAATTGTAATTGAAGAGAAACACAATGAATAATACCCACAGCAATGGACTAGATAAACTGATGTTGAATTCAAGAACCTACTACAGTGCATTCAATGTTAAACAGACTTTAGCTTTGTATTGCTTTGAAACACTGGAATAACATTATGAGCCACTGGTGATACTGCTTTGTGTTACTTTATCAAATTCAGTAGCACGCACATAAAACATGCTGCAGACTACTCGATATCATCTGGAAAGTCTATTATAAATGGTTACATGAAGTGAGCAAATAGTAATTTTGGGGAAAATCCAATAGTACACATGTTTCAGTTGAATGCATTACTTACTATTCTGTGCATTTTCTGTTATGTACGTGTGCATAACTATTCATAGTGAATTGTAATTGAATAGAAACAGAATGAAAAATAATCAGCGCAAAGGAGTACATAAAATCAAGTTGAATTCAAGAACCTACTACAGTGCATTCAATGTTAAACAGCCTTTAGCTTTGTATTGCTTTGAAACACTGGAATAACATTATGATCCACTGGTGATATTGTTTTGTGTAACTTTATCAAATTCAGTAACACACACATAAAACTTGCTGCAGACGACTCGATATCATATGGGATGTCTATTATCAATGGTTACATGAAGTGAGCAAATAGGAATTTTGCGGAAAATCCAATAGTACACTCGTTTCAGCTGAATGCATTACTTACTATTCTGTGCATTTTCTGTTATGTACGTGTGCATAACTATTCATAGTGAATTGTAATTGAATAGAAACAGAATGAAAAATAATCAGCGCAAAGGAGTACATAAAATCAAGTTGAATTCAAGAACCTTCCACATTGCATTCACTTTTGAACAGCCTTTAGCATTGTATAGCTATGAAACTCTGGAGAAGCATTATGAGCAACTGGGTATATTGCTTAGTGTAACTTCACCAAATTCAGTAGCACCCACATAATGTCTGCTGCTGACAGCTCGATAACATTTGGAAAGTAATTTATAAGTGGTTACATGAAGAGAGCACATAGTAATTTTGTAGAAAATTCAATAGTCCACTCCTTTCAGCTGAAAGCTTTACTGAGTATTCTGTGCATTTTTTATTATGTACATGTGCAGAACTATTTAGAGTGAATTGTAATTGAATAGAAACACAATGAATAATACTCACAGCAATGGACTAGATAAACTGATGTTGAATTCAAGAACCAACTACAGTGCATTTAATTTTAAACAGCCTTTAGGTTTGTATTGCTTTGAAACACTGGAATAACATTATGATCAACGGCTGATACTGCTTAGTGTAACTTTACCAAATTCAGTAGCACACACATAAAACCTGCTGCAGACTACTCGATATTATATGGAATGTCTATTATAAATGGTTACATGAAGTGTGCAAATAGTAATTTTGGGGAAAATCCAATAGTACACTCGTTTCAGCTGAATGCATTACTTACTATTCTGTGCATTTGCTGTTATGTACATGTGCATTACTATTTAGAGTGAATTGTAATTGAAGAGAAACACAATGAATAATACCCACAGCAATGGACTAGATAAACTGATGTTGAATTCAAGAACCTACTACAGTGTATTCAATGTTAAACAGACTTTAGCTTTGTATTGCATTGAAACACTGGAATAACATTATGAGCCACTGGTGATACTGCTTTGTGTTACTTTATCAAATTCAGTAGCACGCACATAAAACTTGCTGCAGACTACTCGATATCATCTGGAAAGTCTATTATAAATGGTTACATGAAGTGAGCAAATAGTAATTTTGGGGAAAATCCAATAGTACACTCTTTTCAGCTGAATGCATCACTTACTATTCTGTGCATTTTCTGTTATGTACATGTACATAACTATTTAGAGTGAATTGTAATTGAATAGAAACACAATGAATAATACCCACCGCAATGGACTAGATAAACTGACGTTGAATTCAAGAACCTACTACAGTGCATTCAATGTTAAACAGCCTTTAGCTTTGTATTGCTTTGAAACACTGGAATAACATTATGATCCACTGGTGATATTGTTTTGTGTAACTTTATCAAATTCAGTAACACACACATAAACCTTGCTGCAGACGACTCGATATCATATGGGATGTCTATTATAAATGGTTACATGAAGTGAGCAAATAGTAATTTTGGGGAAAATCCAATAGTACACTCGTTTCAGCTGAATGCATCACTTACTATTCTGTGCATTTTCTGTTATGTACATGTACATAACTATTTAGAGTGAATTGTAATTGAATAGAAACACAATGAATAATACCCACCGCAATGGACTAGATAAACTGACGTTGAATTCAAGAACCTACTACAGTGCATTC
Organism: Hypanus sabinus; assembly: GCF_030144855.1. NCBI lineage: Eukaryota > Metazoa > Chordata > Chondrichthyes > Myliobatiformes > Dasyatidae > Hypanus > Hypanus sabinus. Next base: position 122,783,020 of record NC_082711.1, on the reverse strand, counting down.
AATGTTAAACAGCCTTTAGCTTTGTATTGCTTTGAAACACTGGAATAACATTATGATCCACTGGTGATATTGTTTTGTGTAACTTTATCAAATTCAGTAACACACACATAAAACTTGCTGCAGACGACTCGATATCATATGGGATGTCTATTATCAATGGTTACATGAAGTGAGCAAATAGGAATTTTGCGGAAAATCCAATAGTACACTCGTTTCAGCTGAATGCATTACTTACTATTCTCTGCATTTTCTGTTATGTACGTGTGCATAACTATTCATAGTGAATTTTAATTGAATAGAAACAGAATGAAAAATAATCAGAGCAAAGGAGTACATAAAATCAAGTTGAATTCAAGAACCTTCCACATTGCATTCACTTTTGAACAGCCTTTAGCATTGTATAGCTATGAAACTCTGGAGAAGCATTATGAGCAACTGGGTATATTGCTTAGTGTAACTTCACCAAATTCAGTAGCACCCACATAATATCTGCTGCTGACAGCTCGATAACATTTGGAAAGTAATTTATAAGTGGTTACATGAAGAGAGCACATAGTAATTTTGTAGAAAATTCAATAGTCCACTCCTTTCAGCTGAAAGCTTTACTGAGTATTCTGTGCATTTTTTATTATGTACATGTGCAGAACTATTTAGAGTGAATTGTAATTGAATAGAAACACAATGAATAATACTCACAGCAATGGACTAGATAAACTGATGTTGAATTCAAGAACCAACTACAGTGCATTTAATTTTAAACAGCCTTTAGGTTTGTATTGCTTTGAAACACTGGAATAACATTATGATCAACGGCTGATACTGCTTAGTGTAACTTTACCAAATTCAGTAGCACACACATAAAACTTGCTGCAGACTACTCGATATTATATGGAATGTCTATTATAAATGGTTACATGAAGTGTGCAAATAGTAATTTTGGGGAAAATCCAATAGTACACTCGTTTCAGCTGAATGCATTACTTACTATTCTGTGCATTTGCTGTTATGTACATGTGCATTACTATTTAGAGTGAATTGTAATTGAAGAGAAACACAATGAATAATACCCACAGCAATGGACTAGATAAACTGATGTTGAATTCAAGAACCTACTACAGTGCATTCAATGTTAAACAGACTTTAGCTTTGTATTGCTTTGAAACACTGGAATAACATTATGAGCCACTGGTGATACTGCTTTGTGTTACTTTATCAAATTCAGTAGCACGCACATAAAACTTGCTGCAGACTACTCGATGTCATCTGGAAAGTCTATTATAAATGGTTACATGAAGTGAGCAAATAGTAATTTTGGGGAAAATCCAATAGTACACTTGTTTCAGTTGAATGCATTACTTACTATTCTGTGCATTTTCTGTTATGTACGTGTGCATAACTATTCATAGTGAATTGTAATTGAATAGAAACAGAATGAAAAATAATCAGCGCAAAGGAGTACATAAAATCAAGTTGAATTCAAGAACCTTCCACATTGCATTCACTTTTGAACAGCCTTTAGCATTGTATAGCTATGAAACTCTGGAGAAGCATTATGAGCAACTGGGTATATTGCTTAGTGTAACTTCACCAAATTCAGTAGCACCCACATAATATCTGCTGCTGACAACTCGATATCATTTGGAAAGTAAATTATAAGTGGTTACATGAAGAGAGCACACAGTAATTTTGGAGAAAATTCAATAGTCCACTCCTTTCAGCTGAAAGCTTTACTGACTATTCTGTGCATTTTTTATTATGTACATGTGCATAACTATTTAGAGTGAAATGTAATTGAATAGAAACACAATGAATAATACCCACAGAATTGGACTAGATAAACTGATGTTGAATTCAAGAATCTACTACAGTGCATTCAATGTTAAACAGCCTTTAGCTTTGTATTGCTTTGAAACACTGGAAAAACATTATGATCCACTGGTGATATTGCTTTGTGTAACTTTATCAAATTCAGTAGCACACACATAAAACTTGCTGCAGACTACTCGATATCATATAGGATGTCTATTATAAATGTTTACATGAAGTGAGCAAATAGTAATTTTGGGGAAAATCCAATAGTACACTCGTTTCAGCTGAATGCATCACTTACTATTCTGTGCATTTTCTGTTATGTACATGTACATAACTATTTAGAGTGAATTGTAATTGAATAGAAACACAATGAATAATACCCACCGCAATGGACTAGATAAACTGACGTTGAATTCAAGAACCTACTACAGTGCATTCAATGTTAAACAGCCTTTAGCTTTGTATTGCTTTGAAACACTGGAATAACATTATGATCCACTGGTGATATTGTTTTGTGTAACTTTATCAAATTCAGTAACACACACATAAAACTTGCTGCAGACGACTCGATATCATATGGGATGTCTATTATCAATGGTTACATGAAGTGAGCAAATAGGAATTTTGCGGAAAATCCAATAGTACACTCGTTTCAGCTGAATGCATTACTTACTATTCTGTGCATTTTCTGTTATGTACGTGTGCATAACTATTCATACTGAATTGTAATTGAATAGAAACAGAATGAAAAATAATCAGCGCAAAGGAGTACATAAAATCAAGTTGAATTGAAGAACCTTCCACATTGCATTCACTTTTCAACAGCCTTTAGCATTGTATAGCTATGAAACTCTGGAGAAGCATTATGAGCAACTGGGTATATTGCTTAGTGTAACTTCACCAAATTCAGTAGCACCCACATAATATCTGCTGCTGACAGCTCGATAACATTTGGAAAGTAGTTTATAAGTGGTTACATGAAGAGAGCACATAGTAATTTTGTAGAAAATTCAATAGTCCACTCCTTTCAGCTGAAAGCTTTACTGAGTATTCTGTGCATTTTTTATTATGTACATGTGCAGAACTATTTAGAGTGAATTGTAATTGAATAGAAACACAATGAATAATACTCACAGCAATGGACTAGATAAACTGATGTTGAATTCAAGAACCAACTACAGTGCATTTAATTTTAAACAGCCTTTAGGTTTGTATTGCTTTGAAACACTGGAATAACATTATGATCAACGGCTGATACTGCTTAGTGTAACTTTACCAAATTCAGTAGCACACACATAAAACTTGCTGCAGACTACTCGATATTATATGGAATGTCTATTATAAATGGTTACATGAAGTGTGCAAATAGTAATTTTGGGGAAAATCCAATAGTACACTCGTTTCAGCTGAATGCATTACTTACTATTCTGTGCATTTGCTGTTATGTACGTGTGCATTACTATTTAGAGTGAATTGTAATTGAAGAGAAACACAATGAATAATACCCACAGCAATGGACTAGATAAACTGATGTTGAATTCAAGAACCTACTACAGTGCATTCAATGTTAAACAGACTTTAGCTTTGTATTGCTTTGAAACACTGGAATAACATTATGAGCCACTGGTGATACTGCTTTGTGTTACTTTATCAAATTCAGTAGCACGCACATAAAACTTGCTGCAAACTACTCGATATCATCTGGAAAGTCTATTATAAATGGTTACATGAAGTGAGCAAATAGTAATTTTGGGGAAAATCCAATAGTACACTCGTTTCAGCTGAATGCATCACTTACTATTCTGTGCATTTTCTGTTATGTACATGTACATAACTATTTAGAGTGAATTGTAATTGAATAGAAACACTATGAATAATACCCACGGCAATGGACTAGATAAACTGACGTTGAATTCAAGAACCTACTACAGTGCATTCAATGTTAAACAGCCTTTAGCTTTGTATTGCTTTGAAACACTGGAAGAACATTATGATCCACTGGTGATATTGTTTTGTGTAACTTTATCTAATTCAGTAACACACACATAAAACTTGCTGCAGACGACTCGATATCATATGGGATGTCTATTATCAATGGTTACATGAAGTGAGCAAATAGGAATTTTGCGGAAAATCCAATAGTACACTCGTTTCAGCTGAATGCATTACTTACTATTCTCTGCATTTTCTGTTATGTACGTGTGCATAACTATTCATAGTGAATTGTAATTGAATAGAAACAGAATGAAAAATAATCAGCGCAAAGGAGTACATAAAACCAAGTTGAATTCAAGAACCTTCCACATTGCATTCACTTTTGAACAGCCTTTAGCATTGTATAGCTATGAAACTCTGGAGAAGCATTATGAGCAACTGGGTATATTGCTTAGTGTAACTTCACCAAATTCAGTAGCACCCACATAATATCTGCTGCTGACAGCTCGATAACATTTGGAAAGTAATTTATAAGTTGTTACATGAAGAGAGCACATAGTAATTTTGTAGAAAATTCAATAGTCCACTCCTTTCAGCTGAAAGCTTTACTGAGTATTCTGTGCATTTTTTATTATGTACATGTGCAGAACTATTTAGAGTGAATTGTAATTGAATAGAAACACAATGAATAATACTCACAGCAATGGACTAGATAAACTGATTTTGAATTCAAGAACCAACTACAGTGCATTTAATTTTAAACAGCCTTTAGCTTTGTATTGCTTTGAAACACTGGAATAACATTATGATCAACGGGTGATACTGCTTAGTGTAACTTTACCAAATTCAGTAGCACACACATAAAAGTTGCTACAGACGACTCGATATCATATGGGATGTCTATTATAAATGGTTACATGAAGTGTGCAAATAGTAATTTTGGGGAAAATCCAATAGTACACTCGTTCAGCTGAATGCATTACTTACTATTCTGTGCATTTTCTGTTATGTACGTGTGCATAACTATTCATAGTGAATTATAATTGAATAGAAACAGAATGAAAAATAATCGGCGCAAAGGAGTACATAAAATCAAGTTGAATTCAAGAACCTTCCACATTGCATTCACTTTTGAACAGCGTTTAGCATTGTATAGCTATGAAACTCTGGAGAAGCATTATGAGCAACTGGGTATATTGCTTAGTGTAACTTCACCAAATTCAGTAGCACCCACATAATATCTGCTGCTGACAACTCGATAACATTTGGAAAGTAATTTATAAGTGGTTACATGAAGAGAGCACATAGTAATTTTGTAGAAAATTCAATAGTCCACTCCTTTCAGCTGAAAGCTTTACTGACTATTCTGTGCATTTTTTATTATGTGCATGTGCATAACTATTTAGAGTGAATTGTAATTGAATAGAAACTCAATGAATAATACTCACAGCAATGGACTAGATAAACTGAAGTTGAATTCAAGAACCAACTACAGTGCATTTAATTTTAAACAGCCTTTAGGTTTGTATTGCTTTGAAACACTGGAATAACATTATGATCAACGGCTGATACTGCTTAGTGTAACTTTACCAAATTCAGTAGCACACACATAAAACTTGCTGCAGACTACTCGATATTATATGGAATGTCTATTATAAATGGTTACATGAAGTGTGCAAATAGTAATTTTGGGGAAAATCCAATAGTACACTCGTTCAGCTGAATGCATTACTTACTATTCTGTGCATTTTCTGTTATGTACGTGTGCATAACTATTCATAGTGAATTATAATTGAATAGAAACAGAATGAAAAATAATCGGCGCAAAGGAGTACATAAAATCAAGTTGAATTCAAGAACCTTCCACATTGCATTCACTTTTGAACAGCCTTTAGCATTGTATAGCTATGAAACTCTGGAGAAGCATTATGAGCAACTGGGTATATTGCTTAGTGTAACTTCACCAAATTCAGTAGCACCCACATAATATCTGCTGCTGACAACTCGATAACATTTGGAAAGTAATTTATAAGTGGTTACATGAAGAGAGCACATAGTAATTTTGTAGAAAATTCAATAGTCCACTCCTTTCAGCTGAAAGCTTTACTGACTATTCTGTGCATTTTTTATTATGTGCATGTGCATAACTATTTAGAGTGAATTGTAATTGAATAGAAACTCAATGAATAATACTCACAGCAATGGACTAGATAAACTGAAGTTGAATTCAAGAACCAACTACAGTGCATTTAATTTTAAACAGCCTTTAGGTTTGTATTGCTTTGAAACACTGGAATAACATTATGATCAACGGCTGATACTGCTTAGTGTAACTTTACCAAATTCAGTAGCACACACATAAAACTTGCTGCAGACTACTCGATATTATATGGAATGTCTATTATAAATGGTTACATGAAGTGTGCAAATAGTAATTTTGGGGAAAATCCAATAGTACACTCGTTTCAGCTGAATGCATTACTTACTATTCTGTGCGTTTTCTGTTATGTACGTGTGCATAACTATTCATACTGAATTGTAATTGAATAGAAACAGAATGAAAAATAATCAGCGCAAAGGAGTACATAAAATCAAGTTGAATTCAAGAACCTTCCACATTGCATTCACTTTTGAACAGCCTTTAGCATTGTATAGCTATGAACCTGTGGAGAAGCATTATGAGCAACTGGGTATATTGCTTAGTGTAACTTCACCAAATTCAGTAGCACCCACATAATATCTGCTGCTGACAACTCGATATCATTTGGAAAGTAAATTATAGGTGGTTACATGAAGAGAGCACACAGTAATTTTGGAGAAAATTCAATAGTCCACTCCTTTCAGCTGAAAGCTTTACTGACTATTCTGTGCATTTTCTGTTATGTACATGTACATAACTATTTAGAGTGAATTGTAATTGAATAGAAACACAATGAATAATACCCACCGCAATGGACTAGATAAACTGATGTTGAATTCAAGAACCAACTACAGTGCATTTAATTTTAAACAGCCTTTAGCTTTGTATTGCTTTGAAACACTGGAATAACATTATGATCAACGGCTGATACTGCTTAGTGTAACTTTACCAAATTCAGTAGCACACACATAAAACTTGCTGCAGACTACTCGATATTATATGGAATGTCTATTATAAATGGTTACATGAAGTGTGCAAATAGTAATTTTGGGGAAAATCCAATAGTACACTCGTTCAGCTGAATGCATTACTTACTATTCTGTGCATTTTCTGTTATGTACGTGTGCATAACTATTCATAGTGAATTATAATTGAATAGAAACAGAATGAAAAATAATCGGCGCAAAGGAGTACATAAAATCAAGTTGAATTCAAGAACCTTCCACATTGCATTCACTTTTGAACAGCGTTTAGCATTGTATAGCTTTGAAACTCTGGAGAAGCATTATGAGCAACTGGGTATATTGCTTAGTGTAACTTCACCAAATTCAGTAGCACCCACATAATATCTGCTGCTGACAACTCGATAACATTTGGAAAGTAATTTATAAGTGGTTACATGAAGAGAGCACATAGTAATTTTGTAGAAAATTCAATAGTCCACTCCTTTCAGCTGAAAGCTTTACTGACTATTCTGTGCATTTTTTATTATGTGCATGTGCATAACTATTTAGAGTGAATTGTAATTGAATAGAAACTCAGTGAATAATACTCACAGCAATGGACTAGATAAACTGAAGTTGAATTCAAGAACCAACTACAGTGCATTTAATTTTAAACAGCCTTTAGGTTTGTATTGCTTTGAAACACTGGAATAACATTATGATCAACGGCTGATACTGCTTAGTGTAACTTTACCAAATTCAGTAGCACACACATAAAACTTGCTGCAGACTACTCGATATTATATGGAATGTCTATTATAAATGGTTACATGAAGTGTGCAAATAGTAATTTTGGGGAAAATCCAATAGTACACTCGTTCAGCTGAATGCATTACTTACTATTCTGTGCATTTTCTGTTATGTACGTGTGCATAACTATTCATAGTGAATTATAATTGAATAGAAACAGAATGAAAAATAATCGGCGCAAAGGAGTACATAAAATCAAGTTGAATTCAAGAACCTTCCACATTGCATTCACTTTTGAACAGCCTTTAGCATTGTATAGCTATGAAACTCTGGAGAAGCATTATGAGCAACTGGGTATATTGCTTAGTGTAACTTCACCAAATTCAGTAGCACCCACATAATATCTGCTGCTGACAACTCGATAACATTTGGAAAGTAATTTATAAGTGGTTACATGAAGAGAGCACATAGTAATTTTGTAGAAAATTCAATAGTCCACTCCTTTCAGCTGAAAGCTTTACTGACCATTCTGTGCATTTTTTATTATGTGCATGTGCATAACTATTTAGAGTGAATTGTAATTGAATAGAAACTCAATGAATAATACTCACAGCAATGGACTAGATAAACTGAAGTTGAATTCAAGAACCAACTACAGTGCATTTAATTTTAAACAGCCTTTAGGTTTGTATTGCTTTGAAACACTGGAATAACATTATGATCAACGGCTGATACTGCTTAGTGTAACTTTACCAAATTCAGTAGCACACACATAAAACTTGCTGCAGACTACTCGATATTATATGGAATGTCTATTATAAATGGTTACATGAAGTGTGCAAATAGTAATTTTGGGGAAAATCCAATAGTACACTCGTTTCAGCTGAATGCATTACTTACTATTCTGTGCATTTTCTGTTATGTACGTGTGCATAACTATTCATAGTGAATTATAATTGAATAGAAACAGAATGAAAAATAATCAGCGCAAAGGAGTACATAAAATCAAGTTGAATTCAAGAACCTTCCACATTGCATTCACTTTTGAACAGCGTTTAGCATTGTATAGCTATGAAACTCTGGAGAAGCATTATGAGCAACTGGGTATATTGCTTAGTGTAACTTCACCAAATTCAGTAGCACCCACATAATATCTGCTGCTGACAACTCGATAACATTTGGAAAGTAATTTATAAGTGGTTACATGAAGAGAGCACATAGTAATTTTGTAGAAAATTCAATAGTCCACTCCTTTCAGCTGAAAGCTTTACTGACTATTCTGTGCATTTTTTATTATGTGCATGTGCATAACTATTTAGAGTGAATTGTAATTGAATAGAAACTCAATGAATAATACTCACAGCAATGGACTAGATAAACTGAAGTTGAATTCAAGAACCAACTACAGTGCATTTAATTTTAAACAGCCTTTAGGTTTGTATTGCTTTGAAACACTGGAATAACATTATGATCAACGGCTGATACTGCTTATTGTAACTTTACCAAATTCAGTAGCACACACATAAAACTTGCTGCAGACTACTCGATATTATATGGAATGTCTACTATAAATGGTTACATGAAGTGTGCAAATAGTAATTTTGGGGAAAATCCAATAGTACACTCGTTTCAGCTGAATGCATTACTTACTATTCTGTGCATTTTCTGTTATGTACGTGTGCATAACTATTCATACTGAATTGTAATTGAATAGAAACAGAATGAAAAATAATCAGCGCAAAGGAGTACATAAAATCAAGTTGAATTCAAGAACCTTCCACATTGCATTCACTTTTGAACAGCCTTTAGCATTGTATAGCTATGAAACTGTGGAGAAGCATTATGAGCAACTGGGTATATTGCTTAGTGTAACTTCACCAAATTCAGTAGCACCCACATAATATCTGCTGCTGACAACTCGATATCATTTGGAAAGTAAATTATAAGTGGTTACATGAAGAGAGCACACAGTAATTTTGGAGAAAATTCAATAGTCCACTCCTTTCAGCTGAAAGCTCTACTGACTATTCTGTGCATTTTTTATTATGTACGTGCATAACTATTTAGAGTGAATTGTAATTGAATAGAAACACAATGAATAATACCCACAGAATTGGACTAGATAAACTGATGTTGAATTCAAGAATCTACTACAGTGTATTCAATGTTAAACAGCCTTTAGCTTTTTATTGCTTTGAAACACTGGAAAAACATTATGATCCACTGGTGATATTGCTTTGTGTAACTTTATCAAATTCAGTAGCACACACATAAAACTTGCTGCAGACTACTCGATATCATATGGGATGTCTATTATAAATGGTTACATGAAGTGAGCAAATAGTAATTTTGGGGAAAATCCAATAGTACACTCGTTTCAGCTGAATGCATCACTTACTATTCTGTGCATTTTCTGTTATGTACATGTACATAACTATTTAGAGTGAATTGTAATTGAATAGAAACACAATGAATAATACCTACCGCAATGGACTAGATAAACTGACGTTGAATTCAAGAACCTACTACAGTGCATTCAATGTTAAACAGCCTTTAGCTTTGTATTGCTTTGAAACACTGGAATAACATTATGATCCACTGGTGATATTGTTTTGTGTAACTTTATCAAATTCAGTAACACACACATAAAACTTGCTGCAGACGACTCGATATCATATGGGATGTCCATTATCAATGGTTACATGAAGTGAGGAAATAGGAATTTTGCGGAAAATCCAATAGTACACTCGTTTCAGCTGAATGCATTACTTACTATTCTCTGCATTTTCTGTTATGTACGTGTGCATAACTATTCATAGTGAATTGTACTTGAATAGAAACAGAATGAAAAATAATCAGCGCAAAGGAGTACATAAAATCGTTGAATTCAAGAACCTTCCACATTGCATTCACTTTTGAACAGCCTTTAGCATTGTATAGCTATGAAACTCTGGAGAAGCATTATGAGCAACTGGGTATATTGCTTAGTGTAACTTCACCAAATTAAGTAGCACCCACATAATATCTGCTGCTGACAGCTCGATAACATTTGGAAAGTAATTTATAAGTGGTTACATGAAGAGAGCACATAGTAATTTTGTAGAAAATTCAATAGTCCACTCCTTTCAGCTGAAAGCTTTACTGAGTATTCTGTGCATTTTTTATTATTTACATGTGCAGAACTATTTAGAGTGAATTGTAATTGAATAGAAACACAATGAATAATACTCACAGCAATGGACTAGATAAACTGATGTTGAATTCAAGAACCAACTACAGTGCATTTAATTTTAAACAGCCTTTAGGTTTGTATTGCTTTGAAACACTGGAATAACATTATGATCAACGGCTGATACTGCTTAGTGTAACTTTACCAAATTCAGTAGCACACACATAAAACTTGCTGCAGACTACTCGATATTATATGGAATGTCTATTATAAATGGTTACATGAAGTGTGCAAATAGTAATTTTGGGGAAAATCCAATAGTACACTCGTTTCAGCTGAATGCATTACTTACTATTCTGTGCATTTGCTGTTATGTACATGTGCATTACTATTTAGAGTGAATTGTAATTGAAGAGAAACACAATGAATAATACCCACCGCAATGGACTAGATAAACTGACGTTGAATTCAAGAACCTACTACAGTGCATTCAATGTTAAACAGCCTTTAGCTTTGTATTGCTTTGAAACACTGGAAGGACATTATGATCCACTGGTGATATTGTTTTTTGTAACTTTATCAAATTCAGTAACACACACATAAAACTTGCTGCAGACGACTCGATATCATATGGGATGTCTATTATAAATGGTTACATGAAGTGAGCAAATAGTAATTTTGGGGAAAATCCAATAGTACACTCGTTTCTGCTGAATGCATTACTTACTATTCTCTGCATTTTCTGTTATGTACATGTACATAACTATTTAGAGTGAATTGTAATTGAATAGAAACACAATGAATAATACCCACCGCAATGGACTAGATAAACTGACGTTGAATTCAAGAACCTACTACAGTGCATTCAATGTTAAACAGCCTTTAGCTTTGTATTGCTTTGAAACACTGGAATAACATTATGATCCACTGGTGATATTGTTTTGTGTAACTTTATCAAATTCAGTAACACACACATAAAACTTGCTGCAGACGACTCGATATCATATGGGATGTCTATTATCAATGGTTACATGAAGTGAGCAAATAGGAATTTTGCGGAAAATCCAATAGTACACTCGTTTCAGCTGAATGCATTACTTACTATTCTCTGCATTTTCTGTTATGTACGTGTGCATAACTATTCATAGTGAATTGTAATTTGAATAGAAACAGAATGAAAAATAATCAGCGCAAAGGAGTACATAAAACCAAGTTGAATTCAAGAACCTTCCACATTGCATTCACTTTTGAACAGCCTTTAGCATTGTATAGCTATGAAACTCTGGAGAAGCATTATGAGCAACTGGGTATATTGCTTAGTGTAACTTCACCAAATTCAGTAGCACCCACATAATATCTGCTGCTGACAGCTCGATAACATTTGGAAAGTAATTTATAAGTGGTTACATGAAGAGAGCACATAGTAATTTTGTAGAAAATTCAATAGTCCACTCCTTTCAGCTGAAAGCTTTACTGAGTATTGTGCATTTTTTATTATGTACATGTGCATAACTATTTAGAGTGAATTGTAATTGAATAGAAACACAATGAATAATACTCACAGCAATGGACTAGATAAACTGATGTTGAATTCAAGAACCAACTACAGTGCATTTAATCTTAAACAGCCTTTAGCTTTGTATTGCTTTGAAACACTGGAATAACATTATGATCAACGGGTGATACTGCTTAGTGTAACTTTACCAAATTCAGTAGCACACACATAAAAGTTGCTACAGACGACTCGATATCATATGGGATGTCTATTATAAATGGTTACATGAAGTGAGCAAATAGGAATTTTGCGGAAAATCCAATAGTACACTCGTTTCAGCTGAATGCATTACTTACTATTCTCTGCATTTTCTGTTATGTACGTGTGCATAACTATTCATAGTGAATTGTAATTGAATAGAAACAGAATGAAAAATAATCGGCGCAAAGGAGTACATAAAATCAAGTTGAATTCAAGAACCTTCCACATTGCATTCACTTTTGAACAGCGTTTAGCATTGTATAGCTATGAAACTCTGGAGAAGCATTATGAGCAACTGGGTATATTGCTTAGTGTAACTTCACCAAATTCAGTAGCACCCACATAATATTTGCTGCTGACAACTCGATAACGTTTGGAAAGTAATCTATAAGTGGTTACATGAAGAGAGCACATAGTAATTTTGTAGAAAATTCAATAGTCCACTCCTTTCAGCTGAAAGCTTTACTGACTATTCTGTGCATTTTTTATTATGTGCATGTGCATAACTATTTAGAGTGAATTGTAATTGAATAGAAACTCAATGAATAATACTCACAGCAATGGACTAGATAAACTGAAGTTGAATTCAAGAACCAACTACAGTGCATTTAATTTTAAACAGCCTTTAGGTTTGTATTGCTTTGAAACACTGGAATAACATTATGATCAACGGCTGATACTGCTTAGTGTAACTTTACCACATTCAGTAGCACACACATAAAACTTGCTGCAGACTACTCGATATTATATGGAATGTCTATTATAAATGGTTACATGAAGTGTGCAAATAGTAATTTTGGGGAAAATCCAATAGTACACTCGTTTCAGCTGAATGCATTACTTACTATTCTGTGCATTTTCTGTTATGTACGTGTGCATAACTATTCATACTGAATTGTAATTGAATAGAAACAGAATGAAAAATAATCAGCGCAAAGGAGTACATAAAATCAAGTTGAATTCAAGAACCTTCCACATTGCATTCACTTTTGAACAGCGTTTAGCATTGTATAGCTATGAAACTGTGGAGAAGCATTATGAGCAACTGGGTATATTGCTTAGTGTAACTTCACCAAATTCAGTAGCACCCACATAATATCTGCTGCTGACAACTCGATATCATTTGGAAAGTAAATTATAAGTGGTTACATGCACACAGTAATTTTGGAGAAAATTCAATAGTCCACTCCTTTCAGCTGAAAGCTCTACTGACTATTCTGTGCATTTTTTATTATGTACGTGCATAACTATTTAGAGTGAATTGTAATTGAATAGAAACACAATGAATAATACCCACAGAATTGGACTAGATAAACTGATGTTGAATTCAAGAATCTACTACAGTGTATTCAATGTTAAACAGCCTTTAGCTTTTTATTGCTTTGAAACACTGGAAAAACATTATGATCCACTGGTGATATTGCTTTGTGTAACTTTATCAAATTCAGTAGCACACACATAAAACTTACTGCAGACTACTCGATATCATATGGGATGTCTATTATAAATGGTTACATGAAGTGAGCAAATAGTAATTTTGGGGAAAATCCAATAGTACACTCGTTTCAGCTGAATGCATCACTTACTATTCTGTGCATTTTCTGTTATGTACATGTACATAACTATTTAGAGTGAATTGTAATTGAATAGAAACACAATGAATAATACCCACCGCAATGGACTAGATAAACTGACGTTGAATTCAAGAACCTACTACAGTGCATTCAATGTTAAACAGCCTTTAGCTTTGTATTGCTTTGAAACACTGGAATAACATTATGATCCACTGGTGATATTGTTTTGTGTAACTTTATCAAATTCAGTAACACACACATAAAACTTGCTGCAGACGACTCGATATCATATGGGATGTCCATTATCAATGGTTACATGAAGTGAGCAAATAGTAATTTTGGGGAAAATCCAATAGTACACTCGTTTCTGCTGAATGCATTACTTACTATTCTCTGCATTTTCTGTTATGTACATGTACATAACTATTTAGAGTGAATTGTAATTGAATAGAAACACAATGAATAATACCCACCGCAATGGACTAGATAAACTGACGTTGAATTCAAGAACCTACTACAGTGCATTCAATGTTAAACAGCCTTTAGCTTTGTATTGCTTTGAAACACTGGAATAACATTATGATCCACTGGTGATATTGTTTTGTGTAACTTTATCAAATTCAGTAACACACACATAAAACTTGCTGCAGACGACTCGATATCATATGGGATGTCTATTATCAATGGTTACATGAAGTGAGCAAATAGGAATTTTGCGGAAAATCCAATAGTACACTCGTTTCAGCTGAATGCATTACTTACTATTCTCTGCATTTTCTGTTATGTACGTGTGCATAACTATTCATAGTGAATTGTAATTTGAATAGAAACAGAATGAAAAATAATCAGCGCAAAGGAGTACATAAAACCTAGTTGAATTCAAGAACCTTCCACATTGCATTCACTTTTGAACAGCCTTTAGCATTGTATAGCTATGAAACTCTGGAGAAGCATTATGAGCAACTGGGTATATTGCTTAGTGTAACTTCACCAAATTCAGTAGCACCCACATAATATCTGCTGCTGACAGCTCGATAACATTTGGAAAGTAATTTATAAGTGGTTACATGAAGAGAGCACATAGTAATTTTGTAGAAAATTCAATAGTCCACTCCTTTCAGCTGAAAGCTTTACTGAGTATTCTGTGCATTTTTTATTATGTACATGTGCATAACTATTTAGAGTGAATTGTAATTGAATAGAAACACAATGAATAATACTCACAGCAATGGACTAGATAAACTGATGTTGAATTCAAGAACCAACTACAGTGCATTTAATCTTAAACAGCCTTTAGCTTTGTATTGCTTTGAAACACTGGAATAACATTATGATCAACGGGTGATACTGCTTAGTGTAACTTTACCAAATTCAGTAGCACACACATAAAAGTTGCTACAGACGACTCGATATCATATGGGATGTCTATTATAAATGGTTACATGAAGTGAGCAAATAGGAATTTTGCGGAAAATCCAATAGTACACTCGTTTCAGCTGAATGCATTACTTACTATTCTCTGCATTTTCTGTTATGTACGTGTGCATAACTATTCATAGTGAATTGTAATTGAATAGAAACAGAATGAAAAATAATCGGCGCAAAGGAGTACATAAAATCAAGTTGAATTCAAGAACCTTCCACATTGCATTCACTTTTGAACAGCGTTTAGCATTGTATAGCTATGAAACTCTGGAGAAGCATTATGAGCAACTGGGTATATTGCTTAGTGTAACTTCACCAAATTCAGTAGCACCCACATAATATTTGCTGCTGACAACTCGATAACATTTGGAAAGTAATCTATAAGTGGTTACATGAAGAGAGCACATAGTAATTTTGTAGAAAATTCAATAGTCCACTCCTTTCAGCTGAAAGCTTTACTGACTATTCTGTGCATTTTTTATTATGTGCATGTGCATAACTATTTAGAGTGAATTGTAATTGAATAGAAACTCAATGAATAATACTCACAGCAATGGACTAGATAAACTGAAGTTGAATTCAAGAACCAACTACAGTGCATTTAATTTTAAACAGCCTTTAGGTTTGTATTGCTTTGAAACACTGGAATAACATTATGATCAACGGCTGATACTGCTTAGTGTAACTTTACCACATTCAGTAGCACACACATAAAACTTGCTGCAGACTACTCGATATTATATGGAATGTCTATTATAAATGGTTACATGAAGTGTGCAAATAGTAATTTTGGGGAAAATCCAATAGTACACTCGTTTCAGCTGAATGCATTACTTACTATTCTGTGCATTTTCTGTTATGTACGTGTGCATAACTATTCATACTGAATTGTAATTGAATAGAAACAGAATGAAAAATAATCAGCGCAAAGGAGTACATAAAATCAAGTTGAATTCAAGAACCTTCCACATTGCATTCACTTTTGAACAGCGTTTAGCATTGTATAGCTATGAAACTGTGGAGAAGCATTATGAGCAACTGGGTATATTGCTTAGTGTAACTTCACCAAATTCAGTAGCACCCACATAATATCTGCTGCTGACAACTCGATATCATTTGGAAAGTAAATTATAAGTGGTTACATGAAGAGAGCACACAGTAATTTTGGAGAAAATTCAATAGTCCACTCCTTTCAGCTGAAAGCTCTACTGACTATTCTGTGCATTTTTTATTATGTACGTGCATAACTATTTAGAGTGAATTGTAATTGAATAGAAACACAATGAATAATACCCACAGAATTGGACTAGATAAACTGATGTTGAATTCAAGAACCAACTACAGTGCATTTAATTTTAAACAGCCTTTAGGTTTGTATTGCTTTGAAACACTGGAATAACATTATGATCAACGGCTGATACTGCTTAGTGTAACTTTACCAAATTCAGTAGCACACACATAAAACTTGCTGCAGACTACTCGATATTATATGGAATGTCTATTATAAATGGTTACATGAAGTGTGCAAATAGTAATTTTGGGGAAAATCCAATAGTACACTCGTTTCAGCTGAATGCATTACTTACTATTCTGTGCATTTGCTGTTATGTACATGTGCATTACTATTTAGAGTGAATTGTAATTGAAGAGAAACACAATGAATAATACCCACCGCAATGGACTAGATAAACTGACGTTGAATTCAAGAACCTACTACAGTGCATTCAATGTTAAACAGCCTTTAGCTTTGTATTGCTTTGAAACACTGGAAGGACATTATGATCCACTGGTGATATTGTTTTTTGTAACTTTATCAAATTCAGTAACACACACATAAAACTTGCTGCAGACGACTCGATATCATATGGGATGTCTATTATCAATGGTTACATGAAGTGAGCAAATAGGAATTTTGCGGAAAATCCAATAGTACACTCGTTTCAGCTGAATGCATTACTTACTATTCTCTGCATTTTCTGTTATGTACGTGTGCATAACTATTCATAGTGAATTGTAATTTGAATAGAAACAGAATGAAAAATAATCAGCGCAAAGGAGTACATAAAACCAAGTTGAATTCAAGAACCTTCCACATTGCATTCACTTTTGAACAGCCTTTAGCATTGTATAGCTATGAAACTCTGGAGAAGCATTATGAGCAACTGGGTATATTGCTTAGTGTAACTTCACCAAATTCAGTAGCACCCACATAATATCTGCTGCTGACAGCTCGATAACATTTGGAAAGTAATTTATAAGTGGTTACATGAAGAGAGCACATAGTAATTTTGTAGAAAATTCAATAGTCCACTCCTTTCAGCTGAAAGCTTTACTGAGTATTCTGTGCATTTTTTATTATGTACATGTGCATAACTATTTAGAGTGAATTGTAATTGAATAGAAACACAATGAATAATACTCACAGCAATGGACTAGATAAACTGATGTTGAATTCAAGAACCAACTACAGTGCATTTAATCTTAAACAGCCTTTAGCTTTGTATTGCTTTGAAACACTGGAATAACATTATGATCAACGGGTGATACTGCTTAGTGTAACTTTACCAAATTCAGTAGCACACACATAAAAGTTGCTACAGACGACTCGATATCATATGGGATGTCTATTATAAATGGTTACATGAAGTGAGCAAATAGGAATTTTGCGGAAAATCCAATAGTACACTCGTTTCAGCTGAATGCATTACTTACTATTCTCTGCATTTTCTGTTATGTACGTGTGCATAACTATTCATAGTGAATTGTAATTGAATAGAAACAGAATGAAAAATAATCGGCGCAAAGGAGTACATAAAATCAAGTTGAATTCAAGAACCTTCCACATTGCATTCACTTTTGAACAGCGTTTAGCATTGTATAGCTATGAAACTCTGGAGAAGCATTATGAGCAACTGGGTATATTGCTTAGTGTAACTTCACCAAATTCAGTAGCACCCACATAATATTTGCTGCTGACAACTCGATAACATTTGGAAAGTAATCTATAAGTGGTTACATGAAGAGAGCACATAGTAATTTTGTAGAAAATTCAATAGTCCACTCCTTTCAGCTGAAAGCTTTACTGACTATTCTGTGCATTTTTTATTATGTGCATGTGCATAACTATTTAGAGTGAATTGTAATTGAGTAGAAACTCAATGAATAATACTCACAGCAATGGACTAGATAAACTGAAGTTGAATTCAAGAACCAACTACAGTGCATTTAATTTTAAACAGCCTTTAGGTTTGTATTGCTTTGAAACACTGGAATAACATTATGATCAACGGCTGATACTGCTTAGTGTAACTTTACCACATTCAGTAGCACACACATAAAACTTGCTGCAGACTACTCGATATTATATGGAATGTCTATTATAAATGGTTACATGAAGTGTGCAAATAGTAATTTTGGGGAAAATCCAATAGTACACTCGTTTCAGCTGAATGCATTACTTACTATTCTGTGCATTTTCTGTTATGTACGTGTGCATAACTATTCATACTGAATTGTAATTGAATAGAAACAGAATGAAAAATAATCAGCGCAAAGGAGTACATAAAATCAAGTTGAATTCAAGAACCTTCCACATTGCATTCACTTTTGAACAGCGTTTAGCATTGTATAGCTATGAAACTGTGGAGAAGCATTATGAGCAACTGGGTATATTGCTTAGTGTAACTTCACCAAATTCAGTAGCACCCACATAATATCTGCTGCTGACAACTCGATATCATTTGGAAAGTAAATTATAAGTGGTTACATGAAGAGAGCACACAGTAATTTTGGAGAAAATTCAATAGTCCACTCCTTTCAGCTGAAAGCTCTACTGACTATTCTGTGCATTTTTTATTATGTACGTGCATAACTATTTAGAGTGAATTGTAATTGAATAGAAACACAATGAATAATACCCACAGAATTGGACTAGATAAACTGATGTTGAATTCAAGAATCTACTACAGTGCATTCAATGTTAAACAGCCTTTAGCTTTTTATTGCTTTGAAACACTGGAAAAACATTATGATCCACTGGTGATATTGCTTTGTGTAACTTTATCAAATTCAGTAGCACACACATAAAACTTGCTGCAGACTACTCGATATCATATGGGATGTCTATTATAAATGGTTACATGAAGTGAGCAAATAGTAATTTTGGGGAAAATCCAATAGTACACTCGTTTCAGCTGAATGCATCACTTACTATTCTGTGCATTTTCTGTTATGTACATGTACATAACTATTTAGAGTGAATTGTAATTGAATAGAAACACAATGAATAATACCCACCGCAATGGACTAGATAAACTGACGTTGAATTCAAGAACCTACTACAGTGCATTCAATGTTAAACAGCCTTTAGCTTTGTATTGCTTTGAAACACTGGAATAACATTATGATCCACTGGTGATATTGTTTTGTGTAACTTTATCAAATTCAGTAACACACACATAAAACTTGCTGCAGACGACTCGATATCATATGGGATGTCCATTATCAATGGTTACATGAAGTGAGCAAATAGGAATTTTGCGGAAAATCCAATAGTACACTCGTTTCAGCTGAATGCATTACTTACTATTCTGTGCATTTTCTGTTATGTACATGTACATTACTATTTAGAGTGAATTGTAATTGAATAGAAACACAATGAATAATACCCACCGCAATGGACTAGATAAACTGACGTTGAATTCAAGAACCTACTACAGTGCATTCAATGTTAAACAGCCTTTAGCTTTGTATTGCTTTGAAACACTGGAATAACATTATGATCCACTGGTGATATTGTTTTGTGTAACTTTATCAAATTCAGTAACACACACATAAAACTTGCTGCAGACGACTCGATATCATATGGGATGTCTATTATCAATGGTTACATGAAGTGAGCAAATAGGAATTTTGCGGAAAATCCAATAGTACACTCGTTTCAGCTGAATGCATTACTTACTATTCTCTGCATTTTCTGTTATGTACGTGTGCATAACTATTCATAGTGAATTGTAATTTGAATAGAAACAGAATGAAAAATAATCAGCGCAAAGGAGTACATAAAACCAAGTTGAATTCAAGAACCTTCCACATTGCATTCACTTTTGAACAGCCTTTAGCATTGTATAGCTATGTAACTCTGGAGAAGCATTATGAGCAACTGGGTATATTGCTTAGTGTAACTTCACCAAATTCAGTAGCACCCACATAATATCTGCTGCTGACAACTCGATAACATTTGGAAAGTAATTTATAAGTGGTTACATGAAGAGAGCACATAGCAATTTTGTAGAAAATTCAATAGTCCACTCCTTTCAGCTGAAAGCTTTACTGACTATTCTGTGCATTTTTTATTATGTGCATGTGCATAACTATTTAGAGTGAATTGTAATTGAATAGAAACTCAATGAATAATACTCACAGCAATGGACTAGATAAACTGAAGTTGAATTCAAGAACCAACTACAGTGCATTTAATTTTAAACAGCCTTTAGGTTTGTATTGCTTTGAAACACTGGAATAACATTATGATCAACGGCTGATACTGCTTAGTGTAACTTTACCAAATTCAGTAGCACACACATAAAACTTGCTGCAGACTACTCGATATTATATGGAATGTCTATTATAAATGGTTACATGAAGTGTGCAAATAGTAATTTTGGGGAAAATCCAATAGTACACTCGTTTCAGCTGAATGCATTACTTACTATTCTGTGCATTTTCTGTTATGTACGTGTGCATAACTATTCATAGTGAATTATAATTGAATAGAAACAGAATGAAAAATAATCAGCGCAAAGGAGTACATAAAATCAAGTTGAATTCAAGAACCTTCCACATTGCATTCACTTTTGAACAGCCTTTAGCATTGTATAGCTATGAAACTGTGGAGAAGCATTATGAGCAACTGGGTATATTGCTTAGTGTAACTTCACCAAATTCAGTAGCACCCACATAATATCTGCTGCTGACAACTCGATATCATTTGGAAAGTAAATTATAAGTGGTTACATGAAGAGAGCACACAGTAATTTTGGAGAAAATTCAATAGTCCACTCCTTTCAGCTGAAAGCTCTACTGACTATTCTGTGCATTTTTTATTATGTACGTGCATAACTATTTAGAGTGAATTGTAATTGAATAGAAACACAATGAATAATACCCACAGAATTGGACTAGATAAACTGATGTTGAATTCAAGAATCTACTACAGTGCATTCAATGTTAAACAGCCTTTAGCTTTTTATTGCTTTGAAACACTGGAAAAACATTATGATCCACTGGTGATATTGCTTTGTGTAACTTTATCAAATTCAGTAGCACACACATAAAACTTGCTGCAGACTACTCGATATCATATGGGATGTCTATTATAAATGGTTACATGAAGTGAGCAAATAGTAATTTTGGGGAAAATCCAATAGTACACTCGTTTCAGCTGAATGCATCACTTACTATTCTGTGCATTTTCTGTTATGTACATGTACATAACTATTTAGAGTGAATTGTAATTGAATAGAAACACAATGAATAATACCCACCGCAATGGACTAGATAAACTGACGTTGAATTCAAGAACCTACTACAGTGCATTCAATGTTAAACAGCCTTTAGCTTTGTATTGCTTTGAAACACTGGAATAACATTATGATCCACTGGTGATATTGTTTTGTGTAACTTTATCAAATTCAGTAACACACACATAAAACTTGCTGCAGACGACTCGATATCATATGGGATGTCCATTATCAATGGTTACATGAAGTGAGCAAATAGGAATTTTGCGGAAAATCCAATAGTACACTCGTTTCAGCTGAATGCATTACTTACTATTCTGTGCATTTTCTGTTATGTACATGTACATTACTATTTAGAGTGAATTGTAATTGAATAGAAACACAATGAATAATACCCACCGCAATGGACTAGATAAACTGACGTTGAATTCAAGAACCTACTACAGTGCATTCAATGTTAAACAGCCTTTAGCTTTGTATTGCTTTGAAACACTGGAATAACATTATGATCCACTGGTGATATTGTTTTGTGTAACTTTATCAAATTCAGTAACACACACATAAAACTTGCTGCAGACGACTCGATATCATATGGGATGTCTATTATCAATGGTTACATGAAGTGAGCAAATAGGAATTTTGCGGAAAATCCAATAGTACACTCGTTTCAGCTGAATGCATTACTTACTATTCTCTGCATTTTCTGTTATGTACGTGTGCATAACTATTCATAGTGAATTGTAATTTGAATAGAAACAGAATGAAAAATAATCAGCGCAAAGGAGTACATAAAACCAAGTTGAATTCAAGAACCTTCCACATTGCATTCACTTTTGAACAGCCTTTAGCATTGTATAGCTATGTAACTCTGGAGAAGCATTATGAGCAACTGGGTATATTGCTTAGTGTAACTTCACCAAATTCAGTAGCACCCACATAATATCTGCTGCTGACAACTCGATAACATTTGGAAAGTAATTTATAAGTGGTTACATGAAGAGAGCACATAGCAATTTTGTAGAAAATTCAATAGTCCACTCCTTTCAGCTGAAAGCTTTACTGACTATTCTGTGCATTTTTTATTATGTGCATGTGCATAACTATTTAGAGTGAATTGTAATTGAATAGAAACTCAATGAATAATACTCACAGCAATGGACTAGATAAACTGAAGTTGAATTCAAGAACCAACTACAGTGCATTTAATTTTAAACAGCCTTTAGGTTTGTATTGCTTTGAAACACTGGAATAACATTATGATCAACGGCTGATACTGCTTAGTGTAACTTTACCAAATTCAGTAGCACACACATAAAACTTGCTGCAGACTACTCGATATTATATGGAATGTCTATTATAAATGGTTACATGAAGTGTGCAAATAGTAATTTTGGGGAAAATCCAATAGTACACTCGTTTCAGCTGAATGCATTACTTACTATTCTGTGCATTTTCTGTTATGTACGTGTGCATAACTATTCATAGTGAATTATAATTGAATAGAAACAGAATGAAAAATAATCAGCGCAAAGGAGTACATAAAATCAAGTTGAATTCAAGAACCTTCCACATTGCATTCACTTTTGAACAGCGTTTAGCATTGTATAGCTATGAAACTCTGGAGAAGCATTATGAGCAACTGGGTATATTGCTTAGTGTAACTTCACCAAATTCAGTAGCACCCACATAATATCTGCTGCTGACAACTCGATAACATTTGGAAAGTAATTTATAAGTGGTTACATGAAGAGAGCACATAGTAATTTTGTAGAAAATTCAATAGTCCACTCCTTTCAGCTGAAAGCTTTACTGACTATTCTGTGCATTTTTTATTATGTGCATGTGCATAACTATTTAGAGTGAATTGTAATTGAATAGAAACTCAATGAATAATACTCACAGCAATGGACTAGATAAACTGAAGTTGAATTCAAGAACCAACTACAGTGCATTTAATTTTAAACAGCCTTTAGGTTTGTATTGCTTTGAAACACTGGAATAACATTATGATCAACGGCTGATACTGCTTATTGTAACTTTACCAAATTCAGTAGCACACACATAAAACTTGCTGCAGACTACTCGATATTATATGGAATGTCTACTATAAATGGTTACATGAAGTGTGCAAATAGTAATTTTGGGGAAAATCCAATAGTACACTCGTTTCAGCTGAATGCATTACTTACTATTCTGTGCATTTTCTGTTATGTACGTGTGCATAACTATTCATACTGAATTGTAATTGAATAGAAACAGAATGAAAAATAATCAGCGCAAAGGAGTACATAAAATCAAGTTGAATTCAAGAACCTTCCACATTGCATTCACTTTTGAACAGCCTTTAGCATTGTATAGCTATGAAACTGTGGAGAAGCATTATGAGCAACTGGGTATATTGCTTAGTGTAACTTCACCAAATTCAGTAGCACCCACATAATATCTGCTGCTGACAACTCGATATCATTTGGAAAGTAAATTATAAGTGGTTACATGAAGAGAGCACACAGTAATTTTGGAGAAAATTCAATAGTCCACTCCTTTCAGCTGAAAGCTCTACTGACTATTCTGTGCATTTTTTATTATGTACGTGCATAACTATTTAGAGTGAATTGTAATTGAATAGAAACACAATGAATAATACCCACAGAATTGGACTAGATAAACTGATGTTGAATTCAAGAATCTACTACAGTGCATTCAATGTTAAACAGCCTTTAGCTTTTTATTGCTTTGAAACACTGGAAAAACATTATGATCCACTGGTGATATTGCTTTGTGTAACTTTATCAAATTCAGTAGCACACACATAAAACTTGCTGCAGACTACTCGATATCATATGGGATGTCTATTATAAATGGTTACATGAAGTGAGCAAATAGTAATTTTGGGGAAAATCCAACAGTACACTCGTTTCAGCTGAATGCATCACTTACTATTCTGTGCATTTTCTGTTATGTACATGTACATAACTATTTAGAGTGAATTGTAATTGAATAGAAACACAATGAATAATACCCACCGCAATGGACTAGATAAACTGACGTTGAATTCAAGAACCTACTACAGTGCATTCAATGTTAAACAGCCTTTAGCTTTGTATTGCTTTGAAACAATGGAATAACATTATGATCCACTGGTGATATTGTTTTGTGTAACTTTATCAAATTCAGTAACACACACATAAAACTTGCTGCAGACGACTCGATATCATATGGGATGTCCATTATCAATGGTTACATGAAGTGAGCAAATAGTAATTTTGCGGAAAATCCAATAGTACACTCGTTTCAGCTGAAAGCTTTACTGAGTATTCTGTGCATTTTTTATTATGTACATGTGCAGAACTATTTAGAGTGAATTGTAATTGAATAGAAACACAATGAATAATACTCACAGCAATGGACTAGATAAACTGATGTTGAATTCAAGAACCAACTACAGTGCATTTAATTTTAAACAGCCTTTAGGTTTGTATTGCTTTGAAACACTGGAATAAAATTATGATCAACGGCTGATACTGCTTAGTGTAACTTTACCAAATTCAGTAGCACACACATAAAATTTGCTGCAGACTGTCTATTATAAATGGTTACATGAAGTGTGCAAATAGTAATTTTGGGGAAAATCCAATAGTACACTCGTTTCAGCTGAATGCATTACTTACTATTCTGTGCATTTGCTGTTATGTACATGTGCATTACTATTTAGAGTGAATTGTAATTGAAGAGAAACACAATGAATAATACCCACCGCAATGGACTAGATAAACTGACGTTGAATTCAAGAACCTACTACAGTGCATTCAATGTTAAACAGCCTTTAGCTTTGTATTGCTTTGAAACACTGGAAGGACATTATGATCCACTGGTGATATTGTTTTGTGTAACTTTATCAAATTCAGTAACACACACATAAAACTTGCTGCAGACGACTCGATATCATATGGGATGTCTATTTTAAATGGTTACATGAAGTGAGCAAATAGTAATTTTGGAGAAAATCCAATAGTACACTCGTTTCTGCTGAATGCATTACTTACTATTCTCTGCATTTTCTGTTATGTACATGTACATAACTATTTAGAGTGAATTGTAATTGAATAGAAACACAATGAATAATACCCACCGCAATGGACTAGATAAACTGACGTTGAATTCAAGAACCTACTACAGTGCATTCAATGTTAAACAGCCTTTAGCTTTGTATTGCTTTGAAACACTGGAATAACATTATGATCAACGGGTGATACTGCTTAGTGTAACTTTACCAAATTCAGTAGCACACACATAAAAGTTGCTACAGACGACTCGATATCATATGGGATGTCTATTATAAATGGTTACATGAAGTGAGCAAATAGGAATTTTGCGGAAAATCCAATAGTACACTCGTTTCAGCTGAATGCATTACTTACTATTCTCTGCATTTTCTGTTATGTACGTGTGCATAACTATTCATAGTGAATTGTAATTGAATAGAAACAGAATGAAAAATAATCGGCGCAAAGGAGTACATAAAATCAAGTTGAATTCAAGAACCTTCCACGTTGCATTCACTTTTGAACAGCGTTTAGCATTGTATAGCTATGAAACTCTGGAGAAGCATTATGAGCAACTGGGTATATTGCTTAGTGTAACTTCACCAAATTCAGTAGCACCCACATAATATCTGCTGCTGACAACTCGATAACATTTGGAAAGTAATCTATAAGTGGTTACATGAAGAGAGCACATAGTAATTTTGTCGAAAATTCAATAGTCCACTCCTTTCAGCTGAAAGCTTTACTGACTATTCTGTGCATTTTTTATTATGTGCATGTGCATACCTATTTAGAGTGAATTGTAATTGAATAGAAACTCAATGAATAATACTCACAGCAATGGACTAGATAAACTGAAGTTGAATTCAAGAACCAACTACAGTGCATTTAATTTTAAACAGCCTTTAGGTTTGTATTGCTTTGAAACACTGGAATAACATTATGATCAACGGCTGATACTGCTTAGTGTAACTTTACCACATTCAGTAGCACACACATAAAACTTGCTGCAGACTACTCGATATTATATGGAAT
The DNA here is from genome assembly GCF_030144855.1 of Hypanus sabinus. Lineage (NCBI taxonomy): Eukaryota > Metazoa > Chordata > Chondrichthyes > Myliobatiformes > Dasyatidae > Hypanus > Hypanus sabinus. The sequence continues at coordinate 122,755,916 of NC_082711.1, read as the reverse complement.
GTCTATTATAAATGGTTACATGAAGTGTGCAAATAGTAATTTTGGGGAAAATCCAATAGTACACTCGTTTCAGCTGAATGCATTACTTACTATTCTGTGCATTTTCTGTTATGTACGTGTGCATAACTATTCATACTGAATTGTAATTGAATAGAAACAGAATGAAAAATAATCAGCGCAAAGGAGTACATAAAATCAAGTTGAATTCAAGAACCTTCCACATTGCATTCACTTTTGAACAGCGTTTAGCATTGTATAGCTATGAAACTGTGGAGAAGCATTATGAGCAACAGGGTATATTGCTTAGTGTAACTTCACCAAATTCAGTAGCACCCACATAATATCTGCTGCTGACAACTCGATATCATTTGGAAAGTAAATTATAAGTGGTTACATGCACACAGTAATTTTGGAGAAAATTCAATAGTCCACTCCTGTCAGCTGAAAGCTTTACTGAGTATTCTGTGCATTTTTTATTATGTACATGTGCAGAACTATTTAGAGTGAATTGTAATTGAATAGAAACACAATGAATAATACTCACAGCAATGGACTAGATAAACTGATGTTGAATTCAAGAACCAACTACAGTGCATTTAATTTTAAACAGCCTTTAGGTTTGTATTGCTTTGAAACACTGGAATAACATTATGATCAACGGCTGATACTGCTTAGTGTAACTTTACCAAATTCAGTAGCACACACATAAAACGTTCTGCAGACTACTCGATATTATATGGAATGTCTATTATAAATGGTTACATGAAGTGTGCAAATAGTAATTTTGGGGAAAATCCAATAGTACACTCGTTTCAGCTGAATGCATTACTTACTATTCTGTGCATTTGCTATTATGTACATGTGCATTACTATTTAGAGTGAATTGTAATTGAAGAGAAACACAATGAATAATACCCACAGCAATGGACTAGATAAACTGATGTTGAATTCAAGAACCTACTACAGTGCATTCAATGTTAAACAGACTTTAGCTTTGTATTGCTTTGAAACACTGGAATAACATTATGAGCCACTGGTGATACTGCTTTGTGTTACTTTATCAAATTCAGTAGCACGCACATAAAACTTGCTGCAAACTACTCGATATCATCTGGAAAGTCTATTATAAATGGTTACATGAAGTGAGCAAATAGTAATTTTGGGGAAAATCCAATAGTACACTCGTTTCAGCTGAATGCATCACTTACTATTCTGTGCATTTTCTGTTATGTACATGTACATAACTATTTAGAGTGAATTGTAATTGAATAGAAACACAATGAATAATACCCACCGCAATGGACTAGATAAACTGACGTTGAATTCAAGAACCTACTACAGTGCATTCAATGTTAAACAGCCTTTAGCTTTGTATTGCTTTGAAACACTGGAAGGACATTATGATCCACTGGTGATATTGTTTTGTGTAACTTTATCAAATTCAGTAACACACACATAAAACTTGCTGCAGACAACTCGATATCATATGGGATGTCTATTATAAATGGTTACATGAAGTGAGCAAATAGTAATTTTGGGGAAAATCCAATAGTACACTCGTTTCTGCTGAATGCATCACTTACTATTCTGTGCATTTTCTGTTATGTACATGTACATAACTATTTAGAGTGAATTGTAATTGAATAGAAACACAATGAATAATACCCACCGCAATGGACTAGATAAACTGATGTTGAATTCAAGAACCTACTACAGTGCATTTAATTTTAAACAGCCTTTAGCTTTGTATTGCTTTGAAACACTGGAATAACATTATGATCAACGGGTGATACTGCTTAGTGTAACTTTAACAAATTCAGTAGCACACACATAAAAGTTGCTACAGACGACTCGATATCATATGGGATGTCTATTATAAATGGTTACATGAAGTGAGCAAATAGGAATTTTGCGGAAAATCCAATAGTACACTCGTTTCAGCTGAATGCATTACTTACTATTCTCTGCATTTTCTGTTATGTACGTGTGCATAACTATTCATAGTGAATTGTAATTGAATAGAAACAGAATGAAAAATAATCGGCGCAAAGGAGTACATAAAATCAAGTTGAATTCAAGAACCTTCCACATTGCATTCACATTTGAACAGCGTTTAGCATTGTATAGCTATGAAACTCTGGAGAAGCATTATGAGCAACTGGGTATATTGCTTAGTGTAACTTCACCAAATTCAGTAGCACCCACATAATATCTGCTGCTGACAACTCGATAACATTTGGAAAGTAATCTATAAGTGGTTACATGAAGAGAGCACATAGTAATTTTGTAGAAAATTCAATAGTCCACTCCTTTCAGCTGAAAGCTTTACTGACTATTCTGTGCATTTTTTATTATGTGCATGTGCATAACTATTTAAAGTGAATTGTAATTGAATAGAAACTCAATGAATAATACTCACAGCAATGGACTAGATAAACTGAAGTTGAATTCAAGAACCAACTACAGTGCATTTAATTTTAAACAGCCTTTAGGTTTGTATTGCTTTGAAACACTGGAATAACATTATGATCAACGGCTGATACTGCTTAGTGTAACTTTACCACATTCAGTAGCACACACATAAAACTTGCTGCAGACTACTCGATATTATATGGAATGTCTATTATAAATGGTTACATGAAGTGTGCAAATAGTAATTTTGGGGAAAATCCAATAGTACACTCGTTTCAGCTGAATGCATTACTTACTATTCTGTGCATTTTCTGTTATGTACGTGTGCATAACTATTCATACTGAATTGTAATTGAATAGAAACAGAATGAAAAATAATCAGCGCAAAGGAGTACATAAAATCAAGTTGAATTCAAGAACCTTCCACATCGCATTCACTTTTGAACAGCCTTTAGCATTGTATAGCTATGAAACTGTGGAGAAGCATTATGAGCAACTGGGTATATTGCTTAGTGTAATTCACCAAATTCAGTAGCACCCACATAATATCTGCTGCTGACAACTCGATATCATTTGGAAAGTAAATTATAAGTGGTTACATGAAGAGAGCACACAGTAATTTTGGAGAAAATTCAATAGTCCACTCCTTTCAGCTGAAAGCTTTACTGACTATTCTGTGCATTTTTTATTATGTACGTACATAACTATTTAGAGTGAATTGTAATTGAATAGAAACACAATGAATAATACCCACCGCAATGGACTAGATAAACTGACGTTGAATTCAAGAACCTACTACAGTGCATTCAATGTTAAACAGCCTTTAGCTTTGTATTGCTTTGAAACACTGGAATAACATTATGATCCACTGGTGATATTGTTTTGTGTAACTTTATCAACTTCAGTAACACACACATTAAACTTGCTGCAGACGACTCGATATCATATGGGATGTCTATTATCAATGGTTACATGAAGTGAGCAAATAGGAATTTTGCGGAAAATCCAATAGTACACTCGTTTCAGCTGAATGCATTACTTACTATTCTCTGCATTTTCTGTTATGTACGTGTGCATAACTATTCATAGTGAATTGTAATTGAATAGAAACAGAATGAAAAATAATCAGCGCAAAGGAGTACATAAAACCAAGTTGAATTCAAGAACCTTCCACATTGCATTCACTTTTGAACAGCCTTTAGCATTGTATAGCTATGAAACTCTGGAGAAGCATTATGAGCAACTGGGTATATTGCTTAGTGTAACTTCACCAAATTCAGTAGCACCCACATAATATCTGCTGCTGACAGCTCGATAACATTTGGAAAGTAATTTATAAGTTGTTACATGAAGAGAGCACATAGTAATTTTGTAGAAAATTCAATAGTCCACTCCTTTCAGCTGAAAGCTTTACTGAGTATTCTGTGCATTTTTTATTATGTACATGTGCAGAACTATTTAGAGTGAATTGTAATTGAATAGAAACACAATGAATAATACTCACAGCAATGGACTAGATAAACTGATGTTGAATTCAAGAACCAACTACAGTGCATTTAATTTTAAACAGCCTTTAGCTTTGTATTGCTTTGAAACACTGGAATAACATTATGATCAACGGCTGATACTGCTTAGTGTAACTTTACCAAATTCAGTAGCACACACATAAAAGTTGCTACAGACGACTCGATATCATATGGGATGTCTATTATAAATGGTTACATGAAGTGAGCAAATAGGAATTTTGCGGAAAATCCAATAGTACACTCGTTTCAGCTGAATGCATTACTTACTATTCTCCGCATTTTCTGTTATGTACGTGTGCATAACTATTCATAGTGAATTGTAATTGAATAGAAACAGAATGAAAAATAATCGGCGCAAAGGAGTACATAAAATCAAGTTGAATTCAAGAACCTTCCACATTGCTTTCACTTTTGAACAGCGTTTAGCATTGTATAGCTATGAAACTCTGGAGAAGCATTATGAGCAACTGGGTATATTGCTTAGTGTAACTTCACCAAATTCAGTAGCACCCACATAATATCTGCTGCTGACAACTCGATAACATTTGGAAAGTAATTTATAAGTGGTTACATGAAGAGAGCACATAGTAATTTTGTAGAAAATTCAATAGTCCACTCCTTTCAGCTGAAAGCTTTACTGACTATTCTGTGCATTTTTTATTATTTGCATGTGCATAACTATTTAGAGTGAATTGTAATTGAATAGAAACTCAATGAATAATACTCACAGCAATGGACTAGATAAACTGAAGTTGAATTCAAGAACCAACTACAGTGCATTTAATTTTAAACAGCCTTTAGCTTTGTATTGCTTTGAAACACTGGAATAACATTATGATCAACGGCTGATACTGCTTAGTGTAACTTTACCAAATTCAGTAGCACACACATAAAACTTGCTGCAGACTACTCGATATTATATGGAATGTCTATTATAAATGGTTACATGAAGTGTGCAAATAGTAATTTTGGGGAAAATCCAATAGTACACTCGTTTCAGCTGAATGCATTAGTTACTATTCTGTGCATTTTCTGTTATGTACGTGTGCATAACTATTCATACTGAATTGTAATTGAATAGAAACAGAATGAAAAATAATCAGCGCAAAGGAGTACATAAAATCAAGTTGAATTCAAGAACCTTCCACATTGCATTCACTTTTGAACAGCCTTTAGCATTGTATAGCTATGAAACTGTGGAAAAGCATTATGAGCAACTGGGTATATTGCTTAGTGTAACTTCACCAAATTCAGTAGCAACCACATAATATCTGCTGCTGACAACTCGATATCATTTGGAAAGTAAATTATAAGTGGTTACATGAAGAGAGCACACAGTAATTTTGGAGAAAATTCAATAGTCCACTCCTTTCAGCTGAAAGCTCTACTGACTATTCTGTGCATTTTTTATTATGTACGTGCATAACTATTTAGAGTGAATTGTAATTGAATAGAAACACAATGAATAATACCCACCGCAATGGACTAGATAACCTGACGTTGAATTCAAGAACCTACTACAGTGCATTCAATGTTAAACAGCCTTTAGCTTTGTATTGCTTTGAAACACTGGAATAACATTATGATCCACTGGTGATATTGTTTTGTGTAACTTTATCAAATTCAGTAACACACACATAAAACTTGCTGCAGACGACTCGATATCATATGGGATGTCCATTATCAATGGTTACATGAAGTGAGCAAATAGGAATTTTGCGGAAAATCCAATAGTACACTCGTTTCAGCTGAATGCATTACTTACTATTCTCTGCATTTTCTGTTATGTACGTGTGCATAACTATTCATAGTGAATTGTACTTGAATAGAAACAGAATGAAAAATAATCAGCGCAAAGGAGTACATAAAATCGTTGAATTCAAGAACCTTCCACATTGCATTCACTTTTGAACAGCCTTTAGCATTGTATAGCTATGAAACTCTGGAGAAGCATTATGAGCAACTGGGTATATTGCTTAGTGTAACTTCACCAAATTCAGTAGCACCCACATAATATCTGCTGCTGACAGCTCGATAACATTTGGAAAGTAATTTATAAGTGGTTACATGAAGAGAGCACATAGTAATTTTGTAGAAAATTCAATAGTCCACTCCTTTCAGCTGAAAGCTTTACTGACTATTCTGTGCATTTTTTATTATGTGCATGTGCATAACTATTTAGAGTGAATTGTAATTGAATAGAAACTCAATGAATAATACTCACAACAATGGACTAGATAAACTGAAGTTGAATTCAAGAACCAACTACAGTGCATTTAATTTTAAACAGCCTTTAGGTTTGTATTGCTTTGAAACACTGGAATAACATTATGATCAACGGCTGATACTGCTTAGTGTAACTTTACCAAATTCAGTAGCACACACATAAAACTTGCTGCAGACTACTCGATATTATATGGAATGTCTATTATAAATGGTTACATGAAGTGTGCAAATAGTAATTTTGGGGAAAATCCAATAGTACACTCGTTTCAGCTGAATGCATTACTTACTATTCTGTGCATTTGCTGTTATGTACATGTGCATTACTATTTAGAGTGAATTGTAATTGAAGAGAAACACAATGAATAATACCCACAGCAATGGACTAGATAAACTGATGTTGAATTCAAGAACCTACTACAGTGCATTCAATGTTAAACAGCCTTTAGCTTTGTATTGCTTTGAAACACTGGAATAACATTATGATCCACTGGTGATATTGTTTTGTGTAACTTTATCAAATTCAGTAACACACACATAAAACTTGCTGCAGACGACTCGATATCATATGGGATGTCTATTATAAATGGTTACAGGAAGAGTGCAAATAGTAATTTTGGGGGAAATCCAATAGTACACTCGTTTCAGCTGAATGCATCACTTACTATTCTGTGCATTTTCTTTTATGTACATGTACATAACTATTTAGAGTGAATTGTAATTGAATAGAAACACAATGAATAATACCCACCGCAATGGACTAGATAAACTGACGTTGAATTCAAGAACCTACTACAGTGCATTCAATGTTAAACAGCCTTTAGCTTTGTATTGCTTTGAAACACTGGAAGAACATTATGATCCACTGGTGATATTGTTTTGTGTAACTTTATCAAATTCAGTAACACACACATAAAACTTGCTGCAGACGACTCGATATCATATGGGATGTCTATTATAAATGGTTACATGAAGTGAGCAAATAGTAATTTTGGGGAAAATCCAATAGTACACTCGTTTCTGCTGAATGCATCACTTACTATTCTGTGCATTTTCTGTTATGTACATGTACATAACTATTTAGAGTGAATTGTAATTGAATAGAAACACAATGAATAATACCCACCGCAATGGACTAGATAAACTGACGTTGAATTCAAGAACCTACTACAGTGCATTCAATGTTAAACAGCCTTTAGCTTTGTATTGCTTTGAAACACTGGAATAACATTATGATCCACTGGTGATATTGTTTTGTGTAACTTTATCAAATTCAGTAACACACACATAAAACTTGCTGCAGACGACTCGATATCATATGGGATGTCTATTATCAATGGTTACATGAAGTGAGCAAATAGGAATTTTGCGGAAAATCCAATAGTACACACGTTTCAGCTGAATGCATGACTTACTATTCTCTGCATTTTCTGTTATGTACGTGTGCATAACTATTCATAGTGAATTGTAATTTGAATAGAAACAGAATGAAAAATAATCAGCGCAAAGGAGTACATAAAACCAAGTTGAATTCAAGAACCTTCCACATTGCATTCACTTTTGAACAGCCTTTAGCATTATATAGCTATGTAACTCTGGAGAAGCATTATGAGCAACTGGGTATATTGCTTAGTGTAACTTCACCAAATTCAGTAGCACCCACATAATATCTGCTGCTGACAACTCGATATCATTTGGAAAGTAAATTATAAGTGGTTACATGAAGAGAGCACACAGTAATTTTGGAGAAAATTCAATAGTCCACTCCTGTCAGCTGAAAGCTTTACTGAGTATTCTGTGCATTTTTTATTATGTACATGTGCAGAACTATTTAGAGTGAATTGTAATTGAATAGAAACACAATGAATAATACTCACAGCAATGGACTAGATAAACTGATGTTGAATTCAAGAACCAACTACAGTGCATTTAATTTTAAACAGCCTTTAGCTTTGTATTGCTTTGAAACACTGGAATAACATTATGATCAACGGCTGATACTGCTTAGTGTAACTTTACCAAATTCAGTAGCACACACATAAAACGTTCTGCAGACTACTCGATATTATATGGAATGTCTATTATAAATGGTTACATGAAGTGTGCAAATAGTAATTTTGGGGAAAATCCAATAGTACACTCGTTTCAGCTGAATGCATTACTTACTATTCTGTGCATTTGCTGTTATGTACATGTGCATTACTATTTAGAGTGAATTGTAATTGAAGAGAAACACAATGAATAATACCCACAGCAATGGACTAGATAAACTGATGTTGAATTCAAGAACCTACTACAGTGCATTCAATGTTAAACAGACTTTAGCTTTGTATTGCTTTGAAACACTGGAATAACATTATGAGCCACTGGTGATACTGCTTTGTGTTACTTTATCAAATTCAGTAGCACGCACATAAAACTTGCTGCAGACTACTCGATATTATATGGAATGTCTATTATAAATGGTTACATGAAGTGTGCAAATAGTAATTTTGGGGAAAATCCAATAGTACACTCGTTTCAGCTGAATGCATTACTTACTATTCTGTGCATTTTCTGTTATGTACATGTGCATTACTATTTAGAGTGAATTGTAATTGAATAGAAACACAATGAATAATACCCACAGAATTGGACTAGATAAACTGATGTTGAATTCAAGAATCTACTACAGTGCATTCAATGTTAAACATCCTTTAGCTTTTTATTGCTTTGAAACACTGGAAATACATTATGATCCACTGGTGATATTGCTTTGTGTAACTTTATCAAATTCAGTAGCACACACATAAAACTTGCTGCAGACTACTCGATATCATATGGGATGTCTATTATAAATGGTTACATGAAGTGAGCAAATAGTGATTTTGGGGAAAATCCAATAGTACACTCGTTTCAGCTGAATGCATCACTTACTATTCTGTGCATTTTCTGTTATGTACATGTACATAACTATTTAGAGTGAATTGTAATTGAATAGAAACACAATGAATAATACTCACAGCAATGGACTAGATAAACTGATGTTGAATTCAAGAACCAACTACAGTGCATTTAATTTTAAACAGCCTTTAGGTTTGTATTGCTTTGAAACACTGGAATAACATTATGATCAACGGCTGATACTGCTTAGTGTAACTTTACCAAATTCAGTAGCACACACATAAAACGTTCTGCAGACTACTCGATATTATATGGAATGTCTATTATAAATGGTTACATGAAGTGTGCAAATAGTAATTTTGGGGAAAATCCAATAGTACACTCGTTTCAGCTGAATGCATTACTTACTATTCTGTGCATTTGCTGTTATGTACATGTGCATTACTATTTAGAGTGAATTGTAATTGAAGAGAAACACAATGAATAATACCCACAGCAATGGACTAGATAAACTGATGTTGAATTCAAGAACCTACTACAGTGCATTCAATGTTAAACAGACTTTAGCTTTGTATTGCTTTGAAACACTGGAATAACATTATGAGCCACTGGTGATACTGCTTTGTGTTACTTTATCAAATTCAGTAGCACGCACATAAAACTTGCTGCAAACTACTCGATATCATCTGGAAAGTCTATTATAAATGGTTACATGAAGTGAGCAAATAGTAATTTTGGGGAAAATCCAATAGTACACTCGTTTCAGCTGAATGCATCACTTACTATTCTGTGCATTTTCTGTTATGTACATGTACATAACTATTTAGAGTGAATTGTAATTGAATAGAAACACAGTGAATAATACCCACCGCAATGGACTAGATAAACTGACGTTGAATTCAAGAACCTACTACAGTGCATTCAATGTTAAACAGCCTTTAGCTTTGTATTGCTTTGAAACACTGGAATAACATTATGATCCACTGGTGATATTGTTTTGTGTAACTTTATCAAATTCAGTAGCACACACATAAAACTTGCTGCAGACGACTCGATATCATATGGGATGTCTATTATAAATGGTTACATGAAGTGTGCAAATAGTAATTTTGGGGAAAATCCAATAGTACACTCGTTTCAGCTGAATGCATTACTTACTATTCTGTGCATTTGCTGTTATGTACATGTGCATTACTATTTAGAGTGAATTGTAATTGAAGAGAAACACAATGAATAATACCCACAGCAATGGACTAGATAAACTGATGTTGAATTCAAGAACCTACTACAGTGCATTCAATGTTAAACAGACTTTAGCTTTGTATTGCTTTGAAACACTGGAATAACATTATGAGCCACTGGTGATACTGCTTTGTGTTACTTTATCAAATTCAGTAGCACGCACATAAAACTTGCTGCAGACTACTCGATATTATATGGAATGTCTATTATAAATGGTTACATGAAGTGTGCAAATAGTAATTTTGGGGAAAATCCAATAGTACACTCGTTTCAGCTGAATGCATTACTTACTATTCTGTGCATTTTCTGTTATGTACGTGTGCATAACTATTCATACTGAATTGTAATTGAATAGAAACAGAATGAAAAATAATCAGCGCAAAGGAGTACATAAAATCAAGTTGAATTCAAGAACCTTCCACATTGCATTCACTTTTGAACAGCCTTTAGCATTGTATAGCTATGAAACTGTGGAGAAGCATTATGAGCAACTGGGTATATTGCTTAGTGTAACTTCACCAAATTCAGTAGCACCCACATAATATCTGCTGCTGACAACTCGATATCATTTGGAAAGTAAATTATAAGTGGTTACATGAAGAGAGCACACAGTAATTTTGGAGAAAATTCAATAGTCCACTCCTTTCAGCTGAAAGCTCTACTGACTATTCTGTGCATTTTTTATTATGTACGTGCATAACTATTTAGAGTGAATTGTAATTGAATAGAAACACAATGAATAATACCCACAGAATTGGACTAGATAAACTGATGTTGAATTCAAGAATCTACTACAGTGCATTCAATGTTAAACATCCTTTAGCTTTTTATTGCTTTGAAACACTGGAAATACATTATGATCCACTGGTGATATTGCTTTGTGTAACTTTATCAAATTCAGTAGCACACACATAAAACTTGCTGCAGACTACTCGATATCATATCGGATGTCTATTATAAATGGTTACATGAAGTGAGCAAATAGTAATTTTGGGGAAAATCCAATAGTACACTCGTTTCAGCTGAATGCATCACTTACTATTCTGTGCAAATTCTGTTATGTACATGTACATAACTATTTAGAGTGAATTGTAATTGAATAGAAACACAATGAATAATACTCACAGCAATGGACTAGATAAACTGATGTTGAATTCAAGAACCAACTACAGTGCATTTAATTTTAAACAGCCTTTAGGTTTGTATTGCTTTGAAACACTGGAATAACATTATGATCAACGGCTGATACTGCTTAGTGTAACTTTACCAAATTCAGTAGCACACACATAAAACGTTCTGCAGACTACTCGATATTATATGGAATGTCTATTATAAATGGTTACATGAAGTGTGCAAATAGTAATTTTGGGGAAAATCCAATAGTACACTCGTTTCAGCTGAATGCATTACTTACTATTCTGTGCATTTGCTGTTATGTACATGTGCATTACTATTTAGAGTGAATTGTAATTGAAGAGAAACACAATGAATAATACCCACAGCAATGGACTAGATAAACTGATGTTGAATTCAAGAACCTACTACAGTGCATTCAATGTTAAACAGACTTTAGCTTTGTATTGCTTTGAAACACTGGAATAACATTATGAGCCACTGGTGATACTGCTTTGTGTTACTTTATCAAATTCAGTAGCACGCACATAAAACTTGCTGCAAACTACTCGATATCATCTGGAAAGTCTATTATAAATGGTTACATGAAGTGAGCAAATAGTAATTTTGGGGAAAATCCAATAGTACACTCGTTTCAGCTGAATGCATCACTTACTATTCTGTGCATTTTCTGTTATGTACATGTACATAACTATTTAGAGTGAATTGTAATTGAATAGAAACACAATGAATAATACCCACCGCAATGGACTAGATAAACTGACGTTGAATTCAAGAACCTACTACAGTGCATTCAATGTTAAACAGCCTTTAGCTTTGTATTGCTTTGAAACACTGGAAGAACATTATGATCCGCTGGTGATATTGTTTTGTGTAACTTTATCAAATTCAGTAACACACACATAAAACTTGCTGCAGACGACTCGATATCATATGGGATGTCTATTATCAATGGTTACATGAAGTGAGCAAATAGGAATTTTGCGGAAAATCCAATAGTACACTCGTTTCAGCTGAATGCATTACTTACTATTCTCTGCATTTTCTGTTATGTACGTGTGCATAACTATTCATAGTGAATTGTAATTTGAATAGAAACAGAATGAAAAATAATCAGCGCAAAGGAGTACATAAAACCAAGTTGAATTCAAGAACCTTCCACATTGCATTCACTTTTGAACAGCCTTTAGCATTATATAGCTATGTAACTCTGGAGAAGCATTATGAGCAACTGGGTATATTGCTTAGTGTAACTTCACCAAATTCAGTAGCACCCATATAATATCTGCTGCTGACAGCTCGATAACATTTGGAAAGTAATTTATAAGTTGTTACATGAAGAGAGCACATAGTAATTTTGTAGAAAATTCAATAGTCCACTCCTTTCAGCTGAAAGCTTTACTGAGTATTCTGTGCATTTTTTATTATGTACATGTGCAGAACTATTTAGAGTGAATTGTAATTGAATAGAAACACAATGAATAATACTCACAGCAATGGACTAGATAAACTGATGTTGAATTCAAGAACCAACTACAGTGCATTTAATTTTAAACAGCCTTTAGCTTTGTATTGCTTTGAAACACTGGAATAAGATTATGATCAACGGGTGATACTCCTTAGTGTAACTTTACCAAATTCAGTAGCACACACATAAAAGTTGCTACAGACGACTCGATATCATATGGGATGTCTATTATAAATGGTTACATGAAGTGAGCAAATAGGAATTTTGCGGAAAATCCAATAGTACACTCGTTTCAGCTGAATGCATTACTTACTATTCTCTGCATTTTCTGTTATGTACGTGTGCATAACTATTCATAGTGAATTGTAATTGAATAGAAACAGAATGAAAAATAATCTGCGCAAAGGAGTACATAAAATCAAGTTGAATTCAAGAACCTTCCACATTGCATTCACTTTTGAACAGCCTTTAGCATTGTATAGCTATGAAACTCTGGAGAAGCATTATGAGCAACTGGGTATATTGCTTAGTGTAACCACCAAATTCAGTAGCACCCACATAATATCTGCTGCTGACAACTCGATAACATTTGGAAAGTAATCTATAGGTGGTTACATGAAGAGAGCACATAGTAATTTTGTAGAAAATTCAATAGTCCACTCCTGTCAGCTGAAAGCTTTACTGAGTATTCTGTGCATTTTTTATTATGTACATGTGCAGAACTATTTAGAGTGAATTGTAATTGAATAGAAACACAATGAATAATACTCACAGCAATGGACTAGATAAACTGAAGTTGAATTCAAGAACCAACTACAGTGCATTTAATTTTAAACAGCCTTTAGGTTTGTATTGCTTTGAAACACTGGAATAACATTATGATCAACGGCTGATACTGCTTAGTGTAACTTTACCAAATTCAGTAGCACACACATAAAACGTTCTGCAGACTACTCGATATTATATGGAATGTCTATTATAAATGGTTACATGAAGTGAGCAAATAGGAATTTTGGGGAAAATCTAATAGTACACTCGTTTCAGCTGAATGCATTACTTACTATTCTCTGCATTTTCTGTTATGTACGTGTGCATAACTATTCATAGTGAATTGTAATTGAATAGAAACAGAATGAAAAATAATCTGCGCAAAGGAGTACATAAAATCAAGTTGAATTCAAGAACCTTCCACATTGCATTCACTTTTGAACAGCGTTTAGCATTGTATAGCTATGAAACTCTGGAGAAGCATTATGAGCAACTGGGTATATTGCTTAGTGTAACTTCACCAAATTCAGTAGCACCCACATAATATCTGCTGCTGACAACTCGATAACATTTGGAAAGTAATTTATAAGTGGTTACATGAAGAGAGCACATAGTAATTTTGTAGAAAATTCAATAGTCCACTCCTTTCAGCTGAAAGCTTTACTGACTATTCTGTGCATTTTTTATTATGTGCATGTGCATAACTATTTAGAGTGAATTGTAATTGAATAGAAACTCTATGAATAATACTCACAGCAATGGACTAGATAAACTGAAGTTGAATTCAAGAACCAACTACAGTGCATTTAATTTTAAACAGCCTTTAGGTTTGTATTGCTTTGAAACACTGGAATAACATTATGATCAACGGCTGATACTGCTTAGTGTAACTTTACCAAATTCAGTAGCACACACATAACACTTGCTGCAGACTACTCGATATTATATGGAATGTCTATTATAAATGGTTACATGAAGTGTGCAAATAGTAATTTTGGGGAAAATCCAATAGTACACTCGTTTCAGCTGAATGCATTACTTACTATTCTGTGCATTTTCTGTTATGTACGTGTGCATAACTATTCATAGTGAATTATAATTGAATAGAAACAGAATGAAAAATAATCTGCGCAAAGAAGTACATAAAATCAAGTTGAATTCAAGAACCTTCCACATTGCATTCACTTTTGAACAGCGTTTAGCATTGTATAGCTATGAAACTCTGGAGAAGCATTATGAGCAACTGGGTATATTGCTTAGTGTAACTTCACCAAATTCAGTAGCACCCACATAATATCTGCTGCTGACAACTCGATAACATTTGGAAAGTAATCTATAAGTGGTTACATGAAGAGAGCACATAGTAATTTTGTAGAAAATTCAATAGTCCAGTCCTGTCAGCTGAAAGCTTTACTGAGTATTCTGTGCATTTTTTATTATGTACATGTGCAGAACTATTTAGAGTGAATTGTAATTGAATAGAAACACAATGAATAATACTCACAGCAATGGACTAGATAAACTGAAGTTGAATTCAAGAACCAACTACAGTGCATTTAATTTTAAACAGCCTTTAGGTTTGTATTGCTTTGAAACACTGGAATAACATTATGATCAACGGCTGATACTGCTTAGTGTAACTTTACCAAATTCAGTAGCACACACATAAAACGTTCTGCAGACTACTCGATATTATATGGAATGTCTATTATAAATGGTTACATGAAGTGTGCAAATAGTAATTTTGGGGAAAATCCAACAGTACACTCGTTTCAGCTGAATGCATTACTTACTATTCTGTGCATTTGCTGTTATGTACATGTGCATTACTATTTAGAGTGAATTGTAATTGAAGAGAAACACAATGAATAATACCCACAGCAATGGACTAGATAAACTGATGTTGAATTCAAGAACCTACTACAGTGCATTCAATGTTAAACAGACTTTAGCTTTGTATTGCTTTGAAACACTGGAATAACATTATGAGCCACTGGTGATACTGCTTTGTGTTACTTTATCAAATTCAGTAGCACGCACATAAAACTTGCTGCAAACTACTCGATATCATCTGGAAAGTCTATTATAAATGGTTACATGAAGTGAGCAAATAGTAATTTTGGGGAAAATCCAATAGTACACTCGTTTCAGCTGAATGCATCACTTACTATTCTGTGCATTTTCTGTTATGTACATGTGCAGAACTATTTAGAGTGAATTGTAATTGAATAGAAACACAATGAATAATACTCACAGCAATGGACTAGATAAACTGATGTTGAATTCAAGAACCAACTACAGTGCATTTAATTTTAAACAGCCTTTAGCTTTGTATTGCTTTGAAACACTGGAATAACATTATGATCAACGGCTGATACTGCTTAGTGTAACTTTACCAAATTCAGTAGCACACACATAAAAGTTGCTACAGACGACTCGATATCATATGGGATGTCTATTATAAATGGTTACATGAAGTGAGCAAATAGGAATTTTGCGGAAAATCCAATAGTACACTCGTTTCAGCTGAATGCATTACTTACTATTCTCTGCATTTTCTGTTATGTACGTGTGCATAACTATTTATAGTGAATTGTAATTGAATAGAAACAGAATGAAAAATAATCGGCGCAAAGGAGTACATAAAATCAAGTTGAATTCAAGAACCTTCCACATTGCATTCACTTTTGAACAGCGTTTAGCATTGTATAGCTATGAAACTCTGGAGAAGCATTATGAGCAACTGGGTATATTGCTTAGTGTAACTTCACCAAATTCAGTAGCACCCACATAATATCTGCTGCTGACAACTCGATAACATTTGGAAAGTAATTTATAAGTGGTTACATGAAGAGAGCACATAGTAATTTTGTAGAAAATTCAATAGTCCACTCCTTTCAGCTGAAAGCTTTACTGAGTATTCTGTGCATTTTTTATTATGTACATGTGCAGAACTATTTAGAGTGAATTGTAATTGAATAGAAACACAATGAATAATACTCACAGCAATGGACTAGATAAACTGAAGTTGAATTCAAGAACCAACTACAGTGCATTTAATTTTAAACAGCCTTTAGGTTTGTATTGCTTTGAAACACTGGAATAACATTATGATCAACGGCTGATACTGCTTAGTGTAACTTTACCAAATTCAGTAGCACACACATAAAACGTTCTGCAGACTACTCGATATTATATGGAATGTCTATTATAAATGGTTACATGAAGTGAGCAAATAGGAATTTTGGGGAAAATCCAATAGTACACTCGTTTCAGCTGAATGCATTACTTACTATTCTCTGCATTTTCTGTTATGTACGTGTGCATAACTATTCATAGTGAATTGTAATTGAATAGAAACAGAATGAAAAATAATCTGCGCAAAGGAGTACATAAAATCAAGTTGAATTCAAGAACCTTCCACATTGCATTCACTTTTGAACAGCGTTTAGCATTGTATAGCTATGAAACTCTGGAGAAGCATTATGAGCAACTGGGTATATTGCTTAGTGTAACTTCACCAAATTCAGTAGCACCCACATAATATCTGCTGCTGACAACTCGATAACATTTGGAAAGTAATCTATAAGTGGTTACATGAAGAGAGCACATAGTAATTTTGTAGAAAATTCAATAGTCCACTCCTGTCAGCTGAAAGCTTTACTGAGTATTCTGTGCATTTGCTGTTATGTACATGTGCATTACTATTTAGAGTGAATTGTAATTGAAGAGAAACACAATGAATAATACCCACAGCAATGGACTAGATAAACTGATGTTGAATTCAAGAACCTACTACAGTGCATTCAATGTTAAACAGACTTTAGCTTTGTATTGCTTTGAAACACTGGAATAACATTATGAGCCACTGGTGATACTGCTTTGTGTTACTTTATCAAATTCAGTAGCACGCACATAAAAGTTGCTGCAAACTACTCGATATCATCTGGAAAGTCTATTATAAATGGTTACATGAAGTGAGCAAATAGTAATTTTGGGGAAAATCCAATAGTACACTCGTTTCAGCTGAATGCATCACTTACTATTCTGTGCATTTTCTGTTATGTACATGTACATAACTATTTAGAGTGAATTGTAATTGAATAGAAACACAATGAATAATACCCACCGCAATGGACTAGATAAACTGACGTTGAATTCAAGAACCTACTACAGTGCATTCAATGTTAAACAGCCTTTAGCTTTGTATTGCTTTGAAACACTGGAAGAACATTATAATCCACTGGTGATATTGTTTTGTGTAACTTTATCAAATTCAGTAACACACACATAAAACTTGCTGCAGACGACTCGATATCATATGGGATGTCTATTATAAATGGTTACATGAAGTGAGCAAATAGTAATTTTGGGGAAAATCCAATAGTCCACTCCTTTCAGCTGAAAGCTTTACTGAGTATTCTGTGCATTTTTTATTATGTACATGTGCAGAACTATTTAGAGTGAATTGTAATTGAATAGAAACACAATGAATAATACTCACAGCAATGGACTAGATAAACTGATGTTGAATTCAAGAACCAACTACAGTGCATTTAATTTTAAACAGCCTTTAGGTTTGTATTGCTTTGAAACACTGGAATAACATTATGATCCACTGGTGATATTGCTTTGTGTAACTTTATCAAATTCAGTAGCACACACATAAAACTTGCTGCAGACTACTCGATATCATATGGGATGTCTATTATAAATGGTTACATGAAGTGAGCAAATAGGAATTTTGCGGAAAATCCAATAGTACACTCGTTTCAGCTGAATGCATTACTTACTATTCTCTGCATTTTCTGTTATGTACGTGTGCATAACTATTCATAGTGAATTGTAATTGAATAGAAACAGAATGAAAAATAATCAGCGCAAAGGAGTACATAAAATCGTTGAATTCAAGAACCTTCCACATTGCATTCACTTTTGAACAGCCTTTAGCATTGTATAGCTATGAAACTCTGGAGAAGCATTATGAGCAACTGGGTATATTGCTTAGTGTAACTTCACCAAATTCAGTAGCACCCACATAATATCTGCTGCTGACAGCTCGATAACATTTGGAAAGTAATTTATAAGTGGTTACATGAAGAGAGCACATAGTAATTTTGTAGAAAATTCAATAGTCCACTCCTTTCAGCTGAAAGCTTTACTGAGTATTCTGTGCATTTTTTATTATGTACATGTGCAGAACTATTTAGAGTGAATTGTAATTGAATAGAAACACAATGAATAATACTCACAGCAATGGACTAGATAAACTGATGTTGAATTCAAGAACCAACTACAGTGCATTTAATTTTAAACAGCCTTTAGGTTTGTATTGCTTTGAAACACTGGAATAACATTATGATCAACGGCTGATACTGCTTAGTGTAACTTTACCAAATTCAGTAACACACACATAAAACTTGCTGCAGACGACTCGATATCATATGGGATGTCTATTATAAATGGTTACAGGAAGTGTGCAAATAGTAATTTTGGGGAAAATCCAATAGTACACTCGTTTCAGCTGAAAGCATCACTTACTATTCTGTGCATTTTCTGTTATGTACATGTACATAACTATTTAGAGTGAATTGTAATTGAATAGAAACACAATGAATAATACCCACCGCAATGGACTAGATAAACTGACGTTGAATTCAAGAACCTACTACAGTGCATTCAATGTTAAACAGCCTTTAGCTTTGTATTGCTTTGAAACACTGGAATAACATTATGATCCACTGGTGATATTGTTTTGTGTAACTTTATCAAATTCAGTAACACACACATAAAACTTGCTGCAGACGACTCGATATCATATGGGATGTCTATTATCAATGGTTACATGAAGTGAGCAAATAGGAATTTTGCGGAAAATCCAATAGTACACTCGTTTCAGCTGAATGCATTACTTACTATTCTCTGCATTTTCTGTTATGTACGTGTGCATAACTATTCATAGTGAATTGTAATTGAATAGAAACAGAATGAAAAATAATCTGCGCAAAGGAGTACATAAAATCAAGTTGAATTCAAGAACCTTCCACATTGCATTCACTTTTGAACAGCGTTTAGCATTGTATAGCTATGAAACTCTGGAGAAGCATTATGAGCAACTGGGTATATTGCTTAGTGTAACTTCACCAAATTCAGTAGCACCCACATAATATCTGCTGCTGACAACTCGATAACATTTGGAAAGTAATCTATAAGTGGTTACATGAAGAGAGCACATAGTAATTTTGTAGAAAATTCAATAGTCCACTCCTGTCAGCTGAAAGCTTTACTGAGTATTCTGTGCATTTGCTGTTATGTACATGTGCATTACTATTTAGAGTGAATTGTAATTGAAGAGAAACACAATGAATAATACCCACAGCAATGGACTAGATAAACTGATGTTGAATTCAAGAACCTACTACAGTGCATTCAATGTTAAACAGACTTTAGCTTTGTATTGCTTTGAAACACTGGAATAACATTATGAGCCACTGGTGATACTGCTTTGTGTTACTTTATCAAATTCAGTAGCACGCACATAAAAGTTGCTGCAAACTACTCGATATCATCTGGAAAGTCTATTATAAATGGTTACATGAAGTGAGCAAATAGTAATTTTGGGGAAAATCCAATAGTACACTCGTTTCAGCTGAATGCATCACTTACTATTCTGTGCATTTTCTGTTATGTACATGTACATAACTATTTAGAGTGAATTGTAATTGAATAGAAACACAATGAATAATACCCACCGCAATGGACTAGATAAACTGACGTTGAATTCAAGAACCTACTACAGTGCATTCAATGTTAAACAGCCTTTAGCTTTGTATTGCTTTGAAACACTGGAAGAACATTATAATCCACTGGTGATATTGTTTTGTGTAACTTTATCAAATTCAGTAACACACACATAAAACTTGCTGCAGACGACTCGATATCATATGGGATGTCTATTATAAATGGTTACATGAAGTGAGCAAATAGTAATTTTGGGGAAAATCCAATAGTCCACTCCTTTCAGCTGAAAGCTTTACTGAGTATTCTGTGCATTTTTTATTATGTACATGTGCAGAACTATTTAGAGTGAATTGTAATTGAATAGAAACACAATGAATAATACTCACAGCAATGGACTAGATAAACTGATGTTGAATTCAAGAACCAACTACAGTGCATTTAATTTTAAACAGCCTTTAGGTTTGTATTGCTTTGAAACACTGGAATAACATTATGATCCACTGGTGATATTGCTTTGTGTAACTTTATCAAATTCAGTAGCACACACATAAAACTTGCTGCAGACTACTCGATATCATATGGGATGTCTATTATAAATGGTTACATGAAGTGAGCAAATAGGAATTTTGCGGAAAATCCAATAGTACACTCGTTTCAGCTGAATGCATTACTTACTATTCTCTGCATTTTCTGTTATGTACGTGTGCATAACTATTCATAGTGAATTGTAATTGAATAGAAACAGAATGAAAAATAATCAGCGCAAAGGAGTACATAAAATCGTTGAATTCAAGAACCTTCCACATTGCATTCACTTTTGAACAGCCTTTAGCATTGTATAGCTATGAAACTCTGGAGAAGCATTATGAGCAACTGGGTATATTGCTTAGTGTAACTTCACCAAATTCAGTAGCACCCACATAATATCTGCTGCTGACAGCTCGATAACATTTGGAAAGTAATTTATAAGTGGTTACATGAAGAGAGCACATAGTAATTTTGTAGAAAATTCAATAGTCCACTCCTTTCAGCTGAAAGCTTTACTGAGTATTCTGTGCATTTTTTATTATGTACATGTGCAGAACTATTTAGAGTGAATTGTAATTGAATAGAAACACAATGAATAATACTCACAGCAATGGACTAGATAAACTGATGTTGAATTCAAGAACCAACTACAGTGCATTTAATTTTAAACAGCCTTTAGGTTTGTATTGCTTTGAAACACTGGAATAACATTATGATCAACGGCTGATACTGCTTAGTGTAACTTTACCAAATTCAGTAACACACACATAAAACTTGCTGCAGACGACTCGATATCATATGGGATGTCTATTATAAATGGTTACAGGAAGTGTGCAAATAGTAATTTTGGGGAAAATCCAATAGTACACTCGTTTCAGCTGAAAGCATCACTTACTATTCTGTGCATTTTCTGTTATGTACATGTACATAACTATTTAGAGTGAATTGTAATTGAATAGAAACACAATGAATAATACCCACCGCAATGGACTAGATAAACTGACGTTGAATTCAAGAACCTACTACAGTGCATTCAATGTTAAACAGCCTTTAGCTTTGTATTGCTTTGAAACACTGGAATAACATTATGATCCACTGGTGATATTGTTTTGTGTAACTTTATCAAATTCAGTAACACACACATAAAACTTGCTGCAGACGACTCGATATCATATGGGATGTCTATTATCAATGGTTACATGAAGTGAGCAAATAGGAATTTTGCGGAAAATCCAATAGTACACTCGTTTCAGCTGAATGCATTACTTACTATTCTCTGCATTTTCTGTTATGTACGTGTGCATAACTATTCATAGTGAATTGTAATTGAATAGAAACAGAATGAAAAATAATCGGCGCAAAGGAGTACATAAAATCAAGTTGAATTCAAGAACCTTCCACATTGCATTCACCTTTGAACAGCCTTTAGCATTGTATAGCTATGAAACTCTGGAGAAGCATTATGAGCAACTGGGTATATTGCTTAGTGTAACTTCACCAAATTCAGTAGCACCCACATAATATCTGCTGCTGACAGCTCGATAACATTTGGAAAGTAATTTATAAGTTGTTACATGAAGAGAGCACATAGTAATTTTGGAGAAAATTCAATAGTCCACTCCTTTCAGCTGAAAGCTTTACTGAGTATTCTGTGCATTTTTTATTATGTACATGTGCAGAACTATTTAGAGTGAATTGTAATTGAATAGAAACACCATGAATAATACTCACAGCAATGGACTAGATAAACTGATGTTGAATTCAAGAACCAACTACAGTGCATTTAATTTTAAACAGCCTTTAGCTTTGTATTGCTTTGAAACACTGGAATAACATTATGATCCACTGGTGATATTGTTTTGTGTAACTTTATCAAATTCAGTAACACACACATAAAACTTGCTGCAGACGACTCGATATCATATGGGATGTCTATTATCAATGGTTACATGAAGTGAGCAAATAGGAATTTTGCGGAAAATCCAATAGTACACTCGTTTCAGCTGAATGCATTACTTACTATTCTCTGCATTTTCTGTTATGTACGTGTGCATAACTATTCATAGTGAATTGTAATTGAATAGAAACAGAATGAAAAATAATCGGCGCAAAGGAGTACATAAAATCAAGTTGAATTCAAGAACCTTCCACATTGCATTCACCTTTGAACAGCCTTTAGCATTGTATAGCTATGAAACTCTGGAGAAGCATTATGAGCAACTGGGGATATTGCTTAGTGTAACTAGTAAATTCAGTAGCACCCACATAATATCTGCTGCTGACAACTCGATATCATTCGGAAAGTAAATTATAAGTGGTTACATGAAGAGAGCACATGGTAATTTTGGAGAAAATTCAATAGTCCACTCCTTTCAGCTGAAAGCTTTACTTACTATTCTGTGCATTTTTTATTATGTACATGTGCATAACTATTTAGAGTGAATTGTAATTGAATAGAAACACAATGAATAATACTCACAGCAATGGACTTAGATAAACTGATGTTGAATTCAAGAACTAACTACAGTGCATTTAATTATAAACAGCCTTTAGCTTTGTATTGCTTTGAAACACTGGAATAACATTCTAATCAACGGGTGATACTGCTTAGTGTAACTTTACCAAATTCAGTAGGACACACATAAAACTTGCTGCAGACTACTCGATATCATATGGAATGTCTATTATAAATGGTTACATGAAGTGAGCAAATAGTAATTTTGGGGAAAATCCAATAGTACACTCGTTTCAGCTGAATGCATTACTTACTATTCTGTGCATTTTCTGTTATGTACGTGTGCATAACTATTCATAGTGAATTGTAATTGAATAGAAACAGAATGAAAAATAATCAGCGCAAAGGAGTACATAAAATCAAGTTGAATTCAAGAACCTTCCACATTGCATTCACTTTTGAACAGCGTTTAGCATTGTATAGCTATGAAACTCTGTAGCATTATGAGCAACTGGGTATATTGCTTAGTGTAACTTCACCAAATTCAGTAGCTCCCACATAATATCTGCTGCTGACAACTCGATATCATTTGGAAAGTAAATTATAAGTGGTTACATGAAGAGAGCACACAGTAATTTTGGAGAAAATTCAATAGTCCACTCCTTTCAGCTGAAAGCTTTACTGACTATTCTGTGCATTTTTTATTATGTACATGTGCATAACTATTTAGAGTGAATTGTAATTGAATAGAAACACAATGAATAATACCCACAGAATTGGACTAGATAAACTGATGTTGAATTCAAGAATCTACTACAGTGCATTCAATGTTAATCAGCCTTTAGTTTTGTATTGCTTTGAAACACTGGAAAAACATTATGATCCACTGGTGATATTGCTTTGTGTAACTTTATCAAATTCAGTAGCACACACATAAAACTTGCTGCAGACTACTCGATATCATATGGGATGTCTATTATAAATGGTTACATGAAGTGAGCAAATAGTAATTTTGGGGAAAATCCAATAGTACACTCGTGTCAGCTGAATGCATCGCTTACTATTCTGTGCATTTTCTGTTATGTACATGTACATAACTATTTAGAGTGAATTGTAATTGAATAGAAACACAATGAATAATACCCACCGCAATGGACTAGATAAACTGACGTTGAATTCAAGAACCTACTACAGTGCATTCAATGTTAAACAGCCTTTAGCTTTGTATTGCTTTGAAACACTGGAATAACATTATGATCCACTGGTGACATTGTTTTGTGTAACTTTATCAAATTCAGTAACACACACATAAAACTTGCTGCAGACGACTCGATATCATATGAGATGTCTATTATCAATGGTTACATGAAGTGAGCAAATAGGAATTTTGCGGAAAATCCAATAGTACACTCGTTTCAGCTGAATGCATTACTTACTATTCTCTGCATTTTCTGTTATGTACGTGTGCATAACTATTCATAGTGAATTGTAATTGAATAGAAACAGAATGAAAAATAATCAGCGCAAAGGAGTACATAAAATCAAGTTGAATTCAAGAACCTTCCACATTGCATTCACTTTTGAACAGCCTTTAGCATTGTATAGCTATGAAACTCTGGAGAAGCATTATGAGCAACTGGGTATATTGCTTAGTGTAACTTCACCAAATTCAGTAGCACCCACATAATATCTGCTGCTGACAGCTCGATAACATTTGGAAAGTAATTTATAAGTGGTTACATGAAGAGAGCACATAGTAATTTTGTAGAAAATTCAATTGTCCACTCCTTTCAGCTGAAAGCTTTACTGAGTATTCTGTGCATTTTTTATTATGTACATGTGCAGAACTATTTAGAGTGAATTGTAATTGAATAGAAACACAATGAATAATACTCACAGCAATGGACTAGATAAACTGATGTTGAATTCAAGAATCAACTACAGTGCATTTAATTTTAAACAGCCTTTAGGTTTGTATTGCTTTGAAACACTGGAATAACATTATGATCAACGGCTGATACTGCTTAGTGTAACTTTACCAAATTCAGTAGCACACACATAAAACGTTCTGCAGACTACTCGATATTATATGGAATGTCTATTATAAATGATTACATGAAGTGTGCAAATAGTAATTTTGGGGAAAATCCAATAGTACACTCGTTTCAGCTGAATGCATTACTTACTATTCTGTGCATTTGCTGTTATGTACATGTGCATTACTATTTAGAGTGAATTGTAATTGAAGAGAAACACAATGAATAATACCCACAGCAATGGACTAGATAAACCGATGTTGAATTCAAGAACCTACTACAGTGCATTCAATGTTAAACAGACTTTAGCTTTGTATTGCTTTGAAACACTGGAATAACATTATGAGCCACTGGTGATACTGCTTTGTGTTACTTTATCAAATTCAGTAGCACGCACATAAAACTTACTGCAAACTACTCGATATCATCTGGAAAGTCTATTATAAATGGTTACATGAAGTGAGCAAATAGTAATTTTGGGGAAAATCCAATAGTACACTCGTTTCAGCTGAATGCATCACTTACTATTCTGTGCATTTTCTGTTATGTACATGTACATAACTATTTAGAGTGAATTGTAATTGAATAGAAACACAATGAATAATACCCACCGCAATGGACTAGATAAACTGACGTTGAATTCAAGAACCTACTACAGTGCATTCAATGTTAAACAGCCTTTAGCTTTGTATTGCTTTGAAACACTGGAATAACATTATGATCCACTGGTGATATTGTTTTGTGTAACTTTATCAAATTCAGTAACACACACATAAAACTTGCTGCAGACGACTCGATATCATATGGGATGTCTATTATCAATGGTTACATGAAGTGAGCAAATAGGAATTTTGCGGAAAATCCAATAGTACACACGTTTCAGCTGAATGCATTACTTACTATTCTCTGCATTTTCTGTTATGTACGTGTGCATAACTATTCATAGTGAATTGTAATTGAATAGAAACAGAATGAAAAATAATCAGCGCAAAGGAGTACATAAAACCAAGTTGAATTCAAGAACCTTCCACATTGCATTCACTTTTGAACAGCCTTTAGCATTATATAGCTATGTAACTCTGGAGAAGCATTATGAGCAACTGGGTATATTGCTTAGTGTAACTTCACCAAATTCAGTAGCACCCACATAATATCTGCTGCTGACAGCTCGATAACATTTGGAAAGTAATTTATAAGTTGTTACATGAAGAGAGCACATAGTAATTTTGTAGAAAATTCAATAGTCCACTCCTTTCAGCTGAAAGCTTTACTGAGTATTCTGTGCATTTTTTATTATGTACATGTGCAGAACTATTTAGAGTGAATTGTAATTGAATAGAAACACAATGAATAATACTCACAGCAATGGACTAGATAAACTGATGTTGAATTCAAGAACCAACTACAGTGCATTTAATTTTAAACAGCCTTTAGCTTTGTATTGCTTTGAAACACTGGAATAACATTATGATCAACGGGTGATACTGCTTAGTGTAACTTTACCAAATTCAGTAGCACACACATAAAAGTTGCTACAGACGACTCGATATCATATGGGATGTCTATTATAAATGGTTACATGAAGTGAGCAAATAGGAATTTTGCGGAAAATCCAATAGTACACTCGTTTCAGCTGAATGCATTACTTACTATTCTCTGCATTTTCTGTTATGTACGTGTGCATAACTATTCATAGTGAATTGTAATTGAATAGAAACAGAATGAAAAATAATCGGCGCAAAGGAGTACATAAAATCAAGTTGAATTCAAGAACCTTCCACATTGCATTCACTTTTGAACAGCGTTTAGCATTGTATAGCTATGAAACTGTGGAGAAGCATTATGAGTAACTGGGTATATTGCTTAGTGTAACTTCCCCAAATTCAGTAGCACCCACATAATATCTGCTGCTGACAACTCGATATCATTTGGAAAGTAAATTATAAGTGGTTACATGAAGAGAGCACATAGTAATTTTGTAGAAAATTCAATAGTCCACACGTCAGCTGAAAGCTTTACTGAGTATTCTGTGCATTTTTTATTATGTACATGTGCAGAACTATTTAGAGTGAATTGTAATTGAATAGAAACACAATGAATAATACTCACAGCAATGGACTAGATAAACTGAAGTTGAATTCAAGAACCAACTACAGTGCATTTAAT
Source organism: Hypanus sabinus (assembly GCF_030144855.1). NCBI lineage: Eukaryota > Metazoa > Chordata > Chondrichthyes > Myliobatiformes > Dasyatidae > Hypanus > Hypanus sabinus. The sequence goes on along the minus strand of NC_082711.1, from coordinate 122,728,334 downwards.
TTTAAACAGCCTTTAGGTTTGTATTGCTTTGAAACACTGGAATAACATTATGATCAACGGCTGATACTGCTTAGTGTAACTTTACCAAATTCAGTAGCACACACATAAAACGTTCTGCAGACTACTCGATATTATATGGAATGTCTATTATAAATGGTTACATGAAGTGTGCAAATAGTAATTTTGGGGAAAATCCAATAGTACACTCGTTTCAGCTGAATGCATTACTTACTATTCTGTGCATTTGCTGTTATGTACATGTGCATTACTATTTAGAGTGAATTGTAATTGAAGAGAAACACAATGAATAATACCCACAGCAATGGACTAGATAAACTGATGTTGAATTCAAGAACCTACTACAGTGCATTCAATGTTAAACAGACTTTAGCTTTGTATTGCTTTGAAACACTGGAATAACATTATGAGCCACTGGTGATACTGCTTTGTGTTACTTTATCAAATTCAGTAGCACGCACATAAAACTTGCTGCAAACTACTCGATATCATCTGGAAAGTCTATTATAAATGGTTACATGAAGTGAGCAAATAGTAATTTTGGGGAAAATCCAATAGTCCACTCCTTTCAGCTGAAAGCTTTACTGAGTATTCTGTGCATTTTTTATTATGTACATGTGCAGAACTATTCATAGTGAATTGTAATTGAATAGAAACACAATGAATAATACTCACAGCAATGGACTAGATAAACTGATGTTGAATTCAAGAACCTTCCACATTGCATTCACTTTTGAACAGCGTTTAGCATTGTATAGCTATGAAACTCTGGAGAAGCATTATGAGCAACTGGGTATATTGCTTAGTGTAACTTCACCAAATTCAGTAGCACCCACATAATATCTGCTGCTGACAACTCGATAACATTTGGAAAGTAATTTATAAGTGGTTACATGAAGAGAGCACATAGTAATTTTGTAGAAAATTCAATAGTCCACTCCTTTCAGCTGAAAGCTTTACTGACTATTCTGTGCATTTTTTATTATGTGCATGTGCATAACTATTTAGAGTGAATTGTAATTGAATAGAAACTCAATGAATAATACTCACAGCAATGGACTAGATAAACTGAAGTTGAATTCAAGAACCAACTACAGTGCATTTAATTTTAAACAGCCTTTAGGTTTGTATTGCTTTGAAACACTGGAATAACATTATGATCAACGGCTGATACTGCTTAGTGTAACTTTACCAAATTCAGTAGCACACACATAAAACTTGCTGCAGACTACTCGATATTATATGGGATGTCTATTATAAATGGTTACATGAAGTGTGCAAATAGTAATTTTGGGGAAAATCCAATAGTACACTCGTTTCAGCTGAATGCATTACTTACTATTCTGTGCATTTTCTGTTATGTACGTGTGCATAACTATTCATAGTGAATTATAATTGAATAGAAACAGAATGAAAAATAATCGGCGCAAAGGAGTACATAAAATCAAGTTGAATTCAAGAACCTTCCACATTGCATTCACTTTTGAACAGCGTTTAGCATTGTATAGCTATGAAACTCTGGAGAAGCATTATGAGCAACTGGGTATATTGCTTAGTGTAACTTCACCAAATTCAGTAGCACCCACATAATATCTGCTGCTGACAACTCGATAACATTTGGAAAGTAAATTATAAGTGGTTACATGAAGAGAGCACACAGTAATTTTGTAGAAAATTCAATAGTCCACTCCTTTCAGCTGAAAGCTTTACTGACTGTTCTGTGCATTTTTTATTATGTACGTGCATAACTATTTAGAGTGAATTGTAATTGAATAGAAACACAATGAATAATACCCACAGAATTGGACTAGATAAACTGATGTTGAATTCAAGAATCTACTACAGTGCATTCAATGTTAAACAGCCTTTAGCTTTGTATTGCTTTGAAACACTGGAAAAACATTATGATCCACTGGTGATATTGCTTTGTGTAACTTTATCAAATTCAGTAGCACACACATAAAACTTGCTGCAGACTACTCGATATCATATGGGATGTCTATTATAAATGGTTACATGAAGTGAGCAAATAGGAATTTTGCGGAAAATCCAATAGTACACTCGTTTCAGCTGAATGCATTACTTACTATTCTCTGCATTTTCTGTTATGTACGTGTGCATAACTATTCATAGTGAATTGTAATTGAATAGAAACAGAATGAAAAATAATCAGCGCAAAGGAGTACATAAAATCGTTGAATTCAAGAACCTTCCACATTGCATTCACTTTTGAACAGCCTTTAGCATTGTATAGCTATGAAACTCTGGAGAAGCATTATGAGCAACTGGGTATATTGCTTAGTGTAACTTCACCAAATTCAGTAGCACCCACATAATATCTGCTGCTGACAGCTCGATAACATTTGGAAAGTAATTTATAAGTGGTTACATGAAGAGAGCACATAGTAATTTTGTAGAAAATTCAATTGTCCACTCCTTTCAGCTGAAAGCTTTACTGAGTATTCTGTGCATTTTTTATTATGTACATGTGCAGAACTATTTAGAGTGAATTGTAATTGAATAGAAACACAATGAATAATACTCACAGCAATGGACTAGATAAACTGATGTTGAATTCAAGAACCAACTACAGTGCATTTAATTTTAAACAGCCTTTAGGTTTGTATTGCTTTGAAACACTGGAATAACATTATGATCAACGGCTGATACTGCTTAGTGTAACTTTACCAAATTCAGTAACACACACATAAAACTTGCTGCAGACGACTCGATATCATATGGGATGTCTATTATAAATGGTTACATGAAGAGAGCACATAGTAAATTTGGAGAAAATTCAATAGTCCACTCCTTTCAGCTGAAAGCTTTACTGAGTATTCTGTGCATTTTTTATTATGTACATGTGCAGAACTATTTAGAGTGAATTGTAATTGAAGAGATACACAATGAATAATACCCACAGCAATGGACTAGATAAACTGATGTTGAATTCAAGAACCTACTACAGTGCATTCAATGTCAAACAGACTTTAGCTTTGTATTGCTTTGAAACACTGGAATAACATTATGAGCCACTGGTGATACTGCTTTGTGTTACTTTATCAAATTCAGTAGCACGCACATAAAACTTGCTGCAGACTACTCGATATCATCTGGAAAGTCTATTATAAATGGTTACATGAAGTAGGCAAATAGTAATTTTGGGGAAAATCCAATAGTACACTTGTTTCAGTTGAATGCATTACTTACTATTCTGTGCATTTTCTGTTATGTACGTGTGCATAACTATTCATAGTGAATTGTAATTGAATAGAAACAGAATGAAAAATAATCAGCGCAAAGGAGTACATAAAATCAAGTTGAATTCAAGAACCTTCCACATCGCATTTACTTTTGAACGGCCTTTAGCATTGAACATCTATAAAACTCTGGAGTAGCATTATGAGCAACTGGGGATATTGCTTAGTGTAACTAGTAAATTCAGTAGCACCCACATAATATCTGCTGCTGACAACTCGATATCATTCGGAAAGTAAATTATAAGTGGTTACATGAAGAGAGCACATGGTAATTTTGGAGAAAATTCAATAGTCCACTCCTTTCAGCTGAAAGCTTTACTGACTATTATGTGCATTTTTTATTATGTACATGTGCATAACTATTTAGAGTGAATTGTAATTGAATAGAAACACAATGAATAATACTCACAGCAATGGACTTAGATAAACTGATGTTGAATTCAAGAACTAACTACAGTGCATTTAATTATAAACAGCCTTTAGCTTTGTATTGCTTTGAAACACTGGAATAACATTCTAATCAACGGGTGATACTGCTTAGTGTAACTTTACCAAATTCAGTAGGACACACATAAAACTTGCTGCAGACTACTCGATATCATATGGAATGTCTATTATAAATGGTTACATGAAGTGAGCAAATAGTAATTTTGCGGAAAATCCAATAGTACACTCGTTTCAGCTGAATGCATTACTTACTATTCTGTGCATTTTCTGTTATGTACGTGTGCATAACTATTCATAGTGAATTGTAATTGAATAGAAACAGAATGAAAAATAATCAGCGCAAAGGAGTACATAAAATCAAGTTGAATTCAAGAACCTTCCACATTGCATTCACTTTTGAACAGCGTTTAGCATTGTATAGCTATGAAACTCTGGAGAAGCATTATGAGCAACTGGGTATATTGCTTAGTGTAACTTCACCAAATTCAGTAGCACCCACATAATATCTGCTGCTGACAACTCGATATCATTTGGAAAGTAAATTATAAGTGGTTACATGAAGAGAGCACACAGTAATTTTGGAGAAAATTCAATAGTCCACTCCTTTCAGCTGAAAGCTTTACTGACTATTCTGTGCATTTTTTATTATGTACATGTGCAGAACTATTTAGAGTGAATTGTAATTGAATAGAAACACAATGAATAATACTCACAGCAATGGACTAGATAAACTGATGTTGAATTCAAGAACCAACTACAGTGCATTTAATTTTAAACAGCCTTTAGGTTTGTATTGCTTTCAAACACTGGAATAACATTATGATCAACGGCTGATACTGCTTAGTGTAACTTTATCAAATTCAGTAGCACACACATAAAACTTGCTGCAGACTACTCGATATCATATGGGATGTCTATTATAAATGGTTACATGAAGTGAGCAAATAGTAATTTTGGGGAAAATCCAATAGTACACTCGTGTCAGCTGAATGCATCGCTTACTATTCTGTGCATTTTCTGTTATGTACATGTACATAACTATTTAGAGTGAATTGTAATTGAATAGAAACACAATGAATAATACCCACCGCAATGGACTAGATAAACTGACGTTGAATTCAAGAACCTACTACAGTGCATTCAATGTTAAACAGCCTTTAGCTTTGTATTGCTTTGAAACACTGGAAGAACATTATAATCCACTGGTGATATTGTTTTGTGTAACTTTATCAAATTCAGTAACACACACATAAAACTTGCTGCAGACGACTCGATATCATATGGGATGTCTATTATAAATGGTTACATGAAGTGAGCAAATAGTAATTTTGGGGAAAATCCAATAGTCCACTCCTTTCAGCTGAAAGCTTTACTGAGTATTCTGTGCATTTTTTATTATGTACATGTGCAGAACTATTTAGAGTGAATTGTAATTGAATAGAAACACAATGAATAATACTCACAGCAATGGACTAGATAAACTGATGTTGAATTCAAGAACCAACTACAGTGCATTTAATTTTAAACAGCCTTTAGCTTTGTATTGCTTTGAAACACTGGAATAACATTATGATCAACGGCTGATACTGCTTAGTGTAACTTTACCAAATTCAGTAGCACACACATAAAAGTTGCTGCAGACGACTCGATATCATATGAGATGTCTATTATCAATGGTTACATGAAGTGAGCAAATAGGAATTTTGCGGAAAATCCAATAGTACACTCGTTTCAGCTGAATGCATGACTTACTATTCTGTGCATTTTCTGTTATGTACGTGTGCATAACTATTCATAGTGAATTGTAATTGAATAGAAACAGAATGAAAAATAATCAGCGCAAAGGAGTACATAAAATCAAGTTGAATTCAAGAACCTTCCACATTGCATTCACTTTTGAACAGCCTTTAGCATTGTATAGCTATGAAACTCTGGAGAAGCATTATGAGCAACTGGGTATATTGCTTAGTGTAACTTCACCAAATTCAGTAGCACCCACATAATATCTGCTGCTGACAGCTCGATAACATTTGGAAAGTAATTTATAAGTGGTTACATGAAGAGAGCACATAGTAATTTTGGAGAAAATTCAATAGTCCACTCCTTTCAGCTGAAAGCTTTACTGAGTATTCTGTGCATTTTTTATTATGTACATGTGCAGAACTATTTAGAGTGAATTGTAATTGAATAGAAACACCATGAATAATACTCACAGCAATGGACTAGATAAACTGATGTTGAATTCAAGAACCAACTACAGTGCATTTAATTTTAAACAGCCTTTAGGTTTGTATTGCTTTGAAACACTGGAATAACATTATGATCAACGGCTGATACTGCTTAGTGTAACTTTACCAAATTCAGTAGCACACACATAAAACTTGCTGCAGACTACTCGATATTATATGGAATGTCTATCATAAATGGTTACATGAAGTGTGCAAATAGTAATTTTGGGGAAAATCCAATAGTACACTCGTTTCAGCTGAATGCATTACTTACTATTCTGTGCATTTGCTGTTATGTACATGTGCATTACTATTTAGAGTGAATTGTAATTGAAGAGAAACACAATGAATAATACCCACAGCAATGGACTAGATAAACTGATGTTGAATTCAAGAACCTACTACAGTGCATTCAATGTTAAACAGACTTTAGCTTTGTATTGCTTTGAAACACTGGAATAACATTATGAGCCACTGGTGATACTGCTTTGTGTTACTTTATCAAATTCAGTAGCACGCACATAAAACTTGCTGCAGACTACTCGATATCATCTGGAAAGTCTATTATAAATGGTTACATGAAGTGAGCAAATAGTAATTTTGGGGAAAATCCAATAGTACACTTGTTTCAGTTGAATGCATTACTTACTATTCTGTGCATTTTCTGTTATGTACGTGTGCATAACTATTCATAGTGAATTGTAATTGAATAGAAACAGAATGAAAAATAATCAGCGCAAAGGAGTACATAAAATCAAGTTGAATTCAAGAACCTTCCACATCGCATTTACTTTTGAACGGCCTTTAGCATTGAACATCTATAAAACTCTGGAGTAGCATTATGAGCAACTGGGGATATTGCTTAGTGTAACTAGTAAATTCAGTAGCACCCACATAATATCTGCTGCTGACAACTCGATATCATTCGGAAAGTAAATTATAAGTGGTTACATGAAGAGAGCACATGGTAATTTTGGAGAAAATTCAATAGTCCACTCCTTTCAGCTGAAAGCTTTACTGACTATTCTGTGCATTTTTTATTATGTACATGTGCATAACTATTTAGAGTGAATTGTAATTGGATAGAAACACAATGAATAATACTCACAGCAATGGACTTAGATAAACTGATGTTGAATTCAAGAACTAACTACAGTGCATTTAATTATAAACAGCCTTTAGCTTTGTATTGCTTTGAAACACTGGAATAACATTCTAATCAACGGGTGATACTGCTTAGTGTAACTTTACCAAATTCAGTAGGACACACATAAAACTTGCTGCAGACTACTCGATATCATATGGAATGTCTATTATAAATGGTTACATGAAGTGAGCAAATAGTAATTTTGCGGAAAATCCAATAGTACACTCGTTTCAGCTGAATGCATTACTTACTATTCTGTGCATTTTCTGTTATGTACGTGTGCATAACTATTCATAGTGAATTGTAATTGAAGAGAAACACAATGAATAATACCCACAGCAATGGACTAGATAAACTGATGTTGAATTCAAGAACCTACTACAGTGCATTCAATGTTAAACAGACTTTAGCTTTGTATTGCTTTGAAACACTGGAATAACATTATGAGCCACTGGTGATACTGCTTTGTGTTACTTTATCAAATTCAGTAGCACGCACATAAAACTTGCTGCAGACTACTCGATATCATCTGGAAAGTCTATTATAAATGGTTACATGAAGTGAGCAAATAGTAATTTTGGGGAAAATCCAATAGTACACTTGTTTCAGTTGAATGCATTACTTACTATTCTGTGCATTTTCTGTTATGTACGTGTGCATAACTATTCATAGTGAATTGTAATTGAATAGAAACAGAATGAAAAATAATCAGCGCAACGGAGTACATAAAATCAAGTTGAATTCAAGAACCTTCCACATTGCATTCACTTTTGAACAGCCTTTAGCATTGTACATCTATAAAACTCTGTAGCATTATGAGCAACTGGGGCTATTGCTTAGTGTAACTAGTAAATTCAGTAGCACCCACATAATATCAGCTGCTGACAACTCGATATCATTTGGAAAGTTTATTATATATGGTTACATGAAGAGAGCACATAGTAATTGTGGGGAAAATTCAATAGTCCACTCCTTTCAGCTGAAAGCTTTACTGACTATTCTGTGCATTTTTTATTATGTACATGTGCATAACTATTTAGAGTGAATTGTAATTGAATAGAAACACAATGAATAATACTCACAGCAATGGACTAGATAAACTGATGTTGAATTCAAGAACCTTCCACATTGCATTTACTTTTGAAAAGCCTTTAGCTTTGTACATCTATAAAACTCTGTACCATTATGAGCAACTGGGGCTATTGCTTAGTGTAACTAGTAAATTCAGTAGCACCCACATAATATCTGCTGCAGACGACTCGATATCATATGGGATGTCTATTATAAATGGTTACATGAAGTGAGCAAATAGGAATTTTGCGGAAAATTCAATAGTCCACTCCTTTCAGCTGAAAGCTTTACTGACTATTTTGTGCATTTTTTATTATGTACATGTGCATAACTATTTAGAGTGAATTGTAATTGAATAGAAACACAATGAATAATACTCACAGCAATGGACTAGATAAACTGATGTTGAATTCAAGAACCAACTACAGTGCATTTAATTATAAACAGCCTTTAGCTTTGTATTGCTTTGAAACACTGGAATAACATTATGATCAAAGGGTGATACTGCTTAGAGTAACTTTACCAAATTCAGTAGCACACACATAAAACTTGCTGCAGACTACTCGATATCATATGGAATGTCTATTATAAATGGTTACATGAAGTGAGCAAATAGTACGTTTGGGGAAAATCCAATAGTACACTCGTTTCAGCTGAATGCATGACTTACTATTCTGTGCATTTTCTGTTATGTACGTGTGCATAACTATTCATAGTGAATTGTAATTGAATAGAAACAGAATGAAAAATAATCTGCGCAAAGGAGTACATAAAATCAAGTTGAATTCAAGAACCTTCCACATTGCATTAACTTTTGAACAGCCTTTAGCATTGTATGGCTATGAAACTCTGGAGAAGCATTATGAGCAACTGGGTATATTGCTTAGTGTAACTTCACCAAATTCAGTAGCAACCACATAATATCTGCTGCTGACAACTCGATATCATTTGGAAAGTAAATTATAAGTGGTTACATGAAGAGAGCACATAGTAATTTTGGAGAAAATTCAATAGTATACTCCTTTCAGCTGAAAGCTTTACTGACTATTCTGTGCATTTTTTATTATGTACATGTGCATAACTATTTAGAGTGAATTGTAATTGAATAGAAACACAATGAATAATACTCACAGCAATGGACTAGATAAACTGATGTTGAATTCAAGAACCAACTACAGTGCATTTAATTATAAACAGCCTTTAGCTTTGTATTGCTTTGAAACACTGGAATAACATTATGATCAAAGGGTGATACTGCTTAGAGTAACTTTACCAAATTCAGTAGCACACACATAAAACTTGCTGCAGACTACTCGATATCATATGGAATGTCTATTATAAATGGTTACATGAAGTGAGCAAATAGTACGTTTGGGGAAAATCCAATAGTACACTCGTTTCAGCTGAATGCATGACTTACTATTCTGTGCATTTTCTGTTATGTACGTGTGCATAACTATTCATAGTGAATTGTAATTGAATAGAAACAGAATGAAAAATAATCTGCGCAAAGGAGTACATAAAATCAAGTTGAATTCAAGAACCTTCCACATTGCATTAACTTTTGAACAGCCTTTAGCATTGTATGGCTATGAAACTCTGGAGAAGCATTATGAGCAACTGGGTATATTGCTTAGTGTAACTTCACCAAATTCAGTAGCAACCACATAATATCTGCTGCTGACAACTCGATATCATTTGGAAAGTAAATTATAAGTGGTTACATGAAGAGAGCACATAGTAATTTTGGAGAAAATTCAATAGTCCACTCCTTTCAGCTGAAAGCTTTAGTGACTATTCTGTGCATCTTTTTTTATGTACATGTGCAGAACTATTTAGAGTGAATTGTAATTGAATAGAAACACAATCAATAATACTCACAGCAACGGACTAGATAAACTGATGTTGAATTGAAGAATCTACTACAGTGCATTCAATGTTAAACAGCCTTTAGCTTTGTATTGCTTTGAAACACTGGAATAACATTATGATCCACTGGTGATATTGCTTTGTGTAACTTTATCAAATTCAGTAGCACACACATCAAACTTGCTGCAGACTACTAGATATCATATGGGATGTCTAATATAAATGGTTACATGAAGTGAGCAAATAGTAATTTTGGGGAAAATCCAATAGTACACTCGTTTCAGCTGAATGCATCACTTACTATTCTGTGCATTTTCTGTTATGTACATGTACATAACTATTTAGAGTGAATTGTAATTGAATAGAAACACAATGAATAATACCCACCGCAATGGGCTAGATAAACTGATGTTGAATTCAAGAACCTACTACAGTGCATTCAATGTTAAACAGCCTTTAGCTTTGTATTGCTTTGAAACACTGGAATAACATTGTGATCCACTGGTGATATTGTTTTGTGTAACTTTATCAAATGCAGTAGCACACACATAAAACTTGCTGCAGACGACTCGATATCATATGGGATGTCTATTATAAATGGTTACATGAAGTGAGCAAATAGGAATTTTGCGGAAAATCCAATAGTACACTCGTTTCAGCTGAATTCATTACTTACTATTCTCTGCATTTTCTGTTATGTACGTGTGCATAACTATTCATAGTGAATTGTAATTGAATAGAAACAGAATGAAAAATAATCAGCGCAAAGGAGTACATAAAATCAAGTTGAATTCAAGAACCTTCCACATTGCATTCACTTTTGAACAGCCTTTAGCATTGTATAGCTATGAAACTCTGGAGAAGCATGATGAGCAACTGGGTATATTGCTTAGTGTAACTTCACCAAATTCAGTAGCACCCACATAATATCTGCTGCTGACAACTCGATATCATTTGGAAAGTAAATTATAAGTGGTTACATGAAGAGAGCACACAGTAATTTTGTAGAAAATTCAATAGAGCACTCCTTTCAGCTGAAAGCTTTACTGACTATTCTGTGCATTTTTTATTATGTACATGTGCATAACTATTTAGAGTGAATTGTAATTGAATAGAAACACAATGAATAATACTCACAGCAATGAACTAGATAAACTGATGTTGAATTCAAGAACCAACTACAGTGCATTTAATTATAAACAGCCTTTAGCTTTGTATTGCTTTGAAACACTGGAATAACATTATGATCAAAGGGTGATACTGCTTAGAGTAACTTTACCAAATTCAGTAGCACACACATAAAACTTGCTGCAGACTACTCGATATCATATGGAATGTCTATTATAAATGGTTACATGAAGTGAGCAAATAGTACGTTTGGGGAAAATCCAATAGTACACTCGTTTCAGCTGAATGCATGACTTACTATTCTGTGCATTTTCTGTTATGTACGTGTGCATAACTATTCATAGTGAATTGTAATTGAATAGAAACAGAATGAAAAATAATCTGCGCAAAGGAGTACATAAAATCAAGTTGAATTCAAGAACCTTCCACATTGCATTAACTTTTGAACATCCTTTAGCATTGTATGGCTATGAAACTCTGGAGAAGCATTATGAGCAACTGGGTATATTGCTTAGTGTAACTTCACCAAATTCAGTAGCAACCACATAATATCTGCTGCTGACAACTCGATATCATTTGGAAAGTAAATTATAAGTGGTTACATGAAGAGAGCACATAGTAATTTTGGAGAAAATTCAATAGTCCACTCCTTTCAGCTGAAAGCTTTAGTGACTATTCTGTGCATCTTTTTTTATGTACATGTGCAGAACTATTTAGAGTGAATTGTAATTGAATAGAAACACAATCAATAATACTCACAGCAACGGACTAGATAAACTGATGTTGAATTGATGAATCTACTACAGTGCATTCAATGTTAAACAGCCTTTAGCTTTGTATTGCTTTGAAACACTGGAATAACATTATGATCCACTGGTGATATTGCTTTGTGTAACTTTATCAAATTCAGTAGCACACACATAAAACTTGCTGCAGACTACTAGATATCATATGGGATGTCTAATATAAATGGTTACATGAAGTGAGCAAATAGTAATTTTGGGGAAAATCCAATAGTACACTCGTTTCAGCTGAATGCATCACTTACTATTCTCTGCATTTTCTGTTATGTACATGTACATAACTATTTAGAGTGAATTGTAATTGAATAGAAACACAATGAATAATACCCACCGCAATGGGCTAGATAAACTGATGTTGAATTCAAGAACCTACTACAGTGCATTCAATGTTAAACAGCCTTTAGCTTTGTATTGCTTTGAAACACTGGAATAACATTGTGATCCACTGGTGATATTGTTTTGTGTAACTTTATCAAATGCAGTAGCACACACATAAAACTTGCTGCAGACGACTCGATATCATATGGAATGTCTATTATAAATGGTTACATGAAGTGAGCAAATAGTACGTTTGGGGAAAATCCAATAGTACACTCGTTTCAGCTGAATGCATGACTTACTATTCTGTGCATTTTCTGTTATGTACGTGTCCATAACTATTCATAGTGAAATGTAATTGAATAGAAACAGAATGATAAATAATCAGCGCAAAGGAGTACATAAAATCAAGTTGAATTCAAGAACCTTCCACATTGCATTCACTTTTGAACAGCCTTTAGCATTGTATAGTTATGAAACTCTGGAGAAGCATTATGAGCAACTGGGTATATTGCTTAGTGTAACTTCACCAAATTCAGTAGCACCCACATAATATCTGCTGCTGACAACTCGATATCATTTGGAAAGTAAATTATAAGTGGTTACATGAAGAGAGCACACAGTAATTTTGTAGAAAATTCAATAGTCCACTCCTTTCAGCTGAAAGCTTTACTGACTATTCTGTGCATTTTTTATTATGTACATGTGCATAACTACTTAGAGTGAATTGTAATTGAATAGAAACACAATGAATAATACTCACAGCAATGGACTAGATAAACTGATGTTGAATTCAAGAACCAACTACAGTGCATTTAATTATAAACAGCCTTTAGCTTTGTATTGCTTTGAAACACTGGAATAACATTATGATCAAAGGGTGATACTGCTTAGAGTAACTTTACCAAATTCAGTAGCACACACATAAAACTTGCTGCAGACTACTCGATATCATATGGAATGTCTATTATAAATGGTTACATGAAGTGAGCAAATAGTACGTTTGGGGAAAATCCAATAGTACACTCGTTTCAGCTGAATGCATGACTTACTATTCTGTGCATTTTCTGTTATGTACGTGTGCATAACTATTCATAGTGAATTGTAATTGAATAGAAACAGAATGAAAAATAATCTGCGCAAAGGAGTACATAAAATCAAGTTGAATTCAAGAACCTTCCACATTGCATTAACTTTTGAACATCCTTTAGCATTGTATGGCTATGAAACTCTGGAGAAGCATTATGAGCAACTGGGTATATTGCTTAGTGTAACTTCACCAAATTCAGTAGCAACCACATAATATCTGCTGCTGACAACTCGATATCATTTGGAAAGTAAATTATAAGTGGTTACATGAAGAGAGCACATAGTAATTTTGGAGAAAATTCAATAGTCCACTCCTTTCAGCTGAAAGCTTTAGTGACTATTCTGTGCATCTTTTTTTATGTACATGTGCAGAACTATTTAGAGTGAATTGTAATTGAATAGAAACACAATCAATAATACTCACAGCAACGGACTAGATAAACTGATGTTGAATTGATGAATCTACTACAGTGCATTCAATGTTAAACAGCCTTTAGCTTTGTATTGCTTTGAAACACTGGAATAACATTATGATCCACTGGTGATATTGCTTTGTGTAACTTTATCAAATTCAGTAGCACACACATAAAACTTGCTGCAGACTACTAGATATCATATGGGATGTCTAATATAAATGGTTACATGAAGTGAGCAAATAGTAATTTTGGGGAAAATCCAATAGTACACTCGTTTCAGCTGAATGCATCACTTACTATTCTCTGCATTTTCTGTTATGTACATGTACATAACTATTTAGAGTGAATTGTAATTGAATAGAAACACAATGAATAATACCCACCGCAATGGGCTAGATAAACTGATGTTGAATTCAAGAACCTACTACAGTGCATTCAATGTTAAACAGCCTTTAGCTTTGTATTGCTTTGAAACACTGGAATAACATTGTGATCCACTGGTGATATTGTTTTGTGTAACTTTATCAAATGCAGTAGCACACACATAAAACTTGCTGCAGACGACTCGATATCATATGGAATGTCTATTATAAATGGTTACATGAAGTGAGCAAATAGTACGTTTGGGGAAAATCCAATAGTACACTCGTTTCAGCTGAATGCATGACTTACTATTCTGTGCATTTTCTGTTATGTACGTGTCCATAACTATTCATAGTGAAATGTAATTGAATAGAAACAGAATGATAAATAATCAGCGCAAAGGAGTACATAAAATCAAGTTGAATTCAAGAACCTTCCACATTGCATTCACTTTTGAACAGCCTTTAGCATTGTATAGTTATGAAACTCTGGAGAAGCATTATGAGCAACTGGGTATATTGCTTAGTGTAACTTCACCAAATTCAGTAGCACCCACATAATATCTGCTGCTGACAACTCGATATCATTTGGAAAGTAAATTATAAGTGGTTACATGAAGAGAGCACACAGTAATTTTGTAGAAAATTCAATAGTCCACTCCTTTCAGCTGAAAGCTTTACTGACTATTCTGTGCATTTTTTATTATGTACATGTGCATAACTACTTAGAGTGAATTGTAATTGAATAGAAACACAATGAATAATACTCACAGCAATGGACTAGATAAACTGATGTTGAATTCAAGAACCAACTACAGTGCATTTAATTATAAACAGCCTTTAGCTTTGTATTGCTTTGAAACACTGGAATAACATTATGATCAAAGGGTGATACTGCTTAGAGTAACTTTACCAAATTCAGTAGCACACACATAAAACTTGCTGCAGACTACTCGATATCATATGGAATGTCTATTATAAATGGTTACATGAAGTGAGCAAATAGTACGTTTGGGGAAAATCCAATAGTACACTCGTTTCAGCTGAATGCATGACTTACTATTCTGTGCATTTTCTGTTATGTACGTGTGCATAACTATTCATAGTGAATTGTAATTGAATAGAAACAGAATGAAAAATAATCTGCGCAAAGGAGTACATAAAATCAAGTTGAATTCAAGAACCTTCCACATTGCATTAACTTTTGAACATCCTTTAGCATTGTATGGCTATGAAACTCTGGAGAAGCATTATGAGCAACTGGGTATATTGCTTAGTGTAACTTCACCAAATTCAGTAGCAACCACATAATATCTGCTGCTGACAACTCGATATCATTTGGAAAGTAAATTATAAGTGGTTACATGAAGAGAGCACATAGTAATTTTGGAGAAAATTCAATAGTCCACTCCTTTCAGCTGAAAGCTTTAGTGACTATTCTGTGCATCTTTTTTTATGTACATGTGCAGAACTATTTAGAGTGAATTGTAATTGAATAGAAACACAATCAATAATACTCACAGCAACGGACTAGATAAACTGATGTTGAATTGAAGAATCTACTACAGTGCATTCAATGTTAAACAGCCTTTAGCTTTGTATTGCTTTGAAACACTGGAATAACATTATGATCCACTGGTGATATTGCTTTGTGTAACTTTATCAAATTCAGTAGCACACACATAAAACTTGCTGCAGACTACTAGATATCATATGGGATGTCTAATATAAATGGTTACATGAAGTGAGCAAATAGTAATTTTGGGGAAAATCCAATAGTACACTCGTTTCAGCTGAATGCATCACTTACTATTCTGTGCATTTTCTGTTATGTACATGTACATAACTATTTAGAGTGAATTGTAATTGAATAGAAACACAATGAATAATACCCACCGCAATGGGCTAGATAAACTGATGTTGAATTCAAGAACCTACTACAGTGCATTCAATGTTAAACAGCCTTTAGCTTTGTATTGCTTTGAAACACTGGAATAACATTATGATCAAAGGGTGATACTGCTTAGAGTAACTTTACCAAATTCAGTAGCACACACATAAAACTTGCTGCAGACTACTCGATATCATATGGAATGTCTATTATAAATGGTTACATGAAGTGAGCAAATAGTACGTTTGGGGAAAATCCAATAGTACACTCGTTTCAGCTGAATGCATGACTTACTATTCTGTGCATTTTCTGTTATGTACGTGTCCATAACTATTCATAGTGAAATGTAATTGAATAGAAACAGAATGATAAATAATCAGCGCAAAGGAGTACATAAAATCAAGTTGAATTCAAGAACCTTCCACATTGCATTCACTTTTGAACAGCCTTTAGCATTGTATAGTTATGAAACTCTGGAGAAGCATTATGAGCAACTGGGTATATTGCTTAGTGTAACTTCACCAAATTCAGTAGCACCCACATAATATCTGCTGCTGACAACTCGATATCATTTGGAAAGTAAATTATAAGTGGTTACATGAAGAGAGCACACAGTAATTTTGTAGAAAATTCAATAGTCCACTCCTTTCAGCTGAAAGCTTTACTGACTATTCTGTGCATTTTTTATTATGTACATGTGCATAACTATTTAGAGTGAATTGTAATTGAATAGAAACACAATGAATAATACTCACAGCAATGGACTAGATAAACTGATGTTGAATTCAAGAACCAACTACAGTGCATTTAATTATAAACAGCCTTTAGCTTTGTATTGCTTTGAAACACTGGAATAACATTATGATCAAAGGGTGATACTGCTTAGAGTAACTTTACCAAATTCAGTAGCACACACATAAAACTTGCTGCAGACTACTCGATATCATATGGAATGTCTATTATAAATGGTTACATGAAGTGAGCAAATAGTAATTTTGGGGAAAATCCAATAGTACACTCGTTTCAGCTGAATGCATGACTTACTATTCTGTGCATTTTCTGTTATATACGTGTGCATAACTATTCATAGTGAATTGTAATTGAATAGAAACAGAATGAAAAATAATCTGCGCAAAGGAGTACATAAAATCAAGTTGAATTCAAGAACCTTCCACATTGCATTAACTTTTGAACAGCCTTTAGCATTGTATGGCTATGAAACTCTGGAGAAGCATTATGAGCAACTGGGTATATTGCTTAGTGTAACTTCACCAAATTCAGTAGCAACCACATAATATCTGCTGCTGACAACTCGATATCATTTGGAAAGTAAATTATAAGTGGTTACATGAAGAGAGCACATAGTAATTTTGGAGAAAATTCAATAGTCCACTCCTTTCAGCTGAAAGCTTTAGTGACTATTCTGTGCATCTTTTTTTATGTACATGTGCAGAACTATTTAGAGTGAATTGTAATTGAATAGAAACACAATCAATAATACTCACAGCAACGGACTAGATAAACTGATGTTGAATTGAAGAATCTACTACAGTGCATTCAATGTTAAACAGCCTTTAGCTTTGTATTGCTTTGAAACACTGGAATAACATTATGATCCACTGGTGATATTGCTTTGTGTAACTTTATCAAATTCAGTAGCACACACATAAAACTTGCTGCAGACTACTAGATATCATATGGGATGTCTAATATAAATGGTTACATGAAGTGAGCAAATAGTAATTTTGGGGAAAATCCAATAGTACACTCGTTTCAGCTGAATGCATCACTTACTATTCTGTGCATTTTCTGTTATGTACATGTACATAACTATTTAGAGTGAATTGTAATTGAATAGAAACACAATGAATAATACCCACCGCAATGGGCTAGATAAACTGATGTTGAATTCAAGAACCTACTACAGTGCATTCAATGTTAAACAGCCTTTAGCTTTGTATTGCTTTGAAACACTGGAATAACATTATGATCAAAGGGTGATACTGCTTAGAATAACTTTACCAAATTCAGTAGCACACACATAAAACTTGCTGCAGACTACTCGATATCATATGGAATGTCTATTATAAATGGTTACATGAAGTGAGCAAATAGTACGTTTGGGGAAAATCCAATAGTACACTCGTTTCAGCTGAATGCATGACTTACTATTCTGTGCATTTTCTGTTATGTACGTGTCCATAACTATTCATAGTGAAATGTAATTGAATAGAAACAGAATGATAAATAATCAGCGCAAAGGAGTACATAAAATCAAGTTGAATTCAAGAACCTTCCACATTGCATTCACTTTTGAACAGCCTTTAGCATTGTATAGTTATGAAACTCTGGAGAAGCATTATGAGCAACTGGGTATATTGCTTAGTGTAACTTCACCAAATTCAGTAGCACCCACATAATATCTGCTGCTGACAACTCGATATCATTTGGAAAGTAAATTATAAGTGGTTACATGAAGAGAGCACACAGTAATTTTGTAGAAAATTCAATAGTCCACTCCTTTCAGCTGAAAGCTTTACTGACTATTCTGTGCATTTTTTATTATGTACATGTGCATAACTATTTAGAGTGAATTGTAATTGAATAGAAACACAATGAATAATACTCACAGCAATGGACTAGATAAACTGATGTTGAATTCAAGAACCAACTACAGTGCATTTAATTATAAACAGCCTTTAGCTTTGTATTGCTTTGAAACACTGGAATAACATTATGATCAAAGGGTGATACTGCTTAGAGTAACTTTACCAAATTCAGTAGCACACACATAAAACTTGCTGCAGACTACTCGATATCATATGGAATGTCTATTATAAATGGTTACATGAAGTGAGCAAATAGTACGTTTGGGGAAAATCCAATAGTACACTCGTTTCAGCTGAATGCATGACTTACTATTCTGTGCATTTTCTGTTATGTACGTGTGCATAACTATTCATAGTGAATTGTAATTGAATACAAACAGAATGAAAAATAATCTGCGCAAAGGAGTACATAAAATCAAGTTGAATTCAAGAACCTTCCACATTGCATTAACTTTTGAACATCCTTTAGCATTGTATGGCTATGAAACTCTGGAGAAGCATTATGAGCAACTGGGTATATTGCTTAGTGTAACTTCACCAAATTCAGTAGCAACCACATAATATCTGCTGCTGACAACTCGATATCATTTGGAAAGTAAATTATAAGTGGTTACATGAAGAGAGCACATAGTAATTTTGGAGAAAATTCAATAGTCCACTCCTTTCAGCTGAAAGCTTTAGTGACTATTCTGTGCATCTTTTTTTATGTACATGTGCAGAACTATTTAGAGTGAATTGTAATTGAATAGAAACACAATCAATAATACTCACAGCAACGGACTAGATAAACTGATGTTGAATTGAAGAATCTACTACAGTGCATTCAATGTTAAACAGCCTTCAGCTTTGTATTGCTTTGAAACACTGGAATAACATTATGATCCACTGGTGATATTGCTTTGTGTAACTTTATCAAATTCAGTAGCACACACATAAAACTTGCTGCAGACTACTAGATATCATATGGGATGTCTAATATAAATGGTTACATGAAGTGAGCAAATAGTAATTTTGGGGAAAATCCAATAGTACACTCGTTTCAGCTGAATGCATCACTTACTATTCTGTGCATTTTCTGTTATGTACATGTACATAACTATTTAGAGTGAATTGTAATTGAATAGAAACACAATGAATAATACCCACCGCAATGGGCTAGATAAACTGATGTTGAATTCAAGAACCTACTACAGTGCATTCAATGTTAAACAGCCTTTAGCTTTGTATTGCTTTGAAACACTGGAATAACATTATGATCAAAGGGTGATACTGCTTAGAGTAACTTTACCAAATTCAGTAGCACACACATAAAACTTGCTGCAGACTACTCGATATCATATGGAATGTCTATTATAAATGGTTACATGAAGTGAGCAAATAGTACGTTTGGGGAAAATCCAATAGTACACTCGTTTCAGCTGAATGCATGACTTACTATTCTGTGCATTTTCTGTTATGTACGTGTGCATAACTGTTCATACTGAATTGTAATTGAATAGAAACTAAATGATAAATAATCAGCGCAAAGGAGTACATAAAATCAAGTTGAATTCAAGAACCTTCCACATTGCATTCACTTTTGAACAGCCTTTAGCATTGTATAGTTATGAAACTCTGGAGAAGCATTATGAGCAACTGGGTATATTGCTTAGTGTAACTTCACCAAATTCAGTAGCACCCACATAATATCTGCTGCTGACAACTCGATATCATTTGGAAAGTAAATTATAAGTGGTTACATGAAGAGAGCACACAGTAATTTTGTAGAAAATTCAATAGTCCACTCCTTTCAGCTGAAAGCATTACTGACTATTCTGTGCATTTTTTATTATATACATGTGCATAACTATGTAGAGTGAATTGTAATTGAATAGAAACACAATGAATAATACCCACCGCAATGGGCTAGATAAACTGATGTTGAATTCAAGAACCTACTACAGTGCATTCAATGTTAAACAGCCTTTAGCTTTGTATTGCTTTGAAACACTGGAATAACATTATGATCCACTGGTGATATTGCTTTGTGTAACTTTATCAAATTCAGTAGCACACACATAAAACTTGCTGCAGACTACTAGATATCATATGGGATGTCTCATATAAATGGTTACATGAAGTGAGCAAATAGTAATTTTGGGGAAAATCCAATAGTACACTCGTTTCAGCTGAATGCATCACTTACTATTCTGTGCATTTTCTGTTATGTACATGTACATAACTATTTAGAGTGAATTGTAATTGAATAGAAACACAATGAATAATACCCACCGCAATGGGCTAGATAAACTGATGTTGAATTCAAGAACCTACTACAGTGCATTCAATGTTAAACAGCCTTTAGCTTTGTATTGCTTTGAAACACTGGAATAACATTATGATCAAAGGGTGATACTGCTTAGAGTAACTTTACCAAATTCAGTAGCACACACATAAAACTTGCTGCAGACTACTCGATATCATATGGAATGTCTATTATAAATGGTTACATGAAGTGAGCAAATAGTACGTTTGGGGAAAATCCAATAGTACACTCGTTTCAGCTGAATGCATGACTTACTATTCTGTGCATTTTCTGTTATGTACGTGTGCATAACTATTCATACTGAATTGTAATTGAATAGAAACAGAATGATAAATAATCAGCGCAAAGGAGTACATAAAATCAAGTTGAATTCAAGAACCTTCCACATTGCATTCACTTTTGAACAGCCTTTAGCATTGTATAGTTATGAAACTCTGGAGAAGCATTATGAGCAACTGGGTATATTGCTTTGTGTAACTTTACCAAATTCAATAGCACACACATAAAACTTGCTGCAGACTACTCGATATCATATCGAATGTCTATTATAAATGGTTACATGAAGTGTGCATATAGTAATTTTGGGAAAAATCCAACAGTACACTCGTTTCAGCTGAATGCATTACTTACTATTCTGTGCATTTGCTGTTATGTTATGTGCATTACTATTTAGAGTGAATTGTAATTGAATAGAAACACAATGAATAATACCCACATCAATGGACTAGATAAACTGATGTTGAATTCAAGAACCTACTACAGTGCATTCAATGTTAAACAGACTTTAGCTTTGTATTGCTTTGAAACACTGGAATAACATTATGAGCCACTGGTGATACTGCTTAGTGTAACTTTACCAAATTCAGTAGGACAAACATAAAACTTGCTGCTGACAACTCGATATCATTTGGAAAGTAAATTATAAGTGGTTACATGAAGAGAGCACACAGTAATTTTGTAGAAAATTCAATAGAGCACTCCTTTCAGCTGAAAGCTTTACTGACTATTCTGTGCATTTTTTATTATGTACATGTGCATAACTATTTAGAGTGAATTGTAATTGAATAGAAACACAATGAATAATACTCACAGCAATGGACTAGATAAACTGATGTTGAATTCAAGAACCAACTACAGTGCATTTAATTATAAACAGCCTTTAGCTTTGTATTGCTTTGAAACACTGGAATAACATTATGATCAAAGGGTGATACTGCTTAGAGTAACTTTACCAAATTCAGTAGCACACACATAAAACTTGCTGCAGACTACTCGATATCATATGGAATGTCTATTATAAATGGTTACATGAAGTGAGCAAATAGTACGTTTGGGGAAAATCCAATAGTACACTCGTTTCAGCTGAATGCATGACTTACTATTCTGTGCATTTTCTGTTATGTACGTGTGCATAACTATTCATAGTGAATTGTAATTGAATAGAAACAGAATGAAAAATAATCTGCGCAAAGGAGTACATAAAATCAAGTTGAATTCAAGAACCTTCCACATTGCATTAACTTTTGAGCATCCTTTAGCATTGTATGGCTATGAAACTCTGGAGAAGCATTATGAGCAACTGGGTATATTGCTTAGTGTAACTTCACCAAATTCAGTAGCAACCACATAATATCTGCTGCTGACAACTCGATATCATTTGGAAAGTAAATTATAAGTGGTTACATGAAGAGAGCACATAGTAATTTTGGAGAAAATTCAATAGTCCACTCCTTTCAGCTGAAAGCTTTAGTGACTATTCTGTGCATCTTTTTTTATGTACATGTGCAGAACTATTTAGAGTGAATTGTAATTGAATAGAAACACAATCAATAATACTCACAGCAACGGACTAGATAAACTGATGTTGAATTTTAAGAATCTACTACAGTGCATTCAATGTTAAACAGCCTTTAGCTTTGTATTGCTTTGAAACACTGGAATAACATTATGATCCACTGGTGATATTGCTTTGTGTAACTTTATCAAATTCAGTAGCACACACATAAAACTTGCTGCAGACTACTAGATATCATATGGGATGTCTAATATAAATGGTTACATGAAGTGAGCAAATAGTAATTTTGGGGAAAATCCAATAGTACACTCGTTTCAGCTGAATGCATCACTTACTATTCTGTGCATTTTCTGTTATGTACATGTACATAACTATTTAGAGTGAATTGTAATTGAATAGAAACACAATGAATAATACCCACCGCAATGGGCTAGATAAACTGATGTTGAATTCAAGAACCTACTACAGTGCATTCAATGTTAAACAGCCTTTAGCTTTGTATTGCTTTGAAACACTGGAATAACATTATGATCAAAGGGTGATACTGCTTAGAGTAACTTTACCAAATTCAGTAGCACACACATAAAACTTGCTGCAGACTACTCGATATCATATGGAATGTCTATTATAAATGGTTACATGAAGTGAGCAAATAGTACGTTTGGGGAAAATCCAATAGTACACTCGTTTCAGCTGAATGCATGACTTACTATTCTGTGCATTTTCTGTTATGTACGTGTCCATAACTATTCATAGTGAAATGTAATTGAATAGAAACAGAATGATAAATAATCAGCGCAAAGGAGTACATAAAATCAAGTTGAATTCAAGAACCTTCCACATTGCATTCACTTTTGAACAGCCTTTAGCATTGTATAGTTATGAAACTCTGGAGAAGCATTATGAGCAACTGGGTATATTGCTTAGTGTAACTTCACCAAATTCAGTAGCACCCACATAATATCTGCTGCTGACAACTCGATATCATTTGGAAAGTAAATTATAAGTGGTTACATGAAGAGAGCACACAGTAATTTTGTAGAAAATTCAATAGTCCACTCCTTTCAGCTGAAAGCTTTACTGACTATTCTGTGCATTTTTTATTATGTACATGTGCATAACTATTTAGAGTGAATTGTAATTGAATAGAAACACAATGAATAATACTCACAGCAATGGACTAGATAAACTGATGTTGAATTCAAGAACCAACTACAGTGCATTTAATTATAAACAGCCTTTAGCTTTGTATTGCTTTGAAACACTGGAATAACATTATGATCAAAGGGTGATACTGCTTAGAGTAACTTTACCAAATTCAGTAGCACACACATAAAACTTGCTGCAGACTACTCGATATCATATGGAATGTCTATTATAAATGGTTACATGAAGTGAGCAAATAGTACGTTTGGGGAAAATCCAATAGTACACTCGTTTCAGCTGAATGCATGACTTACTATTCTGTGCATTTTCTGTTATGTACGTGTGCATAACTATTCATAGTGAATTGTAATTGAATAGAAACAGAATGAAAAATAATCTGCGCAAAGGAGTACATAAAATCAAGTTGAATTCAAGAACCTTCCACATTGCATTAACTTTTGAACATCCTTTAGCATTGTATGGCTATGAAACTCTGGAGAAGCATTATGAGCAACTGGGTATATTGCTTAGTGTAACTTCACCAAATTCAGTAGCAACCACATAATATCTGCTGCTGACAACTCGATATCATTTGGAAAGTAAATTATAAGTGGTTACATGAAGAGAGCACATAGTAATTTTGGAGAAAATTCAATAGTCCACTCCTTTCAGCTGAAAGCTTTAGTGACTATTCTGTGCATCTTTTTTTATGTACATGTGCAGAACTATTTAGAGTGAATTGTAATTGAATAGAAACACAATCAATAATACTCACAGCAACGGACTAGATAAACTGATGTTGAATTGAAGAATCTACTACAGTGCATTCAATGTTAAACAGCCTTTAGCTTTGTATTGCTTTGAAACACTGGAATAACATTATGATCCACTGGTGATATTGCTTTGTGTAACTTTATCAAATTCAGTAGCACACACATAAAACTTGCTGCAGACTAATAGATATCATATGGGATGTCTAATATAAATGGTTACATGAAGTGAGCAAATAGTAATTTTGGGGAAAATCCAATAGTACACTCGTTTCAGCTGAATGCATCACTTACTATTCTGTGCATTTTCTGTTATGTACATGTACATAACTATTTAGAGTGAATTGTAATTGAATAGAAACACAATGAATAATACCCACCGCAATGGGCTAGATAAACTGATGTTGAATTCAAGAACCTACTACAGTGCATTCAATGTTAAACAGCCTTTAGCTTTGTATTGCTTTGAAACACTGGAATAACATTATGATCAAAGGGTGATACTGCTTAGAGTAACTTTACCAAATTCAGTAGCACACACATAAAACTTGCTGCAGACTACTCGATATCATATGGAATGTCTATTATAAATGGTTACATGAAGTGAGCAAATAGTACGTTTGGGGAAAATCCAATAGTACACTCGTTTCAGCTGAATGCATGACTTACTATTCTGTGCATTTTCTGTTATGTACGTGTGCATAACTGTTCATACTGAATTGTAATTGAATAGAAACTAAATGATAAATAATCAGCGCAAAGGAGTACATAAAATCAAGTTGAATTCAAGAACCTTCCACATTGCATTCACTTTTGAACAGCCTTTAGCATTGTATAGTTATGAAACTCTGGAGAAGCATTATGAGCAACTGGGTATATTGCTTAGTGTAACTTCACCAAATTCAGTAGCACCCACATAATATCTGCTGCTGACAACTCGATATCATTTGGAAAGTAAATTATAAGTGGTTACATGAAGAGAGCACACAGTAATTTTGTAGAAAATTCAATAGTCCACTCCTTTCAGCTGAAAGCATTACTGACTATTCTGTGCATTTTTTATTATATACATGTGCATAACTATGTAGAGTGAATTGTAATTGAATAGAAACACAATGAATAATACCCACCGCAATGGGCTAGATAAACTGATGTTGAATTCAAGAACCTACTACAGTGCATTCAATGTTAAACAGCCTTTAGCTTTGTATTGCTTTGAAACACTGGAATAACATTATGATCCACTGGTGATATTGCTTTGTGTAACTTTATCAAATTCAGTAGCACACACATAAAACTTGCTGCAGACTACTAGATATCATATGGGATGTCTCATATAAATGGTTACATGAAGTGAGCAAATAGTAATTTTGGGGAAAATCCAATAGTACACTCGTTTCAGCTGAATGCATCACTTACTATTCTGTGCATTTTCTGTTATGTACATGTACATAACTATTTAGAGTGAATTGTAATTGAATAGAAACACAATGAATAATACCCACCGCAATGGGCTAGATAAACTGATGTTGAATTCAAGAACCTACTACAGTGCATTCAATGTTAAACAGCCTTTAGCTTTGTATTGCTTTGAAACACTGGAATAACATTATGATCAAAGGGTGATACTGCTTAGAGTAACTTTACCAAATTCAGTAGCACACACATAAAACTTGCTGCAGACTACTCGATATCATATGGAATGTCTATTATAAATGGTTACATGAAGTGAGCAAATAGTACGTTTGGGGAAAATCCAATAGTACACTCGTTTCAGCTGAATGCATGACTTACTATTCTGTGCATTTTCTGTTATGTACGTGTGCATAACTATTCATACTGAATTGTAATTGAATAGAAACAGAATGATAAATAATCAGCGCAAAGGAGTACATAAAATCAAGTTGAATTCAAGAACCTTCCACATTGCATTCACTTTTGAACAGCCTTTAGCATTGTATAGTTATGAAACTCTGGAGAAGCATTATGAGCAACTGGGTATATTGCTTTGTGTAACTTTACCAAATTCAATAGCACACACATAAAACTTGCTGCAGACTACTCGATATCATATCGAATGTCTATTATAAATGGTTACATGAAGTGTGCATATAGTAATTTTGGGAAAAATCCAACAGTACACTCGTTTCAGCTGAATGCATTACTTACTATTCTGTGCATTTGCTGTTATGTACATGTGCATTACTATTTAGAGTGAATTGTAATTGAATAGAAACACAATGAATAATACCCACATCAATGGACTAGATAAACTGATGTTGAATTCAAGAACCTACTACAGTGCATTCAATGTTAAACAGACTTTAGCTTTGTATTGCTTTGAAACACTGGAATAACATTATGAGCCACTGGTGATACTGCTTAGTGTAACTTTACCAAATTCAGTAGGACAAACATAAAACTTGCTGCTGACAACTCGATATCATTTGGAAAGTAAATTATAAGTGGTTACATGAAGAGAGCACACAGTAATTTTGTAGAAAATTCAATAGAGCACTCCTTTCAGCTGAAAGCTTTACTGACTATTCTGTGCATTTTTTATTATGTACATGTGCATAACTATTTAGAGTGAATTGTAATTGAATAGAAACACAATGAATAATACTCACAGCAATGGACTAGATAAACTGATGTTGAATTCAAGAACCAACTACAGTGCATTTAATTATAAACAGCCTTTAGCTTTGTATTGCTTTGAAACACTGGAATAACATTATGATCAAAGGGTGATACTGCTTAGAGTAACTTTACCAAATTCAGTAGCACACACATAAAACTTGCTGCAGACTACTCGATATCATATGGAATGTCTATTATAAATGGTTACATGAAGTGAGCAAATAGTACGTTTGGGGAAAATCCAATAGTACACTCGTTTCAGCTGAATGCATGACTTACTATTCTGTGCATTTTCTGTTATGTACGTGTGCATAACTATTCATAGTGAATTGTAATTGAATAGAAACAGAATGAAAAATAATCTGCGCAAAGGAGTACATAAAATCAAGTTGAATTCAAGAACCTTCCACATTGCATTAACTTTTGAGCATCCTTTAGCATTGTATGGCTATGAAACTCTGGAGAAGCATTATGAGCAACTGGGTATATTGCTTAGTGTAACTTCACCAAATTCAGTAGCAACCACATAATATCTGCTGCTGACAACTCGATATCATTTGGAAAGTAAATTATAAGTGGTTACATGAAGAGAGCACATAGTAATTTTGGAGAAAATTCAATAGTCCACTCCTTTCAGCTGAAAGCTTTAGTGACTATTCTGTGCATCTTTTTTTATGTACATGTGCAGAACTATTTAGAGTGAATTGTAATTGAATAGAAACACAATCAATAATACTCACAGCAACGGACTAGATAAACTGATGTTGAATTGAAGAATCTACTACAGTGCATTCAATGTTAAACAGCCTTTAGCTTTGTATTGCTTTGAAACACTGGAATAACATTATGATCCACTGGTGATATTGCTTTGTGTAACTTTATCAAATTCAGTAGCACACACATAAAACTTGCTGCAGACTACTAGATATCATATGGGATGTCTAATATAAATGGTTACATGAAGTGAGCAAATAGTAATTTTGGGGAAAATCCAATAGTACACTCGTTTCAGCTGAATGCATCACTTACTATTCTGTGCATTTTCTGTTATGTACATGTACATAACTATTT
Source organism: Hypanus sabinus (assembly GCF_030144855.1). Taxonomy (NCBI): domain Eukaryota; kingdom Metazoa; phylum Chordata; class Chondrichthyes; order Myliobatiformes; family Dasyatidae; genus Hypanus; species Hypanus sabinus. Next base: position 122,699,951 of record NC_082711.1, on the reverse strand, counting down.
AGAGTGAATTGTAATTGAATAGAAACACAATGAATAATACCCACCGCAATGGGCTAGATAAACTGATGTTGAATTCAAGAACCTACTACAGTGCATTCAATGTTAAACAGCCTTTAGCTTTGTATTGCTTTGAAACACTGGAATAACATTGTGATCCACTGGTGATATTGTTTTGTGTAACTTTATCAAATGCAGTAGCACACACATAAAACTTGCTGCAGACGACTCGATATCATATGGGATGTCTATTATAAATGGTTACATGAAGTGAGCAAATAGGAATTTTGCGGAAAATCCAATAGTACACTCGTTTCAGCTGAATGCATTACTTACTATTCTCTGCATTTTCTGTTATGTACGTGTGCATAAATATTCATAGTGAATTGTAATTGAATAGAAACAGAATGAAAAATAATCAGCGCAAAGGAGTACATAAAATCAAGTTGAATTCAAGAACCTTCCACATTGCATTCACTTTTGAACAGCCTTTAGCATTGTATAGCTATGAAACTCTGGAGAAGCATTATGAGCAACTGGGTATATTGCTTAGTGTAACTTCACCAAATTCAGTAGCACCCACATAATATCTGCTGCTGACAACTCGATATCATTTGGAAAGTAAATTATAAGTGGTTACATGAAGAGAGCACACAGTAATTTTGTAGAAAATTCAATAGTCCACTCCTTTCAGCTGAAAGCTTTACTGACTATTCTCTGCATTTTTTATTATGTACATGTGCATAACTATTTAGAGTGAATTGTAATTGAATAGAAACACAATGAATAATACTCACAGCAATGGACTAGATAAACTGATGTTGAATTCAAGAACCAACTACAGTGCATTTAATTATAAACAGCCTTTAGCTTTGTATTGCTTTGAAACACTGGAATAACATTATGATCAAAGGGTGATACTGCTTAGAGTAACTTTATCAAATTCAGTAGCACACACATAAAACTTGCTGCAGACTACTAGATATCATATGGGATGTCTAATATAAATGGTTACATGAAGTGAGCAAATAGTAATTTTGGGGAAAATCCAATAGTACACTCGTTTCAGCTGAATGCATCACTTACTATTCTGTGCATTTTCTGTTATGTACATGTACATAACTATTTAGAGTGAATTGTAATTGAATAGAAACACAATGAATAATACCCACCGCAATGGGCTAGATAAACTGATGTTGAATTCAAGAACCTGCTACAGTGCATTCAATGTTAAACAGCCTTTAGCTTTGTATTGCTTTGAAACACTGGAATAACATTGTGATCCACTGGTGATATTGTTTTGTGTAACTTTATCAAATGCAGTAGCACACACATAATATCTGCTGCTGACAACTCGATATCATTTGGAAAGTAAATTATAAGTGGTTACATGAAGAGAGCACACAGTAATTTTGTAGAAAATTCAATAGAGCACACCTTTCAGCTGAAAGCTTTACTGACTATTCTGTGCATTTTTTATTATGTACATGTGCATAACTATTTAGAGTGAATTGTAATTGAATAGAAACACAATGAATAATACTCACAGCAATGGACTAGATAAACTGATGTTGAATTCAAGAACCAACTACAGTGCATTTAATTATAAACAACCTTTAGCTTTGTATTGCTTTGAAACACTGGAATAACATTATGATCAAAGGGTGATACTGCTTAGAGTAACTTTACCAAATTCAGTAGCACACACATAAAACTTGCTGCAGACTACTCGATATCATATGGAATGTCTATTATAAATGGTTACATGAAGTGAGCAAATAGTACGTTTGGGGAAAATCCAATAGTACACTCGTTTCAGCTGAATGCATGACTTACTATTCTGTGCATTTTCTGTTATGTACGTGTGCATAACTATTCATACTGAATTGTAATTGAATAGAAACAGAATGATAAATAATCAGCGCAAAGGAGTACATAAAATCAAGTTGAATTCAAGAACCTTCCACATTGCATTCACTTTTGAACAGCCTTTAGCATTGTATAGTTATGAAACTCTGGAGAAGCATTATGAGCAACTGGGTATATTGCTTAGTGTAACTTCACCAAATTCAGTAGCAACCACATAATATCTGCTGCTGACAACTCGATATCATTTGGAAAAGTAAATTATAAGTGGTTACATGAAGAGAGCACATAGTAATTTTGGAGAAAATTCAATAGTCCACTCCTTTCAGCTGAAAGCTTTAGTGACTATTCTGTGCATCTTTTTTTATGTACATGTGCAGAACTATTTAGAGTGAATTGTAATTGAATAGAAACACAATCAATAATACTCACAGCAACGGACTAGATAAACTGATGTTGAATTGAAGAATCTACTACAGTGCATTCAATGTTAAACAGCCTTTAGCTTTGTATTGCTTTGAAACACTGGAATAACATTATGATCCACTGGTGATATTGCTTTGTGTAACTTTATCAAATTCAGTAGCACACACATAAAACTTGCTGCAGACTACTAGATATCATATGGGATGTCTAATATAAATGGTTACATGAAGTGAGCAAATAGTAATTTTGGGGAAAATCCAATAGTACACTCGTTTCAGCTGAATGCATCACTTACTATTCTGTGCATTTTCTGTTATGTACATGTACATAACTATTTAGAGTGAATTGTAATTGAATAGAAACACAATGAATAATACCCACCGCAATGGGCTAGATAAACTGATGTTGAATTCAAGAACCTACTACAGTGCATTCAATGTTAAACAGCCTTTAGCTTTGTATTGCTTTGAAACACTGGAATAACATTATGATCAAAGGGTGATACTGCTTAGAGTAACTTTACCAAATTCAGTAGCACACACATAAAACTTGCTGCAGACTACTCGATATCATATGGAATGTCTATTATAAATGGTTACATGAAGTGAGCAAATAGTACGTTTGGGGAAAATCCAATAGTACACTCGTTTCAGCTGAATGCATGACTTACTATTCTGTGCATTTTCTGTTATGTACGTGTGCATAACTATTCATACTGAATTGTAATTGAATAGAAACAGAATGATAAATAATCAGCGCAAAGGAGTACATAAAATCAAGTTGAAATCAAGAACCTTCCACATTGCATTCACTTTTGAACAGCCTTTAGCATTGTATAGTTATGAAACTCTGGAGAAGCATTATGAGCAACTGGGTATATTGCTTAGTGTAACTTCACCAAATTCAGTAGCACCCACATAATATCTGCTGCTGACAACTCGATATCATTTGGAAAGTAAATTATAAGTGGTTACATGAAGAGAGCACACAGTAATTTTGTAGAAAATTCAATAGTCCACTCCTTTCAGCTGAAAGCATTACTGACTATTCTCTGCATTTTTTATTATATACATGTGCATAACTATGTAGAGTGAATTGTAATTGAATAGAAACACAATGAATAAAACCCACAGCAATGGACTAGATAAACTGATGTTGAATTCAAGAATCTACTACAGTGCATTCAATGTTAAACAGCCTTTAGCTTTGTATTGCTTTGAAACACTGGAATAACATTATGATCCACTGGTGATATTGCTTTGTGTAACTTTACCAAATTCAATAGCACACACATAAAACTTGCTGCAGACTACTCGATATCATATCGAATGTCTATTATAAATGGTTACATGAAGTGTGCATATAGTAATTTTGGGAAAAATCCAACAGTACACTCGTTTCAGCTGAATGCATTACTTACTATTCTGTGCATTTGCTGTTATGTACATGTGCATTACTATTTAGAGTGAATTGTAATTGAATAGAAACACAATGAATAATACCCACATCGATGGACTAGATAAACTGATGTTGAATTCAAGAACCTACTACAGTGCATTCAATGTTAAACAGACTTTAGCTTTGTATTGCTTTGAAACACTGGAATAACATTATGAGCCACTGGTGATACTGCTTAGTGTAACTTTACCAAATTCAGTAGGACAAACATAAAACTTGCTGCAGACTACTCGATATCATATGGAATGTCTATTATAAATGGTTACATGAAGTGAGCAAATAGTAATTTTGGGGAAAATCCAATAGTACACTCGTTTCAGCTGAATGCATTACTTACTATTCTGTGCATTTTCTGTTATGTACGTGTGCATAACTATTTAGAGTGAATTGTAATTGAATAGAAACACAATGAATAATACTCACAGCAATGGACTAGATAAACTGATGTTGAATTCAAGAACCAACTACAGTGCATTTAATTATAAACAGCCTTTAGCTTTGTATTGCTTTGAAACACTGGAATAACATTATGATCAAAGGGTGATACTGCTTAGAGTAACTTTACCAAATTCAGTAGCACACACATAAAACTTGCTGCAGACTACTCGATATCATATGGAATGTCTATTATAAATGGTTACATGAAGTGAGCAAATAGTACGTTTGGGGAAAATCCAATAGTACACTCGTTTCAGCTGAATGCATGACTTACTATTCTGTGCATTTTCTGTTATGTACGTGTGCATAACTATTCATAGTGAATTGTAATTGAATAGAAACAGAATGAAAAATAATCTGAGCAAAGGAGTACATAAAATCAAGTTGAATTCAAGAACCTTCCACATTGCATTAACTTTTGAACATCCTTTAGCATTGTATGGCTATGAAACTCTGGAGAAGCATTATGAGCAACTGGGTATATTGCTTAGTGTAACTTCACCAAATTCAGTAGCACCCACATAATATCTGCTGCTGACAACTCGATATCATTTGGAAAGTAAATTATAAGTGGTTACATGAAGAGAGCACACAGTAATTTTGTAGAAAATTCAATAGTCCACTCCTTTCAGCTGAAAGCATTACTGACTATTCTCTACATTTTTTATTATATACATGTGCATAACTATGTAGAGTGAATTGTAATTGAATAGAAACACAATGAATAAAACCCACAGCAATGGACTAGATAAACTGATGTTGAATTCAAGAATCTACTACAGTGCATTCAATGTTAAACAGCCTTTAGCTTTGTATTGCTTTGAAACACTGGAATAACATTATGATCCACTGGTGATATTGCTTTGTGTAACTTTACCAAATTCAATAGCACACACATAAAACTTGCTGCAGACTACTCGATATCATATCGAATGTCTATTATAAATGGTTACATGAAGTGTGCATATAGTAATTTTGGGAAAAATCCAACAGTACACTCGTTTCAGCTGAATGCATTACTTACTATTCTGTGCATTTGCTGTTATGTACATGTGCATTACTATTTAGAGTGAATTGTAATTGAATAGAAACACAATGAATAATACCCACATCAATGGACTAGATAAACTGATGTTGAATTCAAGAACCTACTACAGTGCATTCAATGTTAAACAGACTTTAGCTTTGTATTGCTTTGAAACACTGGAATAACATTATGAGCCACTGGTGATACTGCTTAGTGTAACTTTACCAAATTCAGTAGGACAAACATAAAACTTGCTGCAGACTACTCGATATCATATGGAATGTCTATTATAAATGGTTACATGAAGTGAGCAAATAGTAATTTTGGGGAAAATCCAATAGTACACTCGTTTCAGCTGAATGCATTACTTACTATTCTGTGCATTTTCTGTTATGTACGTGTGCATAACTATTTAGAGTGAATTGTAATTGAATAGAAACACAATGAATAATACTCACAGCAATGGACTAGATAAACTGATGTTGAATTCAAGAACCAACTACAGTGCATTTAATTATAAACAGCCTTTAGCTTTGTATTGCTTTGAAACACTGGAATAACATTATGATCAAAGGGTGATACTGCTTAGAGTAACTTTACCAAATTCAGTAGCACACACATAAAACTTGCTGCAGACTACTCGATATCATATGGAATGTCTATTATAAATGGTTACATGAAGTGAGCAAATAGTACGTTTGGGGAAAATCCAATAGTACACTCGTTTCAGCTGAATGCATGACTTACTATTCTGTGCATTTTCTGTTATGTACGTGTGCATAACTATTCATAGTGAATTGTAATTGAATAGAAACAGAATGAAAAATAATCTGCGCAAAGGAGTACATAAAATCAAGTTGAATTCAAGAACCTTCCACATTGCATTAACTTTTGAACATCCTTTAGCATTGTATGGCTATGAAACTCTGGAGAAGCATTATGAGCAACTGGGTATATTGCTTAGTGTAACTTCACCAAATTCAGTAGCAACCACATAATATCTGCTGCTGACAACTCGATATCATTTGGAAAGTAAATTATAAGTGGTTACATGAAGAGAGCACATAGTAATTTTGGAGAAAAAACAATAGTCCACTCCTTTCAGCTGAAAGCTTTAGTGACTATTCTGTGCATCTTTTTTTATGTACATGTGCAGAACTATTTAGAGTGAATTGTAATTGAATAGAAACACAATCAATAATACTCACAGCAACGGACTAGATAAACTGATGTTGAATTGAAGAATCTACTACAGTGCATTCAATGTTAAACAGCCTTTAGCTTTGTATTGCTTTGAAACACTGGAATAACATTATGATCCACTGGTGATATTGCTTTGTGTAACTTTATCAAATTCAGTAGCACACACATAAAACTTGCTGCAGACTACTAGATATCATATGGGATGTCTAATATAAATGGTTACATGAAGTGAGCAAATAGTAATTTTGGGGAAAATCCAATAGTACACTCGTTTCAGCTGAATGCATCACTTACTATTCTGTGCATTTTCTGTTATGTACATGTACATAACTATTTAGAGTGAATTGTAATTGAATAGAAACACAATGAATAATACCCACCGCAATGGGCTAGATAAACTGATGTTGAATTCAAGAACCTACTACAGTGCATTCAATGTTAAACAGCCTTTAGCTTTGTATTGCTTTGAAACACTGGAATAACATTATGATCAAAGGGTGATACTGCTTAGAGTAACTTTACCAAATTCAGTAGCACACACATAAAACTTGCTGCAGACTACTCGATATCATATGGAATGTCTATTATAAATGGTTACATGAAGTGAGCAAATAGTACGTTTGGGGAAAATCCAATAGTACACTCGTTTCAGCTGAATGCATGACTTACTATTCTGTGCATTTTCTGTTATGTACGTGTGCATAACTATTCATACTGAATTGTAATTGAATAGAAACAGAATGATAAATAATCAGCGCAAAGGAGTACATAAAATCAAGTTGAATTCAAGAACCTTCCACATTGCATTCACTTTTGAACAGCCTTTAGCATTGTATAGTTATGAAACTCTGGAGAAGCATTATGAGCAACTGGGTATATTGCTTAGTGTAACTTCACCAAATTCAGTAGCACCCACATAATATCTGCTGCTGACAACTCGATATCATTTGGAAAGTAAATTATAAGTGGTTACATGAAGAGAGCACACAGTAATTTTGTGGAAAATTCAATAGTCCACTCCTTTCAGCTGAAAGCATTACTGACTATTCTCTGCATTTTTTATTATATACATGTGCATAACTATGTAGAGTGAATTGTAATTGAATAGAAACACAATGAATAAAACCCACAGCAATGGACTAGATAAACTGATGTTGAATTCAAGAATCTACTACAGTGCATTCAATGTTAAACAGCCTTTAGCTTTGTATTGCTTTGAAACACTGGAATAACATTATGATCCACTGGTGATATTGCTTTGTGTAACTTTACCAAATTCAATAGCACACACATAAAACTTGCTGCAGACTACTCGATATCATATCGAATGTCTATTATAAATGGTTACATGAAGTGTGCATATAGTAATTTTGGGAAAAATCCAACAGTACACTCGTTTCAGCTGAATGCATTACTTACTATTCTGTGCATTTGCTGTTATGTACATGTGCATTACTATTTAGAGTGAATTGTAATTGAATAGAAACACAATGAATAATACCCACATCAATGGACTAGATAAACTGATGTTGAATTCAAGAACCTACTACAGTGCATTCAATGTTAAACAGACTTTAGCTTTGTATTGCTTTGAAACACTGGAATAACATTATGAGCCACTGGTGATACTGCTTAGTGTAACTTTACCAAATTCAGTAGGACAAACATAAAACTTGCTGCAGACTACTCGATATCATATGGAATGTCTATTATAAATGGTTACATGAAGTGAGCAAATAGTAATTTTGGGGAAAATCCAATAGTACACTCGTTTCAGCTGAATGCATTACTTACTATTCTGTGCATTTTCTGTTATGTACGTGTGCAGAACTATTCATAGTGAATAGTAATTGAATAGAAACAGAATGAAAAATAATCAGCGCAAAGGAGTACATAAAATCAAGTTGAATTCAAGAACCTTCCACATTGCATTCACTTTTGAACAGCCTTTAGCATTGTATAGCTATGAAACTCTGGAGAAGCATTATGAGCAACTGGGTATATTGCTTAGTGTAACTTCACCAAATTCAGTAGCACCCACATAATATCTGCTGCTGACAGCTCGATAACATTTGGAAAGTAATTTATAAGTGGTTACATGAAGAGAGCACACAGTAATTTTGGAGAAAATTCAATAGTCCACTCCTTTCAGCTGAAAGCTTTACTGACTATTCTGTGCATTTTTTATTATGTACATGTGCATAACTATTTAGAGTGAATTGTAATTGAATAGAAACACAATCAATAATACTCACAGCAACGGACTAGATAAACTGATGTTGAATTCAAGAATCTACTACAGTGCATTCAATGTTAAACAGCCTTTAGCTTTGTATTGCTTTGAAACACTGGAATAACATTATGATCCACTGGTGATATTGCTTTGTGTAACTTTATCAAATTCAGTAGCACACACATAAAACTTGCTGCAGACTATTCGATATCATATGGGATGTCTAATATAAATGGTTACATGAAGTGAGCAAATAGTAATTTTGGGGAAAATCCAATAGTACACTCGTTTCAGCTGAATGCATCACTTACTATTCTGTGCATTTTCTGTTATGTACATGTGCATAACTATTTAGAGTGAATTGTAATTGAATAGAAACACAATGAATAATACTCACAGCAATGGACTAGATAAACTGATGTTGAATTCAAGAACCAACTACAGTGCATTTAATTATAAACAGCCTTTAGCTTTGTATTGCTTTGAAACACTGGAATAACATTATGATCAAAGGGTGATACTGCTTAGAGTAACTTTACCAAATTCAGTAGCACACACATAAAACTTGCTGCAGACTACTCGATATCATATGGAATGTCTATTATAAATGGTTACATGAAGTGAGCAAATAGTACGTTTGGGGAAAATCCAATAGTACACTCGTTTCAGCTGAATGCATGACTTACTATTCTGTGCATTTTCTGTTATGTACGTGTGCATAACTATTCATAGTGAATTGTAATTGAATAGAAACAGAATGAAAAATAATCTGCGCAAAGGAGTACATAAAATCAAGTTGAATTCAAGAACCTTCCACATTGCATTAACTTTTGAACATCCTTTAGCATTGTATGGCTATGAAACTCTGGAGAAGCATTATGAGCAACTGGGTATATTGCTTAGTGTAACTTCACCAAATTCAGTAGCAACCACATAATATCTGCTGCTGACAACTCGATATCATTTGGAAAGTAAATTATAAGTGGTTACATGAAGAGAGCACATAGTAATTTTGGAGAAAATTCAATAGTCCACTCCTTTCAGCTGAAAGCTTTAGTGACTATTCTGTGCATCTTTTTTTATGTACATGTGCAGAACTATTTAGAGTGAATTGTAATTGAATAGAAACACAATCAATAATACTCACAGCAACGGACTAGATAAACTGATGTTGAATTGAAGAATCTACTACAGTGCATTCAATGTTAAACAGCCTTTAGCTTTGTATTGCTTTGAAACACTGGAATAACATTATGATCCACTGGTGATATTGCTTTGTGTAACTTTATCAAATTCAGTAGCACACACATAAAACTTGCTGCAGACTAATAGATATCATATGGGATGTCTAATATAAATGGTTACATGAAGTGAGCAAATAGTAATTTTGGGGAAAATCCAATAGTACACTCGTTTCAGCTGAATGCATCACTTACTATTCTGTGCATTTTCTGTTATGTACATGTACATAACTATTTAGAGTGAATTGTAATTGAATAGAAACACAATGAATAATACCCACCGCAATGGGCTAGATAAACTGATGTTGAATTCAAGAACCTACTACAGTGCATTCAATGTTAAACAGCCTTTAGCTTTGTATTGCTTTGAAACACTGGAATAACATTATGATCAAAGGGTGATACTGCTTAGAGTAACTTTACCAAATTCAGTAGCACACACATAAAACTTGCTGCAGACTACTCGATATCATATGGAATGTCTATTATAAATGGTTACATGAAGTGAGCAAATAGTACGTTTGGGGAAAATCCAATAGTACACTCGTTTCAGCTGAATGCATGACTTACTATTCTGTGCATTTTCTGTTATGTACGTGTGCATAACTGTTCATACTGAATTGTAATTGAATAGAAACTAAATGATAAATAATCAGCGCAAAGGAGTACATAAAATCAAGTTGAATTCAAGAACCTTCCACATTGCATTCACTTTTGAACAGCCTTTAGCATTGTATAGTTATGAAACTCTGGAGAAGCATTATGAGCAACTGGGTATATTGCTTAGTGTAACTTCACCAAATTCAGTAGCACCCACATAATATCTGCTGCTGACAACTCGATATCATTTGGAAAGTAAATTATAAGTGGTTACATGAAGAGAGCACACAGTAATTTTGTAGAAAATTCAATAGTCCACTCCTTTCAGCTGAAAGCATTACTGACTATTCTGTGCATTTTTTATTATATACATGTGCATAACTATGTAGAGTGAATTGTAATTGAATAGAAACACAATGAATAATACCCACCGCAATGGGCTAGATAAACTGATGTTGAATTCAAGAACCTACTACAGTGCATTCAATGTTAAACAGCCTTTAGCTTTGTATTGCTTTGAAACACTGGAATAACATTATGATCCACTGGTGATATTGCTTTGTGTAACTTTATCAAATTCAGTAGCACACACATAAAACTTGCTGCAGACTACTAGATATCATATGGGATGTCTCATATAAATGGTTACATGAAGTGAGCAAATAGTAATTTTGGGGAAAATCCAATAGTACACTCGTTTCAGCTGAATGCATCACTTACTATTCTGTGCATTTTCTGTTATGTACATGTACATAACTATTTAGAGTGAATTGTAATTGAATAGAAACACAATGAATAATACCCACCGCAATGGGCTAGATAAACTGATGTTGAATTCAAGAACCTACTACAGTGCATTCAATGTTAAACAGCCTTTAGCTTTGTATTGCTTTGAAACACTGGAATAACATTATGATCAAAGGGTGATACTGCTTAGAGTAACTTTACCAAATTCAGTAGCACACACATAAAACTTGCTGCAGACTACTCGATATCATATGGAATGTCTATTATAAATGGTTACATGAAGTGAGCAAATAGTACGTTTGGGGAAAATCCAATAGTACACTCGTTTCAGCTGAATGCATGACTTACTATTCTGTGCATTTTCTGTTATGTACGTGTGCATAACTATTCATACTGAATTGTAATTGAATAGAAACAGAATGATAAATAATCAGCGCAAAGGAGTACATAAAATCAAGTTGAATTCAAGAACCTTCCACATTGCATTCACTTTTGAACAGCCTTTAGCATTGTATAGTTATGAAACTCTGGAGAAGCATTATGAGCAACTGGGTATATTGCTTTGTGTAACTTTACCAAATTCAATAGCACACACATAAAACTTGCTGCAGACTACTCGATATCATATCGAATGTCTATTATAAATGGTTACATGAAGTGTGCATATAGTAATTTTGGGAAAAATCCAACAGTACACTCGTTTCAGCTGAATGCATTACTTACTATTCTGTGCATTTGCTGTTATGTACATGTGCATTACTATTTAGAGTGAATTGTAATTGAATAGAAACACAATGAATAATACCCACATCAATGGACTAGATAAACTGATGTTGAATTCAAGAACCTACTACAGTGCATTCAATGTTAAACAGACTTTAGCTTTGTATTGCTTTGAAACACTGGAATAACATTATGAGCCACTGGTGATACTGCTTAGTGTAACTTTACCAAATTCAGTAGGACAAACATAAAACTTGCTGCTGACAACTCGATATCATTTGGAAAGTAAATTATAAGTGGTTACATGAAGAGAGCACACAGTAATTTTGTAGAAAATTCAATAGAGCACTCCTTTCAGCTGAAAGCTTTACTGACTATTCTGTGCATTTTTTATTATGTACATGTGCATAACTATTTAGAGTGAATTGTAATTGAATAGAAACACAATGAATAATACTCACAGCAATGGACTAGATAAACTGATGTTGAATTCAAGAACCAACTACAGTGCATTTAATTATAAACAGCCTTTAGCTTTGTATTGCTTTGAAACACTGGAATAACATTATGATCAAAGGGTGATACTGCTTAGAGTAACTTTACCAAATTCAGTAGCACACACATAAAACTTGCTGCAGACTACTCGATATCATATGGAATGTCTATTATAAATGGTTACATGAAGTGAGCAAATAGTACGTTTGGGGAAAATCCAATAGTACACTCGTTTCAGCTGAATGCATGACTTACTATTCTGTGCATTTTCTGTTATGTACGTGTGCATAACTATTCATAGTGAATTGTAATTGAATAGAAACAGAATGAAAAATAATCTGCGCAAAGGAGTACATAAAATCAAGTTGAATTCAAGAACCTTCCACATTGCATTAACTTTTGAGCATCCTTTAGCATTGTATGGCTATGAAACTCTGGAGAAGCATTATGAGCAACTGGGTATATTGCTTAGTGTAACTTCACCAAATTCAGTAGCAACCACATAATATCTGCTGCTGACAACTCGATATCATTTGGAAAGTAAATTATAAGTGGTTACATGAAGAGAGCACATAGTAATTTTGGAGAAAATTCAATAGTCCACTCCTTTCAGCTGAAAGCTTTAGTGACTATTCTGTGCATCTTTTTTTATGTACATGTGCAGAACTATTTAGAGTGAATTGTAATTGAATAGAAACACAATCAATAATACTCACAGCAACGGACTAGATAAACTGATGTTGAATTGAAGAATCTACTACAGTGCATTCAATGTTAAACAGCCTTTAGCTTTGTATTGCTTTGAAACACTGGAATAACATTATGATCCACTGGTGATATTGCTTTGTGTAACTTTATCAAATTCAGTAGCACACACATAAAACTTGCTGCAGACTACTAGATATCATATGGGATGTCTAATATAAATGGTTACATGAAGTGAGCAAATAGTAATTTTGGGGAAAATCCAATAGTACACTCGTTTCAGCTGAATGCATCACTTACTATTCTGTGCATTTTCTGTTATGTACATGTACATAACTATTTAGAGTGAATTGTAATTGAATAGAAACACAATGAATAATACCCACCGCAATGGGCTAGATAAACTGATGTTGAATTCAAGAACCTACTACAGTGCATTCAATGTTAAACAGCCTTTAGCTTTGTATTGCTTTGAAACACTGGAATAACATTGTGATCCACTGGTGATATTGTTTTGTGTAACTTTATCAAATGCAGTAGCACACACATAAAACTTGCTGCAGACGACTCGATATCATATGGGATGTCTATTATAAATGGTTACATGAAGTGAGCAAATAGGAATTTTGCGGAAAATCCAATAGTACACTCGTTTCAGCTGAATGCATTACTTACTATTCTCTGCATTTTCTGTTATGTACGTGTGCATAAATATTCATAGTGAATTGTAATTGAATAGAAACAGAATGAAAAATAATCAGCGCAAAGGAGTACATAAAATCAAGTTGAATTCAAGAACCTTCCACATTGCATTCACTTTTGAACAGCCTTTAGCATTGTATAGCTATGAAACTCTGGAGAAGCATTATGAGCAACTGGGTATATTGCTTAGTGTAACTTCACCAAATTCAGTAGCACCCACATAATATCTGCTGCTGACAACTCGATATCATTTGGAAAGTAAATTATAAGTGGTTACATGAAGAGAGCACACAGTAATTTTGTAGAAAATTCAATAGTCCACTCCTTTCAGCTGAAAGCTTTACTGACTATTCTCTGCATTTTTTATTATGTACATGTGCATAACTATTTAGAGTGAATTGTAATTGAATAGAAACACAATGAATAATACTCACAGCAATGGACTAGATAAACTGATGTTGAATTCAAGAACCAACTACAGTGCATTTAATTATAAACAGCCTTTAGCTTTGTATTGCTTTGAAACACTGGAATAACATTATGATCAAAGGGTGATACTGCTTAGAGTAACTTTATCAAATTCAGTAGCACACACATAAAACTTGCTGCAGACTACTAGATATCATATGGGATGTCTAATATAAATGGTTACATGAAGTGAGCAAATAGTAATTTTGGGGAAAATCCAATAGTACACTCGTTTCAGCTGAATGCATCACTTACTATTCTGTGCATTTTCTGTTATGTACATGTACATAACTATTTAGAGTGAATTGTAATTGAATAGAAACACAATGAATAATACCCACCGCAATGGGCTAGATAAACTGATGTTGAATTCAAGAACCTGCTACAGTGCATTCAATGTTAAACAGCCTTTAGCTTTGTATTGCTTTGAAACACTGGAATAACATTGTGATCCACTGGTGATATTGTTTTGTGTAACTTTATCAAATGCAGTAGCACACACATAATATCTGCTGCTGACAACTCGATATCATTTGGAAAGTAAATTATAAGTGGTTACATGAAGAGAGCACACAGTAATTTTGTAGAAAATTCAATAGAGCACACCTTTCAGCTGAAAGCTTTACTGACTATTCTGTGCATTTTTTATTATGTACATGTGCATAACTATTTAGAGTGAATTGTAATTGAATAGAAACACAATGAATAATACTCACAGCAATGGACTAGATAAACTGATGTTGAATTCAAGAACCAACTACAGTGCATTTAATTATAAACAGCCTTTAGCTTTGTATTGCTTTGAAACACTGGAATAACATTATGATCAAAGGGTGATACTGCTTAGAGTAACTTTACCAAATTCAGTAGCACACACATAAAACTTGCTGCAGACTACTCGATATCATATGGAATGTCTATTATAAATGGTTACATGAAGTGAGCAAATAGTACGTTTGGGGAAAATCCAATAGTACACTCGTTTCAGCTGAATGCATGACTTACTATTCTGTGCATTTTCTGTTATGTACGTGTGCATAACTATTCATACTGAATTGTAATTGAATAGAAACAGAATGATAAATAATCAGCGCAAAGGAGTACATAAAATCAAGTTGAATTCAAGAACCTTCCACATTGCATTCACTTTTGAACAGCCTTTAGCATTGTATAGTTATGAAACTCTGGAGAAGCATTATGAGCAACTGGGTATATTGCTTAGTGTAACTTCACCAAATTCAGTAGCAACCACATAATATCTGCTGCTGACAACTCGATATCATTTGGAAAAGTAAATTATAAGTGGTTACATGAAGAGAGCACATAGTAATTTTGGAGAAAATTCAATAGTCCACTCCTTTCAGCTGAAAGCTTTAGTGACTATTCTGTGCATCTTTTTTTATGTACATGTGCAGAACTATTTAGAGTGAATTGTAATTGAATAGAAACACAATCAATAATACTCACAGCAACGGACTAGATAAACTGATGTTGAATTGAAGAATCTACTACAGTGCATTCAATGTTAAACAGCCTTTAGCTTTGTATTGCTTTGAAACACTGGAATAACATTATGATCCACTGGTGATATTGCTTTGTGTAACTTTATCAAATTCAGTAGCACACACATAAAACTTGCTGCAGACTACTAGATATCATATGGGATGTCTAATATAAATGGTTACATGAAGTGAGCAAATAGTAATTTTGGGGAAAATCCAATAGTACACTCGTTTCAGCTGAATGCATCACTTACTATTCTGTGCATTTTCTGTTATGTACATGTACATAACTATTTAGAGTGAATTGTAATTGAATAGAAACACAATGAATAATACCCACCGCAATGGGCTAGATAAACTGATGTTGAATTCAAGAACCTACTACAGTGCATTCAATGTTAAACAGCCTTTAGCTTTGTATTGCTTTGAAACACTGGAATAACATTATGATCAAAGGGTGATACTGCTTAGAGTAACTTTACCAAATTCAGTAGCACACACATAAAACTTGCTGCAGACTACTCGATATCATATGGAATGTCTATTATAAATGGTTACATGAAGTGAGCAAATAGTACGTTTGGGGAAAATCCAATAGTACACTCGTTTCAGCTGAATGCATGACTTACTATTCTGTGCATTTTCTGTTATGTACGTGTGCATAACTATTCATACTGAATTGTAATTGAATAGAAACAGAATGATAAATAATCAGCGCAAAGGAGTACATAAAATCAAGTTGAAATCAAGAACCTTCCACATTGCATTCACTTTTGAACAGCCTTTAGCATTGTATAGTTATGAAACTCTGGAGAAGCATTATGAGCAACTGGGTATATTGCTTAGTGTAACTTCACCAAATTCAGTAGCACCCACATAATATCTGCTGCTGACAACTCGATATCATTTGGAAAGTAAATTATAAGTGGTTACATGAAGAGAGCACACAGTAATTTTGTAGAAAATTCAATAGTCCACTCCTTTCAGCTGAAAGCATTACTGACTATTCTCTGCATTTTTTATTATATACATGTGCATAACTATGTAGAGTGAATTGTAATTGAATAGAAACACAATGAATAAAACCCACAGCAATGGACTAGATAAACTGATGTTGAATTCAAGAATCTACTACAGTGCATTCAATGTTAAACAGCCTTTAGCTTTGTATTGCTTTGAAACACTGGAATAACATTATGATCCACTGGTGATATTGCTTTGTGTAACTTTACCAAATTCAATAGCACACACATAAAACTTGCTGCAGACTACTCGATATCATATCGAATGTCTATTATAAATGGTTACATGAAGTGTGCATATAGTAATTTTGGGAAAAATCCAACAGTACACTCGTTTCAGCTGAATGCATTACTTACTATTCTGTGCATTTGCTGTTATGTACATGTGCATTACTATTTAGAGTGAATTGTAATTGAATAGAAACACAATGAATAATACCCACATCAATGGACTAGATAAACTGATGTTGAATTCAAGAACCTACTACAGTGCATTCAATGTTAAACAGACTTTAGCTTTGTATTGCTTTGAAACACTGGAATAACATTATGAGCCACTGGTGATACTGCTTAGTGTAACTTTACCAAATTCAGTAGGACAAACATAAAACTTGCTGCAGACTACTCGATATCATATGGAATGTCTATTATAAATGGTTACATGAAGTGAGCAAATAGTAATTTTGGGGAAAATCCAATAGTACACTCGTTTCAGCTGAATGCATTACTTACTATTCTGTGCATTTTCTGTTATGTACGTGTGCATAACTATTTAGAGTGAATTGTAATTGAATAGAAACACAATGAATAATACTCACAGCAATGGACTAGATAAACTGATGTTGAATTCAAGAACCAACTACAGTGCATTTAATTATAAACAGCCTTTAGCTTTGTATTGCTTTGAAACACTGGAATAACATTATGATCAAAGGGTGATACTGCTTAGAGTAACTTTACCAAATTCAGTAGCACACACATAAAACTTGCTGCAGACTACTCGATATCATATGGAATGTCTATTATAAATGGTTACATGAAGTGAGCAAATAGTACGTTTGGGGAAAATCCAATAGTACACTCGTTTCAGCTGAATGCATGACTTACTATTCTGTGCATTTTCTGTTATGTACGTGTGCATAACTATTCATAGTGAATTGTAATTGAATAGAAACAGAATGAAAAATAATCTGAGCAAAGGAGTACATAAAATCAAGTTGAATTCAAGAACCTTCCACATTGCATTAACTTTTGAACATCCTTTAGCATTGTATGGCTATGAAACTCTGGAGAAGCATTATGAGCAACTGGGTATATTGCTTAGTGTAATTTCACCAAATTCAGTAGCACCCACATAATATCTGCTGCTGACAACTCGATATCATTTGGAAAGTAAATTATAAGTGGTTACATGAAGAGAGCACACAGTAATTTTGTAGAAAATTCAATAGTCCACTCCTTTCAGCTGAAAGCATTACTGACTATTCTCTACATTTTTTATTATATACATGTGCATAACTATGTAGAGTGAATTGTAATTGAATAGAAACACAATGAATAAAACCCACAGCAATGGACTAGATAAACTGATGTTGAATTCAAGAATCTACTACAGTGCATTCAATGTTAAACAGCCTTTAGCTTTGTATTGCTTTGAAACACTGGAATAACATTATGATCCACTGGTGATATTGCTTTGTGTAACTTTACCAAATTCAATAGCACACACATAAAACTTGCTGCAGACTACTCGATATCATATCGAATGTCTATTATAAATGGTTACATGAAGTGTGCATATAGTAATTTTGGGAAAAATCCAACAGTACACTCGTTTCAGCTGAATGCATTACTTACTATTCTGTGCATTTGCTGTTATGTACATGTGCATTACTATTTAGAGTGAATTGTAATTGAATAGAAACACAATGAATAATACCCACATCAATGGACTAGATAAACTGATGTTGAATTCAAGAACCTACTACAGTGCATTCAATGTTAAACAGACTTTAGCTTTGTATTGCTTTGAAACACTGGAATAACATTATGAGCCACTGGTGATACTGCTTAGTGTAACTTTACCAAATTCAGTAGGACAAACATAAAACTTGCTGCAGACTACTCGATATCATATGGAATGTCTATTATAAATGGTTACATGAAGTGAGCAAATAGTAATTTTGGGGAAAATCCAATAGTACACTCGTTTCAGCTGAATGCATTACTTACTATTCTGTGCATTTTCTGTTATGTACGTGTGCATAACTATTTAGAGTGAATTGTAATTGAATAGAAACACAATGAATAATACTCACAGCAATGGACTAGATAAACTGATGTTGAATTCAAGAACCAACTACAGTGCATTTAATTATAAACAGCCTTTAGCTTTGTATTGCTTTGAAACACTGGAATAACATTATGATCAAAGGGTGATACTGCTTAGAGTAACTTTACCAAATTCAGTAGCACACACATAAAACTTGCTGCAGACTACTCGATATCATATGGAATGTCTATTATAAATGGTTACATGAAGTGAGCAAATAGTACGTTTGGGGAAAATCCAATAGTACACTCGTTTCAGCTGAATGCATGACTTACTATTCTGTGCATTTTCTGTTATGTACGTGTGCATAACTATTCATAGTGAATTGTAATTGAATAGAAACAGAATGAAAAATAATCTGCGCAAAGGAGTACATAAAATCAAGTTGAATTCAAGAACCTTCCACATTGCATTAACTTTTGAACATCCTTTAGCATTGTATGGCTATGAAACTCTGGAGAAGCATTATGAGCAACTGGGTATATTGCTTAGTGTAACTTCACCAAATTCAGTAGCAACCACATAATATCTGCTGCTGACAACTCGATATCATTTGGAAAGTAAATTATAAGTGGTTACATGAAGAGAGCACATAGTAATTTTGGAGAAAAAACAATAGTCCACTCCTTTCAGCTGAAAGCTTTAGTGACTATTCTGTGCATCTTTTTTTATGTACATGTGCAGAACTATTTAGAGTGAATTGTAATTGAATAGAAACACAATCAATAATACTCACAGCAACGGACTAGATAAACTGATGTTGAATTGAAGAATCTACTACAGTGCATTCAATGTTAAACAGCCTTTAGCTTTGTATTGCTTTGAAACACTGGAATAACATTATGATCCACTGGTGATATTGCTTTGTGTAACTTTATCAAATTCAGTAGCACACACATAAAACTTGCTGCAGACTACTAGATATCATATGGGATGTCTAATATAAATGGTTACATGAAGTGAGCAAATAGTAATTTTGGGGAAAATCCAATAGTACACTCGTTTCAGCTGAATGCATCACTTACTATTCTGTGCATTTTCTGTTATGTACATGTACATAACTATTTAGAGTGAATTGTAATTGAATAGAAACACAATGAATAATACCCACCGCAATGGGCTAGATAAACTGATGTTGAATTCAAGAACCTACTACAGTGCATTCAATGTTAAACAGCCTTTAGCTTTGTATTGCTTTGAAACACTGGAATAACATTATGATCAAAGGGTGATACTGCTTAGAGTAACTTTACCAAATTCAGTAGCACACACATAAAACTTGCTGCAGACTACTCGATATCATATGGAATGTCTATTATAAATGGTTACATGAAGTGAGCAAATAGTACGTTTGGGGAAAATCCAATAGTACACTCGTTTCAGCTGAATGCATGACTTACTATTCTGTGCATTTTCTGTTATGTACGTGTGCATAACTATTCATACTGAATTGTAATTGAATAGAAACAGAATGATAAATAATCAGCGCAAAGGAGTACATAAAATCAAGTTGAATTCAAGAACCTTCCACATTGCATTCACTTTTGAACAGCCTTTAGCATTGTATAGTTATGAAACTCTGGAGAAGCATTATGAGCAACTGGGTATATTGCTTAGTGTAACTTCACCAAATTCAGTAGCACCCACATAATATCTGCTGCTGACAACTCGATATCATTTGGAAAGTAAATTATAAGTGGTTACATGAAGAGAGCACACAGTAATTTTGTGGAAAATTCAATAGTCCACTCCTTTCAGCTGAAAGCATTACTGACTATTCTCTGCATTTTTTATTATATACATGTGCATAACTATGTAGAGTGAATTGTAATTGAATAGAAACACAATGAATAAAACCCACAGCAATGGACTAGATAAACTGATGTTGAATTCAAGAATCTACTACAGTGCATTCAATGTTAAACAGCCTTTAGCTTTGTATTGCTTTGAAACACTGGAATAACATTATGATCCACTGGTGATATTGCTTTGTGTAACTTTACCAAATTCAATAGCACACACATAAAACTTGCTGCAGACTACTCGATATCATATCGAATGTCTATTATAAATGGTTACATGAAGTGTGCATATAGTAATTTTGGGAAAAATCCAACAGTACACTCGTTTCAGCTGAATGCATTACTTACTATTCTGTGCATTTGCTGTTATGTACATGTGCATTACTATTTAGAGTGAATTGTAATTGAATAGAAACACAATGAATAATACCCACATCAATGGACTAGATAAACTGATGTTGAATTCAAGAACCTACTACAGTGCATTCAATGTTAAACAGACTTTAGCTTTGTATTGCTTTGAAACACTGGAATAACATTATGAGCCACTGGTGATACTGCTTAGTGTAACTTTACCAAATTCAGTAGGACAAACATAAAACTTGCTGCAGACTACTCGATATCATATGGAATGTCTATTATAAATGGTTACATGAAGTGAGCAAATAGTAATTTTGGGGAAAATCCAATAGTACACTCGTTTCAGCTGAATGCATTACTTACTATTCTGTGCATTTTCTGTTATGTACGTGTGCAGAACTATTCATAGTGAATAGTAATTGAATAGAAACAGAATGAAAAATAATCAGCGCAAAGGAGTACATAAAATCAAGTTGAATTCAAGAACCTTCCACATTGCATTCACTTTTGAACAGCCTTTAGCATTGTATAGCTATGAAACTCTGGAGAAGCATTATGAGCAACTGGGTATATTGCTTAGTGTAACTTCACCAAATTCAGTAGCACCCACATAATATCTGCTGCTGACAGCTCGATAACATTTGGAAAGTAATTTATAAGTGGTTACATGAAGAGAGCACACAGTAATTTTGGAGAAAATTCAATAGTCCACTCCTTTCAGCTGAAAGCTTTACTGACTATTCTGTGCATTTTTTATTATGTACATGTGCATAACTATTTAGAGTGAATTGTAATTGAATAGAAACACAATCAATAATACTCACAGCAACGGACTAGATAAACTGATGTTGAATTCAAGAATCTACTACAGTGCATTCAATGTTAAACAGCCTTTAGCTTTGTATTGCTTTGAAACACTGGAATAACATTATGATCCACTGGTGATATTGCTTTGTGTAACTTTATCAAATTCAGTAGCACACACATAAAACTTGCTGCAGACTATTCGATATCATATGGGATGTCTAATATAAATGGTTACATGAAGTGAGCAAATAGTAATTTTGGGGAAAATCCAATAGTACACTCGTTTCAGCTGAATGCATCACTTACTATTCTGTGCATTTTCTGTTATGTACATGTACATAACTATTTAGAGTGAATTGTAATTGAATAGAAACACAATGAATAATACCCACCGCAATGGACTAGATAAACTGACGTTGAATTCAAGAACCTACTACAGTGCATTCAATGTTAAACAGCCTTTAGCTTTGTATTGCTTTGAAACACTGGAATAACATTGTGATCCACTGGTGATATTGTTTTGTGTAACTTTATCAAATGCAGTAGCACACACATAAAACTTGCTGCAGACGACTCGATATCATATGGGATGTCTATTATAAATGGTTACATGAAGTGAGCAAATAGTACGTTTGGGGAAAATCCAATAGTACACTCGTTTCAGCTGAATGCATGACTTACTATTCTGTGCATTTTCTGTTATGTACGTGTGCATAACTATTCATAGTGAATTGTAATTGAATAGAAACAGAATGAAAAATAATCTGCGCAAAGGAGTACATAAAATCAAGTTGAATTCAAGAACCTTCCACATTGCATTAACTTTTGAACATCCTTTAGCATTGTATGGCTATGAAACTCTGGAGAAGCATTATGAGCAACTGGGTATATTGCTTAGTGTAACTTCACCAAATTCAGTAGCAACCACATAATATCTGCTGCTGACAACTCGATATCATTTGGAAAGTAAATTATAAGTGGTTACATGAAGAGAGCACATAGTAATTTTGGAGAAAATTCAATAGTCCACTCCTTTCAGCTGAAAGCTTTAGTGACTATTCTGTGCATCTTTTTTTATGTACATGTGCAGAACTATTTAGAGTGAATTGTAATTGAATAGAAACACAATCAATAATACTCACAGCAACGGACTAGATAAACTGATGTTGAATTGAAGAATCTACTACAGTGCATTCAATGTTAAACAGCCTTTAGCTTTGTATTGCTTTGAAACACTGGAATAACATTATGATCCACTGGTGATATTGCTTTGTGTAACTTTATCAAATTCAGTAGCACACACATAAAACTTGCTGCAGACTACTAGATATCATATGGGATGTCTAATATAAATGGTTACATGAAGTGAGCAAATAGTAATTTTGGGGAAAATCCAATAGTACACTCGTTTCAGCTGAATGCATCACTTACTATTCTGTGCATTTTCTGTTATGTACATGTACATAACTATTTAGAGTGAATTGTAATTGAATAGAAACACAATGAATAATACCCACCGCAATGGGCTAGATAAACTGATGTTGAATTCAAGAACCTACTACAGTGCATTCAATGTTAAACAGCCTTTAGCTTTGTATTGCTTTGAAACACTGGAATAACATTGTGATCCACTGGTGATATTGTTTTGTGTAACTTTATCAAATGCAGTAGCACACACATAAAACTTGCTGCAGACGACTCGATATCATATGGGATGTCTATTATAAATGGTTACATGAAGTGAGCAAATAGGAATTTTGCGGAAAATCCAATAGTACACTCGTTTCAGCTGAATGCATCACTTACTATTCTGTGCATTTTCTGTTATGTACATGTACATAACTATTTAGAGTGAATTGTAATTGAATAGAAACACAATGAATAATACCCACCGCAATGGGCTAGATAAACTGATGTTGAATTCAAGAACCTACTACAGTGCATTCAATGTTAAACAGCCTTTAGCTTTGTATTGCTTTGAAACACTGGAATAACATTATGATCAAAGGGTGATACTGTTTAGAGTAACTTTACCAAACTCAGTAGCACACACATAAAACTTGCTGCAGACTACTCGATATCATATGGAATGTCTATTATAAATGGTTACATGAAGTGAGCAAATAGTACGTTTGGGGAAAATCCAATAGTACACTCGTTTCAGCTGAATGCATGACTTACTATTCTGTGCATTTTCTGTTATGTACGTGTGCATAACTATTCATACTGAATTGTAATTGAATAGAAACAGAATGATAAATAATCAGCGCAAAGGAGTACATAAAATCAAGTTGAATTCAAGAACCTTCCACATTGCATTCACTTTTGAACAGCCTTTAGCATTGTATAGCTATGAAACTCTGGAGAAGCATTATGAGCAACTGGGTATATTGCTTAGTGTAACTTCACCAAATTCAGTAGCACCCACATAATATCTGCTGCTGACAACTCGATATCATTTGGAAAGTAAATTATAAGTGGTTACATGAAGAGAGCACACAGTAATTTTGTAGAAAATTCAATAGTCCACTCCTTTCAGCTGAAAGCATTACTGACTATTCTCTGCATTTTTTATTATATACATGTGCATAACTATGTAGAGTGAATTGTAATTGAATAGAAACACAATGAATAAAACCCACAGCAATGGACTAGATAAACTGATGTTGAATTCAAGAATCTACTACAGTGCATTCAATGTTAAACAGCCTTTAGCTTTGTATTGCTTTGAAACACTGGAATAACATTATGATCCACTGGTGATATTGCTTTGTGTAACTTTACCAAATTCAATAGCACACACATAAAACTTGCTGCAGACTACTAGATATCATATGGGATGTCTATTATAAATGGTTACATGAAGTGTGCATATAGTAATTTTGGGAAAAATCCAACAGTACACTCGTTTCAGCTGAATGCATTTCTTACTATTCTGTGCATTTGCTGTTATGTACATGTGCATTACTATTTAGAGTGAATTGTAATTGAATAGAAACACAATGAATAATACCCACATCAATGGACTAGATAAACTGATGTTGAATTCAAGAACCTACTACAGTGCATTCAATGTTAAACAGACTTTAGCTTTGTATTGCTTTGAAACACTGGAATAACATTATGAGCCACTGGTGATACTGCTTAGTGTAACTTTACCAAATTCAGTAGGACAAACATAAAACTTGCTGCAGACTACTCGATATCATATGGAATGTCTATTATAAATGGTTACATGAAGTGAGCAAATAGAAATTTTGGGGAAAATCCAATAGTACACTCGTTTCAGCTGAATGCATTACTTACTATTCTGTGCATTTTCTGTTATGTACGTGTGCATAACTATTCATAGTGAATTGTAATTGAATAGAAACAGAATGAAAAATAATCAGCGCAAAGGAGTACATAAAATCAAGTTGAATTCAAGAACCTTCCACATTGCATTCACTTTTGAACAGCCTTTAGCATTGTATAGCTATGAAACTCTGGAGAAGCATTATGAGCAACTGGGTATATTGCTTAGTGTAACTTCACCAAATTCAGTAGCACCCACATAATATCTGCTGCTGACAGCTCGATAACATTTGGAAAGTAATTTATAAGTGGTTACATGAAGAGAGCACACAGTAATTTTGGAGAAAATTCAATAGTCCACTCCTTTCAGCTGAAAGCTTTACTGACTATTCTGTGCATTTTTTATTATGTACATGTGCATAACTATTTAGTGTGAATTGTAATTGAATAGAAGCACAATCAATAATACTCACAGCAACGGACTAGATAAACTAATGTTGAATTCAAGAATCTACTACAGTGCATTCAATGTTAAACAGCCTTTAGCTTTGTATTGCTTTGAAACACTGGAATAACATTATGATCCACTGGTGATATTGCTTTGTGTAACTTTATCAAATTCAGTAGCACACACATAAAACTTGCTGCAGACTATTCGATATCATATGGGATGTCTAATATAAATGGTTACATGAAGTGAGCAAATAGTAATTTTGGGGAAAATCCAATAGTACACTCGTTTCAGCTGAATGCATCACTTACTATTCTGTGCATTTTCTGTTATGTACATGTACATAACTATTTAGAGTGAATTGTAATTGAATAGAAACACAATGAATAATACCCACCGCAATGGACTAGATAAACTGACGTTGAATTCAAGAACCTACTACAGTGCATTCAATGTTAAACAGCCTTTAGCTTTGTATTGCTTTGAAACACTGGAATAACATTGTGATCCACTGGTGATATTGTTTTGTGTAACTTTATCAAATGCAGTAGCACACACATAAAACTTGCTGCAGACGACTCGATATCATATGGGATGTCTATTATAAATGGTTACATGAAGTGAGCAAATAGGAATTTTGCGGAAAATCCAATAGTACACTCGTTTCAGCTGAATGCATTACTTACTATTCTCTGCATTTTCTGTTATGTACGTGTGCATAACTATTCATAGTGAATTGTAATTGAATAGAAACAGAATGAAAAATAATCAGCGCAAAGGAGTACATAAAATCAAGTTGAATTCAAGAACCTTCCACATTGCATTCACTTTTGAACAGCCTTTAGCATTGTATAGCTATGAAACTCTGGAGAAGCATTATGAGCAACTGGGTATATTGCTTAGTGTAACTTCACCAAATTCAGTAGCACCCACATAATATCTGCTGCTGACAGCTCGATAACATTTGGAAAGTAATTTATAAGTGGTTACATGAAGAGAGCACACAGTAATTTTGGAGAAAATTCAATAGTCCACTCCTTTCAGCTGAAAGCTTTACTGACTATTCTGTGCATTTTTTATTATGTACATGTGCATAACTATTTAGAGTGAATTGTAATTGAATAGAAGCACAATCAATAATACTCACAGCAACGGACTAGATAAACTGATGTTGAATTCAAGAATCTACTACAGTGCATTCAATGTTAAACAGCCTTTAGCTTTGTATTGCTTTGAAACACTGGAATAACATTATGATCCACTGGTGATATTGCTTTGTGTAACTTTATCAAATTCAGTAGCACACACATAAAACTTGCTGCAGACTATTCGATATCATATGGGATGTCTAATATAAATGGTTACATGAAGTGAGCAAATAGTAATTTTGGGGAAAATCCAATAGTACACTCGTTTCAGCTGAATGCATCACTTACTATTCTGTGCATTTTCTGTTATGTACATGTACATAACTATTTAGAGTGAATTGTAATTGAATAGAAACACAATGAATAATACCCACCGCAATGGACTAGATAAACTGACGTTGAATTCAAGAACCTACTACAGTGCATTCAATGTTAAACAGCCTTTAGCTTTGTATTGCTTTGAAACACTGGAATAACATTGTGATCCACTGGTGATATTGTTTTGTGTAACTTTATCAAATGCAGTAGCACACACATAAAACTTGCTGCAGACGACTCGATATCATATGGGATGTCTATTATAAATGGTTACATGAAGTGAGCAAATAGGAATTTTGCGGAAAATCCAATAGTACACTCGTTTCAGCTGAATGCATTACTTACTATTCTCTGCATTTTCTGTTATGTACGTGTGCATAACTATTCATAGTGAATTGTAATTGAATAGAAACAGAATGAAAAATAATCAGCGCAAAGGAGTACATAAAATCAAGTTGAATTCAAGAACCTTCCACATTGCATTCACTTTTGAACAGCCTTTAGCATTGTATAGCTATGAAACTCTGGAGAAGCATTATGAGCAACTGGGTATATTGCTTAGTGTAACTTCACCAAATTCAGTAGCACCCACATAATATCTGCTGCTGACAACTCGATATCATTTGGAAAGTAAATTATAAGTGGTTACATGAAGAGAGCACACAGTAATTTTGTAGAAAATTCAATAGAGCACTCCTTTCAGCTGAAAGCTTTACTGACTATTCTGTGCATTTTTTATTATGTACATGTGCATAACTATTTAGAGTGAATTGTAATTGAATAGAAACACAATGAATAATACTCACAGCAATGAACTAGATAAACTGATGTTGAATTCAAGAACCAACTACAGTGCATTTAATTATAAACAGCCTTTAGCTTTGTATTGCTTTGAAACACTGGAATAACATTATGATCAAAGGGTGATACTGCTTAGAGTAACTTTACCAAATTCAGTAGCACACACATAAAACTTGCTGCAGACTACTCGATATCATATGGAATGTCTATTATAAATGGTTACATGAAGTGAGCAAATAGTACGTTTGGGGAAAATCCAATAGTACACTCGTTTCAGCTGAATGCATGACTTACTATTCTGTGCATTTTCTGTTATGTACGTGTGCATAACTATTCATAGTGAATTGTAATTGAATAGAAACAGAATGAAAAATAATCTGCGCAAAGGAGTACATAAAATCAAGTTGAATTCAAGAACCTTCCACATTGCATTAACTTTTGAACATCCTTTAGCATTGTATGGCTATGAAACTCTGGAGAAGCATTATGAGCAACTGGGTATATTGCTTAGTGTAACTTCACCAAATTCAGTAGCAACCACATAATATCTGCTGCTGACAACTCGATATCATTTGGAAAGTAAATTATAAGTGGTTACATGAAGAGAGCACATAGTAATTTTGGAGAAAATTCAATAGTCCACTCCTTTCAGCTGAAAGCTTTAGTGACTATTCTGTGCATCTTTTTTTATGTACATGTGCAGAACTATTTAGAGTGAATTGTAATTGAATAGAAACACAATCAATAATACTCACAGCAACGGACTAGATAAACTGATGTTGAATTGAAGAATCTACTACAGTGCATTCAATGTTAAACAGCCTTTAGCTTTGTATTGCTTTGAAACACTGGAATAACATTATGATCCACTGGTGATATTGCTTTGTGTAACTTTATCAAATTCAGTAGCACACACATAAAACTTGCTGCAGACTACTAGATATCATATGGGATGTCTAATATAAATGGTTACATGAAGTGAGCAAATAGTAATTTTGGGGAAAATCCAATAGTACACTCGTTTCAGCTGAATGCATGACTTACTATTCTGTGCATTTTCAGTTATGTACATGTACATAACTATTTAGAGTGAATTGTAATTGAATAGAAACACAATGAATAATACCCACCGCAATGGGCTAGATAAACTGATGTTGAATTCAAGAACCTACTACAGTGCATTCAATGTTAAACAGCCTTTAGCTTTGTATTGCTTTGAAACACTGGAATAACATTGTGATCCACTGGTGATATTGTTTTGTGTAACTTTATCAAATGCAGTAGCACACACATAAAACTTGCTGCAGACGACTCGATATCATATGGGATGTCTATTATAAATGGTTACATGAAGTGAGCAAATAGGAATTTTGCGGAAAATCCAATAGTACACTCGTTTCAGCTGAATGCATGACTTACTATTCTGTGCATTTTCTGTTATGTACGTGTGCATAACTATTCATAGTGAATTGTAATTGAATAGAAACAGAATGAAAAATAATCTGCGCAAAGGAGTACATAAAATCAAGTTGAATTCAAGAACCTTCCACATTGCATTAACTTTTGAACAGCCTTTAGCATTGTATGGCTATGAAACTCTGGAGAAGCATTATGAGCAACTGGGTATATTGCTTAGTGTAACTTCACCAAATTCAGTAGCACCCACATAATATCTGCTGCTGACAGCTCGATAACATTTGGAAAGTAATTTATAAGTGGTTACATGAAGAGAGCACACAGTAATTTTGGAGAAAATTCAATAGTCCACTCCTTTCAGCTGAAAGCTTTACTGACTATTCTGTGCATTTTTTATTATGTACATGTGCATAACTATTTAGAGTGAATTGTAATTGAATAGAAACACAATCAATAATACTCACAGCAACGGACTAGATAAACTGATGTTGAATTCAAGAATCTACTACAGTGCATTCAATGTTAAACAGCCTTTAGCTTTGTATTGCTTTGAAACACTGGAATAACATTATGATCCACTGGTGATATTGCTTTGTGTAACTTTATCAAATTCAGTAGCACACACATAAAACTTGCTGCAGACTACTCGATATCATATGGGATGTCTAATATAAATGGTTACATGAAGTGAGCAAATAGTAATTTTGGGGAAAATCCAATAGTACACTCGTTTCAGCTAAATGCATCACTTACTATTCTGTGCATTTTCTGTTATGTACATGTACATAACTATTTAGAGTGAATTGTAATTGAATAGAAACACAATGAATAATACCCACCGCAATGGACTAGATAAACTGACGTTGAATTCAAGAACCTACTACAGTGCATTCAATGTTAAACAGCCTTTAGCTTTGTATTGCTTTGAAACACTGGAATAACATTATGATCAAAGGGTGATACTGCTTAGAGTAACTTTACCAAATTCAGTAGCACACACATAAAACTTGCTGCAGACTACTCGATATCATATGGAATGTCTATTATAAATGGTTACATGAAGTGAGCAAATAGTACGTTTGGGGAAAATCCAATAGTACACTCGTTTCAGCTGAATGCATGACTTACTATTCTGTGCATTTTCTGTTATGTACGTGTGCATAACTATTCATAGTGAATTGTAATTGAATAGAAACAGAATGAAAAATAATCTGCGCAAAGGAGTACATAAAATCAAGTTGAATTCAAGAACCTTCCACATTGCATTAACTTTTGAACATCCTTTAGCATTGTATGGCTATGAAACTCTGGAGAAGCATTATGAGCAACTGGGTATATTGCTTAGTGTAACTTCACCAAATTCAGTAGCAACCACATAATATCTGCTGCTGACAACTCGATATCATTTGGAAAGTAAATTATAAGTGGTTACATGAAGAGAGCACATAGTAATTTTGGAGAAAATTCAATAGTCCACTCCTTTCAGCTGAAAGCTTTAGTGACTATTCTGTGCATCTTTTTTTATGTACATGTGCAGAACTATTTAGAGTGAATTGTAATTGAATAGAAACACAATCAATAATACTCACAGCAACGGACTAGATAAACTGATGTTGAATTGAAGAATCTACTACAGTGCATTCAATGTTAAACAGCCTTTAGCTTTGTATTGCTTTGAAACACTGGAATAACATTATGATCCACTGGTGATATTGCTTTGTGTAACTTTATCAAATTCAGTAGCACACACATAAAACTTGCTGCAGACTACTAGATATCATATGGGATGTCTAATATAAATGGTTACATGAAGTGAGCAAATAGTAATTTTGGGGAAAATCCAATAGTACACTCGTTTCAGCTGAATGCATCACTTACTATTCTGTGCATTTTCTGTTATGTACATGTACATAACTATTTAGAGTGAATTGTAATTGAATAGAAACACAATGAATAATACCCACCGCAATGGACTAGATAAACTGACGTTGAATTCAAGAACCTACTACAGTGCATTCAATGTTAAACAGCCTTTAGCTTTGTATTGCTTTGAAACACTGGAATAACATTATGATCAAAGGGTGATACTGCTTAGAGTAACTTTACCAAATTCAGTAGCACACACATAAAACTTGCTGCAGACTACTCGATATCATATGGAATGTCTATTATAAATGGTTACATGAAGTGAGCAAATAGTACGTTTGGGGAAAATCCAATAGTACACTCGTTTCAGCTGAATGCATGACTTACTATTCTGTGCATTTTCTGTTATGTACGTGTGCATAACTATTCATAGTGAATTGTAATTGAATAGAAACAGAATGAAAAATAATCTGCGCAAAGGAGTACATAAAATCAAGTTGAATTCAAGAACCTTCCACATTGCATTAACTTTTGAACAGCCTTTAGCATTGTATAGTTATGAAACTCTGGAGAAGCATTATGAGCAACTGGGTATATTGCTTAGTGTAACTTCACCAAATTCAGTAGCACCCACATAATATCTGCTGCTGACAGCTCGATAACATTTGGAAAGTAATTTATAAGTGGTTACATGAAGAGAGCACACAGTAATTTTGGAGAAAATTCAATAGTCCACTCCTTTCAGCTGAAAGCTTTACTGACTATTCTGTGCATTTTTTATTATGTACATGTGCATAACTATTTAGAGTGAATTGTAATTGAATAGAAACACAATCAATAATACTCACAGCAACGGACTAGATAAACTGATGTTGAATTCAAGAATCTACTACAGTGCATTCAATGTTAAACAGCCTTTAGCTTTGTATTGCTTTGAAACACTGGAATAACATTATGATCCACTGGTGATATTGCTTTGTGTAACTTTATCAAATTCAGTAGCACACACATAAAACTTGCTGCAGACTACTCGATATCATATGGGATGTCTAATATAAATGGTTACATGAAGTGAGCAAATAGTAATTTTGGGGAAAATCCAATAGTACACTCGTTTCAGCTGAATGCATCACTTACTATTCTGTGCATTTTCTGTTATGTACATGTACATAACTATTTAGAGTGAATTGTAATTGAATAGAAACACAATGAATAATACCCACCGCAATGGACTAGATAAACTGACGTTGAATTCAAGAACCTACTACAGTGCATTCAATGTTAAACAGCCTTTAGCTTTGTATTGCTTTGAAACACTGGAATAACATTATGATCAAAGGGTGATACTGCTTAGAGTAACTTTACCAAATTCAGTAGCACACACATAAAACTTGCTGCAGACTACTCGATATCATATGGAATGTCTATTATAAATGGTTACATGAAGTGAGCAAATAGTACGTTTGGGGAAAATCCAATAGTACACTCGTTTCAGCTGAATGCATGACTTACTATTCTGTGCATTTTCTGTTATGTACGTGTGCATAACTATTCATAGTGAATTGTAATTGAATAGAAACAGAATGAAAAATAATCTGCGCAAAGGAGTACATAAAATCAA
Source organism: Hypanus sabinus (assembly GCF_030144855.1). Classification (NCBI taxonomy): domain Eukaryota; kingdom Metazoa; phylum Chordata; class Chondrichthyes; order Myliobatiformes; family Dasyatidae; genus Hypanus; species Hypanus sabinus. The sequence continues at coordinate 122,666,882 of NC_082711.1, read as the reverse complement.
GTTGAATTCAAGAACCTTCCACATTGCATTAACTTTTGAACAGCCTTTAGCATTGTATAGTTATGAAACTCTGGAGAAGCATTATGAGCAACTGGGTATATTGCTTAGTGTAACTTCACCAAATTCAGTAGCACCCACATAATATCTGCTGCTGACAGCTCGATAACATTTGGAAAGTAATTTATAAGTGGTTACATGAAGAGAGCACACAGTAATTTTGGAGAAAATTCAATAGTCCACTCCTTTCAGCTGAAAGCTTTACTGACTATTCTGTGCATTTTTTATTATGTACATGTGCATAACTATTTAGAGTGAATTGTAATTGAATAGAAACACAATCAATAATACTCACAGCAACGGACTAGATAAACTGATGTTGAATTCAAGAATCTACTACAGTGCATTCAATGTTAAACAGCCTTTAGCTTTGTATTGCTTTGAAACACTGGAATAACATTATGATCCACTGGTGATATTGCTTTGTGTAACTTTATCAAATTCAGTAGCACACACATAAAACTTGCTGCAGACTACTCGATATCATATGGGATGTCTAATATAAATGGTTACATGAAGTGAGCAAATAGTAATTTTGGGGAAAATCCAATAGTACACTCGTTTCAGCTGAATGCATCACTTACTATTCTGTGCATTTTCTGTTATGTACATGTACATAACTATTTAGAGTGAATTGTAATTGAATAGAAACACAATGAATAATACCCACCGCAATGGACTAGATAAACTGACGTTGAATTCAAGAACCTACTACAGTGCATTCAATGTTAAACAGCCTTTAGCTTTGTATTGCTTTGAAACACTGGAATAACATTATGATCAAAGGGTGATACTGCTTAGAGTAACTTTACCAAATTCAGTAGCACACACATAAAACTTGCTGCAGACTACTCGATATCATATGGAATGTCTATTATAAATGGTTACATGAAGTGAGCAAATAGTACGTTTGGGGAAAATCCAATAGTACACTCGTTTCAGCTGAATGCATGACTTACTATTCTGTGCATTTTCTGTTATGTACGTGTGCATAACTATTCATAGTGAATTGTAATTGAATAGAAACAGAATGAAAAATAATCTGCGCAAAGGAGTACATAAAATCAAGTTGAATTCAAGAACCTTCCACATTGCATTAACTTTTGAACATCCTTTAGCATTGTATGGCTATGAAACTCTGGAGAAGCATTATGAGCAACTGGGTATATTGCTTAGTGTAACTTCACCAAATTCAGTAGCAACCACATAATATCTGCTGCTGACAACTCGATATCATTTGGAAAAGTAAATTATAAGTGGTTACATGAAGAGAGCACATAGTAATTTTGGAGAAAATTCAATAGTCCACTCCTTTCAGCTGAAAGCTTTAGTGACTATTCTGTGCATCTTTTTTTATGTACATGTGCAGAACTATTTAGAGTGAATTGTAATTGAATAGAAACACAATCAATAATACTCACAGCAACGGACTAGATAAACTGATGTTGAATTGAAGAATCTACTACAGTGCATTCAATGTTAAACAGCCTTTAGCTTTGTATTGCTTTGAAACACTGGAATAACATTATGATCCACTGGTGATATTGCTTTGTGTAACTTTATCAAATTCAGTAGCACACACATAAAACTTGCTGCAGACTACTAGATATCATATGGGATGTCTAATATAAATGGTTACATGAAGTGAGCAAATAGTAATTTTGGGGAAAATCCAATAGTACACTCGTTTCAGCTGAATGCATCACTTACTATTCTGTGCATTTTCTGTTATGTACATGTACATAACTATTTAGAGTGAATTGTAATTGAATAGAAACACAATGAATAATACCCACCGCAATGGGCTAGATAAACTGATGTTGAATTCAAGAACCTACTACAGTGCATTCAATGTTAAACAGCCTTTAGCTTTGTATTGCTTTGAAACACTGGAATAACATTATGATCAAAGGGTGATACTGCTTAGAGTAACTTTACCAAATTCAGTAGCACACACATAAAACTTGCTGCAGACTACTCGATATCATATGGAATGTCTATTATAAATGGTTACATGAAGTGAGCAAATAGTACGTTTGGGGAAAATCCAATAGTACACTCGTTTCAGCTGAATGCATGACTTACTATTCTGTGCATTTTCTGTTATGTACGTGTGCATAACTATTCATACTGAATTGTAATTGAATAGAAACAGAATGATAAATAATCAGCGCAAAGGAGTACATAAAATCAAGTTGAATTCAAGAACCTTCCACATTGCATTCACTTTTGAACAGCCTTTAGCATTGTATAGCTATGAAACTGTGGAGAAGCATTATGAGCAACTGGGTATATTGCTTAGTGTAACTTCACCAAATTCAGTAGCACCCACATAATATCTGCTGCTGACAACTCGATATCATTTGGAAAGTAAATTATAAGTGGTTACATGAAGAGAGCACACAGTAATTTTGTAGAAAATTCAATAGTCCACTCCTTTCAGCTGAAAGCATTACTGACTATTCTGTGCATTTTTTATTATATACATGTGCATAACTATGTAGAGTGAATTGTAATTGAATAGAAACACAATGAATAATAACCACAGCAATGGACTAGATAAACTGATGTTGAATTGAAGAATCTACTACAGTGCATTCAATGTTAAACAGCCTTTAGCTTTGTATTGCTTTGAAACACTGGAATAACATTATGATCCACTGGTGATATTGCTTTGTGTAACTTTATCAAATTCAGTAGCACACACATAAAACTTGCTGCAGACTACTAGATATCATATGGGATGTCTAATATAAATGGTTACATGAAGTGAGCAAATAGTAATTTTGGGGAAAATCCAATAGTACACTCGTTTCAGCTGAATGCATCACTTACTATTCTGTGCATTTTCTGTTATGTACATGTACATAACTATTTAGAGTGAATTGTAATTGAATAGAAACACAATGAATAATACCCACCGCAATGGGCTAGATAAACTGATGTTGAATTCAAGAACCTACTACAGTGCATTCAATGTTAAACAGCCTTTAGCTTTGTATTGCTTTGAAACACTGGAATAACATTATGATCAAAGGGTGATACTGCTTAGAGTAACTTTACCAAATTCAGTAGCACACACATAAAACTTGCTGCAGACTACTCGATATCATATGGAATGTCTATTATAAATGGTTACATGAAGTGAGCAAATAGTACGTTTGGGGAAAATCCAATAGTACACTCGTTTCAGCTGAATGCATGACTTACTATTCTGTGCATTTTCTGTTATGTACGTGTGCATAACTATTCATAGTGAATTGTAATTGAATAGAAACAGAATGAAAAATAATCTGCGCAAAGGAGTACATAAAATCAAGTTGAATTCAAGAACCTTCCACATTGCATTAACTTTTGAACATCCTTTAGCATTGTATGGCTATGAAACTCTGGAGAAGCATTATGAGCAACTGGGTATATTGCTTAGTGTAACTTCACCAAATTCAGTAGCAACCACATAATATCTGCTGCTGACAACTCGATATCATTTGGAAAAGTAAATTATAAGTGGTTACATGAAGAGAGCACATAGTAATTTTGGAGAAAATTCAATAGTCCACTCCTTTCAGCTGAAAGCTTTAGTGACTATTCTGTGCATCTTTTTTTATGTACATGTGCAGAACTATTTAGAGTGAATTGTAATTGAATAGAAACACAATCAATAATACTCACAGCAACGGACTAGATAAACTGATGTTGAATTGAAGAATCTACTACAGTGCATTCAATGTTAAACAGCCTTTAGCTTTGTATTGCTTTGAAACACTGGAATAACATTATGATCCACTGGTGATATTGCTTTGTGTAACTTTATCAAATTCAGTAGCACACACATAAAACTTGCTGCAGACTACTAGATATCATATGGGATGTCTAATATAAATGGTTACATGAAGTGAGCAAATAGTAATTTTGGGGAAAATCCAATAGTACACTCGTTTCAGCTGAATGCATCACTTACTATTCTGTGCATTTTCTGTTATGTACATGTACATAACTATTTAGAGTGAATTGTAATTGAATAGAAACACAATGAATAATACCCACCGCAATGGGCTAGATAAACTGATGTTGAATTCAAGAACCTACTACAGTGCATTCAATGTTAAACAGCCTTTAGCTTTGTATTGCTTTGAAACACTGGAATAACATTATGATCAAAGGGTGATACTGCTTAGAGTAACTTTACCAAATTCAGTAGCACACACATAAAACTTGCTGCAGACTACTCGATATCATATGGAATGTCTATTATAAATGGTTACATGAAGTGAGCAAATAGTACGTTTGGGGAAAATCCAATAGTACACTCGTTTCAGCTGAATGCATGACTTACTATTCTGTGCATTTTCTGTTATGTACGTGTGCATAACTATTCATACTGAATTGTAATTGAATAGAAACAGAATGATAAATAATCAGCGCAAAGGAGTACATAAAATCAAGTTGAATTCAAGAACCTTCCACATTGCATTCACTTTTGAACAGCCTTTAGCATTGTATAGTTATGAAACTCTGGAGAAGCATTATGAGCAACTGGGTATATTGCTTAGTGTAACTTCACCAAATTCAGTAGCACCCACATAATATCTGCTGCTGACAACTCGATATCATTTGGAAAGTAAATTATAAGTGGTTACATGAAGAGAGCACACAGTAATTTTGTAGAAAATTCAATAGTCCACTCCTTTCAGCTGAAAGCATTACTAACTATTCTGTGCATTTTTTATTATATACATGTGCATAACTATGTAGAGTGAATTGTAATTGAATAGAAACACAATGAATAATACCCACAGCAATGGACTAGATAAACTGATGTTGAATTCAAGAATCTACTACAGTGCATTCAATGTTAAACAGCCTTTAGCTTTGTATTGCTTTGAAACACTGGAATAACATTATGATCCACTGGTGATATTGCTTTGTGTAACTTTATCAAATTCAGTAGCAACCACATAATATCTGCTGCTGACAACTCGATATCATTTGGAAAAGTAAATTATAAGTGGTTACATGAAGAGAGCACATAGTAATTTTGGAGAAAATTCAATAGTCCACTCCTTTCAGCTGAAAGCTTTAGTGACTATTCTGTGCATCTTTTTTTATGTACATGTGCAGAACTATTTAGAGTGAATTGTAATTGAATAGAAACACAATCAATAATACTCACAGCAACGGACTAGATAAACTGATGTTGAATTGAAGAATCTACTACAGTGCATTCAATGTTAAACAGCCTTTAGCTTTGTATTGCTTTGAAACACTGGAATAACATTATGATCCACTGGTGATATTGCTTTGTGTAACTTTATCAAATTCAGTAGCACACACATAAAACTTGCTGCAGACTACTAGATATCATATGGGATGTCTAATATAAATGGTTACATGAAGTGAGCAAATAGTAATTTTGGGGAAAATCCAATAGTACACTCGTTTCAGCTGAATGCATCACTTACTATTCTGTGCATTTTCTGTTATGTACATGTACATAACTATTTAGAGTGAATTGTAATTGAATAGAAACACAATGAATAATACCCACCGCAATGGGCTAGATAAACTGATGTTGAATTCAAGAACCTACTACAGTGCATTCAATGTTAAACAGCCTTTAGCTTTGTATTGCTTTGAAACACTGGAATAACATTATGATCAAAGGGTGATACTGCTTAGAGTAACTTTACCAAATTCAGTAGCACACACATAAAACTTGCTGCAGACTACTCGATATCATATGGAATGTCTATTATAAATGGTTACATGAAGTGAGCAAGTAGTACGTTTGGGGAAAATCCAATAGTACACTCGTTTCAGCTGAATGCATGACTTACTATTCTGTGCATTTTCTGTTATGTACGTGTGCATAACTATTCATACTGAATTGTAATTGAATAGAAACAGAATGATAAATAATCAGCGCAAAGGAGTACATAAAATCAAGTTGAATTCAAGAACCTTCCACATTGCATTCACTTTTGAACAGCCTTTAGCATTGTATAGTTATGAAACTCTGGAGAAGCATTATGAGCAACTGGGTATATTGCTTAGTGTAACTTCACCAAATTCAGTAGCACCCACATAATATCTGCTGCTGACAACTCGATATCATTTGGAAAGTAAATTATAAGTGGTTACATGAAGAGAGCACACAGTAATTTTGTAGAAAATTCAATAGTCCACTCCTTTCAGCTGAAAGCATTACTGACTATTCTCTGCATTTTTTATTATATACATGTGCATAACTATGTAGAGTGAATTGTAATTGAATAGAAACACAATGAATAAAACCCACAGCAATGGACTAGATAAACTGATGTTGAATTCAAGAATCTACTACAGTGCATTCAATGTTAAACAGCCTTTAGCTTTGTATTGCTTTGAAACACTGGAATAACATTATGATCCACTGGTGATATTGCTTTGTGTAACTTTACCAAATTCAATAGCACACACATAAAACTTGCTGCAGACTACTCGATATCATATCGAATGTCTACTATAAATGGTTACATGGTGTGCATATAGTAATTTTGGGGAAAATCCAACAGTACACTCGTTTCAGCTGAATGCATTACTTACTATTCTGTGCATTTGCTGTTATGTACATGTGCATTACTATTTAGAGTGAATTGTAATTGAATAGAAACACAATGAATAATACCCACATCAATGGACTAGATAAACTGATGTTGAATTCAAGAACCTACTACAGTGCATTCAATGTTAAACAGACTTTAGCTTTGTATTGCTTTGAAACACTGGAATAACATTATGAGCCACTGGTGATACTGCTTAGTGTAACTTTACCAAATTCAGTAGGACAAACAAAACTTGCTGCAGACTACTCGATATCATATGGAATGTCTATTATAAATGGTTACATGAAGTGAGCAAATAGTAATTTTGGGGAAAATCCAATAGTACACTCGTTTCAGCTGAATGCATTACTTACTATTCTGTGCATTTTCTGTTATGTACGTGTGCATAACTATTCATAGTGAATTGTAATTGAATAGAAACAGAATGAAAAATAATCAGCGCAAAGGAGTACATAAAATCAAGTTGAATTCAAGAACCTTCCACATTGCATTCACTTTTGAACAGCCTTTAGCATTGTATAGCTATGAAACTCTGGAGAAGCATTATGAGCAACTGGGTATATTGCTTAGTGTAACTTCACCAAATTCAGTAGCACCCACATAATATCTGCTGCTGACAGATCGATAACATTTGGAAAGTAATTTATAAGTGGTTACATGAAGAGAGCACACAGTAATTTTGTAGAAAATTCAATAGTCCACTCCTTTCAGCTGAAAGCTTTACTGACTATTCTGTGCATTTTTTATTATGTACATGTGCATAACTATTTAGAGTGAATTGTAATTGAATAGAAACACAATCAATAATACTCACAGCAACGGACTAGATAAACTGATGTTGAATTCAAGAATCTACTACAGTGCATTCAATGTTAAACAGCCTTTAGCTTTGTATTGCTTTGAAACACTGGAATAACATTATGATCCACTGGTGATATTGCTTTGTGTAACTTTATCAAATTCAGTAGCATACACATAAAACTTGCTGCAGACTACTCGATATCATATGGGATGTCTAATATAAATGGTTACATGAAGTGAGCAAATAGTAATTTTGGGGAAAATCCAATAGTACACTCGTTTCAGCTGAATGCATCACTTACTATTCTGTGCATTTTCTGTTATGTACATGTACATAACTATTTAGAGTGAATTGTAATTGAATAGAAACACAATGAATAATACCCACCGCAATGGACTAGATAAACTGACGTTGAATTCAAGAACCTACTACAGTGCATTCAATGTTAAACAGCCTTTAGCTTTGTATTGCTTTGAAACACTGGAATAACATTGTGATCCACTGGTGATATTGTTTTGTGTAACTTTATCAAATGCAGTAGCACACACATAAAACTTGCTGCAGACGACTCGATATCATATGGGATGTCTATTATAAATGGTTACATGAAGTGAGCAAATAGGAATTTTGCGGAAAATCCAATAGTACACTCGTTTCAGCTGAATGCATTACTTACTATTCTCTGCATTTTCTGTTATGTACGTGTGCATAACTATTCATAGTGAATTGTAATTGAATAGAAACAGAATGAAAAATAATCAGCGCAAAGGAGTACATAAAATCAAGTTGAATTCAAGAACCTTCCACATTGCATTCACTTTTGAACAGCCTTTAGCATTGTATAGCTATGAAACTCTGGAGAAGCATTATGAGCAACTGGGTATATTGCTTAGTGTAACTTCACCAAATTCAGTAGCACCCACATAATGTCTGCTGCTGACAGCTCGATAACATTTGGAAAGTAATTTATAAGTGGTTACATGAAGAGAGCACACAGTAATTTTGTAGAAAATTCAATAGAGCACACCTTTCAGCTGAAAGCTTTACTGACTATTCTGTGCATTTTTTATTATGTACATGTGCATAACTATTTAGAGTGAATTGTAATTGAATAGAAACACAATGAATAATACTTACAGCAATGGACTAGATAAACTGATGTTGAATTCAAGAACCAACTACAGTGCATTTAATTATAAACAGCCTTTAGCTTTGTATTGCTTTGAAACACTGGAATAACATTATGATCAAAGGGTGATACTGCTTAGAGTAACTTTACCAAATTCAGTAGCACACACATAAAACTTGCTGCAGACTACTCGATATCATATGGAATGTCTATTATAAATGGTTACATGAAGTGAGCAAATAGTACGTTTGGGGAAAATCCAATAGTACACTCGTTTCAGCTGAATGCATGACTTACTATTCTGTGCATTTTCTGTTATGTACGTGTGCATAACTATTCATAGTGAATTGTAATTGAATAGAAACAGAATGAAAAATAATCTGCGCAAAGGAGTACATAAAATCAAGTTGAATTCAAGAACCTTCCACATTGCATTAACTTTTGAACATCCTTTAGCATTGTATGGCTATGAAACTCTGGAGAAGCATTATGAGCAACTGGGTATATTGCTTAGTGTAACTTCACCAAATTCAGTAGCAACCACATAATATCTGCTGCTGACAACTCGATATCATTTGGAAAGTAAATTATAAGTGGTTACATGAAGAGAGCACATAGTAATTTTGGAGAAAATTCAATAGTCCACTCCTTTCAGCTGAAAGCTTTAGTGACTATTCTGTGCATCTTTTTTTATGTACATGTGCAGAACTATTTAGAGTGAATTGTAATTGAATAGAAACACAATCAATAATACTCACAGCAACGGACTAGATAAACTGATGTTGAATTGAAGAATCTACTACAGTGCATTCAATGTTAAACAGCCTTTAGCTTTGTATTGCTTTGAAACACTGGAATAACATTATGATCCACTGGTGATATTGCTTTGTGTAACTTTATCAAATTCAGTAGCACACACATAAAACTTGCTGCAGACTACTAGATATCATATGGGATGTCTAATATAAATGGTTACATGAAGTGAGCAAATAGTAATTTTGGGGAAAATCCAATAGTACACTCGTTTCAGCTGAATGCATCACTTACTATTCTGTGCATTTTCTGTTATGTACATGTACATAACTATTTAGAGTGAATTGTAATTGAATAGAAACACAATGAATAATACCCACCGCAATGGGCTAGATAAACTGATGTTGAATTCAAGAACCTACTACAGTGCATTCAATGTTAAACAGCCTTTAGCTTTGTATTGCTTTGAAACACTGGAATAACATTGTGATCCACTGGTGATATTGTTTTGTGTAACTTTATCAAATGCAGTAGCACACACATAAAACTTGCTGCAGACGACTCGATATCATATGGGATGTCTATTATAAATGGTTACATGAAGTGAGCAAATAGGAATTTTGCGGAAAATCCAATAGTACACTCGTTTCAGCTGAATGCATCACTTACTATTCTGTGCATTTTCTGTTATGTACATGTACATTATTTAGAGTGAATTGTAATTGAATAGAAACACAATGAATAATACCCACCGCAATGGGCTAGATAAACTGATGTTGAATTCAAGAACCTACTACAGTGCATTCAATGTTAAACAGCCTTTAGCTTTGTATTGCTTTGAAACACTGGAATAACATTATGATCAAAGGGTGATACTGCTTAGAGTAACTTTACCAAATTCAGTAGCACACACATAAAACTTGCTGCAGTCTACTCGATATCATATGGAATGTCTATTATAAATGGTTACATGAAGTGAGCAAATAGTACGTTTGGGGAAAATCCAATAGTACACTCGTTTCAGCTGAATGCATGACTTACTATTCTGTGCATTTTCTGTTATGTACGTGTGCATAACTATTCATACTGAATTGTAATTGAATAGAAACAGAATGATAAATAATCAGCGCAAAGGAGTACATAAAATCAAGTTGAATTCAAGAACCTTCCACATTGCATTCACTTTTGAACAGCCTTTAGCATTGTATAGTTATGAAACTCTGGAGAAGCATTATGAGCAACTGGGTATATTGCTTAGTGTAACTTCACCAAATTCAGTAGCACCCACATAAAACTTGCTGCAGACTACTAGATATCATATGGGATGTCTAATATAAATGGTTACATGAAGTGAGCAAATAGTAATTTTGGGGAAAATCCAATAGTACACTCGTTTCAGCTGAATGCATCACTTACTATTCTGTGCATTTTCTGTTATGTACATGTACATAACTATTTAGAGTGAATTGTAATTGAATAGAAACACAATGAATAATACCCACCGCAATGGGCTAGATAAACAGATGTTGAATTCAAGAACCTACTACAGTGCATTCAATGTTAAACAGACTTTAGCTTTGTATTGCTTTGAAACACTGGAATAACATTATGAGCCACTGGTGATACTGCTTAGTGTAACTTTACCAAATTCAGTAGGACAAACAAAACTTGCTGCAGACTACTCGATATCATATGGAATGTCTATTATAAATGGTTACATGAAGTGAGCAAATAGTAATTTTGGGGAAAATCCAATAGTACACTCGTTTCAGCTGAATGCATTACTTACTATTCTGTGCATTTTCTGTTATGTACGTGTGCATAACTATTCATAGTGAATTGTAATTGAATAGAAACAGAATGAAAAATAATCAGCGCAAAGGAGTACATAAAATCAAGTTGAATTCAAGAACCTTCCACATTGCATTCACTTTTGAACAGCCTTTAGCATTGTATAGCTATGAAACTCTGGAGAAGCATTATGAGCAACTGGGTATATTGCTTAGTGTAACTTCACCAAATTCAGTAGCACCCACATAATATCTGCTGCTGACAGATCGATAACATTTGGAAAGTAATTTATAAGTGGTTACATGAAGAGAGCACACAGTAATTTTGGAGAAAATTCAATAGTCCACTCCTTTCAGCTGAAAGCTTTACTGACTATTCTGTGCATTTTTTATTATGTACATGTGCATAACTATTTAGAGTGAATTGTAATTGAATAGAAACACAATCAATAATACTCACAGCAACGGACTAGATAAACTGATGTTGAATTCAAGAATCTACTACAGTGCATTCAATGTTAAACAGCCTTTAGCTTTGTATTGCTTTGAAACACTGGAATAACATTATGATCCACTGGTGATATTGCTTTGTGTAACTTTATCAAATTCAGTAGCACACACATAAAACTTGCTGCAGACTACTCGATATCATATGGGATGTCTAATATAAATGGTTACATGAAGTGAGCAAATAGTAATTTTGGGGAAAATCCAATAGTACACTCGTTTCAGCTGAATGCATCACTTACTATTCTGTGCATTTTCTGTTATCTACATGTACATAACTATTTAGAGTGAATTGTAATTGAATAGAAACACAATGAATAATACCCACCGCAATGGACTAGATAAACTGACGTTGAATTCAAGAACCTACTACAGTGCATTCAATGTTAAACAGCCTTTAGCTTTGTATTGCTTTGAAACACTGGAATAACATTGTGATCCACTGGTGATATTGTTTTGTGTAACTTTATCAAATGCAGTAGCACACACATAAAACTTGCTGCAGACGACTCGATATCATATGGGATGTCTATTATAAATGGTTACATGAAGTGAGCAAATAGGAATTTTGCGGAAAATCCAATAGTACACTCGTTTCAGCTGAATGCATTACTTACTATTCTCTGCATTTTCTGTTATGTACGTGTGCATAACTATTCATAGTGAATTGTAATTGAATAGAAACAGAATGAAAAATAATCAGCGCAAAGGAGTACATAAAATCAAGTTGTATTCAAGAACCTTCCACATTGCATTCACTTTTGAACAGCCTTTAGCATTGTATAGCTATGAAACTCTGGAGAAGCATTATGAGCAACTGGGTATATTGCTTAGTGTAACTTCACCAAATTCAGTAGCACCCACATAATATCTGCTGCTGACAACTCGATATCATTTGGAAAGTAAATTATAAGTGGTTACATGAAGAGAGCACACAGTAATTTTGTAGAAAATTCAATAGAGCACACCTTTCAGCTGAAAGCTTTACTGACTATTCTGTGCGTTTTTTATTATGTACATGTGCATAACTATTTAGAGTGAATTGTAATTGAATAGAAACACAATGAATAATACTCACAGCAATGGACTAGATAAACTGATGTTGAATTCAAGAACCAACTACAGTGCATTTAATTATAAACAGCCTTTAGCTTTGTATTGCTTTGAAACACTGGAATAACATTATGATCAAAGGGTGATACTGCTTAGAGTAACTTTACCAAATTCAGTAGCACACACATAAAACTTGCTGCAGACTACTCGATATCATATGGAATGTCTATTATAAATGGTTACATGAAGTGAGCAAATAGTACGTTTGGGGAAAATCCAATAGTACACTCGTTTCAGCTGAATGCATGACTTACTATTCTGTGCATTTTCTGTTATGTACGTGTGCATAACTATTCATAGTGAATTGTAATTGAATAGAAACAGAATGAAAAATAATCTGCGCAAAGGAGTACATAAAATCAAGTTGAATTCAAGAACCTTCCACATTGCATTAACTTTTGAACATCCTTTAGCATTGTATGGCTATGAAACTCTGGAGAAGCATTATGAGCAACTGGGTATATTGCTTAGTGTAACTTCACCAAATTCAGTAGCAACCACATAATATCTGCTGCTGACAACTCGATATCATTTGGAAAGTAAATTATAAGTGGTTACATGAAGAGAGCACATAGTAATTTTGGAGAAAATTCAATAGTCCACTCCTTTCAGCTGAAAGCTTTAGTGACTATTCTGTGCATCTTTTTTTATGTACATGTGCAGAACTATTTAGAGTGAATTGTAATTGAATAGAAACACAATCAATAATACTCACAGCAACGGACTAGATAAACTGATGTTGAATTGAAGAATCTACTACAGTGCATTCAATGTTAAACAGCCTTTAGCTTTGTATTGCTTTGAAACACTGGAATAACATTATGATCCACTGGTGATATTGCTTTGTGTAACTTTATCAAATTCAGTAGCACACACATAAAACTTGCTGCAGACTACTAGATATCATATGGGATGTCTAATATAAATGGTTACATGAAGTGAGCAAATAGTAATTTTGGGGAAAATCCAATAGTACACTCGTTTCAGCTGAATGCATCACTTACTATTCTGTGCATTTTCTGTTATGTACATGTACATAACTATTTAGAGTGAATTGTAATTGAATAGAAACACAATGAATAATACCCACCGCAATGGGCTAGATAAACTGATGTTGAATTCAAGAACCTACTACAGTGCATTCAATGTTAAACAGCCTTTAGCTTTGTATTGCTTTGAAACACTGGAATAACATTGTGATCCACTGGTGATATTGTTTTGTGTAACTTTATCAAATGCAGTAGCACACACATAAAACTTGCTGCAGACGACTCGATATCATATGGGATGTCTATTATAAATGGTTACATGAAGTGAGCAAATAGGAATTTTGCGGAAAATCCAATAGTACACTCGTTTCAGCTGAATGCATCACTTACTATTCTGTGCATTTTCTGTTATGTACATGTACATTATTTAGAGTGAATTGTAATTGAATAGAAACACAATGAATAATACCCACCGCAATGGGCTAGATAAACTGATGTTGAATTCAAGAACCTACTACAGTGCATTCAATGTTAAACAGCCTTTAGCTTTGTATTGCTTTGAAACACTGGAATAACATTATGATCAAAGGGTGATACTGCTTAGAGTAACTTTACCAAATTCAGTAGCACACACATAAAACTTGCTGCAGTCTACTCGATATCATATGGAATGTCTATTATAAATGGTTACATGAAGTGAGCAAATAGTACGTTTGGGGAAAATCCAATAGTACACTCGTTTCAGCTGAATGCATGACTTACTATTCTGTGCATTTTCTGTTATGTACGTGTGCATAACTATTCATACTGAATTGTAATTGAATAGAAACAGAATGATAAATAATCAGCGCAAAGGAGTACATAAAATCAAGTTGAATTCAAGAACCTTCCACATTGCATTCACTTTTGAACAGCCTTTAGCATTGTATAGTTATGAAACTCTGGAGAAGCATTATGAGCAACTGGGTATATTGCTTAGTGTAACTTCACCAAATTCAGTAGCACCCACATAAAACTTGCTGCAGACTACTAGATATCATATGGGATGTCTAATATAAATGGTTACATGAAGTGAGCAAATAGTAATTTTGGGGAAAATCCAATAGTACACTCGTTTCAGCTGAATGCATCACTTACTATTCTGTGCATTTTCTGTTATGTACATGTACATAACTATTTAGAGTGAATTGTAATTGAATAGAAACACAATGAATAATACCCACCGCAATGGGCTAGATAAACAGATGTTGAATTCAAGAACCTACTACAGTGCATTCAATGTTAAACAGACTTTAGCTTTGTATTGCTTTGAAACACTGGAATAACATTATGAGCCACTGGTGATACTGCTTAGTGTAACTTTACCAAATTCAGTAGGACAAACAAAACTTGCTGCAGACTACTCGATATCATATGGAATGTCTATTATAAATGGTTACATGAAGTGAGCAAATAGTAATTTTGGGGAAAATCCAATAGTACACTCGTTTCAGCTGAATGCATTACTTACTATTCTGTGCATTTTCTGTTATGTACGTGTGCATAACTATTCATAGTGAATTGTAATTGAATAGAAACAGAATGAAAAATAATCAGCGCAAAGGAGTACATAAAATCAAGTTGAATTCAAGAACCTTCCACATTGCATTCACTTTTGAACAGCCTTTAGCATTGTATAGCTATGAAACTCTGGAGAAGCATTATGAGCAACTGGGTATATTGCTTAGTGTAACTTCACCAAATTCAGTAGCACCCACATAATATCTGCTGCTGACAGATCGATAACATTTGGAAAGTAATTTATAAGTGGTTACATGAAGAGAGCACACAGTAATTTTGGAGAAAATTCAATAGTCCACTCCTTTCAGCTGAAAGCTTTACTGACTATTCTGTGCATTTTTTATTATGTACATGTGCATAACTATTTAGAGTGAATTGTAATTGAATAGAAACACAATCAATAATACTCACAGCAACGGACTAGATAAACTGATGTTGAATTCAAGAATCTACTACAGTGCATTCAATGTTAAACAGCCTTTAGCTTTGTATTGCTTTGAAACACTGGAATAACATTATGATCCACTGGTGATATTGCTTTGTGTAACTATATCAAATTCAGTAGCACACACATGAAACCTGCTGCAGACTACTCGATATCATATGGGATGTCTAATATAAATGGTTACATGAAGTGAGCAAATAGTAATTTTGGGGAAAATCCAATAGTACACTCGTTTCAGCTGAATGCATCACTTACTATTCTGTGCATTTTCTGTTATGTACATGTACATAACTATTTAGAGTGAATTGTAATTGAATAGAAACACAATGAATAATACCCACCGCAATGGACTAGATAAACTGACGTTGAATTCAAGAACCTACTACAGTGCATTCAATGTTAAACAGCCTTTAGCTTTGTATTGCTTTGAAACACTGGAATAACATTGTGATCCACTGGTGATATTGTTTTGTGTAACTTTATCAAATGCAGTAGCACACACATAAAACTTGCTGCAGACGACTCGATATCATATGGGATGTCTATTATAAATGGTTACATGAAGTGAGCAAATAGGAATTTTGCGGAAAATCCAATAGTACACTCGTTTCAGCTGAATGCATTACTTACTATTCTCTGCATTTTCTGTTATGTACGTGTGCATAACTATTCATAGTGAATTGTAATTGAATAGAAACAGAATGAAAAATAATCAGCGCAAAGGAGTACATAAAATCAAGTTGAATTCAAGAACCTTCCACATTGCATTCACTTTTGAACAGCCTTTAGCATTGTATAGCTATGAAACTCTGGAGAAGCATTATGAGCAACTGGGTATATTGCTTAGTGTAACTTCACCAAATTCAGTAGCACCCACATAATATCTGCTGCTGACAACTCGATATCATTTGGAAAGTAAATTATAAGTGGTTACATGAAGAGAGCACACAGTAATTTTGTAGAAAATTCAATAGTCCACTCCTTTCAGCTGAAAGCTTTACTGACTATTCTCTGCATTTTTTATTATGTACATGTGCATAACTATTTAGAGTGAATTGTAATTGAATAGAAACAATGAATAATACTCACAGCAATGGACTAGATAAACTGATGTTGAATTCAAGAACCAACTACAGTGCATTTAATTATAAACAGCCTTTAGCTTTGTATTGCTTTGAAACACTGGAATAACATTATGATCAAAGGGTGATACTGCTTAGAGTAACTTTACCAAATTCAGTAGCACACACATAAAACTTGCTGCAGACTACTCGATATCATATGGAATGTCTATTATAAATGGTTACATGAAGTGAGCAAATAGTACGTTTGGGGAAAATCCAATAGTACACTCGTTTCAGCTGAATGCATGACTTACTATTCTGTGCATTTTCTGTTATGTACGTGTGCATAACTATTCATAGTGAATTGTAATTGAATAGAAACAGAATGAAAAATAATCTGCGCAAAGGAGTACATAAAATCAAGTTGAATTCAAGAACCTTCCACATTGCATTAACTTTTGAACATCCTTTAGCATTGTATGGCTATGAAACTCTGGAGAAGCATTATGAGCAACTGGGTATATTGCTTAGTGTAACTTCACCAAATTCAGTAGCAACCACATAATATCTGCTGCTGACAACTCGATATCATTTGGAAAGTAAATTATAAGTGGTTACATGAAGAGAGCACATAGTAATTTTGGAGAAAATTCAATAGTCCACTCCTTTCAGCTGAAAGCTTTAGTGACTATTCTGTGCATCTTTTTTTATGTACATGTGCAGAACAATTTAGAGTGAATTGTAATTGAATAGAAACACAATCAATAATACTCACAGCAACGGACTAGATAAACTGATGTTGAATTGAAGAATCTACTACAGTGCATTCAATGTTAAACAGCCTTTAGCTTTGTATTGCTTTGAAACACTGGAATAACATTATGATCCACTGGTGATATTGCTTTGTGTAACTTTATCAAATTCAGTAGCACACACATAAAACTTGCTGCAGACTACTAGATATCATATGGGATGTCTAATATAAATGGTTACATGAAGTGAGCAAATAGTAATTTTGGGGAAAATCCAATAGTACACTCGTTTCAGCTGAATGCATCACTTACTATTCTGTGCATTTTCTGTTATGTACATGTACATAACTATTTAGAGTGAATTGTAATTGAATAGAAACACAATGAATAATACCCACCGCAATGGGCTAGATAAACTGATGTTGAATTCAAGAACCTACTACAATGCATTCAATGTTAAACAGCCTTTAGCTTTGTATTGCTTTGACACACTGGAATAACATTATGATCAAAGGGTGATACTGCTTAGAGTAACTTTACCAAATTCAGTAGCACACACATAAAACTTGCTGCAGACTACTCGATATCATATGGAATGTCTATTATAAATGGTTACATGAAGTGAGCAAATAGTACGTTTGGGGAAAATCCAATAGTACACTCGTTTCAGCTGAATGCATGACTTACTATTCTGTGCATTTTCTGTTATGTACGTGTGCATAACTATTCATACTGAATTGTAATTGAATAGAAACAGAATGATAAATAATCAGCGCAAAGGAGTACATAAAATCAAGTTGAATTCAAGAACCTTCCACATTGCATTCACTTTTGAACAGCCTTTAGCATTGTATAGTTATGAAACTCTGGAGAAGCATTATGAGCAACTGGGTATATTGCTTAGTGTAACTTCACCAAATTCAGTAGCACCCACATAATATCTGCTGCTGACAACTCGATATCATTTGGAAAGTAAATTATAAGTGGTTACATGAAGAGAGCACACAGTAATTTTGTAGAAAATTCAATAGTCCACTCCTTTCAGCTGAAAGCATTACTGACTATTCTCTGCATTTTTTATTATATACATGTGCATAACTATGTAGAGTGAATTGTAATTGAATAGAAACACAATGAATAATACCCACAGCAATGGACTAGATAAACTGATGTTGAATTCAAGAATCTACTACAGTGCATTCAATGTTAAACAGCCTTTAGCTTTGTATTGCTTTGAAACACTGGAATAACATTATGATCCACTGGTGATATTGCTTTGTGTAACTTTATCAAATTCAGTAGCACACACATAAAACTTGCTGCAGACTACTAGATATCATATGGGATGTCTAATATAAATGGTTACATGAAGTGAGCAAATAGTAATTTTGGGGAAAATCCAATAGTACACTCGTTTCAGCTGAATGCATCACTTACTATTCTGTGCATTTTCTGTTATGTACATGTACATAACTATTTAGAGTGAATTGTAATTGAATAGAAACACAATGAATAATACCCACCGCAATGGACTAGATAAACTGACGTTGAATTCAAGAACCTACTACAGTGCATTCAATGTTAAACAGCCTTTAGCTTTGTATTGCTTTGAAACACTGGAATAACATTGTGATCCACTGGTGATATTGTTTTGTGTAACTTTATCAAATGCAGTAGCACACACATAAAACTTGCTGCAGACGACTCGATATCATATGGGATGTCTATTATAAATGGTTACATGAAGTGAGCAAATAGGAATTTTGCGGAAAATCCAATAGTACACTCGTTTCAGCTGAATGCATTACTTACTATTCTCTGCATTTTCTGTTATGTACGTGTGCATAACTATTCATAGTGAATTGTAATTGAATAGAAACAGAATGAAAAATAATCAGCGCAAAGGAGTACATAAAATCAAGTTGAATTCAAGAACCTTCCACATTGCATTCACTTTTGAACAGCCTTTAGCATTGTATAGCTATGAAACTCTGGAGAAGCATTATGAGCAACTGGGTATATTGCTTAGTGTAACTTCACCAAATTCAGTAGCACCCACATAATATCTGCTGCTGACAACTCGATATCATTTGGAAAGTAAATTATAAGTGGTTACATGAAGAGAGCACACAGTAATTTTGTAGAAAATTCAATAGAGCACTCCTTTCAGCTGAAAGCTTTACTGACTATTCTGTGCATTTTTTATTATGTACATGTGCATAACTATTTAGAGTGAATTGTAATTGAATAGAAACACAATGAATAATACTCACAGCAATGGACTAGATAAACTGATGTTGAATTCAAGAACCAACTACAGTGCATTTAATTATAAACAGCCTTTAGCTTTGTATTGCTTTGAAACACTGGAATAACATTATGATCAAAGGGTGATACTGCTTAGAGTAACTTTACCAAATTCAGTAGCACACACATAAAACTTGCTGCAGACTACTCGATATCATATGGAATGTCTATTATAAATGGTTACATGAAGTGAGCAAATAGTACGTTTGGGGAAAATCCAATAGTACACTCGTTTCAGCTGAATGCATGACTTACTATTCTGTGCATTTTCTGTTATGTACGTGTGCATAACTATTCATAGTGAATTGTAATTGAATAGAAACAGAATGAAAAATAATCTGCGCAAAGGAGTACATAAAATCAAGTTGAATTCAAGAACCTTCCACATTGCATTAACTTTTGAACATCCTTTAGCATTGTATGGCTATGAAACTCTGGAGAAGCATTATGAGCAACTGGTTATATTGCTTAGTGTAACTTCACCAAATTCAGTAGCAACCACATAATATCTGCTGCTGACAACTCGATATCATTTGGAAAGTAAATTATAAGTGGTTACATGAAGAGAGCACATAGTAATTTTGGAGAAAATTCAATAGTCCACTCCTTTCAGCTGAAAGCTTTAGTGACTATTCTGTGCATCTTTTTTTATGTACATGTGCAGAACTATTTAGAGTGAATTGTAATTGAATAGAAACACAATCAATAATACTCACAGCAACGGACTAGATAAACTGATGTTGAATTGAAGAATCTACTACAGTGCATTCAATGTTAAACAGCCTTTAGCTTTGTATTGCTTTGAAACACTGGAATAACATTATGATCCACTGATGATATTGCTTTGTGTAACTTTATCAAATTCAGTAGCACACACATAAAACTTGCTGCAGACTACTAGATATCATATGGGATGTCTAATATAAATGGTTACATGAAGTGAGCAAATAGTAATTTTGGGGAAAATCCAATAGTACACTCGTTTCAGCTGAATGCATCACTTACTATTCTGTGCATTTTCTGTTATGTACATGTACATAACTATTTAGAGTGAATTGTAATTGAATAGAAACACAATGAATAATACCCACCGCAATGGACTAGATAAACTGACGTTGAATTCAAGAACCTACTACAGTGCATTCAATGTTAAACAGCCTTTAGCTTTGTATTGCTTTGAAACACTGGAATAACATTATGATCAAAGGGTGATACTGCTTAGAGTAACTTTACCAAATTCAGTAGCACACACATAAAACTTGCTGCAGACTACTCGATATCATATGGAATGTCTATTATAAATGGTTACATGAAGTGAGCAAATAGTACGTTTGGGGAAAATCCAATAGTACACTCGTTTCAGCTGAATGCATGACTTACTATTCTGTGCATTTTCTGTTATGTACGTGTGCATAACTATTCATAGTGAATTGTAATTGAATAGAAACAGAATGAAAAATAATCTGCGCAAAGGAGTACATAAAATCAAGTTGAATTCAAGAACCTTCCACATTGCATTAACTTTTGAACAGCCTTTAGCATTGTATGGCTATGAAACTCTGGAGAAGCATTATGAGCAACTGGGTATATTGCTTAGTGTAACTTCACCAAATTCAGTAGCACCCACATAATATCTGCTGCTGACAGCTCGATAACATTTGGAAAGTAATTTATAAGTGGTTACATGAAGAGAGCACACAGTAATTTTGGAGAAAATTCAATAGTCCACTCCTTTCAGCTGAAAGCTTTACTGACTATTCTGTGCATTTTTTATTATGTACATGTGCATAACTATTTAGAGTGAATTGTAATTGAATAGAAACACAATCAATAATACTCACAGCAACGGACTAGATAAACTGATGTTGAATTCAAGAATCTACTACAGTGCATTCAATGTTAAACAGCCTTTAGCTTTGTATTGCTTTGAAACACTGGAATAACATTATGATCCACTGGTGATATTGCTTTGTGTAACTTTATCAAATTCAGTAGCACACACATAAAACTTGCTGCAGACTACTCGATATCATATGGGATGTCTAATATAAATGGTTACATGAAGTGAGCAAATAGTAATTTTGGGGAAAATCCAATAGTACACTCGTTTCAGCTGAATGCATTACTTACTATTCTGTGCATTTTCTGTTATGTACATGTACATAACTATTTAGAGTGAATTGTAATTGAATAGAAACACAATGAATAATACCCACCGCAATGGACTAGATAAACTGACGTTGAATTCAAGAACCTACTACAGTGCATTCAATGTTAAACAGCCTTTAGCTTTGTATTGCTTTGAAACACTGGAATAACATTATGATCAAAGGGTGATACTGCTTAGAGTAACTTTACCAAATTCAGTAGCACACACATAAAACTTGCTGCAGACTACTCGATATCATATGGAATGTCTATTATAAATGGTTACATGAAGTGAGCAAATAGTACGTTTGGGGAAAATCCAATAGTACACTCGTTTCAGCTGAATGCATGACTTACTATTCTGTGCATTTTCTGTTATGTACGTGTGCATAACTATTCATAGTGAATTGTAATTGAATAGAAACAGAATGAAAAATAATCTGCGCAAAGGAGTACATAAAATCAAGTTGAATTCAAGAACCTTCCACATTGCATTAACTTTTGAACATCCTTTAGCATTGTATGGCTATGAAACTCTGGAGAAGCATTATGAGCAACTGGGTATATTGCTTAGTGTAACTTCACCAAATTCAGTAGCAACCACATAATATCTGCTGCTGACAACTCGATATCATTTGGAAAAGTAAATTATAAGTGGTTACATGAAGAGAGCACATAGTAATTTTGGAGAAAATTCAATAGTCCACTCCTTTCAGCTGAAAGCTTTAGTGACTATTCTGTGCATCTTTTTTTATGTACATGTGCAGAACTATTTAGAGTGAATTGTAATTGAATAGAAACACAATCAATAATACTCACAGCAACGGACTAGATAAACTGATGTTGAATTGAAGAATCTACTACAGTGCATTCAATGTTAAACAGCCTTTAGCTTTGTATTGCTTTGAAACACTGGAATAACATTATGATCCACTGGTGATATTGCTTTGTGTAACTTTATCAAATTCAGTAGCACACACATAAAACTTGCTGCAGACTACTAGATATCATATGGGATGTCTAATATAAATGGTTACATGAAGTGAGCAAATAGTAATTTTGGGGAAAATCCAATAGTACACTCGTTTCAGCTGAATGCATCACTTACTATTCTGTGCATTTTCTGTTATGTACATGTACATAACTATTTAGAGTGAATTGTAATTGAATAGAAACACAATGAATAATACCCACCGCAATGGGCTAGATAAACTGATGTTGAATTCAAGAACCTACTACAGTGCATTCAATGTTAAACAGCCTTTAGCTTTGTATTGCTTTGAAACACTGGAATAACATTATGATCAAAGGGTGATACTGCTTAGAGTAACTTTACCAAATTCAGTAGCACACACATAAAACTTGCTGCAGACTACTCGATATCATATGGAATGTCTATTATAAATGGTTACATGAAGTGAGCAAATAGTACGTTTGGGGAAAATCCAATAGTACACTCGTTTCAGCTGAATGCATGACTTACTATTCTGTGCATTTTCTGTTATGTACGTGTGCATAACTATTCATACTGAATTGTAATTGAATAGAAACAGAATGATAAATAATCAGCGCAAAGGAGTACATAAAATCAAGTTGAATTCAAGAACCTTCCACATTGCATTCACTTTTGAACAGCCTTTAGCATTGTATAGTTATGAAACTCTGGAGAAGCATTATGAGCAACTGGGTATATTGCTTAGTGTAACTTCACCAAATTCAGTAGCACCCACATAATATCTGCTGCTGACAACTCGATATCATTTGGAAAGTAAATTATAAGTGGTTACATGAAGAGAGCACACAGTAATTTTGTAGAAAATTCAATAGTCCACTCCTTTCAGCTGAAAGCATTACTGACTATTCTGAGCATTTTTTATTATATACATGTGCATAACTATGTAGAGTGAATTGTAATTGAATAGAAACACAATGAATAATACCCACAGCAATGGACTAGATAAACTGATGTTGAATTCAAGAATCTACTACAGTGCATTCAATGTTAAACAGCCTTTAGCTTTGTATTGCTTTGAAACACTGGAATAACATTATGATCCACTGGTGATATTGCTTTGTGTAACTTTATCAAATTCAGTAGCACACACATAAAACTTGCTGCAGACTACTAGATATCATATGGGATGTCTAATATAAATGGTTACATGAAGTGAGCAAATAGTAATTTTGGGGAAAATCCAATAGTACACTCGTTTCAGCTGAATGCATCACTTACTATTCTGTGCATTTTCTGTTATGTACATGTACATAACTATTTAGAGTGAATTGTAATTGAATAGAAACACAATGAATAATACCCACCGCAATGGGCTAGATAAACTGATGTTGAATTCAAGAACCTACTACAGTGCATTCAATGTTAAACAGCCTTTAGCTTTGTATTGCTTTGAAACACTGGAATAACATTATGATCAAAGGGTGATACTGCTTAGAGTAACTTTACCAAATTCAGTAGCACACACATAAAACTTGCTGCAGACTACTCGATATCATATGGAATGTCTATTATAAATGGTTACATGAAGTGAGCAAATAGTACGTTTGGGGAAAATCCAATAGTACACTCGTTTCAGCTGAATGCATGACTTACTATTCTGTGCATTTTCTGTTATGTACGTGTGCATAACTATTCATAGTGAATTGTAATTGAATAGAAACAGAATGAAAAATAATCTGCGCAAAGGAGTACATAAAATCAAGTTGAATTCAAGAACCTTCCACATTGCATTAACTTTTGAACATCCTTTAGCATTGTATGGCTATGAAACTCTGGAGAAGCATTATGAGCAACTGGGTATATTGCTTAGTGTAACTTCACCAAATTCAGTAGCAACCACATAATATCTGCTGCTGACAACTCGATATCATTTGGAAAAGTAAATTATAAGTGGTTACATGAAGAGAGCACATAGTAATTTTGGAGAAAATTCAATAGTCCACTCCTTTCAGCTGAAAGCTTTAGTGACTATTCTGTGCATCTTTTTTTATGTACATGTGCAGAACTATTTAGAGTGAATTGTAATTGAATAGAAACACAATCAATAATACTCACAGCAACGGACTAGATAAACTGATGTTGAATTGAAGAATCTACTACAGTGCATTCAATGTTAAACAGCCTTTAGCTTTGTATTGCTTTGAAACACTGGAATAACATTATGATCCACTGGTGATATTGCTTTGTGTAACTTTATCAAATTCAGTAGCACACACATAAAACTTGCTGCAGACTACTAGATATCATATGGGATGTCTAATATAAATGGTTACATGAAGTGAGCAAATAGTAATTTTGGGGAAAATCCAATAGTACACTCGTTTCAGCTGAATGCATCACTTACTATTCTGTGCATTTTCTGTTATGTACATGTACATAACTATTTAGAGTGAATTGTAATTGAATAGAAACACAATGAATAATACCCACCGCAATGGGCTAGATAAACTGATGTTGAATTCAAGAACCTACTACAGTGCATTCAATGTTAAACAGCCTTTAGCTTTGTATTGCTTTGAAACACTGGAATAACATTATGATCAAAGGGTGATACTGCTTAGAGTAACTTTACCAAATTCAGTAGCACACACATAAAACTTGCTGCAGACTACTCGATATCATATGGAATGTCTATTATAAATGGTTACATGAAGTGAGCAAATAGTACGTTTGGGGAAAATCCAATAGTACACTCGTTTCAGCTGAATGCATGACTTACTATTCTGTGCATTTTCTGTTATGTACGTGTTCATAACTATTCATACTGAATTGTAATTGAATAGAAACAGAATGATAAATAATCAGCGCAAAGGAGTACATAAAATCAAGTTGAATTCAAGAACCTTCCACATTGCATTCACTTTTGAACAGCCTTTAGCATTGTATAGTTATGAAACTCTGGAGAAGTATTATGAGCAACTGGGTATATTGCTTAGTGTAACTTCACCAAATTCAGTAGCACCCACATAATATCTGCTGCTGACAACTCGATATCATTTGGAAAGTAAATTATAAGTGGTTACATGAAGAGAGCACACAGTAATTTTGTAGAAAATTCAATAGTCCACTCCTTTCAGCTGAAAGCATTACTGACTATTCTGTGCATTTTTTATTATATACATGTGCATAACTATGTAGAGTGAATTGTAATTGAATAGAAACACAATGAATAATACCCACAGCAATGGACTAGATAAACTGATGTTGAATTCAAGAATCTACTACAGTGCATTCAATGTTAAACAGCCTTTAGCTTTGTATTGCTTTGAAACACTGGAATAACATTATGATCAAAGGGTGATACTGCTTAGAGTAACTTTACCAAATTCAGTAGCACTCACATAAAACTTGCTGCAGACTACTCGATATCATATGGAATGTCTATTATAAATGGTTACATGAAGTGAGCAAATAGTACGTTTGGGGAAAATCCAATAGTACACTCGTTTCAGCTGAATGCATGACTTACTATTCTGTGCATTTTCTGTTATGTACGTGTGCATAACTATTCATACTGAATTGTAATTGAATAGAAACAGAATGATAAATAATCAGCGCAAAGGAGTACATAAAATCAAGTTGAATTCAAGAACCTTCCACATTGCATTCACTTTTGAACAGCCTTTAGCATTGTATAGTTATGAAACTCTGGAGAAGCATTATGAGCAACTGGGTATATTGCTTAGTGTAACTTCACCAAATTCAGTAGCACCCACATAATATCTGCTGCTGACAACTCGATATCATTTGGAAAGTAAATTATAAGTGGTTACATGAAGAGAGCACACAGTAATTTTGTAGAAAATTCAATAGTCCACTCCTTTCAGCTGAAAGCATTACTGACTATTCTGTGCATTTTTTATTATATACATGTGCATAACTATGTAGAGTGAATTGTAATTGAATAGAAACACAATGAATAATACCCACAGGAATGGACTAGATAAACTGATGTTGAATTCAAGAATCTACTACAGTGCATTCAATGTTAAACAGCCTTTAGCTTTGTATTGCTTTGAAACACTGGAATAACATTATGATCCACTGGTGATATTGCTTTGTGTAACTTTATCAAATTCAGTAGCACACACATAAAACTTGCTGCAGACTACTAGATATCATATGGGATGTCTAATATAAATGGTTACATGAAGTGAGCAAATAGTAATTTTGGGGAAAATCCAATAGTACACTCGTTTCAGCTGAATGCATCACTTACTATTCTGTGCATTTTCTGTTATGTACATGTACATAACTATTTAGAGTAAATTGTAATTGAATAGAAACACAATGAATAATACCCACCGCAATGGGCTAGATAAACTGATGTTGAATTCAAGAACCTACTACAGTGCATTCAATGTTAAACAGCCTTTAGCTTTGTATTGCTTTGAAACACTGGAATAACATTATGATCAAAGGGTGATACTGCTTAGAGTAACTTTACCAAATTCAGTAGCACACACATAAAACTTGCTGCAGACTACTCGATATCATATGGAATGTCTATTATAAATGGTTACATGAAGTGAGCAAGTAGTACGTTTGGGGAAAATCCAATAGTACACTCGTTTCAGCTGAATGCATGACTTACTATTCTGTGCATTTTCTGTTATGTACGTGTGCATAACTATTCATACTGAATTGTAATTGAATAGAAACAGAATGATAAATAATCAGCGCAAAGGAGTACATAAAATCAAGTTGAATTCAAGAACCTTCCACATTGCATTCACTTTTGAACAGCCTTTAGCATTGTATAGTTATGAAACTCTGGAGAAGCATTATGAGCAACTGGGTATATTGCTTAGTGTAACTTCACCAAATTCAGTAGCACCCACATAATATCTGCTGCTGACAACTCGATATCATTTGGAAAGTAAATTATAAGTGGTTACATGAAGAGAGCACACAGTAATTTTGTAGAAAATTCAATAGTCCACTCCTTTCAGCTGAAAGCATTACTGACTATTCTCTGCATTTTTTATTATATACATGTGCATAACTATGTAGAGTGAATTGTAATTGAATAGAAACACAATGAATAAAACCCACAGCAATGGACTAGATAAACTGATGTTGAATTCAAGAATCTACTACAGTGCATTCAATGTTAAACAGCCTTTAGCTTTGTATTGCTTTGAAACACTGGAATAACATTATGATCCACTGGTGATATTGCTTTGTGTAACTTTACCAAATTCAATAGCACACACATAAAACTTGCTGCAGACTACTCGATATCATATCGAATGTCTACTATAAATGGTTACATGAAGTGTGCATATAGTAATTTTGGGGAAAATCCAACAGTACACTCGTTTCAGCTGAATGCATTACTTACTATTCTGTGCATTTGCTGTTATGTACATGTGCATTACTATTTAGAGTGAATTGTAATTGAATAGAAACACAATGAATAATACCCACATCAATGGACTAGATAAACTGATGTTGAATTCAAGAACCTACTACAGTGCATTCAATGTTAAACAGACTTTAGCTTTGTATTGCTTTGAAACACTGGAATAACATTATGAGCCACTGGTGATACTGCTTAGTGTAACTTTACCAAATTCAGTAGGACAAACAAAACTTGCTGCAGACTACTCGATATCATATGGAATGTCTATTATAAATGGTTACATGAAGTGAGCAAATAGTAATTTTGGGGAAAATCCAATAGTACACTCGTTTCAGCTGAATGCATTACTTACTATTCTGTGCATTTTCTGTTATGTACGTGTGCATAACTATTCATAGTGAATAGTAATTGAATAGAAACAGAATGAAAAATAATCAGCGCAAAGGAGTACATAAAATCAAGTTGAATTCAAGAACCTTCCACATTGCATTCACTTTTGAACAGCCTTTAGCATTGTATAGCTATGAAACTCTGGAGAAGCATTATGAGCAACTGGGTATATTGCTTAGTGTAACTTCACCAAATTCAGTAGCACCCACATAATATCTGCTGCTGACAGATCGATAACATTTGGAAAGTAATTTATAAGTGGTTACATGAAGAGAGCACACAGTAATTTTGGAGAAAATTCAATAGTCCACTCCTTTCAGCTGAAAGCTTTACTGACTATTCTGTGCATTTTTTATTATGTACATGTGCATAACTATTTAGAGTGAATTGTAATTGAATAGAAACACAATCAATAATACTCACAGCAACGGACTAGATAAACTGATGTTGAATTCAAGAATCTACTACAGTGCATTCAATGTTAAACAGCCTTTAGCTTTGTATTGCTTTGAAACACTGGAATAACATTATGATCCACTGGTGATATTGCTTTGTGTAACTTTATCAAATTCAGTAGCACACACATAAAACTTGCTGCAGACTACTCGATATCATATGGGATGTCTAATATAAATGGTTACATGAAGAGAGCACATAGTAATTTTGGAGAAAATTCAATAGAGCACACCTTTCAGCTGAAAGCTTTACTGACTATTCTGTGCATTTTTTATTATGTACATGTGCATAACTATTTAGAGTGAATTGTAATTGAATAGAAACACAATGAATAATACTCACAGCAATGAACTAGATAAACTGATGTTGAATTCAAGAACCAACTACAGTGCATTTAATTATAAACAGCCTTTAGCTTTGTATTGCTTTGAAACACTGGAATAACATTATGATCAAAGGGTGATACTGCTTAGAGTAACTTTACCAAATTCAGTAGCACACACATAAAACTTGCTGCAGACTACTCGATATCATATGGAATGTCTATTATAAATGGTTACATGAAGTGAGCAAATAGTACGTTTGGGGAAAATCCAATAGTACACTCGTTTCAGCTGAATGCATGACTTACTATTCTGTGCATTTTCTGTTATGTACGTGTGCATAACTATTCATAGTGAATTGTAATTGAATAGAAACAGAATGAAAAATAATCTGCGCAAAGGAGTACATAAAATCAAGTTGAATTCAAGAACCTTCCACATTGCATTAACTTTTGAACATCCTTTAGCATTGTATGGCTATGAAACTCTGGAGAAGCATTATGAGCAACTGGGTATATTGCTTAGTGTAACTTCACCAAATTCAGTAGCAACCACATAATATCTGCTGCTGACAACTCGATATCATTTGGAAAGTAAATTATAAGTGGTTACATGAAGAGAGCACATAGTAATTTTGGAGAAAATTCAATAGTCCACTCCTTTCAGCTGAAAGCTTTAGTGACTATTCTGTGCATCTTTTTTTATGTACATGTGCAGAACTATTTAGAGTGAATTGTAATTGAATAGAAACACAATCAATAATACTCACAGCAACGGACTAGATAAACTGATGTTGAATTGAAGAATCTACTACAGTGCATTCAATGTTAAACAGCCTTTAGCTTTGTATTGCTTTGAAACACTGGAATAACATTATGATCCACTGGTGATATTGCTTTGTGTAACTTTATCAAATTCAGTAGCACACACATAAAACTTGCTGCAGACTACTAGATATCATATGGGATGTCTAATATAAATGGTTACATGAAGTGAGCAAATAGTAATTTTGGGGAAAATCCAATAGTACACTCGTTTCAGCTGAATGCATCACTTACTATTCTGTGCATTTTCTGTTATGTACATGTACATAACTATTTAGAGTGAATTGTAATTGAATAGAAACACAATGAATAATACCCACCGCAATGGGCTAGATAAACTGATGTTGAATTCAAGAACCTACTACAGTGCATTCAATGTTAAACAGCCTTTAGCTTTGTATTGCTTTGAAACACTGGAATAACATTGTGATCCACTGGTGATATTGTTTTGTGTAACTTTATCAAATGCAGTAGCACACACATAAAACTTGCTGCAGACGACTCGATATCATATGGGATGTCTATTATAAATGGTTACATGAAGTGAGCAAATAGGAATTTTGCGGAAAATCCAATAGTACACTCGTTTCAGCTGAATGCATCACTTACTATTCTGTGCATTTTCTGTTATGTACATGTACATTATTTAGAGTGAATTGTAATTGAATAGAAACACAATGAATAATACCCACCGCAATGGGCTAGATAAACTGATGTTGAATTCAAGAACCTACTACAGTGCATTCAATGTTAAACAGCCTTTAGCTTTGTATTGCTTTGAAACACTGGAATAACATTATGATCAAAGGGTGATACTGCTTAGAGTAACTTTACCAAATTCAGTAGCACACACATAAAACTTGCTGCAGACTACTCGATATCATATGGAATGTCTATTATAAATGGTTACATGAAGTGAGCAAATAGTACGTTTGGGGAAAATCCAATAGTACACTCGTTTCAGCTGAATGCATGACTTACTATTCTGTGCATTTTCTGTTATGTACGTGTGCATAACTATTCATACTGAATTGTAATTGAATAGATACAGAATGATAAATAATCAGCGCAAAGGAGTACATAAAATCAAGTTGAATTCAAGAACCTTCCACATTGCATTCACTTTTGAACAGCCTTTAGCATTGTATAGTTATGAAACTCTGGAGAAGCATTATGAGCAACTGGGTATATTGCTTAGTGTAACTTCACCAAATTCAGTAGCACCCACATAATATCTGCTGCTGACAACTCGATATCATTTGGAAAGTAAATTATAAGTGGTTACATGAAGAGAGCACACAGTAATTTTGTAGAAAATTCAATAGTCCACTCCTTTCAGCTGAAAGCATTACTGACTATTCTGTGCATTTTTTATTATATACATGTGCATAACTATGTAGAGTGAATTGTAATTGAATAGAAACACAATGAATAAAACCCACAGCAATGGACTAGATAAACTGATGTTGAATTCAAGAATCTACTACAGTGCATTCAATGTTAAACAGCCTTTAGCTTTGTATTGCTTTGAAACACTGGAATAACATTATGATCCACTGGTGATATTGCTTTGTGTAACTTTACCAAATTCAATAGCACACACATAAAACTTGCTGCAGACTACTCGATATCATATCGAATGTCTATTATAAATGGTTACATGAAGTGTGCATATAGTAATTTTGGGAAAAATCCAACAGTACACTCGTTTCAGCTGAATGCATTACTTACTATTCTGTGCATTTGCTGTTATGTACATGTGCATTACTATTTAGAGTGAATTGTAATTGAATAGAAACACAATGAATAATACCCACATCAATGGACTAGATAAACTGATGTTGAATTCAAGAACCTACTACAGTGCATTCAATGTTAAACAGACTTTAGCTTTGTATTGCTTTGAAACACTGGAATAACATTATGAGCCACTGGTGATACTGCTTAGTGTAACTTTACCAAATTCAGTAGGACAAACATAAAACTTGCTGCAGACTACTCGATATCATATGGAATGTCTATTATAAATGGTTACATGAAGTGAGCAAATAGTAATTTTGGGGAAAATCCAATAGTACACTCGTTTCAGCTGAATGCATTACTTACTATTCTGTGCATTTTCTGTTATGTACGTGTGCATAACTATTCATAGTGAATAGTAATTGAATAGAAACAGAATGAAAAATAATCAGCGCAAAGGAGTACATAAAATCAAGTTGAATTCAAGAACCTTCCACATTGCATTCACTTTTGAACAGCCTTTAGCATTGTATAGCTATGAAACTCTGGAGAAGCATTATGAGCAACTGGGTATATTGCTTAGTGTAACTTCACCAAATTCAGTAGCACCCACATAATATCTGCTGCTGACAGCTCGATAACATTTGGAAAGTAATTTATAAGTGGTTACATGAAGAGAGCACACAGTAATTTTGGAGAAAATTCAATAGTCCACTCCTTTCAGCTGAAAGCTTTACTGACTATTCTGTGCATTTTTTATTATGTACATGTGCATAACTATTTAGAGTGAATTGTAATTGAATAGAAACACAATCAATAATACTCACAGCAACGGACTAGATAAACTGATGTTGAATTCAAGAATCTACTACAGTGCATTCAATGTTAAACAGCCTTTAGCTTTGTATTGCTTTGAAACACTGGAATAACATTATGATCCACTGGTGATATTGCTTTGTGTAACTTTATCAAATTCAGTAGCACACACATAAAACTTGCTGCAGACTATTCGATATCATATGGGATGTCTAATATAAATGGTTACATGAAGTGAGCAAATAGTAATTTTGGGGAAAATCCAATAGTACACTCGTTTCAGCTGAATGCATCACTTACTATTCTGTGCATTTTCTGTTATGTACATGTACATAACTATTTAGAGTGAATTGTAATTGAATAGAAACACAATGAATAATACCCACCGCAATGGACTAGATAAACTGACGTTGAATTCAAGAACCTACTACAGTGCATTCAATGTTAAACAGCCTTTAGCTTTGTATTGCTTTGAAACACTGGAATAACATTGTGATCCACTGGTGATATTGTTTTGTGTAACTTTATCAAATGCAGTAGCACACACATAAAACTTGCTGCAGACGACTCGATATCATATGGGATGTCTATTATAAATGGTTACATGAAGTGAGCAAATAGGAATTTTGCGGAAAATCCAATAGTACACTCGTTTCAGCTGAATGCATTACTTACTATTCTCTGCATTTTCTGTTATGTACGTGTGCATAACTATTCATAGTGAATTGTAATTGAATAGAAACAGAATGAAAAATAATCAGCGCAAAGTACATAAAATCAAGTTGAATTCAAGAACCTTCCACATTGCATTCACTTTTGAACAGCCTTTAGCATTGTATAGCTATGAAACTCTGGAGAAGCATTATGAGCAACTGGGTATATTGCTTAGTGTAACTTCACCAAATTCAGTAGCACCCACATAATATCTGCTGCTGACAACTCGATATCATTTGGAAAGTAAATTATAAGTGGTTACATGAAGAGAGCACACAGTAATTTTGTAGAAAATTCAATAGAGCACTCCTTTCAGCTGAAAGCTTTACTGACTATTCTGTGCATTTTTTATTATGTACATGTGCATAACTATTTAGAGTGAATTGTAATTGAATAGAAACACAATGAATAATACTCACAGCAATGAACTAGATAAACTGATGTTGAATTCAAGAACCAACTACAGTGCATTTAATTATAAACAGCCTTTAGCTTTGTATTGCTTTGAAACACTGGAATAACATTATGATCAAAGGGTGATACTGCTTAGAGTAACTTTACCAAATTCAGTAGCACACACATAAAACTTGCTGCAGACTACTCGATATCATATGGAATGTCTATTATAAATGGTTACATGAAGTGAGCAAATAGTACGTTTGGGGAAAATCCAATAGTACACTCGTTTCAGCTGAATGCATGACTTACTATTCTGTGCATTTTCTGTTATGTACGTGTGCATAACTATTCATAGTGAATTGTAATTGAATAGAAACAGAATGAAAAATAATCTGCGCAAAGGAGTACATAAAATCAAGTTGAATTCAAGAACCTTCCACATTGCATTAACTTTTGAACATCCTTTAGCATTGTATGGCTATGAAACTCTGGAGAAGCATTATGAGCAACTGGGTATATTGCTTAGTGTAACTTCACCAAATTCAGTAGCAACCACATAATATCTGCTGCTGACAACTCGATATCATTTGGAAAGTAAATTATAAGTGGTTACATGAAGAGAGCACATAGTAATTTTGGAGAAAATTCAATAGTCCACTCCTTTCAGCTGAAAGCTTTAGTGACTATTCTGTGCATCTTTTTTTATGTACATGTGCAGAACTATTTAGAGTGAATTGTAATTGAATAGAAACACAATCAATAATACTCACAGCAACGGACTAGATAAACTGATGTTGAATTGAAGAATCTACTACAGTGCATTCAATGTTAAACAGCCTTTAGCTTTGTATTGCTTTGAAACACTGGAATAACATTATGATCCACTGGTGATATTGCTTTGTGTAACTTTATCAAATTCAGTAGCACACACATAAAACTTGCTGCAGACTACTAGATATCATATGGGATGTCTAATATAAATGGTTACATGAAGTGAGCAAATAGTAATTTTGGGGAAAATCCAATAGTACACTCGTTTCAGCTGAATGCATCACTTACTATTCTGTGCATTTTCTGTTATGTACATGTACATAACTATTTAGAGTGAATTGTAATTGAATAGAAACACAATGAATAATACCCACCGCAATGGGCTAGATAAACTGATGTTGAATTCAAGAACCTACTACAATGCATTCAATGTTAAACAGCCTTTAGCTTTGTATTGCTTTGAAACACTGGAATAACATTGTGATCCACTGGTGATATTGTTTTGTGTAACTTTATCAAATGCAGTAGCACACACATAAAACTTGCTGCAGACGACTCGATATCATATGGGATGTCTATTATAAATGGTTACATGAAGTGAGCAAATAGGAATTTTGCGGAAAATCCAATAGTACACTCGTTTCAGCTGAATGCATTACTTACTATTCTCTGCATTTTCTGTTATGTACGTGTGCATAACTATTCATAGTGAATTGTAATTGAATAGAAACAGAATGAAAAATAATCAGCGCAAAGTACATAAAATCAAGTTGAATTCAAGAACCTTCCACATAGCATTCACTTTTGAACAGCCTTTAGCATTGTATAGCTATGAAACTCTGGAGAAGCATTATGAGCAACTGGGTATATTGCTTAGTGTAACTTCACCAAATTCAGTAGCACCCACATAATATCTGCTGCTGACAACTCGATATCATTTGGAAAGTAAATTATAAGTGGTTACATGAAGAGAGCACACAGTAATTTTGTAGAAAATTCAATAGAGCACTCCTTTCAGCTGAAAGCTTTACTGACTATTCTGTGCATTTTTTATTATGTACATGTGCATAACTATTTAGAGTGAATTGTAATTGAATAGAAACACAATGAATAATACTCACAGCAATGAACTAGATAAACTGATGTTGAATTCAAGAACCAACTACAGTGCATTTAATTATAAACAGCCTTTAGCTTTGTATTGCTTTGAAACACTGGAATAACATTATGATCAAAGGGTGATACTGCTTAGAGTAACTTTACCAAATTCAGTAGCACACACATAAAACTTGCTGCAGACTACTCGATATCATATGGAATGTCTATTATAAATGGTTACATGAAGTGAGCAAATAGTACGTTTGGGGAAAATCCAATAGTACACTCGTTTCAGCTGAATGCATGACTTACTATTCTGTGCATTTTCTGTTATGTACGTGTGCATAACTATTCATAGTGAATTGTAATTGAATAGAAACAGAATGAAAAATAATCTGCGCAAAGGAGTACATAAAATCAAGTTGAATTCAAGAACCTTCCACATTGCATTAACTTTTGAACATCCTTTAGCATTGTATGGCTATGAAACTCTGGAGAAGCATTATGAGCAACTGGGTATATTGCTTAGTGTAACTTCACCAAATTCAGTAGCAACCACATAATATCTGCTGCTGACAACTCGATATCATTTGGAAAGTAAATTATAAGTGGTTACATGAAGAGAGCACATAGTAATTTTGGAGAAAATTCAATAGTCCACTCCTTTCAGCTGAAAGCTTTAGTGACTATTCTGTGCATCTTTTTTTATGTACATGTGCAGAACTATTTAGAGTGAATTGTAATTGAATAGAAACACAATCAATAATACTCACAGCAACGGACTAGATAAACTGATGTTGAATTGAAGAATCTACTACAGTGCATTCAATGTTAAACAGCCTTTAGCTTTGTATTGCTTTGAAACACTGGAATAACATTATGATCCACTGGTGATATTGCTTTGTGTAACTTTATCAAATTCAGTAGCACACACATAAAACTTGCTGCAGACTACTAGATATCATATGGGATGTCTAATATAAATGGTTACATGAAGTGAGCAAATAGTAATTTTGGGGAAAATCCAATAGTACACTCGTTTCAGCTGAATGCATCACTTACTATTCTGTGCATTTTCTGTTATGTACATGTACATAACTATTTAGAGTGAATTGTAATTGAATAGAAACACAATGAATAATACCCACCGCAATGGGCTAGATAAACTGATGTTGAATTCAAGAACCTACTACAGTGCATTCAATGTTAAACAGCCTTTAGCTTTGTATTGCTTTGAAACACTGGAATAACATTGTGATCCACTGGTGATATTGTTTTGTGTAACTTTATCAAATGCAGTAGCACACACATAAAACTTGCTGCAGACGACTCGATATCATATGGGATGTCTATTATAAATGGTTACATGAAGTGAGCAAATAGGAATTTTGCGGAAAATCCAATAGTACACTCGTTTCAGCTGAATGCATCACTTACTATTCTGTGCATTTTCTGTTATGTACATGTACATAACTATTTAGAGTGAATTGTAATTGAATAGAAACACAATGAATAATACCCACCGCAATGGACTAGATAAACTGACGTTGAATTCAAGAACCTACTACAGTGCATTCAATGTTAAACAGCCTTTAGCTTTGTATTGCTTTGAAACACTGGAATAACATTATGATCAAAGGGTGATACTGCTTAGAGTAACTTTACCAAATTCAGTAGCACACACATAAAACTTGCTGCAGACTACTCGATATCATATGGAATGTCTATTATAAATGGTTACATGAAGTGAGCAAATAGTACGTTTGGGGAAAATCCAATAGTACACTCGTTTCAGCTGAATGCATGACTTACTATTCTGTGCATTTTCTGTTATGTACGTGTGCATAACTATTCATAGTGAATTGTAATTGAATAGAAACAGAATGAAAAATAATCTGCGCAAAGGAGTACATAAAATCAAGTTGAATTCAAGAACCTTCCACATTGCATTAACTTTTGAACATCCTTTAGCATTGTATGGCTATGAAACTCTGGAGAAGCATTATGAGCAACTGGGTATATTGCTTAGTGTAACTTCACCAAATTCAGTAGCAACCACATAATATCTGCTGCTGACAACTCGATATCATTTGGAAAAGTAAATTATAAGTGGTTACATGAAGAGAGCACATAGTAATTTTGGAGAAAATTCAATAGTCCACTCCTTTCAGCTGAAAGCTTTAGTGACTATTCTGTGCATCTTTTTTTACGTACATGTGCAGAACTATTTAGAGTGAATTGTAATTGAATAGAAACACAATCAATAATACTCACAGCAACGGACTAGATAAACTGATGTTGAATTGAAGAATCTACTACAGTGCATTCAATGTTAAACAGCCTTTAGCTTTGTATTGCTTTGAAACACTGGAATAACATTATGATCCACTGGTGATATTGCTTTGTGTAACTTTATCAAATTCAGTAGCACACACATAAAACTTGCTGCAGACTACTAGATATCATATGGGATGTCTAATATAAATGGTTACATGAAGTGAGCAAATAGTAATTTTGGGGAAAATCCAATAGTACACTCGTTTCAGCTGAATGCATCACTTACTATTCTGTGCATTTTCTGTTATGTACATGTACATAACTATTTAGAGTGAATTGTAATTGAATAGAAACACAATGAATAATACCCACCGCAATGGGCTAGATAAACTGATGTTGAATTCAAGAACCTACTACAGTGCATTCAATGTTAAACAGCCTTTAGCTTTGTATTGCTTTGAAACACTGGAATAACATTATGATCAAAGGGTGATACTGCTTAGAGTAACTTTACCAAATTCAGTAGCACACACATAAAACTTGCTGCAGACTACTCGATATCATATGGAATGTCTATTATAAATGGTTACATGAAGTGAGCAAATAGTACGTTTGGGGAAAATCCAATAGTACACTCGTTTCAGCTGAATGCATGACTTACTATTCTGTGCATTTTCTGTTATGTACGTGTGCATAACTATTCATACTGAATTGTAATTGAATAGAAACAGAATGATAAATAATCAGCGCAAAGGAGTACATAAAATCAAGTTGAATTCAAGAACCTTCCACATTGCATTCACTTTTGAACAGCCTTTAGCATTGTATAGTTATGAAACTCTGGAGAAGCATTATGAGCAACTGGGTATATTGCTTAGTGTAACTTCACCAAATTCAGTAGCACCCACATAATATCTGCTGCTGACAACTCGATATCATTTGGAAAGTAAATTATAAGTGGTTACATGAAGAGAGCACACAGTAATTTTGTAGAAAATTCAATAGTCCACTCCTTTCAGCTGAAAGCATTACTGACTATTCTGTGCATTTTTTATTATATACATGTGCATAACTATGTAGAGTGAATTGTAATTGAATAGAAACACAATGAATAATACCCACAGCAATGGACTAGATAAACTGATGTTGAATTCAAGAATCTACTACAGTGCATTCAATGTTAAACAGCCTTTAGCTTTGTATTGCTTTGAAACACTGGAATAACATTATGATCCACTGGTGATATTGCTTTGTGTAACTTTATCAAATTCAGTAGCACACACATAAAACTTGCTGCAGACTACTAGATATCATATGGGATGTCTAATATAAATGGTTACATGAAGTGAGCAAATAGTAATTTTGGGGAAAATCCAATAGTACACTCGTTTCAGCTGAATGCATCACTTACTATTCTGTGCATTTTCTGTTATGTACATGTACATAACTATTTAGAGTGAATTGTAATTGAATAGAAACACAATGAATAATACCCACCGCAATGGGCTAGATAAACTGATGTTGAATTCAAGAACCTACTACAGTGCATTCAATGTTAAACAGACTTTAGCTTTGTATTGCTTTGAAACACTGGAATAACATTATGAGCCACTGGTGATACTGCTTAGTGTAACTTTACCAAATTCAGTAGGACAAACAAAACTTGCTGCAGACTACTCGATATCATATGGAATGTCTATTATAAATGGTTACATGAAGTGAGCAAATAGTAATTTTGGGGAAAATCCAATAGTACACTCGTTTCAGCTGAATGCATTACTTACTATTCTGTGCATTTTCTGTTATGTACGTGTGCATAACTATTCATAGTGAATTGTAATTGAATAGAAACAGAATGAAAAATAATCAGCGCAAAGGAGTACATAAAATCAAGTTGAATTCAAGAACCTTCCACATTGCATTCACTTTTGAACAGCCTTTAGCATTGTATAGCTATGAAACTCTGGAGAAGCATTATGAGCAACTGGGTATATTGCTTAGTGTAACTTCACCAAATTCAGTACCACCCACATAATATCTGCTGCTGACAGATCGATAACATTTGGAAAGTAATTTATAAGTGGTTACATGAAGAGAGCACACAGTAATTTTGGAGAAAATTCAATAGTCCACTCCTTTCAGCTGAAAGCTTTACTGACTATTCTGTGCATTTTTTATTATGTACATGTGCATAACTATTTAGAGTGAATTGTAATTGAATAGAAACACAATCAATAATACTCACAGCAACGGACTAGATAAACTGATGTTGAATTCAAGAATCTACTACAGTGCATTCAATGTTAAACAGCCTTTAGCTTTGTATTGCTTTGAAACACTGGAATAACATTATGATCCACTGGTGATATTGCTTTGTGTAACTTTATCAAATTCAGTAGCACACACATAAAACTTGCTGCAGACTACTAGATATCATATGGGATGTCTAATATAAATGGTTACATGAAGTGAGCAAATAGTAATTTTGGGGAAAATCCAATAGTACACTCGTTTCAGCTGAATGCATCACTTACTATTCTGTGCATTTTCTGTTATGTACATGTACATAACTATTTAGAGTGAATTGTAATTGAATAGAAACACAATGAATAATACCCACCGCAATGGGCTAGATAAACTGATGTTGAATTCAAGAACCTACTACAGTGCATTCAATGTTAAACAGCCTTTAGCTTTGTATTGCTTTGAAACACTGGAATAACATTGTGATCCACTGGTGATATTGTTTTCTGTAACTTTATCAAATGCAGTAGCACACACATAAAACTTGCTGCAGACGACTCGATATCATATGGGATGTCTATTATAAATGGTTACATGAAGTGAGCAAATAGGAATTTTGCGGAAAATCCAATAGTACACTCGTTTCAGCTGAATGCATCACTTACTATTCTGTGCATTTTCTGTTATGTACATGTACATAACTATTTAGAGTGAATTGTAATTGAATAGAAACACAATGAATAATACCCACCGCAATGGGCTAGATAAACTGATGTTGAATTCAAGAACCTACTACAGTGCATTCAATGTTAAACAGCCTTTAGCTTTGTATTGCTTTGAAACACTGGAATAACATTATGATCAAAGGGTGATACTGCTTAGAGTAACTTTACCAAATTCAGTAGCACACACATAAAACTTGCTGCAGACTACTCGATATCATCTGGAATGTCTATTATAAATGGTTACATGAAGTGAGCAAATAGTACGTTTGGGGAAAATCCAATAGTACACTCGTTTCAGCTGAATGCATGACTTACTATTCTGTGCATTTTCTGTTATGTACGTGTGCATAACTATTCATACTGAATTGTAATTGAATAGAAACAGAATGATAAATAATCAGCGCAAAGGAGTACATAAAATCAAGTTGAATTCAAGAACCTTCCACATTGCCTTCACTTTTGAACAGCCTTTAGCATTGTATAGTTATGAAACTCTGGAGAAGCATTATGAGCAACTGGGTATATTGCTTAGTGTAACTTCACCAAATTCAGTAGCACCCACATAATATCTGCTGCTGACAACTCGATATCATTTGGAAAGTAAATTATAAGTGGTTACATGAAGAGAGCACACAGTAATTTTGTAGAAAATTCAATAGTCCACTCCTTTCAGCTGAAAGCATTACTGACTATTCTCTGCATTTTTTATTATATACATGTGCATAACTATGTAGAGTGAATTGTAATTGAATAGAAACACAATGAATAAAACCCACAGCAATGGACTAGATAAACTGATGTTGAATTCAAGAATCTACTACAGTGCATTCAATGTTAAACAGCCTTTAGCTTTGTATTGCTTTGAAACACTGGAATAACATTATGATCCACTGGTGATATTGCTTTGTGTAACTTTACCAAATTCAATAGCACACACATAAAACTTGCTGCAGACTACTCGATATCATATCGAATGTCTATTATAAATGGTTACATGAAGTGTGCATATAGTAATTTTGGGAAAAATCCAACAGTACACTCGTTTCAGCTGAATGCATTACTTACTATTCTGTGCATTTGCTGTTATGTACATGTGCATTACTATTTAGAGTGAATTGTAAATGAATAGAAACACAATGAATAATACCCACATCAATGGACTAGATAAACTGATGTTGAATTCAAGAACCTACTACAGTGCATTCAATGTTAAACAGACTTTAGCTTTGTATTGCTTTGAAACACTGGAATAACATTATGAGCCACTGGTGATACTGCTTAGTGTAACTTTACCAAATTCAGTAGGACAAACATAAAACTTGCTGCAGACTACTCGATATCATATGGAATGTCTATTATAAATGGTTACATGAAGTGAGCAAATAGTAATTTTGGGGAAAATCCAATAGTACACTCGTTTCAGCTGAATGCATTACTTACTATTCTGTGCATTTTCTGTTATGTACGTGTGCATAACTATTCATAGTGAATAGTAATTGAATAGAAACAGAATGAAAAATAATCAGCGCAAAGGAGTACATAAAATCAAGTTGAATTCAAGAACCTTCCACATTGCATTCACTTTTGAACAGCCTTTAGCATTGTATAGCTATGAAACTCTGGAGAAGCATTATGAGCAACTGGGTATATTGCTTAGTGTATCTTCACCAAATTCAGTAGCACCCACATAATATCTGCTGCTGACAGCTCGATAACATTTGGAAAGTAATTTATAAGTGGTTACATGAAGAGAGCACACAGTAATTTTGGAGAAAATTCAATAGTCCACTCCTTTCAGCTGAAAGCTTTAGTGACTATTCTGTGCATCTTTTTTTATGTACATGTGCAGAACTATTTAGAGTGAATTGTAATTGAATAGAAACACAATCAATAATACTCACAGCAACGGACTAGATAAACTGATGTTGAATTGAAGAATCTACTACAGTGCATTCAATGTTAAACAGCCTTTAGCTTTGTATTGCTTTGAAACACTGGAATAACATTATGATCCACTGGTGATATTGCTTTGTGTAACTTTATCAAATTCAGTAGCACACACATAAAACTTGCTGCAGACTACTAGATATCATATGGGATGTCTAATATAAATGGTTACATGAAGTGAGCAAATAGTAATTTTGGGGAAAATCCAATAGTACACTCGTTTCAGCTGAATGCATGACTTACTATTCTGTGCATTTTCTGTTATGTACGTGTGCATAACTATTCATAGTGAATAGTAATTGAATAGAAACAGAATGAAAAATAATCAGCGCAAAGGAGTACATAAAATCAAGTTGAATTCAAGAACCTTCCACATTGCATTCACTTTTGAACAGCCTTTAGCATTGTATAGCTATGAAACTCTGGAGAAGCATTATGAGCAACTGGGTATATTGCTTAGTGTATCTTCACCAAATTCAGTAGCACCCACATAATATCTGCTGCTGACAGCTCGATAACATTTGGAAAGTAATTTATAAGTGGTTACATGAAGAGAGCACACAGTAATTTTGGAGAAAATTCAATAGTCCACTCCTTTCAGCTGAAAGCTTTAGTGACTATTCTGTGCATCTTTTTTTATGTACATGTGCAGAACTATTTAGAGTGAATTGTAATTGAATAGAAACACAATCAATAATACTCACAGCAACGGACTAGATAAACTGATGTTGAATTGAAGAATCTACTACAGTGCATTCAATGTTAAACAGCCTTTAGCTTTGTATTGCTTTGAAACACTGGAATAACATTATGATCCACTGGTGATATTGCTTTGTGTAACTTTATCAAATTCAGTAGCACACACATAAAACTTGCTGCAGACTACTAGATATCATATGGGATGTCTAATATAAATGGTTACATGAAGTGAGCAAATAGTAATTTTGGGGAAAATCCAATAGTACACTCGTTTCAGCTGAATGCATCACTTACTATTCTGTGCATTTTCTGTTATGTACATGTACATAACTATTTAGAGT
Organism: Hypanus sabinus; assembly: GCF_030144855.1. NCBI lineage: Eukaryota > Metazoa > Chordata > Chondrichthyes > Myliobatiformes > Dasyatidae > Hypanus > Hypanus sabinus. The sequence goes on along the minus strand of NC_082711.1, from coordinate 122,622,717 downwards.
GAATTGTAATTGAATAGAAACACAATGAATAATACCCACCGCAATGGGCTAGATAAACTGATGTTGAATTCAAGAACCTACTACAGTGCATTCAATGTTAAACAGCCTTTAGCTTTGTATTGCTTTGAAACACTGGAATAACATTGTGATCCACTGGTGATATTGTTTTGTGTAACTTTATCAAATGCAGTAGCACACACATAAAACTTGCTGCAGACGACTCGATATCATATGGGATGTCTATTATAAATGGTTACATGAAGTGAGCAAATAGGAATTTTGCGGAAAATCCAATAGTACACTCGTTTCAGCTGAATGCATTACTTACTATTCTCTGCATTTTCTGTTATGTACGTGTGCATAACTATTCATAGTGAATTGTAATTGAATAGAAACAGAATGAAAAATAATCAGCGCAAAGGAGTACATAAAATCAAGTTGAATTCAAGAACCTTCCACATTGCATTCACTTTTGAACAGCCTTTAGCATTGTATAGCTATGAAACTCTGGAGAAGCATTATGAGCAACTGGGTATATTGCTTAGTGTAACTTCACCAAATTCAGTAGCACCCACATAATATCTGCTGCTGACAACTCGATATCATTTGGAAAGTAAATTATAAGTGGTTACATGAAGAGAGCACACAGTAATTTTGTAGTAAATTCAATAGTCCACTCCTTTCAGCTGAAAGCTTTACTGACTATTCTCTGCATTTTTTATTATGTACATGTGCATAACTATTTAGAGTGAATTGTAATTGAATAGAAACAATGAATAATACTCACAGCAATGGACTAGATAAACTGATGTTGAATTCAAGAACCAACTACAGTGCATTTAATTATAAACAGCCTTTAGCTTTGTATTGCTTTGAAACACTGGAATAACATTATGATCAAAGGGTGATACTGCTTAGAGTAACTTTACCAAATTCAGTAGCACACACATAAAACTTGCTGCAGACTACTCGATATCATATGGAATGTCTATTATAAATGGTTACATGAAGTGAGCAAATAGTACGTTTGGGGAAAATCCAATAGTACACTCGTTTCAGCTGAATGCATGACTTACTATTCTGTGCATTTTCTGTTATGTACGTGTGCATAACTATTCATAGTGAATTGTAATTGAATAGAAACAGAATGAAAAATAATCTGCGCAAAGGAGTACATAAAATCAAGTTGAATTCAAGAACCTTCCACATTGCATTAACTTTTGAACATCCTTTAGCATTGTATGGCTATGAAACTCTGGAGAAGCATTATGAGCAACTGGGTATATTGCTTAGTGTAACTTCACCAAATTCAGTAGCAACCACATAATATCTGCTGCTGACAACTCGATATCATTTGGAAAGTAAATTATAAGTGGTTACATGAAGAGAGCACACAGTAATTTTGTAGAAAATTCAATAGTCCACTCCTTTCAGCTGAAAGCATTACTGACTATTCTGTGCATTTTTTATTATATACATGTGCATAACTATGTAGAGTGAATTGTAATTGAATAGAAACACAATGAATAATACCCACAGCAATGGACTAGATAAACTGATGTTGAATTCAAGAATCTACTACAGTGCATTCAATGTTAAACAGCCTTTAGCTTTGTATTGCTTTGAAACACTGGAATAACATTATGATCCACTGGTGATATTGCTTTGTGTAACTTTATCAAATTCAGTAGCACACACATAAAACTTGCTGCAGACTACTAGATATCATATGGGATGTCTAATATAAATGGTTACATGAAGTGAGCAAATAGTAATTTTGGGGAAAATCCAATAGTACACTCGTTTCAGCTGAATGCATCACTTACTATTCTGTGCATTTTCTGTTATGTACATGTACATAACTATTTAGAGTGAATTGTAATTGAATAGAAACACAATGAATAATACCCACCGCAATGGGCTAGATAAACTGATGTTGAATTCAAGAACCTACTACAGTGCATTCAATGTTAAACAGACTTTAGCTTTGTATTGCTTTGAAACACTGGAATAACATTATGAGCCACTGGTGATACTGCTTAGTGTAACTTTACCAAATTCAGTAGGACAAACAAAACTTGCTGCAGACTACTCGATATCATATGGAATGTCTATTATAAATGGTTACATGAAGTGAGCAAATAGTAATTTTGGGGAAAATCCAATAGTACACTCGTTTCAGCTGAATGCATTACTTACTATTCTGTGCATTTTCTGTTATGTACGTGTGCATAACTATTCATAGTGAATTGTAATTGAATAGAAACAGAATGAAAAATAATCAGCGCAAAGGAGTACATAAAATCAAGTTGAATTCAAGAACCTTCCACATTGCATTCACTTTTGAACAGCCTTTAGCATTGTATAGCTATGAAACTCTGGAGAAGCATTATGAGCAACTGGGTATATTGCTTAGTGTAACTTCACCAAATTCAGTACCACCCACATAATATCTGCTGCTGACAGATCGATAACATTTGGAAAGTAATTTATAAGTGGTTACATGAAGAGAGCACACAGTAATTTTGGAGAAAATTCAATAGTCCACTCCTTTCAGCTGAAAGCTTTACTGACTATTCTGTGCATTTTTTATTATGTACATGTGCATAACTATTTAGAGTGAATTGTAATTGAATAGAAACACAATCAATAATACTCACAGCAACGGACTAGATAAACTGATGTTGAATTCAAGAATCTACTACAGTGCATTCAATGTTAAACAGCCTTTAGCTTTGTATTGCTTTGAAACACTGGAATAACATTATGATCCACTGGTGATATTGCTTTGTGTAACTTTATCAAATTCAGTAGCACACACATAAAACTTGCTGCAGACTACTAGATATCATATGGGATGTCTAATATAAATGGTTACATGAAGTGAGCAAATAGTAATTTTGGGGAAAATCCAATAGTACACTCGTTTCAGCTGAATGCATCACTTACTATTCTGTGCATTTTCTGTTATGTACATGTACATAACTATTTAGAGTGAATTGTAATTGAATAGAAACACAATGAATAATACCCACCGCAATGGGCTAGATAAACTGATGTTGAATTCAAGAACCTACTACAGTGCATTCAATGTTAAACAGCCTTTAGCTTTGTATTGCTTTGAAACACTGGAATAACATTGTGATCCACTGGTGATATTGTTTTCTGTAACTTTATCAAATGCAGTAGCACACACATAAAACTTGCTGCAGACGACTCGATATCATATGGGATGTCTATTATAAATGGTTACATGAAGTGAGCAAATAGGAATTTTGCGGAAAATCCAATAGTACACTCGTTTCAGCTGAATGCATCACTTACTATTCTGTGCATTTTCTGTTATGTACATGTACATAACTATTTAGAGTGAATTGTAATTGAATAGAAACACAATGAATAATACCCACCGCAATGGGCTAGATAAACTGATGTTGAATTCAAGAACCTACTACAGTGCATTCAATGTTAAACAGCCTTTAGCTTTGTATTGCTTTGAAACACTGGAATAACATTATGATCAAAGGGTGATACTGCTTAGAGTAACTTTACCAAATTCAGTAGCACACACATAAAACTTGCTGCAGACTACTCGATATCATATGGAATGTCTATTATAAATGGTTACATGAAGTGAGCAAATAGTACGTTTGGGGAAAATCCAATAGTACACTCGTTTCAGCTGAATGCATGACTTACTATTCTGTGCATTTTCTGTTATGTACGTGTGCATAACTATTCATACTGAATTGTAATTGAATAGAAACAGAATGATAAATAATCAGCGCAAAGGAGTACATAAAATCAAGTTGAATTCAAGAACCTTCCACATTGCATTCACTTTTGAACAGCCTTTAGCATTGTATAGTTATGAAACTCTGGAGAAGCATTATGAGCAACTGGGTATATTGCTTAGTGTAACTTCACCAAATTCAGTAGCACCCACATAATATCTGCTGCTGACAACTCGATATCATTTGGAAAGTAAATTATAAGTGGTTACATGAAGAGAGCACACAGTAATTTTGTAGAAAATTCAATAGTCCACTCCTTTCAGCTGAAAGCATTACTGACTATTCTCTGCATTTTTTATTATATACATGTGCATAACTATGTAGAGTGAATTGTAATTGAATAGAAACACAATGAATAAAACCCACAGCAATGGACTAGATAAACTGATGTTGAATTCAAGAATCTACTAGAGTGCATTCAATGTTAAACAGCCTTTAGCTTTGTATTGCTTTGAAACACTGGAATAACATTATGATCCACTGGTGATATTGCTTTGTGTAACTTTACCAAATTCAATAGCACACACATAAAACTTGCTGCAGACTACTCGATATCATATCGAATGTCTATTATAAATGGTTACATGAAGTGTGCATATAGTAATTTTGGGGAAAATCCAACAGTACACTCGTTTCAGCTGAATGCATTACTTACTATTCTGTGCATTTGCTGTTATGTACATGTGCATTACTATTTAGAGTGAATTGTAATTGAATAGAAACACAATGAATAATACCCACATCAATGGACTAGATAAACTGATGTTGAATTCAAGAACCTACTACAGTGCATTCAATGTTAAACAGACTTTAGCTTTGTATTGCTTTGAAACACTGGAATAACATTATGAGCCACTGGTGATACTGCTTAGTGTAACTTTACCAAATTCAGTAGGACAAACATAAAACTTGCTGCAGACTACTCGATATCATATGGAATGTCTATTATAAATGGTTACATGAAGTGAGCAAATAGTAATTTTGGGGAAAATCCAATAGTACACTCGTTTCAGCTGAATGCATTACTTACTATTCTGTGCATTTTCTGTTATGTACGTGTGCATAACTATTCATAGTGAATTGTAATTGAATAGAAACAGAATGAAAAATAATCAGCGCAAAGGAGTACATAAAATCAAGTTGAATTCAAGAACCTTCCACATTGCATTCACTTTTGAACAGCCTTTAGCATTGTATAGCTATGAAACTCTGGAGAAGCATTATGAGCAACTGGGTATATTGCTTAGTGTAACTTCACCAAATTCAGTAGCACCCACATAATATCTGCTGCTGACAGCTCGATAACATTTGGAAAGTAATTTATAAGTGGTTACATGAAGAGAGCACACAGTAATTTTGGAGAAAATTCAATAGTCCACTCCTTTCAGCTGAAAGCTTTACTGACTATTCTGTGCATTTTTTATTATGTACATGTGCATAACTATTTAGAGTGAATTGTAATTGAATAGAAACACAATCAATAATACTCACAGCAACGGACTAGATAAACTGATGTTGAATTCAAGAATCTACTACAGTGCATTCAATGTTAAACAGCCTTTAGCTTTGTATTGCTTTGAAACACTGGAATAACATTATGATCCACTGGTGATATTGCTTTGTGTAACTTTATCAAATTCAGTAGCACACACATAAAACTTGCTGCAGACTATTCGATATCATATGGGATGTCTAATATAAATGGTTACATGAAGTGAGCAAATAGTAATTTTGGGGAAAATCCAATAGTACACTCGTTTCAGCTGAATGCATCACTTACTATTCTGTGCATTTTCTGTTATGTACATGTACATAACTATTTAGAGTGAATTGTAATTGAATAGAAACACAATGAATAATACCCACCGCAATGGACTAGATAAACTGACGTTGAATTCAAGAACCTACTACAGTGCATTCAATGTTAAACAGCCTTTAGCTTTGTATTGCTTTGAAACACTGGAATAACATTGTGATCCACTGGTGATATTGCTTTGTGTAACTTTATCAAATTCAGTAGCACACACATAAAACCTGCTGCAGACTACTAGATATCATATGGGATGTCTAATATAAATGGTTACATGAAGTGAGCAAATAGTAATTTTGGGGAAAATCCAATAGTACACTCGTTTCAGCTGAATGCATCACTTACTATTCTGTGCATTTTCTGTTATGTACATGTACATAACTATTTAGAGTGAATTGTAATTGAATAGAAACACAATGAATAATACCCACCGCAATGGGCTAGATAAACTGATGTTGAATTCAAGAACCTACTACAGTGCATTCAATGTTAAACAGCCTTTAGCTTTGTATTGCTTTGAAACACTGGAATAACATTATGATCAAAGGGTGATACTGCTTAGAGTAACTTTACCAAATTCAGTAGCACACACATAAAACTTGCTGCAGACTACTCGATATCATATGGAATGTCTATTATAAATGGTTACATGAAGTGAGCAAATAGTACGTTTGGGGAAAATCCAATAGTACACTCGTTTCAGCTGAATGCATGACTTACTATTCTGTGCATTTTCTGTTATGTACGTGTGCATAACTATTCATACTGAATTGTAATTGAATAGAAACAGAATGATAAATAATCAGCGCAAAGGAGTACATAAAATCAAGTTGAATTCAAGAACCTTCCACATTGCATTCACTTTTGAACAGCCTTTAGCATTGTATAGTTATGAAACTCTGGAGAAGCATTATGAGCAACTGGGTATATTGCTTAGTGTAACTTCACCAAATTCAGTAGCACCCACATAATATCTGCTGCTGACAACTCGATATCATTTGGAAAGTAAATTATAAGTGGTTACATGAAGAGAGCACACAGTAATTTTGTAGAAAATTCAATAGTCCACTCCTTTCAGCTGAAAGCATTACTGACTATTCTGTGCATTTTTTATTATATACATGTGCATAACTATGTAGAGTGAATTGTAATTGAATAGAAACACAATGAATAATACCCACAGCAATGGACTAGATAAACTGATGTTGAATTGAAGAATCTACTACAGTGCATTCAATGTTAAACAGCCTTTAGCTTTGTATTGCTTTGAAACACTGGAATAACATTATGATCCACTGGTGATATTGCTTTGTGTAACTTTATCAAATTCAGTAGCACACACATAAAACTTGCTGCAGACTACTGGATATCATATGGGATGTCTAATATAAATGGTTACATGAAGTGAGCTAATAGTAATTTTGGGGAAAATCCAATAGTACACTCGTTTCAGCTGAATGCATCACTTACTATTCTGTGCATTTTCTGTTATGTACATGTACATAACTATTTAGAGTGAATTGTAATTGAATAGAAACACAATGAATAATACCCACCGCAATGGGCTAGATAAACTGATGTTGAATTCAAGAACCTACTACAGTGCATTCAATGTTAAACAGCCTTTAGCTTTGTATTGCTTTGAAACACTGGAATAACATTATGATCAAAGGGTGATACTGCTTAGAGTAACTTTACCAAATTCAGTAGCACACACATAAAACTTGCTGCAGACTACTCGATATCATATGGAATGTCTATTATAAATGGTTACATGAAGTGAGCAAATAGTACGTTTGGGGAAAATCCAATAGTACACTCGTTTCAGCTGAATGCATGACTTACTATTCTGTGCATTTTCTGTTATGTACGTGTGCATAACTATTCATACTGAATTGTAATTGAATAGAAACAGAATGATAAATAATCAGCGAAAAGGAGTACATAAAATCAAGTTGAATTCAAGAACCTTCCACATTGCATTCACTTTTGAACAGCCTTTAGCATTGTATAGTTATGAAACTCTGGAGAAGCATTATGAGCAACTGGGTATATTGCTTAGTGTAACTTCACCAAATTCAGTAGCACCCACATAATATCTGCTGCTGACAACTCGATATCATTTGGAAAGTAAATTATAAGTGGTTACATGAAGAGAGCACACAGTAATTTTGTAGAAAATTCAATAGTCCACTCCTTTCAGCTGAAAGCATTACTGACTATTCTCTGCATTTTTTATTATATACATGTGCATAACTATGTAGAGTGAATTGTAATTGAATAGAAACACAATGAATAAAACCCACAGCAATGGACTAGATAAACTGATGTTGAATTCAAGAATCTACTACAGTGCATTCAATGTTAAACAGCCTTTAGCTTTGTATTGCTTTCAAACACTGGAATAACATTATGATCCACTGGTGATATTGCTTTGTGTAACTTTACCAAATTCAATAGCACACACATAAAACTTGCTGCAGACTACTCGATATCATATCGAATGTCTATTATAAATGGTTACATGAAGTGTGCATATAGTAATTTTGGGGAAAATCCAACAGTACACTCGTTTCAGCTGAATGCATTACTTACTATTCTGTGCATTTGCTGTTATGTACATGTGCATTACTATTTAGAGTGAATTGTAATTGAATAGAAACACAATGAATAATACCCACATCAATGGACTAGATAAACTGATGTTGAATTCAAGAACCTACTACAGTGCATTCAATGTTAAACAGACTTTAGCTTTGTATTGCTTTGAAACACTGGAATAACATTATGAGCCACTGGTGATACTGCTTAGTGTAACTTTACCAAATTCAGTAGGACAAACATAAAACTTGCTGCAGACTACTCGATATCATATGGAATGTCTATTATAAATGGTTACATGAAGTGAGCAAATAGTAATTTTGGGGAAAATCCAATAGTACACTCGTTTCAGCTGAATGCATTACTTACTATTCTGTGCATTTTCTGTTATGTACGTGTGCATAACTATTCATAGTGAATTGTAATTGAATAGAAACAGAATGAAAAATAATCAGCGCAAAGGAGTACATAAAATCAAGTTGAATTCAAGAACCTTCCACATTGCATTCACTTTTGAACAGCCTTTAGCATTGTATAGCTATGAAACTCTGGAGAAGCATTATGAGCAACTGGGTATATTGCTTAGTGTAACTTCACCAAATTCAGTAGCACCCACATAATATCTGCTGCTGACAGCTCGATAACATTTGGAAAGTAATTTATAAGTGGTTACATGAAGAGAGCACACAGTAATTTTGGAGAAAATTCAATAGTCCACTCCTTTCAGCTGAAAGCTTTACTGACTATTCTGTGCATTTTTTATTATGTACATGTGCATAACTATTTAGAGTGAATTGTAATTGAATAGAAACACAATCAATAATACTCACAGCAACGGACTAGATAAACTGATGTTGAATTCAAGAATCTACTACAGTGCATTCAATGTTAAACAGCCTTTAGCTTTGTATTGCTTTGAAACACTGGAATAACATTATGATCCACTGGTGATATTGCTTTGTGTAACTTTATCAAATTCAGTAGCACACACATAAAACTTGCTGCAGACTACTCGATATCATATGGGATGTCTAATATAAATGTTTACATGAAGTGAGCAAATAGTAATTTTGGGGAAAATCCAATAGTACACTCGTTTCAGCTGAATGCATCACTTACTATTCTGTGCATTTTCTGTTATGTACATGTACATAACTATTTAGAGTGAATTGTAATTGAATAGAAACACAATGAATAATACCCACCGCAATGGACTAGATAAACTGACGTTGAATTCAAGAACCTACTACAGTGCATTCAATGTTAAACAGCCTTTAGCTTTGTATTGCTTTGAAACACTGGAATAACATTGTGATCCACTGGTGATATTGTTTTGTGTAACTTTATCAAATGCAGTAGCACACACATAAAACTTGCTGCAGACGACTCGATATCATATGGGATGTCTATTATAAATGGTTACATGAAGTGAGCAAATAGGAATTTTGCGGAAAATCCAATAGTACACTCGTTTCAGCTGAATGCATTACTTACTATTCTCTGCATTTTCTGTTATGTACGTGTGCATAACTATTCATAGTGAATTGTAATTGAATAGAAACAGAATGAAAAATAATCAGCGCAAAGGAGTACATAAAATCAAGTTGAATTCAAGAACCTTCCACATTGCATTCACTTTTGAACAGCCTTTAGCATTGTATAGCTATGAAACTCTGGAGAAGCATTATGAGCAACTGGGTATATTGCTTAGTGTAACTTCACCAAATTCAGTAGCACCCACATAATATCTGCTGCTGACAACTCGATATCATTTGGAAAGTAAATTATAAGTGGTTACATGAAGAGAGCACACAGTAATTTTGTAGAAAATTCAATAGAGCACTCCTTTCAGCTGAAAGCTTTACTGACTATTCTGTGCATTTTTTATTATGTACATGTGCATAACTATTTAGAGTGAATTGTAATTGAATAGAAACACAATGAATAATACTCACAGCAATGGACTAGATAAACTGATGTTGAATTCAAGAACCAACTACAGTGCATTTAATTATAAACAGCCTTTAGCTTTGTATTGCTTTGAAACACTGGAATAACATTATGATCAAAGGGTGATACTGCTTAGAGTAACTTTACCAAATTCAGTAGCACACACATAAAACTTGCTGCAGACTACTCGATATCATATGGAATGTCTATTATAAATGGTTACATGAAGTGAGCAAATAGTACGTTTGGGGAAAATCCAATAGTACACTCGTTTCAGCTGAATGCATGACTTACTATTCTGTGCATTTTCTGTTATGTACGGGTGCATAACTATTCATAGTGAATTGTAATTGAATAGAAACAGAATGAAAAATAATCTGCGCAAAGGAGTACATAAAATCAAGTTGAATTCAAGAACCTTCCACATTGCATTAACTTTTGAACATCCTTTAGCATTGTATGGCTATGAAACTCTGGAGAAGCATTATGAGCAACTGGGTATATTGCTTAGTGTAACTTCACCAAATTCAGTAGCAACCACATAATATCTGCTGCTGACAACTCGATATCATTTGGAAAGTAAATTATAAGTGGTTACATGAAGAGAGCACATAGTAATTTTGGAGAAAATTCAATAGTCCACTCCTTTCAGCTGAAAGCTTTAGTGACTATTCTGTGCATCTTTTTTTATGTACATGTGCAGAACTATTTAGAGTGAATTGTAATTGAATAGAAACACAATCAATAATACTCACAGCAACGGACTAGATAAACTGATGTTGAATTGAAGAATCTACTACAGTGCATTCAATGTTAAACAGCCTTTAGCTTTGTATTGCTTTGAAACACTGGAATAACATTATGATCCACTGGTGATATTGCTTTGTGTAACTTTATCAAATTCAGTAGCACACACATAAAACTTGCTGCAGACTACTAGATATCATATGGGATGTCTAATATAAATGGTTACATGAAGTGAGCAAATAGTAATTTTGGGGAAAATCCAATAGTACACTCGTTTCAGCTGAATGCATCACTTACTATTCTGTGCATTTTCTGTTATGTACATGTACATAACTATTTAGAGTGAATTGTAATTGAATAGAAACACAATGAATAATACCCACCGCAATGGGCTAGATAAACTGATGTTGAATTCAAGAACCTACTACAGTGCATTCAATGTTAAACAGCCTTTAGCTTTGTATTGCTTTGAAACACTGGAATAACATTGTGATCCACTGGTGATATTGTTTTGTGTAACTTTATCAAATGCAGTAGCACACACATAAAACTTGCTGCAGACGACTCGATATCATATGGGATGTCTATTATAAATGGTTACATGAAGTGAGCAAATAGGAATTTTGCGGAAAATCCAATAGTACACTCGTTTCAGCTGAATGCATTACTTACTATTCTCTGCATTTTCTGTTATGTACGTGTGCATAACTATTCATAGTGAATTGTAATTGAATAGAAACAGAATGAAAAATAATCAGCGCAAAGGAGTACATAAAATCAAGTTGAATTCAAGAACCTTCCACATTGCATTCACTTTTGAACAGCCTTTAGCATTGTATAGCTATGAAACTCTGGAGAAGCATTATGAGCAACTGGGTATATTGCTTAGTGTAACTTCACCAAATTCAGTAGCACCCACATAATATCTGCTGCTGACAACTCGATATCATTTGGAAAGTAAATTATAAGTGGTTACATGAAGAGAGCACACAGTAATTTTGTAGAAAATTCAATAGTCCACTCCTTTCAGCTGAAAGCTTTACTGACTATTCTCTGCATTTTTTATTATGTACATGTGCATAACTATTTAGAGTGAATTGTAATTGAATAGAAACACAATGAATAATACTCACAGCAATGGACTAGATAAACTGATGTTGAATTCAAGAACCAACTACAGTGCATTTAATTATAAACAGCCTTTAGCTTTGTATTGCTTTGAAACACTGGAATAACATTATGATCAAAGGGTGATACTGCTTAGAGTAACTTTACCAAATTCAGTAGCACACACATAAAACTTGCTGCAGACTACTCGATATCATATGGAATGTCTATTATAAATGGTTACATGAAGTGAGCAAATAGTACGTTTGGGGAAAATCCAATAGTACACTCGTTTCAGCTGAATGCATGACTTACTAATCTGTGCATTTTTTGTTATGTACGTGTGCATAACTATTCATAGTGAATTGTAATTGAATAGAAACAGAATGAAAAATAATCTGCGCAAAGGAGTACATAAAATCAAGTTGAATTCAAGAACCTTCCACATTGCATTAACTTTTGAACATCCTTTAGCATTGTATGGCTATGAAACTCTGGAGAAGCATTATGAGCAACTGGGTATATTGCTTAGTGTAACTTCACCAAATTCAGTAGCAACCACATAATATCTGCTGCTGACAACTCGATATCATTTGGAAAGTAAATTATAAGTGGTTACATGAAGAGAGCACATAGTAATTTTGGAGAAAATTCAATAGTCCACTCCTTTCAGCTGAAAGCTTTAGTGACTATTCTGTGCATCTTTTTTATGTACATGTGCAGAACTATTTAGAGTGAATTGTAATTGAATAGAAACACAATCAATAATACTCACAGCAACGGACTAGATAAACTGATGTTGAATTGAAGAATCTACTACAGTGCATTCAATGTTAAACAGCCTTTAGCTTTGTATTGCTTTGAAACACTGGAATAACATTATGATCCACTGGTGATATTGCTTTGTGTAACTTTATCAAATTCAGTAGCACACACATAAAACTTGCTGCAGACTACTAGATATCATATGGGATGTCTAATATAAATGGTTACATGAAGTGAGCAAATAGTAATTTTGGGGAAAATCCAATAGTACACTCGTTTCAGCTGAATGCATCACTTACTATTCTGTGCATTTTCTGTTATGTACATGTACATAACTATTTAGAGTGAATTGTAATTGAATAGAAACACAATGAATAATACCCACCGCAATGGACTAGATAAACTGACGTTGAATTCAAGAACCTACTACAGTGCATTCAATGTTAAACAGCCTTTAGCTTTGTATTGCTTTGAAACACTGGAATAACATTGTGATCCACTGGTGATATTGTTTTGTGTAACTTTATCAAATGCAGTAGCACACACATAAAACTTGCTGCAGACGACTCGATATCATATGGGATGTCTATTATAAATGGTTACATGAAGTGAGCAAATAGGAATTTTGCGGAAAATCCAATAGTACACTCGTTTCAGCTGAATGCATTACTTACTATTCTCTGCATTTTCTGTTATGTACGTGTGCATAACTATTCATAGTGAATTGTAATTGAATAGAAACAGAATGAAAAATAATCAGCGCAAAGGAGTACATAAAATCAAGTTGAATTCAAGAACCTTCCACATTGCATTCACTTTTGAACAGCCTTTAGCATTGTATAGCTATGAAACTCTGGAGAAGCATTATGAGCAACTGGGTATATTGCTTAGTGTAACTTCACCAAATTCAGTAGCACCCACATAATATCTGCTGCTGACAACTCGATATCATTTGGAAAGTAAATTATAAGTGGTTACATGAAGAGAGCACACAGTAATTTTGTAGAAAATTCAATAGAGCACTCCTTTCAGCTGAAAGCTTTACTGACTATTCTGTGCATTTTTTATTATGTACATGTGCATAACTATTTAGAGTGAATTGTAATTGAATAGAAACACAATGAATAATACTCACAGCAATGGACTAGATAAACTGATGTTGAATTCAAGAACCAACTACAGTGCATTTAATTATAAACAGCCTTTAGCTTTGTATTGCTTTGAAACACTGGAATAACATTATGATCAAAGGGTGATACTGCTTAGAGTAACTTTACCAAATTCAGTAGCACACACATAAAACTTGCTGCAGACTACTCGATATCATATGGAATGTCTATTATAAATGGTTACATGAAGTGAGCAAATAGTACGTTTGGGGAAAATCCAATAGTACACTCGTTTCAGCTGAATGCATGACTTACTATTCTGTGCATTTTCTGTTATGTACGGGTGCATAACTATTCATAGTGAATTGTAATTGAATAGAAACAGAATGAAAAATAATCTGCGCAAAGGAGTACATAAAATCAAGTTGAATTCAAGAACCTTCCACATTGCATTAACTTTTGAACATCCTTTAGCATTGTATGGCTATGAAACTCTGGAGAAGCATTATGAGCAACTGGGTATATTGCTTAGTGTAACTTCACCAAATTCAGTAGCAACCACATAATATCTGCTGCTGACAACTCGATATCATTTGGAAAGTAAATTATAAGTGGTTACATGAAGAGAGCACATAGTAATTTTGGAGAAAATTCAATAGTCCACTCCTTTCAGCTGAAAGCTTTAGTGACTATTCTGTGCATCTTTTTTTATGTACATGTGCAGAACTATTTAGAGTGAATTGTAATTGAATAGAAACACAATCAATAATACTCACAGCAACGGACTAGATAAACTGATGTTGAATTGAAGAATCTACTACAGTGCATTCAATGTTAAACAGCCTTTAGCTTTGTATTGCTTTGAAACACTGGAATAACATTATGATCCACTGGTGATATTGCTTTGTGTAACTTTATCAAATTCAGTAGCACACACATCAAACTTGCTGCAGACTACTAGATATCATATGGGATGTCTAATATAAATGGTTACATGAAGTGAGCAAATAGTAATTTTGGGGAAAATCCAATAGTACACTCGTTTCAGCTGAATGCATCACTTACTATTCTGTGCATTTTCTGTTATGTACATGTACATAACTATTTAGAGTGAATTGTAATTGAATAGAAACACAATGAATAATACCCACCGCAATGGGCTAGATAAACTGATGTTGAATTCAAGAACCTACTACAGTGCATTCAATGTTAAACAGCCTTTAGCTTTGTATTGCTTTGAAACACTGGAATAACATTGTGATCCACTGGTGATATTGTTTTGTGTAACTTTATCAAATGCAGTAGCACACACATAAAACTTGCTGCAGACGACTCGATATCATATGGGATGTCTATTATAAATGGTTACATGAAGTGAGCAAATAGGAATTTTGCGGAAAATCCAATAGTACACTCGTTTCAGCTGAATGCATTACTTACTATTCTCTGCATTTTCTGTTATGTACGTGTGCATAACTATTCATAGTGAATTGTAATTGAATAGAAACAGAATGAAAAATAATCAGCGCAAAGGAGTACATAAAATCAAGTTGAATTCAAGAACCTTCCACATTGCATTCACTTTTGAACAGCCTTTAGCATTGTATAGCTATGAAACTCTGGAGAAGCATTATGAGCAACTGGGTATATTGCTTAGTGTAACTTCACCAAATTCAGTAGCACCCACATAATATCTGCTGCTGACAACTCGATATCATTTGGAAAGTAAATTATAAGTGGTTACATGAAGAGAGCACACAGTAATTTTGTAGAAAATTCAATAGAGCACTCCTTTCAGCTGAAAGCTTTACTGACTATTCTGTGCATTTTTTATTATGTACATGTGCATAACTATTTAGAGTGAATTGTAATTGAATAGAAACACAATGAATAATACTCACAGCAATGGACTAGATAAACTGATGTTGAATTCAAGAACCAACTACAGTGCATTTAATTATAAACAGCCTTTAGCTTTGTATTGCTTTGAAACACTGGAATAACATTATGATCAAAGGATGATACTGCTTAGAGTAACTTTACCAAATTCAGTAGCACACACATAAAACTTGCTGCAGACTACTCGATATCATATGGAATGTCTATTATAAATGGTTACATGAAGTGAGCAAATAGTACGTTTGGGGAAAATCCAATAGTACACTCGTTTCAGCTGAATGCATGACTTACTATTCTGTGCATTTTCTGTTATGTACGGGTGCATAACTATTCATAGTGAATTGTAATTGAATAGAAACAGAATGAAAAATAATCTGCGCAAAGGAGTACATAAAATCAAGTTGAATTCAAGAACCTTCCACATTGCATTAACTTTTGAACATCCTTTAGCATTGTATGGCTATGAAACTCTGGAGAAGCATTATGAGCAACTGGGTATATTGCTTAGTGTAACTTCACCAAATTCAGTAGCAACCACATAATATCTGCTGCTGACAACTCGATATCATTTGGAAAGTAAATTATAAGTGGTTACATGAAGAGAGCACATAGTAATTTTGGAGAAAATTCAATAGTCCACTCCTTTCAGCTGAAAGCTTTAGTGACTATTCTGTGCATCTTTTTTTATGTACATGTGCAGAACTATTTAGAGTGAATTGTAATTGAATAGAAACACAATCAATAATACTCACAGCAACGGACTAGATAAACTGATGTTGAATTGAAGAATCTACTACAGTGCATTCAATGTTAAACAGCCTTTAGCTTTGTATTGCTTTGAAACACTGGAATAACATTATGATCCACTGGTGATATTGCTTTGTGTAACTTTATCAAATTCAGTAGCACACACATAAAACTTGCTGCAGACTACTAGATATCATATGGGATGTCTAATATAAATGGTTACATGAAGTGAGCAAATAGTAATTTTGGGGAAAATCCAATAGTACACTCGTTTCAGCTGAATGCATCACTTACTATTCTGTGCATTTTCTGTTATGTACATGTACATAACTATTTAGAGTGAATTGTAATTGAATAGAAACACAATGAATAATACCCACCGCAATGGGCTAGATAAACTGATGTTGAATTCAAGAACCTACTACAGTGCATTCAATGTTAAACAGCCTTTAGCTTTGTATTGCTTTGAAACACTGGAATAACATTGTGATCCACTGGTGATATTGTTTTGTGTAACTTTATCAAATGCAGTAGCACACACATAAAACTTGCTGCAGACGACTCGATATCATATGGGATGTCTATTATAAATGGTTACATGAAGTGAGCAAATAGGAATTTTGCGGAAAATCCAATAGTACACTCGTTTCAGCTGAATGCATTACTTACTATTCTCTGCATTTTCTGTTATGTACGTGTGCATAACTATTCATAGTGAATTGTAATTGAATAGAAACAGAATGAAAAATAATCAGCGCAAAGGAGTACATAAAATCAAGTTGAATTCAAGAACCTTCCACATTGCATTCACTTTTGAACAGCCTTTAGCATTGTATAGCTATGAAACTCTGGAGAAGCATTATGAGCAACTGGGTATATTGCTTAGTGTAACTTCACCAAATTCAGTAGCACCCACATAATATCTGCTGCTGACAACTCGATATCATTTGGAAAGTAAATTATAAGTGGTTACATGAAGAGAGCACACAGTAATTTTGTAGAAAATTCAATAGTCCACTCCTTTCAGCTGAAAGCTTTACTGACTATTCTCTGCATTTTTTATTATGTACATGTGCATAACTATTTAGAGTGAATTGTAATTGAATAGAAACACAATGAATAATACTCACAGCAATGGACTAGATAAACTGATGTTGAATTCAAGAACCAACTACAGTGCATTTAATTATAAACAGCCTTTAGCTTTGTATTGCTTTGAAACACTGGAATAACATTATGATCAAAGGGTGATACTGCTTAGAGTAACTTTACCAAATTCAGTAGCACACACATAAAACTTGCTGCAGACTACTCGATATCATATGGAATGTCTATTATAAATGGTTACATGAAGTGAGCAAATAGTACGTTTGGGGAAAATCCAATAGTACACTCGTTTCAGCTGAATGCATGACTTACTAATCTGTGCATTTTTTGTTATGTACGTGTGCATAACTATTCATAGTGAATTGTAATTGAATAGAAACAGAATGAAAAATAATCTGCGCAAAGGAGTACATAAAATCAAGTTGAATTCAAGAACCTTCCACATTGCATTAACTTTTGAACATCCTTTAGCATTGTATGGCTATGAAACTCTGGAGAAGCATTATGAGCAACTGGGTATATTGCTTAGTGTAACTTCACCAAATTCAGTAGCAACCACATAATATCTGCTGCTGACAACTCGATATCATTTGGAAAGTAAATTATAAGTGGTTACATGAAGAGAGCACATAGTAATTTTGGAGAAAATTCAATAGTCCACTCCTTTCAGCTGAAAGTTTTAGTGACTATTCTGTGCATCTTTTTTATGTACATGTGCAGAACTATTTAGAGTGAATTGTAATTGAATAGAAACACAATCAATAATACTCACAGCAACGGACTAGATAAACTGATGTTGAATTGAAGAATCTACTACAGTGCATTCAATGTTAAACAGCCTTTAGCTTTGTATTGCTTTGAAACACTGGAATAACATTATGATCCACTGGTGATATTGCTTTGTGTAACTTTATCAAATTCAGTAGCACACTCATAAAACTTGCTGCAGACTACTAGATATCATATGGGATGTCTAATATAAATGGTTACATGAAGTGAGCAAATAGTAATTTTGGGGAAAATCCAATAGTACACTCGTTTCAGCTGAATGCATCACTTACTATTCTGTGCATTTTCTGTTATGTACATGTACATAACTATTTAGAGTGAATTGTAATTGAATAGAAACACAATGAATAATACCCACCGCAATGGGCTAGATAAACTGATGTTGAATTCAAGAACCTACTACAGTGCATTCAATGTTAAACAGCCTTTAGCTTTGTATTGCTTTGAAACACTGGAATAACATTGTGATCCACTGGTGATATTGTTTTGTGTAACTTTATCAAATGCAGTAGCACACACATAAAACTTGCTGCAGACGACTCGATATCATATGGGATGTCTATTATAAATGGTTACATGAAGTGAGCAAATAGGAATTTTGCGGAAAATCCAATAGTACACTCGTTTCAGCTGAATGCATTACTTACTATTCTCTGCATTTTCTGTTATGTACGTGTGCATAACTATTCATAGTGAATTGTAATTGAATAGAAACAGAATGAAAAATAATCAGCGCAAAGGAGTACATAAAATCAAGTTGAATTCAAGAACCTTCCACATTGCATTCACTTTTGAACAGCCTTTAGCATTGTATAGCTATGAAACTCTGGAGAAGCATTATGAGCAACTGGGTATATTGCTTAGTGTAACTTCACCAAATTCAGTAGCACCCACATAATATCTGCTGCTGACAACTCGATATCATTTGGAAAGTAAATTATAAGTGGTTACATGAAGAGAGCACACAGTAATTTTGTAGAAAATTCAATAGTCCACTCCTTTCAGCTGAAAGCTTTACTGACTATTCTCTGCATTTTTTATTATGTACATGTGCATAACTATTTAGAGTGAATTGTAATTGAATAGAAACACAATGAATAATACTCACAGCAATGGACTAGATAAACTGATGTTGAATTCAAGAACCAACTACAGTGCATTTAATTATAAACAGCCTTTAGCTTTGTATTGCTTTGAAACACTGGAATAACATTATGATCAAAGGGTGATACTGCTTAGAGTAACTTTACCAAATTCAGTAGCACACACATAAAACTTGCTGCAGACTACTCGATATCATATGGAATGTCTATTATAAATGGTTACATGAAGTGAGCAAATAGTACGTTTGGGGAAAATCCAATAGTACACTCGTTTCAGCTGAATGCATGACTTACTATTCTGTGCATTTTCTGTTATGTACGTGTGCATAACTATTCATACTGAATTGTAATTGAATAGAAACAGAATGATAAATAATCAGCGCAAAGGAGTACATAAAATCAAGTTGAATTCAAGAACCTTCCACATTGCATTCACTTTTGAACAGCCTTTAGCATTGTATAGTTATGAAACTCTGGAGAAGCATTATGAGCAACTGGGTATATTGCTTAGTGTAACTTCACCAAATTCAGTAGCACCCACATAATATCTGCTGCTGACAACTCGATATCATTTGGAAAGTAAATTATAAGTGGTTACATGAAGAGAGCACACAGTAATTTTGTAGAAAATTCAATAGTCCACTCCTTTCAGCTGAAAGCATTACTGACTATTCTCTGCATTTTTTATTATATACATGTGCATAACTATGTAGAGTGAATTGTAATTGAATAGAAACACAATGAATAATACCCACAGCAATGGACTAGATAAACTGATGTTGAATTCAAGAATCTACTACAGTGCATTCAATGTTAAACAGCCTTTAGCTTTGTATTGCTTTGAAACACTGGAATAACATTATGATCCACTGGTGATATTGCTTTGTGTAACTTTACCAAATTCAATAGCACACACATAAAACTTGCTGCAGACTACTCGATATCATATCGAATGTCTATTATAAATGGTTACATGAAGTGTGCAAATAGTAATTTTGGGGAAAATCCAACTGTACACTCGTTTCAGCTGAATGCATTACTTACTATTCTGTGCATTTGCTGTTAAGTACATGTGCATTACTATTTAGAGTGAATTGTAATTGAATAGAAACACAATGAATAATACCCACATCAATGGACTAGATAAACTGATGTTGAATTCAAGAACCTACTACAGTGCATTCAATGTTAAACAGACTTTAGCTTTGTATTGCTTTGAAACACTGGAATAACATTAGGAGCCACTGGTGATACTGCTTAGTGTAACTTTACCAAATTCAGTAGGACAAACATAAAACTTTCTGCAGACTACTCGATATCATATGGAATGTCTATTATAAATGGTTACATGAAGTGAGCAAATAGTAATTTTGGGGAAAATCCAATAGTACACTCGTTTCAGCTGAATGCATTACTTACTATTCTGTGCATTTTCTGTTATGTACGTGTGCATAACTATTCATAGTGAATTGTAATTGAATAGAAACAGAATGAAAAATAATCAGCGCAAAGGAGTACATAAAATCAAGTTGAATTCAAGAACCTTCCACATTGCATTCATTTTGAACAGCCTTTAGCATTGTATAGCTATGAAACTCTGGAGAAGCATTATGAGCAACTGGGTATATTGCTTAGTGTAACTTCACCAAATTCAGTAGCACCCACATAATATCTGCTGCTGACAGCTCGATAACATTTGGAAAGTAATTTATAAGTGGTTACATGAAGAGAGCACACAGTAATTTTGGAGAAAATTCAATAGTCCACTCCTTTCAGCTGAAAGCTTTACTGACTATTCTGTGCATTTTTTATTATGTACATGTGCATAACTATTTAGAGTGAATTGTAATTGAATAGAAACACAATGAATAATACACACAGAATTGGACTAGATAAACTGATGTTGAATTCAAGAATCTACTACAGTGCATTCAATGTTAAACAGCCTTTAGTTTTGTATTGCTTTGAAACACTGGAAAAACATTATGATCCACTGGTGATATTGCTTTGTGTAACTTTATCAAATTCTGTAGCACACACATAAAACTTGCTGCAGACTACTCGATATCATATGGGATGTCTATTATAAATGGTTACATGAAGTGAGCAAATAGTAATTTTGGGGAAAATCCAATAGTACACTCGTTTCAGCTGAATGCATCGCTTACTATTCTGTGCTTTTTCTGTTATGTACATGTACATAACTATTTAGAGTGAATTGTAATTGAATAGAAACACAATGAATAATACCCACCGCAATGGACTAGATAAACTGACGTTGAATTCAAGAACCTACTACAGTGCATTCAATGTTAAACAGCCTTTAGCTTTGTATTGCTTTGAAACACTGGAATAACATTATGATCCACTGGTGACATTGTTTTGTGTAACTTTATCAAATTCAGTAACACACACATAAAACTTGCTGCAGACGACTCGATATCATATGGGATGTCTATTATCAATGGTTACATGAAGTGAGCAAATAGGAATTTTGCGGAAAATCCAATAGTACACTCGTTTCAGCTGAATGCATTACTTACTATTCTCTGCATTTTCTGTTATGTACGTGTGCATAACTATTCATAGTGAATTGTAATTGAATAGAAACAGAATGAAAAATAATCAGCGGAAAGGAGTACATAAAATCAAGTTGAATTCAAGAACCTTCCACATTGCATTCACTTTTGAACAGCCTTTAGCATTGTATAGCTATGAAACTCTGGAGAAGCATTATGAGCAACTGGGTATATTGCTTAGTGTAACTTCACCAAATTCAGCAGCACCCACATAATATCTGCTGCTGACAGCTCGATAACATTTGGAAAGTAATTTATAAGTGGTTACATGAAGAGAGCACATAGTAATTTCGTAGAAAATTCAATTGTCCACTCCTTTCAGCTGAAAGCTTTACTGAGTATTCTGTGCATTTTTTATTATGTACATGTGCAGAACTATTTAGAGTGAATTGTAATTGAATAGAAACACAATGAATAATACTCACAGCAATGGACTAGATAAACTGATGTTGAATTCAAGAATCAACTACAGTGCATTTAATTTTAAACAGCCTTTAGGTTTGTATTGCTTTGAAACACTGGAATAACATTATGATCAACGGCTGATACTGCTTAGTGTAACTTTACCAAATTCAGTAGCACACACATAAAACTTGCTGCAGACTACTCGATATTATATGGAATGTCTATTATAAATGGTTACATGAAGTGTGCAAATAGTAATTTTGGGGAAAATCCAATAGTACACTCGTTTCAGCTGAATGCATTACCTACTATTCTCTGCATTTTCTGTTATGTACGTGTGCATAACTATTCATGGTGAATTGTAATTGAATAGAAACAGAATGAAAAATAATCTGCGCAAAGGAGTACATAAAATCAAGTTGAATTCAAGAACCTTCCACATTGCATTCACTTTTGAACAGCCTTTAGCATTGTATAGCTATGAAACTCTGGAGAAGCATTATGAGCAACTGGGTATATTGCTTAGTGTAACTTCACCAAATTCAGTAGCACCCACATAATATCTGCTGCTGACAGCTCGATAACATTTGGATAGTAATTTATAAGTGGTTACATGAAGAGAGCACATAGTAATTTTGTAGAAAATTCAATAGTCCACTCCTGTCAGCTGAAAGCTTTACTGAGTATTCTGTGCATTTTTTATTATGTACATGTGCAGAAGTATTTAGAGTGAATTGTAATTGAATAGAAACACAATGAATAATACTCACAGCAATGGACTAGATAAACTGATGTTGAATTCAAGAATCAACTACAGCGCATTTAATTTTAAACAGCCTTTAGGTTTGTATTGCTTTGAAACACTGGAATAACATTATGATCAACGGCTGATACTGCTTAGTGTAACTTTACCAAATACAGTAGCACACACATAAAACTTGCTGCAGACTACTCGATATTATATGGAATGTCTATTATAAATGGTTACATGAAGTGTGCAAATAGTAATTTTGGGGACAATCCAATAGTACACTCGTTTCAGCTGAATGCATTACTTACTATTCTGTGCATTTGCTGTTATGTACATGTGCATTACTATTTAGAGTGAATTGTAATTGAAGAGAAACACAATGAATAATACCCACAGCAATGGACTAGATAAACTGATGTTGAATTCAAGAACCTACTACAGTGCATTCAATGTTAAACAGACTTTAGCTTTGTATTGCTTTGAAACACTGGAATAACATTATGAGCCACTGGTGATACTGCTTTGTGTTACTTTATCAAATTCAGTAGCACGCACATAAAACTTGCTGCAGACTACTCGATATCATCTGGAATGTCTATTATAAATGGTTACATGAAGTGAGCAAATAGTAATTTTGGGGAAAATCCAATAGTACACTTGTTTCAGTTGAATGCATTACTTACTATTCTGTGCATTTTCTGTTATGTACGTGTGCATAACTATTCATAGTGAATTGTAATTGAATACAAACAGAATGAAAAATAATCAGCGCAACGGAGTACATAAAATCAAGTTGAATTCAAGAACCTTCCACATTGCATTCACTTTTGAACAGCCTTTAGCATTGTATAGCTATGAAACTCTGGAGAAGCATTTTGAGCAACTGGGAATATTGCTTAGTGTAACTTCACCAAATTCAGTAGCACCCACATAATATCTGCTGCTGAGAATTCGATATCATTTGGAAAGTAAATTATAAGTGGTTACATGAAGAGAGCACACAGTAATTTTGGAGAAAATTCAATAGTCCACTCCTTTCAGCTGAAAGCTTTACTGACTATTCTGTGCATTTTTTATTATGTACATGTGCATAACTATTTAGAGTGAATTGTAATTGAATAGAAACACAATGAATAATACCCACAGCAATGTACTAGATAAACTGATGTTGAATTCAAGAATCTACTACAGTGCATTCAATGTTAAACAGCCTTTAGCTTTGTATTGCTTTGAAACACTGGAATAACATTATGATCCACTGGTGATATTGCTTTGTCTAACTTTATCAAATTCAGTAGCACACACATAAAACTTGCTGCAGACTACTCGATATCATATGGGATGTCTAATATAAATGGTTACATGAAGTGAGCAAATAGTAATTTTGGGGAAAATCCAATAGTACACTCGTTTCAGCTGAATGCATCACTTACTATTCTGTGCATTTTCTGTTATGTACATGTACATAACTATTTAGAGTGAATTGTAATTGAATAGAAACACAATGAATAATACCCACCGCAATGGGCTAGATAAACTGATGTTGAATTCAAGAACCTACTACAGTGCATTCAATGTTAAACAGACTTTAGCTTTGAATTGCTTTGAAACACTGGAATAACATTATGAGCCACTGGTGATACTGCTTTGTGTTACTTTATCAAATTCAGTAGCACGCACATAAAACTTGCTGCAGACTACTCGATATCATATGCAAAGTGTATTATAAATGGTTACATGAAGTGAGCAAATAGTAATTTTGGGGAAAATCCAATAGAACACTTGTTTCAGCTGAATGCATTACTTACTCTTCTGTGCATTTTCTGTTATGTACGTGTGCATAACTATTCATAGTGAATTGTAATTGAATAGAAACAGAATGAAAAATAATCTGCGCAAAGGAGTACATAAAATCAAGTTGAATTCAAGAACCTTCCACATTGCATTAACTTTTGAACAGCCTTTAGCATTGTATGGCTATGAAACTCTGGAGAAGCATTATGAGCAACTGGGTATATTGCTTAGTGTAACTTCACCACATTCAGTAGCAACCACATAATATCTGCTGCTGACAACTCGATATCATTTGGAAAGTAAATTATAAGTGGTTACATGAAGAGAGGACATAGTAATTTTGTAGAAAATTCAATAGTCCACTCCATTCAGCTGAAAGCTTTAGTGACTATTCTGTGCATCTTTTATTATGTACATGTGCAGAACTATTTAGAGTGAATTGTAATTGAATAGAAACACAATGAATAATACTCACAGCAACGGACTAGATAAACTGATGTTGAATTCAAGAATCTACTACAGTGCATTCAATGTTAAACAGCCTTTAGCTTTGTATTGCTTTGAAACACTGGAATAACATTATGATCCACTGGTGATATTGCTTTGTGTAACTTTATCAAATTCAGTAGCACACACATAAAACTTGCTGCAGACTACTCGAAATCATATGGGATGTCTAATATAAATGGTTACATGAAGTGAGCAAATAGTAATTTTGGGGAAAATCCAATAGTACACTCGTTTCAGCTGAATGCATCACTTACTATTCTGTGCATTTTCTGTTATGTACATGTACATAACTATTTAGAGTGAATTGTAATGAATAGAAACACAATGAATAATACCCACAGCAATGGACTAGATAAACTGATTTTGAATTCAAGAACCAACTACAGTGCATTTAATTTTAAACAGCATTTAGCTTTGTCTTGCTTTGAAACACTGGAATAACATTTTGATCAACGGGTGGTACTGCTTAGTGTAACTTTACCAAATTCAGTAGCACACACATAAAACTTGCTGCAGACGACTCGATATCATATCGAATGTCTATTACAAAAGGTTACATGAAGTGAGCAAATAGTAATTTTGGGGAAAATCCAATAGTGCACTCGTTTCAGCTGAATGCATTACTTACTATTCTGTGCATTTTCTGTTATGTACATGTGCATAACTATTTAGAGTGAATTGTAATTGAATAGAAACAGAAAGAAAAATAATCTGCGCAAAGGAGTACATACAATCAAGTTGAATTCAAGAACCTTCCACATCGCATTTACTTTTGAACGTCCTTTAGCATTGAACATCTATAAAACTCTGGAGTAGCATTATGAGCAACTGGGGATAGTGTAACTAGTAAATTCAGTAGCACCCACATAATATCTGCTGCTGACAACTCGATATCATTCGGAAAGTAAATTATAAGTGGTTACATGAAGAGAGCACATGGTAATTTTGGAGAAAATTCAATAGTCCACTCCTTTCAGCTGAAAGCTTTACTGACTATTCTGTGCATTTTTTATTATGTACATGTGCATAACTATTTAGAGTGAATTGTAATTGAATAGAAACAGAAAGAAAAATAATCTGCGCAAAGGAGTACATAAAATCATGTTGAATTCAAGAACCTTCCACATTGCATTTACTTTTGAACAGCCTTTAGCATTGTACATCTATAAAACTCTGTAGCATTATGAGCAACTGGGGCTATTGCTTAGTGTAACTAGTAAATTCAGTAGCACCCACATAATATCAGCTGCTGACAACTCGATATCATTTGGAAAGTTTATTATATATGGTTACATGAAGAGAGCACATAGTAATTGTGGGGAAAATTCAATAGTCCACTCCTTTCAGCTGAAAGCTTTACTGACTATTCTGTGCATTTTTTATTATGTACATGTGCATAACTATTTAGAGTGAATTGTAATTGAATAGAAACACAATGAATAATACTCACAGCAATGGACTAGATAAACTGATGTTGAATTCAAGAACCTTCCACATTGCATTTACTTTTGAACAGCCTTTAGCTTTGTACATCTATAAAACTCTGTAGCATTATGAGCAACTGGGGCTATTGCTTAGTGTAACTAGTAAATTCAGTAGCACCCACATAATATCTGCTGCTGACAACTGGATATCATTTGGAAAGTAAATTATAAGTGGTTACATGAAGAGAGCACATAGTAATTTTGGGGAAAATTCAATAGTCCACTCCTTTCAGCTGAAAGCATTACTGAGTATTCTGTGCATTTTCTATTATGTACATGTGCATAACTATTTAGAGTGAATTGTAATTGAATAGAAACATAATGAATATTACCCACAGCAATGGACTAGATAAACTGATGTTGAATTCAGGAACCTACTACAGTGCTTTCAATGTTAAACAGCCTTTAGCTTTGTATTGCTTTGAAACACTGGAATTACATTATGATCCACTGGTGATATTGCTTTGTGTAACTTTATCAAATTCAGTACCACACACATCAAACTAGCTGCAGACTACTCAATATAATATGGGATGTCTATTATAAATAGTTACATGAAGTGAGCAAATAGTAATTTTGGGGAAAATCCAATAGTGCACTCGTATCAGCTGAATGCATTACTTACTATTCTGTGCATTTTCTGTTATGTACGTGTGCATAACTATTCATAGTGAATTGTAATTGAATAGAAACAGAATGAAAAATAATCAGCGCAAAGGAGTACATAAAATCAAGTTGAATTCAAGAACCTTCCACATCGCATTTACTTTTGAACGGCCTTTAGCATTGAACATCTATAAAACTCTGGAGTAGCATTATGAGCAACTGGGGATATTGCTTAGTGTAACTTCACCAAATTCAGTAGCACCCACATAATATCTGCTGCTGACAACTCGATATCATTTGGAAAGTAAATTAT
This sequence comes from Hypanus sabinus, assembly GCF_030144855.1. NCBI lineage: Eukaryota > Metazoa > Chordata > Chondrichthyes > Myliobatiformes > Dasyatidae > Hypanus > Hypanus sabinus. The sequence goes on along the minus strand of NC_082711.1, from coordinate 122,594,747 downwards.
AAGTGGTTACATGAAGAGAGCACACAGTAATTTTGTAGAAAATTCAATAGTCCACTCCTTTCAGCTGAAAGCATTACTGACTATTCTGTGCATTTTTTATTATGTACATGTGCATAACTATTTAGAGTGAATTGTAATTGAATAGAAACACAATGAATAATACCCACAGCAATGGACTAGATAAACTGATGTTGAATTCAAGAATCTACTACAGTGCATTCAATGTTAAACAGCCTTTAGCTTTGTATTGCTTTGAAACACTGGAATAACATTATGATCAACGGCTGATACTGCTTAGTGTAACTTTACCAAATTCAGTAGCACACACATAAAACTTGCTGCAGACTACTCGATATCATATGGAATGTCTATTATAAATGGTTACATGAAGTGAGCAAATAGTACGTTTGGGGAAAATCCAATAGTACAGTCGTTTCAGCTGAATGCATTACTTACTATTCTGTGCATTTTCAGTTATGTACGTGTGCATAACTATTCATACTGAATTGTAATTGAATAGAAACAGAATGAAAAATAACCAGCGCAAAGGAGTACATAAAATCAAGTTGAATTCAAGAACCTTCCACATTGCATTCACTTTTGAACAGCCTTTAGCATTGAATAGCTATGAAACTCTGGAGAAGCATTATGAGCAACTGGGTATATTGCTTAGTGTAACTTTACCAAATTCAGTAGCACCCACATAATATCTGCTGCTGACAACTCGATATCATTTGGAAAGTAAATTATAAGTGGTTACATGAAGAGAGCACACAGTAATTTTGTAGAAAATTCAATAGTCCACTCCTTTCAGCTGAAAGCTTTACTGACTATTCTGTGCATTTTTTATTATGTACATGTGCATAACTATTTAGTGTGAATTGTAATTGAATAGAAACACAATGAATAACACCCACAGCAATGGACCAGATAAACTGATGTTGAATTCAAGAATCTACTACAGTGCATTCAATGTTAAACAGCCTTTAGCTTTGTATTGCTTTGAAACACTGGAATAACATTATGATCCACTGGTGATATTGCTTTGTGTAACTTTACCAAATTCAGTAGCACACACATAAAACTTGCTGCAGACTACTCGATATCATATGGGATGTCTAATATAAATGGTTACATGAAGTGAGCAAATAGTAATTTTGGGGAAAATCCAATAGTACACTCGTTTCAGCTGAATGCATCACTTACTATTCTGTGCATTTTCTGTTATGTACATGTACATAACTATTTAGAGTGAATTGTAATTGAATAGAAACACAATGAATAATACCCACCGCAATGGGCTAGATAAACTGATGTTGAATTCAAGAACCTACTACAGTGCATTCAATGTTAAACAGACTTTAGCTTTGTATTGCTTTGAAACACTGGAATAACATTATGATCAACGGCTGATATTGTTTTGTGTAACTTTATCAAATGCAGTAGCACACACATAAAACTTGCTGCAGACGACTCGATATCATATGGGATGTCTATTATAAATGGTTACATGAAGAGAGCAAATAGGAATTTTGCGGAAAATCCAATAGTACACTCGTTTCAGCTGAATGCATTACTTACTATTCTCTGCATTTTCTGTTATGTACGTGTGCATAACTATTCATAGTGAATTGTAATTGAATAGAAACAGAATGAAAAATAATCAGCGGAAAGGAGTACATAAAATCAAGTTGAATTCAAGAACCTTCCACATTGCATTCACTTTTGAACAGCCTTTAGCATTGTATAGCTATGAAACTCTGGAGAAGCATTATGAGCAACTGGGTATATTGCTTAGTGTAACTTCACCAAATTCAGTAGCACCCACATAATATCTGCTGCTGACAACTCGATAACATTTGGAAAGTAATTTATAAGTGGTTACATGAAGAGAGCACATAGTAATTTTGTAGAAAATTCAATAGTCCACTCCTTTCAGCTGAAAGCTTTACTGACTATTCTGTGCATTTTTTATTATGTACATGTGCAGAACTATTTAGAGTGAATTGTAATTGAATAGAAACACAATGAATAATACTCACAGCAATGGACTAGATAAACTGATGTTGAATTCAAGAACCAACTACAGTGCATTTACTTTTAAACAGCCTTTAGCTTTGTAATGCTTTGAAACACTGGAATAACATTATGATCAACGGCTGATACTGCTTAGTGTAACTTTACCAAATTCAGTAGCAGACACATAAAACTTGCTGCAGACTCTCGATATCATATGGAATGTCTATTATAAATGGTTACATGAAGTGAGCAAATAGTACGTTTGGGGAAAATCCAATAGTACACTCGTTTCAGCTGAATGCATTACTTACTATTCTGTGCATTTTCTGTTATGTACGTGTGCATAACTATTCATACTGAATTGTAATTGAATAGAAACAGAATGAAAAATAACCAGCGCAAAGGAGTACATAAAATCAAGTTGAATTCAAGAACCTTCCACATCGCATTTACTTTTGAACGGCCTTTAGCAGTGAACATCTATAAAACTCTGGAGTAGCATTATGAGCAACTGGGGATATTGCTTAGTGTAACTACTAAATTCAGTAGCACACACATAATATCTGCTGCTGACAACTCGATATCATTTGGAAAGTAAATTATAAGTGGTTACATGAAGAGAGCACATAGTAATTTTGGAGAAAATTCAATAGTGCACTCCTTTCAGCTGAAAACTTTACTGACTATTCTGTGCATTTTTTATTATGTACATGTGCATAACTATTTAGAGTGAATTGTAATTGAATAGAAACACAATGAATAATACTCACAGCAATGAACTAGATAAACTGATGTTGAATTCAAGAACCAACTACAGTGCATTTAATTATAAACAGCCTTTAGCTTTGTATTGCTTTGAAACACTGGAATAACATTATGATCAAAGGGTGATACTGCTTAGAGTTACTTTACCAAATTCAGTAGCACACACATAAAACTTGCTGCAGACTACTCGATATCATATGGAATGTCTATTATAAATGGTTACATGAAGTGAGCAAATAGTACGTTTGGGGAAAATCCAATAGTACACTCGTTTCAGCTGAATGCATGACTTACTATTCTGTGCATTTTCTGTTATGTACGTGTGCATAACTATTCATACTGAATTGTAATTGAATAGAAACAGAATGAAAAATAATCAGCGCAAAGGAGTACATAAAATCAAGTTGAATTCAAGAACCTTCCACATTGCATTCACTTTTGAACAGCCTTTAGCATTGTATAGTTATGAAACTCTGGAGAAGCATTATGAGCAACTGGGTATATTGCTTAGTGTAACTTCACCAAATTCAGTAGCACCCACATAATATCTGCTGCTGACAACTCGATATCATTTGGAAAGTAAATTATAAGTGGTTACATGAAGAGAGCACACAGTAATTTTGTAGAAAATTCAATAGTCCACTCCTTTCAGCTGAAAGCTTTACTGACTATTCTGTGCATTTTTTATTATGTACATGTGCATAACTATTTAGAGTGAATTGTAATTGAATAGAAACACAATGAATAATACCCACAGCAATGGACTAGATAAACTGATGTTGAATTCAAGAATCTACTACAGTGCATTCAATGTTAAACAGCCTTTAGCTTTGTATTGCTTTGAAACACTGGAATAACATTATGATCCACTGGTGACATTGCTTTGTGTAACTTTACCAAATTCAGTAGCACACACATAAAACTTGCTGCAGACTACTCGATATCATATCGAATGTCTATTACAAAAGGTTACATGAAGTGAGCAAATAGTAATTTTGGGGAAAATCCAATAGTGCACTCGTTTCAGCTGAATGCATTACTTACTGTTCTGTGCATTTTCTGTTATGAACATGTGCATAACTATTTAGAGTGAATTGTAATTGAATAGAAACACAATGAATGATACTCTCAGCAATGGACTAGATAAACTGATGTTGAATTCAAGAACCAACTACAGTGCATTTAATTTTAAACAGCATTTAGCTTTGTCTTGCTTTGAAAGACTGGAATAACATTTTGATCAACGGGTGGTACTACTTAGTGTAACTTTACCAAATTCAGTAGCACACACATAAAACTTGCTGCAGACTACTCGATATCATATCGAATGTCTATTACAAAAGGTTACATGAAGTGAGCAAATAGTAATTTTGGGGAAAATCCAATAGTGCACTCGTTTCAGCTGAATGCATTACTTACTATTCTGTGCATTTTCTGTTATGTACATGTGCATAACTATTTAGAGTGAATTGTAATTGAATAGAAACAGAAAGAAAAATAATCTGCGCAAAGGAGTACATAAAATCAAGTTGAATTCAAGAACCTTCCACATTGCATTTACTTTTGAACAGCCTTTAGCATTGTACATCTATAAAACTCTGTAGCATTATGAGCAACTGGGGCTATTGCTTAGTGTAACTAGTAAATTCAGTAGCACCCACATAATATCAGCTGCTGACAACTCGATATCATTTGGAAAGTTTATTATACATTGTTACATGAAGAGAGCACATAGTAATTGTGGGGAAAATTCAATTGTCCACTCCTTTCAGCTGAAAGCTTTACTGACTATTCTGTGCATTTTTTATTATGTACATGTGCATAACTATTTAGAGTGAATTGTAATTGAATTGAAACACAATGAATAATACTCACAGCAATGGACTAGATAAACTGATGTTGAATTCAAGAACCTTCCACATTGCATTTACTTTTGAAAAGCCTTTAGCATTGTACATCTATAAAACTCTGTAGCATTATGAGCAACTGGGGCTATTGCTTAGTGTAACTAGTAAATTCAGTAGCACCCACATAATATCTGCTGCTGACAACTCGATATCATTTGGAAAGTAAATTACAAGTGGTTACATGAAGAGAGCACATAGTAATTTTGGGGAAAATTCAATAGTCCACTCCTTTCAGCTGAAAGCATTACTGAGTATTCTGTGCATTTTCTATTATGTACATGTGCATAACTATTTAGAGTGAATTGTAATTGAATAGAAACACAATGAATATTACCCACAGCAATGGACTAGATAAACTGATGTTGAATTCAAGAACCTACTACAGTGCATTCAAAGTTAAACAGCCTTTAGCTTTGTATTGCTTTGAAACACTGGAATTACATTATGATCCACTGGTGATATTGCTTTGAGTAACTTTATCAAATTCAGTACCACACACATCAAACTAGCTGTAGACTACTCAATATAATATGGGATGTCTATTATAAATAGTTACATGAAGTGAGCAAATAGTAATTTTGGGGAAAATCCAATAGTGCACTCGTTTCAGCTGAATGCATTACTTACTGTTCTGTGCATTTTCTGTTATGAACATGTGCATAACTATTTAGAGTGAATTGTAATTGAATAGAAACACAATGAATAATACTCACAACAATGGACTAGATAAACTGATGTTGAATTCAAGAACCAACTACAGTGTATTTAATTTTAAACAGCATTTAGCTTTGTATTGCTTTGAAACACTGGAATAACATTTTGATCAACGTGTGGTACTGCTTAGTGTAACTTTACCAAATTCAGTAGCACACACATAAAACTTGCTGCAGACTACTCGATATCATATCGAATGTCTATTACAAAAGGTTACATGAAGTGAGCAAATAGTAATTTTGGGGAAAATCCAATAGTGCACTCGTTTCAGCTGAATGCATTACTTACTGTTATGTGCATTTTCTGTTATGAACATGTGCATAACTATTTAGAGTGAATTGTAATTGAATAGAAACACAATGAATGATACTCTCAGCAATGGACTAGATAAACTGATGTTGAATTCAAGAACCAACTGCATTGCCTTTAATTTTAAACAGCCTTTAGCTTTGTATTGCTTTGAAACACTGGAATAACATTATGATCAACGGGTGATACTGCTTAGTGTAACTTCAACAAATTCAGTAGCACCCACATAATATCAGCTGCTGACAACTCGATATCATTTGGAAAGTTTATTATACATGGTTACATGAAGAGAGCACATAGTAATTTTGGGGAAATTCAATAGTACACTCCTTTCAGCTAAAAGCTTTACTGACTATTCTGTGCATTTTCTATTATGTACATGTGCATAACTATTCATAGTGATTTGTAATTGAATAGAAACAGAATGAAAAATATTCAGCGCAAAGGAGTACATAAAATCAAGTTGAATTCAAGAACCTTCCACATCGCATTTATTTTTGAACGGCCTTTAGCATTGTACAGCTATGAAACTCTGGAGTAGCATTCTGATCAACTGGGGATAGTGCTTAGTGTAACTTCAACAAATTCAGTAGCACCCACATAATATCTGCTGCTGACAACTCGATATCATTTGGAAAGTAAATTATAAGTGGTTACATGAAGAGAGCACATAGTAACTTTGGGGAAAATTCAATAGTCCACTCGTTTCCGCTGAAAGCATTACTGAGTATTCTGTGCATTTTCTATTATGTACATGTGCATAACTATTTAGAGTGAATTGTAATTGAATGGAAACACAATGAATATTACCCACAGCAATGGACTAGAAAAACTGATGTTGAATTCAAGAACCTACTACAGTGCATTCAATGTTAAACAGCCTTTAGCTTTGTATTGCTTTGAAACACTGGAATTACATTATGATCCACTGGTGATATTGCTTTGTGTAACTTTATCAAATTCAGTACCACACACATCAAACTAGCTGCAGACTACTGAATATAATATGGGATGTCTATTATAAATAGTTACATGAAGTGAGCAAATAGTAATTTTGGGGAAAATCCAATAGTGCACTCGTTTCAGCTGAATGCATTACTTACTGTTCTGTGCATTTTCTGTTATGAACATGTGCATAACTATTTAGAGTGAATTGTAATTGAATAGAAACACAATGAATAATACTCTCAGCAATGGACTAGATAAACTGATGTTGAATTCAAGAACCAACTGCAGTGCATTTAATTTTAAACAGCCTTTAGCTTTGTATTGCTTTGAAACACTGGAATAACATTATGATCAACGGGTGATACTGAGTGTAACTTTACCAAATTCAGTAGCACACACATAAAACTTGCTGCAGACTACTCGATATCATATGGAATGTCTATTATAAATGGTTACATGAAGTGAGCAAATAGTAATTTTGGGGAAAATCCAATAGTACACTCGATTCAGCTGCATGCATTACTTACTATTCTGTGCATGTTCTGGTATGTACGTGCGCATAACTATTCAAAGTGAATTGTAATTGAATAGAAACAGAATGAATAATAATCAGCGCAAAGGAGTACATAAAATCAAGTTGAATTCAAGAACCTTTCACATTGCATTTACTTTTCAACAGCCTTTAGCATTTTACAGCTATGAAACTCTGGAGTAGCATTATGAGCAACTGGGGATATTGCTTAGTGTAACTAGTAAATTCAGTAGCACCCACATAATATCTGCTGCTGACAACTCGATATCATTTGGAAAGTTTATTATACATGGTTACATGAAGAGAGCAAATAGTAATTTTGGGGAAAATCCAATAGTGCACTCGTTTCAGCTGAATGCATTACTTACTGTTCTGTGCATTTTCTGTTATGAACATGTGCATAACTATTTAGAGTGAATTGTAATTGAATAGAAACACAATGAATGATACTCTCAGCAATGGACTAGATAAACTGATGTTGAATTCAAGAACCAACTGCATTGCCTTTAATTTTAAACAGCCTTTAGCTTTGTATTGCTTTGAAACACTGGAATAACATTATGATCAACGGGTGATACTGCTTAGTGTAACTTCAACAAATTCAGTAGCACCCACATAATATCAGCTGCTGACAACTCGATATCATTTGGAAAGTTTATTATACATGGTTACATGAAGAGAGCACATAGTAATTTTGGGGAAATTCAATAGTACACTCCTTTCAGCTAAAAGCTTTACTGACTATTCTGTGCATTTTCTATTATGTACATGTGCATAACTATTCATAGTGATTTGTAATTGAATAGAAACAGAATGAAAAATATTCAGCGCAAAGGAGTACATAAAATCAAGTTGAATTCAAGAACCTTCCACATCGCATTTATTTTTGAACGGCCTTTAGCATTGTACAGCTATGAAACTCTGGAGTAGCATTCTGATCAACTGGGGATAGTGCTTAGTGTAACTTCAACAAATTCAGTAGCACCCACATAATATCTGCTGCTGACAACTCGATATCATTTGGAAAGTAAATTATAAGTGGTTACATGAAGAGAGCACATAGTAACTTTGGGGAAAATTCAATAGTCCACTCGTTTCCGCTGAAAGCATTACTGAGTATTCTGTGCATTTTCTATTATGTACATGTGCATAACTATTTAGAGTGAATTGTAATTGAATGGAAACACAATGAATATTACCCACAGCAATGGACTAGATAAACTGATGTTGAATTCAAGAACCTACTACAGTGCATTCAATGTTAAACAGCCTTTAGCTTTGTATTGCTTTGAAACACTGGAATTACATTATGATCCACTGGTGATATTGCTTTGTGTAACTTTATCAAATTCAGTACCACACACATCAAACTAGCTGCAGACTGCTCAATATAATATGGGATGTCTATTATAAATAGTTACATGAAGTGAGCAAATAGTAATTTTGGGGAAAATCCAATAGTGCACTCGTTTCAGCTGAATGCATTACTTACTGTTCTGTGCATTTTCTGTTATGAACATGTGCATAACTATTTAGAGTGAATTGTAATTGAATAGAAACACAATGAATAATACTCTCAGCAATGGACTAGATAAACTGATGTTGAATTCAAGAACCAACTGCAGTGCATTTAATTTTAAACAGCCTTTAGCTTTGTATTGCTTTGAAACACTGGAATAACATTATGATCAACGGGTGATACTGAGTGTAACTTTACCAAATTCAGTAGCACACACATAAAACTTGCTGCAGACTACTCGATATCATATGGAATGTCTATTATAAATGGTTACATGAAGTGAGCAAATAGTAATTTTGGGGAAAATCCAATAGTACACTCGATTCAGCTGCATGCATTACTTACTATTCTGTGCATGTTCTGGTATGTACGTGTGCATAACTATTCAAAGTGAATTGTAATTGAATAGAAACAGAATGAATAATAATCAGCGCAAAGGAGTACATAAAATCAAGTTGAATTCAAGAACCTTTCACATTGCATTTACTTTTCAACAGCCTTTAGCATTTTACAGCTATGAAACTCTGGAGTAGCATTATGAGCAACTGGGGATATTGCTTAGTGTAACTAGTAAATTCAGTAGCACCCACATAATATCTGCTGCTGACAACTCGATATCATTTGGAAAGTTTATTATACATGGTTACATGAAGAGAGAACATAGTAATTGTGGGGAAAATTCAATAGTCCACTCCTTTCAGCTGAAAGCTTTACTGACTATTCAGTGCATTTTTTATTATGTACATGTGCATAACTATTTAGAGTGAATTGTAATTGAATAGAAACACAATGAATAATACTCACAGCAATGGACTAGATAAACTGATGTTGAATTCAAGAACCAACTGCAGTGCATTTAATTTTAAACAGCCTTTAGCTTTGTATTGCTTTGAAACACTGGAATAACATTATGATCAACGGGTGATACTGCTTAGTGTAACTTCAACAAATTCAGTAGCACCCACATAATATCAGCTGCTGAGAAGCCGATATCATTTGGAAAGTTTATTATACATGGTTACATGAAGAGAGCACAAAGTAATTTTCAATAGTACACTCCTTTCAGCTAAAAGCTTTACTGACTATTCTGTGCATTTTCTGTTATGTACGTGTGCATAACTATTCATAGTGAATTGTAATTGAATAGAAACAGAATGAAAAATAATCAGCGCAAAGGAGTACATAAAATCAAGTTGAATTCAAGAACCTTCCACATCGCATTTACTTTTGAACGGCCTTTAGCATTGAACATCTATAAAACTCTGGAGTAGCATTATGAGCAACTGGGGATATTGCTTAGTGTAACTAGTAAATTCAGTAGCACCCACATAATATCTGCTGCTGACAACTCGATATCATTTGGAAAGTAAATTATAAGTGGTTACATGAAGAGAGCACATAGTAATTTTGGAGAAAATTCAATAGTATCTCCTTTCAGCTGAAAGCTTTACTGACTATTCTGTGCATTTTTTATTATGTACATGTGCATAACTATTTAGAGTGAATTGTAATTGAATAGAAACACAATGAATAATACTCACAGCAATGGACTAGATAAACTGATGTTGAATACAAGAACCAACTACAGTGCATTTAATTATAAACAGCCTTTAGCTTTGTATTGCTTTGAAACATTGGAATAACATTATGATCAAAGGGTGATACTGCTTAGAGTAACTTTACCAAATTCAGTAGCACACACATAAAACTTGCTGCAGACTACTCGATATCATATGGAACGTCTATTATAAATGGTTACATGAAGTGAGCAAATAGTACGTTTGGGGAAAATCCAATAGTACACTCGTTTCAGCTGAATGCATTACTTACTATTCTGTGCATTTTCTGTTATGTACGTGTGCATAACTATTCATACTGAATTGTAATTGAATAGAAACAGAATGATAAATAATCAGCGCAAAGGAGTACATAAAATCAAGTTGAATTCAAGAACCTTCCACATTGCATTCACTTTTGAACAGCCTTTAGCATTGTACATCTATAAAACTCTGTAGCATTATGAGCAACTGGGGATATTGCTTAGTGTAACTAGTAAATTCAGTAGCACCCACAGAATATCTGCTGCTGACAACTCGATATCATTTGGAAAGTTAATTATACATGGTTACATGAAGAGAGCACACAGTAATTTTGTAGAAAATTCAATAGTCCACTCCTTTCAGCTGAAAGCATTACTGACTATTCTGTGCATTTTTTATTATGTACATGTGCATAACTATTTAGAGTGAATTGTAATTGAATAGAAACACAATGAATAATACCCACATCAATGGACTAGATAAACTGATGTTGAATTCAAGAACCTACTACAGTGCATTCAATGTTAAAAAGACTTTAGCTTTGTATTGCTTTGAAACACTGGAATAACATTATGAGCCACTGGTGATACTGCTTTGTGTTACTTTATCAAATTCAGTAGCACGCACATAAAACTTGCTGCAGACTACTCGATATCATATGGAAAGTGTATTATAAATGGTTACATGAAGTGAGCAAATAGTAATTTTGGGGAAAATCCAATAGTACACTTGTTTCAGCTGAATGCATTACTTACTCTTCTGTGCATTTTCTGTTATGTACGTGTGCATAACTATTCATAGTGAATTGTAATTGAATAGAAACAGAATGAAAAATAATCTGCGCAAAGGAGTACATAAAATCAAGTTGAATTCAAGAACCTTCCACATTGCATTCACTTTTGAACAGCCTTTAGCATTGTATGGCTATGAAACTCTGGAGAAGCATTATGAGCAACTGGGTATATTGCTTAGTGTAACTTCACCAAATTCAGTAGCAACCACATATATATCTGCTGCTGACAACTCGATATCATTTGGAAAGTAAATTATAAGTGGTTACATGAAGAGAGCACATAGTAATTTTGGAGAAAATTCAATAGTCCACTCCTTTCAGCTGAAAGCTTTAGTGACTATTCTGTGCATCTTTTATTATCTACATGTGCAGAACTATTTAGAGTGAATTGTAATTGAATAGAAACACAATGAATAATACTCACAGCAACGGACTAGATAAACTGATGTTGAATTCAAGAACCAACTACAGTGCATTTAATGTTAAACAGCCTTTAGCTTTGTATTGCTTTGAAACACTGGAATAACATTATGATCCACTGGTGATATTGCTTTGTGTAACTTTAACAAATTCAGTAGCACACACATAAAACTTGCTGCAGACTACTCGATATCATATCGAATGTCTATTACAAAAGGTTACATGAAGTGAGCAAATAGTAATTTTGGGGAAAATCCAATAGTGCACTCGTTTCAGCTGAATGCATTACTTACTGTTCTGTGCATTTTCTGTTATGAACATGTGCATAACTATTTAGAGTGAATTGTAATTGAATAGAAACACAATGAATGATACTCTCAGCAATGGACTAGATAAACTGATGTTGAATTCAAGAACCAACTGCAGTGCATTTAATTTTAAACAGCCTTTAGCTTTGTATTGCTTTGAAACACTGGAATAACATTATGATCAACGGGAGATACTGCTTAGTGTAACTTCAACAAATTCAGTAGCACCCACATAATATCAGCTGCTGACAACTCGATATCATTTGGAAAGTTTATTATACATGGTTACATGAAGAGAGCACATAGTAATTTTGGGGAAATTCAATAGTACACTCCTTTCAGCTAAAAGCTTTACTGACTATTCTGTGCATTTTCTATTATGTACATGTGCATAACTATTCATAGTGATTTGTAATTGAATAGAAACAGAATGAAAAATATTCAGCGCAAAGGAGTACATAAAATCAAGTTGAATTCAAGAACCTTCCACATCGCATTTATTTTTGAACGGCCTTTAGCATTGTACAGCTATGAAACTCTGGAGTAGCATTCTGATCAACTGGGGATAGTGCTTAGTGTAACTTCACCAAATTCAGTAGCACTCACATAATATCTGCTGCTGACAACTCGATATTATTTGGAAAGTAAATTATAAGTGGTTACATGAAGAGAGCACATAGTAATTTTGGGGAAAATTCAATATTCCACTCCTTTCAGCTGAATGCATTACTTAGTATTCTGTGCATTTTCTATTATGTACATGCGCATAACTATTTACAGTGAATTGTAATTGAATAGAAACACAATGAATAATACTCACAACAATGGACTAGATAAACTGATGTTGAATTCAAGAACCAACTACAGTGCATTTAATTTTAAACAGCATTTACCTTTGTATTGCTTTGAAACACTGGAATAACATTTTGATCAACGGGTGGTACTGCTTAGTGTAACTTTACCAAATTCAGTAGCACACACATAAAACTTGCTGCAGACTACTCGATATCATATCGAATGTCTATTACAAAAGGTTACATGAAGTGAGCAAATAGTAATTTTGGGGAAAATCCAATAGTGCACTCGTTTCAGCTGAATGCATTACTTACTGTTCTGTGCATTTTCTGTTATGAACATGTGCATAACTATTTAGAGTGAATTGTAATTGAATAGAAACACAATGAATGATACTCTCAGCAATGGACTAGATAAACTGATGTTGAATTCAAGAACCAACTGCAGTGCATTTAATTTTAAACAGCCTTTAGCTTTGTATTGCTTTGAAACACTGGAATAACATTATGATCAACGGGTGATACTGCTTAGTGTAACTTCAACAAATTCAGTAGCACCCACATAATATCAGCTGCTGACAACTCGATATCATTTGGAAAGTTTATTATACATGGTTACATGAAGAGAGCACATAGTAATTTTGGGGAAATTCAATAGTACACTCCTTTCAGCTAAAAGCTTTACTGACTATTCTGTGCATTTTCTATTATGTACATGTGCATAACTATTCATAGTGATTTGTAATTGAATAGAAACAGAATGAAAAATATTCAGCGCAAAGGAGTACATAAAATCAAGTTGAATTCAAGAACCTTCCACATCGCATTTATTTTTGAACGGCCTTTAGCATTGTACAGCTATGAAACTCTGGAGTAGCATTCTGATCAACTGGGGATAGTGCTTAGTGTAACTTCAACAAATTCAGTAGCACCCACATAATATCTGCTGCTGACAACTCGATATCATTTGGAAAGTAAATTATAAGTGGTTACATGAAGAGAGCACATAGTAACTTTGGGGAAAATTCAATAGTCCACTCCTTTCCGCTGAAAGCATTACTGAGTATTCTGTGCATTTTCTATTATGTACATGTGCATAACTATTTAGAGTGAATTGTAATTGAATAGAAACACAATGAATATTACCCACAGCAATGGACTAGATAAACTGATGTTGAATTCAAGAACCTACTACAGTGCATTCAATGTTAAACAGCCTTTAGCTTTGTATTGCTTTGAAACACTGGAATTACATTATAATCCACTGGTGATATTGCTTTGTGTAACTTTATCAAATTCAGTACCACACACATCAAACTAGCTGCAGACTACTCAATATAATATGGGATGTCTATTATAAATAGTTACATGAAGTGAGCAAATAGTAATTTTGGGGAAAATCCAATAGTGCACTCGTTTCAGCTGAATGCATTACTTACTGTTCTGTGCATTTTCTGTTATGAACATGTGCATAACTATTTAGAGTGAATTGTAATTGAATAGAAACACACTGAATAATACTCTCAGCAATGGACTAGATAAACTGATGTTGAATTCAAGAACCAACTGCAGTGCATTTAAGTTTAAACAGCCTTTAGCTTTGTATTGCTTTGAAACACTGGAATAACATTATGATCACCGGGTGATACTGAGTGTAACTTTACCAAATTCAGTAGCACACACATAAAACTTGCTGCAGACTACTCGATATCATATGGAATGTCTATTATAAATGGTTACATGAAGTGAGCAAATAGTAATTTTGGGGAAAATCCAATAGTACACTCGATTCAGCTGAATGCATTACTTACTATTCTGTGCATGTTCTGGTATGTACGTGCGCATAACTATTCAAAGTGAATTGTAATTGAATAGAAACAGAATGAATAATAATCAGCGCAAAGGAGTACATAAAATCAAGTTGAATTCAAGAACCTTTCACATTGCATTTACTTTTCAACAGCCTTTAGCATTTTACAGCTATGAAACTCTGGAGTAGCATTATGAGCAACTGGGGATATTGCTTAGTGTAACTAGTAAATTCAGTAGCACCCACATAATATCTGCTGCTGACAACTCGATATCATTTGGAAAGTTTATTATACATGGTTACATGAAGAGAGAACATAGTAATTGTGGGGAAAATTCAATAGTCCACTCCTTTCAGCTGAAAGCTTTACTGACTATTCAGTGCATTTTTTATTATGTACATGTGCATAACTATTTAGAGTGAATTGTAATTGAATAGAAACACAATGAATAATACTCACAGCAATGGACTAGATAAACTGATGTTGAATTCAAGAACCTTCCACATTGCATTTACTTTTGAACAGCCTTTAGCATTGTACATCTATAAAACTCTGTAGCATTATGAGCAACTGGGGCTATTGCTTAGTGTAACTAGTAAATTCAGTAGCACCCACATAATATCTGCTGCTGACAACTCGATATCATTTGGAAAGTAAATTACAAGTGGTTACATGAAGAGAGCACATAGTAATTTTGGGGAAAATTCAATAGTCCACTCCTTTCAGCTGAAAGCATTACTGAGTATTCTGTGCATTTTCTATTATGTACATGTGCATAACTATTTAGAGTGAATTGTAATTGAATAGAAACACAATGAATATTACCCACAGCAATGGACTAGATAAACTGATGTTGAATTCAAGAACCTACTACAGTGCATTCAATGTTAAACAGCCTTTAGCTTTGTATTGCTTTGAAACACTGGAATGAAATTATGATCCACTGGTGGTATTGCTTTGTGTAACTTTATCAAATTCAGTACCACACACATCAAACTAGCTGCAGACTACTCAATATAATATGGGATGTCTATTATAAATAGTTACATGAAGTGAGCAAATAGTAATTTAGGGGAAAATCCAATAGTGCACTCGTTTCAGCTGAATGCATTACTTACTGTTCTGTGCACTTTCTGTTATGAACATGTGCATAACTATTTAGAGTGAATTGTAATTGAATAGAAACACAATGAATAATACTCTCAGCAATGGACTAGATAAACTGATGTTGAATTCAAGAACCAACTGCAGTGCATTTAATTTTAAACAGCCTTTAGCTTTGTATTGCTTTGAAACACTGGAATAACATTATGATCAACGGGTGATACTGCTTAGTGTAACTTCAACAAATTCAGTAGCACCCACATAATATCAGCTGCTGACAAGCCGATATCATTTGGAAAGTTTATTATACATGGTTACATGAAGAGAGCACAAAGTAATTTTGGGGGAATTCAATAGTACACTCCTTTCGGCTAAAAGCCTTACTGACTATTCTGTGCATTTTCTATTATGTACATGTGCATAACTATTCATAGTGATTTGTAATTGAATAGAAACAGAATGAAAAATATTCAGCGCAAAGGAGTACATGAAATCAAGTTGAATTCAAGAACCTTCCACATCGCATTTATTTTTGAACGGCCTTTAGCATTGTACAGCTATGAAACTCTGGAGTAGCATTCTGATCAACTGGGGATATTGCTTAGTGTGACTACGAAATTCAGTAGCACCCACATAATATCAGCTGCTGACAACTCGATATCATTTGGAATGTTAATTATACATGGTTACATGTAGAGAGCACATATTAATTTTGGGGAAACTTCAATAGTCCACTCCTTTCAGCTGAAAGATGTACTGACCATTCTGTGCATTTTCTATTATGTACATGTGCATATCTATTTAGAGTGAATTGTAATTGAATAGAAACACAATGAATATTACCCACAGCAATGGACTAGATAAACTGATGTTGAATTCAAGAACCTACTACAGTGCATTTAATTTTAAACAGCCTTTAGCTTTGTATTGCTTTGAAACACTGGAATAACATTATGATCCACTGGTGATATTGCTTTGTGTAACTTTATCAAATTCAGTAGCACACACATAATACTTGCTGCAGACTACTCGATATCATATGGGATGTCTATTATAAATGGTTACATGAAGTGAGCAAATAGTAATTTTGGGGAAAATTCAATAGTACACTCGTTTCAGCTGAATGCATTACTTACTATTCTGTGCATTTTCTGTTATGTACGTGTGCATAACTATTCATACTGAATTGTAATTGAATAGAAACAGAATGAAAAATAACCAGCGCAAAGGAGTACATAAAATCAAGTTGAATTCAAGAACCTTCCACATTGCATTCACTTTTGAACAGCCTTTAGCATTTTACAGCTATGAAACTCTGGAGTAGCATTATGAGCAACTGGGGATATTGCTTAGTGTAACTAGTAAATTCAGTAGCACCCACATAATATCTGCTGCTGACAACTCGATATCATTTGGAAAGTTTATTATACATGGTTACATGAAGAGAGAACATAGTAATTGTGGGGAAAATTCAATAGTCCACTCCTTTCAGCTGAACGCTTTACTGACTATTCAGTGCATTTTTTATTATGTACATGTGCATAACTATTTAGAGTGAATTGTAATTGAATAGAAACACAATGAATAATACTCACAGCAATGGACTAGATAAACTGATGTTGAATTCAAGAACCTTCCACATTGCATTTACTTTTGAACAGCCTTTAGCATTGTACATCTATAAAACTCTGTAGCATTATGAGCAACTGGGGCTATTGCTTAGTGTAACTAGTAAATTCAGTAGCACCCACATAATATCTGCTGCTGACAACTCGATATCATTTGGAAAGTAAATTACAAGTGGTTACATGAAGAGAGCACATAGTAATTTTGGGGAAAATTCAATAGTCCACTCCTTTCAGCTGAAAGCATTACTGAGTATTCTGTGCATTTTCTATTATGTACATGTGCATAACTATTTAGAGTGAATTGTAATTGAATAGAAACACAATGAATATTACCCACAGCAATGGACTAGATAAACTGATGTTGAATTCAAGAACCTACTACAGTGCATTCAATGTTAAACAGCCTTTAGCTTTGTATTGCTTTGAAACACTGGAATGAAATTATGATCCACTGGTGGTATTGCTTTGTGTAACTTTATCAAATTCAGTACCACACACATCAAACTAGCTGCAGACTACTCAATATAATATGGGATGTCTATTATAAATAGTTACATGAAGTGAGCAAATAGTAATTTAGGGGAAAATCCAATAGTGCACTCGTTTCAGCTGAATGCATTACTTACTGTTCTGTGCATTTTCTGTTATGAACATGTGCATAACTATTTAGAGTGAATTGTAATTGAATAGAAACACAATGAATAATACTCTCAGCAATGGACTAGATAAACTGATGTTGAATTCAAGAACCAACTGCAGTGCATTTAATTTTAAACAGCCTTTAGCTTTGTATTGCTTTGAAACACTGGAATAACATTATGATCAACGGGTGATACTGCTTAGTGTAACTTCAACAAATTCAGTAGCACCCACATAATATCAGCTGCTGACAAGCCGATATCATTTGGAAAGTTTATTATACATGGTTACATGAAGAGAGCACAAAGTAATTTTGGGGGAATTCAATAGTACACTCCTTTCGGCTAAAAGCCTTACTGACTATTCTGTGCATTTTCTATTATGTACATGTGCATAACTATTCATAGTGATTTGTAATTGAATAGAAACAGAATGAAAAATATTCAGCGCAAAGGAGTACATAAAATCAAGTTGAATTCAAGAACCTTCCACATCGCATTTATTTTTGAACGGCCTTTAGCATTGTACAGCTATGAAACTCTGGAGTAGCATTCTGATCAACTGGGGATATTGCTTAGTGTGACTACGAAATTCAGTAGCACCCACATAATATCAGCTGCTGACAACTCGATATCATTTGGAAAGTTTATTATACATGGTTACATGTAGAGAGCACATATTAATTTTGGGGAAACTTCAATAGTCCACTCCTTTCAGCTGAAAGATGTACTGACCATTCTGTGCATTTTCTATTATGTACATGTGCATATCTATTTAGAGTGAATTGTAATTGAATAGAAACACAATGAATATTACCCACAGCAATGGACTAGATAAACTGATGTTGAATTCACGAACCTACTACAGTGCATTTAATTTTAAACAGCCTTTAGCTTTGTATTGCTTTGAAAGACTGGAATAACATTATGATCCACTGGTGATATTGCTTTGTGTAACTTTATCAAATTCAGTAGCACACACATTATACTTGCTGCAGACTACTCGATATCATATGGGATGTCTATTATAAATGGTTACATGAAGTGAGCAAATAGTAATTTTGGGGAAAATTCAATAGTACACTCGTTTCAGCTGAATGCATTACTTACTATTCTGTGCATTTTCTGTTATGTACGTGTGCATAACTATTCATACTGAATTGTAATTGAATAGAAACAGAATGAAAAATAACCAGCGCAAAGGAGTACATAAAATCAAGTTGAATTCAAGAACCTTCCACATTGCATTCACTTTTGAACAGCCTTTAGCATTGTATAGCTATGAAACTCTGGAGAAGCATTATGAGCAACTGGGTATATTGCTTAGTGTAACTGCACCAAATTCAGTAGCACCCACATAATATCTGCTGCTGACAACTCGATATCATTTGGAAAGTAAATTATAAGTGGTTACATGAAGAGAGCACATAGTAATTTTGGGGAAAATTCAATAGTCCACTCCTTTCAGCTTAAAGCATTACTGAGTATGCTGTGCATTTTCTATTATGTACATGTGCATAACTATTTAGAGTGAATTGTAATTGAATAGAAACACAATGAATAATACTCTCAGCAATGGACTAGATAAAGTGATGTTGAATTCAAGAACCAACTGCAGTGCATTTAATTTTAAACAGCCTTTAGCTTTGTATTGCTTTGAAACTCTGGAATAACATTATGATCCACTGGTGATATTGCTTTGTGTAACTTTATCAAATTCAGTAGCACACACATAATACTTGCTGCAGACTACTCGATATAATATGGGATGTCTATTATAAATAGTTACATGAAGTGAGCAAATAGTAATTTTGGGGAAAATCCAATAGTGCACTCGTTTCAGCTGAATGCATTACTTACTGTTCTGTGCATTTTCTGTTATGAACATGTGCATAACTATTTAGAGTGAATTGTAATTGAATAGAAACACAATGAATAATACTCTCAGCAATGGACTAGATAAACTGATGTTGAATTCAAAAACCAACTGCAGTGCATTTAATTTTAAACAGCCTTTTGCTTTGTATTGCTTTGAAACACTGGAGTAACATTATGATCCACTGGTGATATTGCTTTGTGTAACTTTATCAAATTCAGTAGCACACACATAATACTTGCTGCAGACTACTCGATATCATATGGAATGTCTATTATAAATGGTTACATGAAGTGAGCAAATAGTAATTTTGGGGAAAATCCAATAGTACACTCGATTCAGCTGAATGCATTTCTTACTATTCTGTGCATGTTCTGGTATGTACGTGCGCATAACTATTCAAAGTGAATTGTAATTGAATAGAAACAGAATGAATAATAATCAGCGCAAAGGAGTACATAAAATCAAGTTGAATTCAAGAACCTTTCACATTGCATTTACTTTTCAACAGCCTTTAGCATTTTACAGCTATGAAACTCTGGAGTAGCATTATGAGCAACTGGGGATATTGCTTAGTGTAACTAGTAAATTCAGTAGCACCCACATAATATCTGCTGCTGACAACTCGATATCATTTGGAAAGTTTATTATACATGGTTACATGAAGAGAGAACATAGTAATTGTGGGGAAAATTCAATAGTCCACTCCTTTCAGCTGAAAGCTTTACTGACTATTCTGTGCATTTTCTATTATGTACGTGCATAACTATTTAGAGTGAATTGTAATTGAATAGAAACACAATGAATAATACTCACAGCAATGGACTAGATAAACTGATGTTGAATTCAAGAACCAACTGCAGTGCATTTAATTTTAAACAGCCTTTAGCGTTGTATTGCTTTGAAACACTGGAATAACATTATGATCAACGGGTGATACTGCTTAGTGTAACTTTACCAAATTCAGTAGCACACACATAAAACTTGCTGCAGACTACTCGATATCATATGGAATGTTTATTATAAATGGTTACATGAAGTGAGCAAATAGTAATTTTGTGGAAAATTCAATAATACACTCGTTTCAGCTGAATGCAATACTTACTATTCAGTGCATTTTCTGTTATGTACGTGTGCATAACTATTCATATTGAATTGTAATTGAATAGAAACAGAATGAAAAATAATCAGCGCAAAGGAGTACATAAAATCAAGTTGAATTCAAGAACCTTCCACAGCGCATTTACTTTTGAGCGGCCTTCAGCATTGTACATCTATAAAACTCTGGAGTAGCATTATGAGCAACTGGGGATATTGCTTAGTGTAACTAGCAAATTCAGTAGCACACAGATAATATCTGCTGCAGACTACTCGATATCATATGGAATGTCTATTATAAATGGTTACATGAAGTGAGCAAATAGTAATTTTGGGGAAAATCCAATAGTACACTCGTTTCAGCTGAATGCATTACTTACTATTCTGTGCATTTTCTGTTATGTACATGTGCATAACAATTTAGAGTGAATTGTCATTGAATAGAAACACAATGAATAATACCCACAGCAATGGACTAGATAAACTGATCTTGAATTCAAGAACCTACTACAGTGCATTCAATGTTAAACAGCATTTAGCTTTGTATTGCTTTGAAACACTGGAATAACATTATGATCCACTGGTGCTATTGCTTTGTGTAACTTTATCAAATTCAGTAGCACACACATAAAACTTGCTGCAGACTACTCGATATCATATGGGATGTCTATTATAAATGGTTACATGAAGTGAGCAAATAGTAATTTTGGGGAAAATCCAATAGTACACTCGTTTCAGCTGAATGCATTACTTACTATTCTGTGCATTTTCTGTTATGTAGGTGTGCATAACTATTCATAGTGAATTGTAATTGAATAGAAACAGAATGAAAAATAATCAGCGCAAACGAGTGCTTAAAATCAAGTTGAATTCAAGAACCTTCCACATTGCATTTACTTTTGAACAGCCTTTAGCATTCTATAGCTATGAAACTCTGGAGAAGCATTAAGAGCAACTGGGTTTATTGCTTAGTGTAACTTATCAAAATTCAGTAGCACCCACATAATATCTGTGCTGACAACTCGATATCATTTGGAAAGTTAATTATACATGGTTACATGAAGAGAGCACATAGTAATTTTGGGGAAAATTCAATAGTACACTCCTTTCAGCTGAAAGCTTTACTGACTATTCTGTGCATTTTCTATTATGTACATGTGCTAAACTAATCATAGTGAATTGTAATTGAATTGAAACAGAATGAATAATGATCAGCGCAAAGGAGTACACAAAATCAAGTTGAATTCAAGAACCTTCCACATTGCATTTACTTTTGTACAGCCTTTAGCATTGTATAGCTATGAAACTCTGGAGAAGCATTATGAGCAACTGGGCATATTGCTCAGTGTAACTTCACCAAATTCAGTAGCACCCACATAATATCTGCTGCTGACAACTCGATATCATTTGGAAAGTAAATTATAAGTGGTTACATGAAGAGAGCACATAGTAATTTTGGAGAAAATTCAATAGTCCACTCCTTTCAGCTGAAAGCTTTACTGACTATTCTGTGCATTTTCTATTATGTACATGTGCATAACTATTTAGAGTGAATTGTAATTGAATAGAAACACAATGAATAATACACACAGCAATGGACTAGATAAACTGATGTTGAATTCAAGAACCTACTACAGTGCATTCAATGTTAAACAGCCTTTAGCTTTGTATTGCTTTGAAATACTGGAATTACATTATGATCCACTGGTGATATTGCTTTGTGTAACTTTATCAAATTCAGTACCACACACATCAAACGTGCTGCAGACTACTCGATATCATATGGGATGTCTATTATAAATGGTTACATGAAGTGAGCAAATAGTAATTTTGGGGAAAATTCAATAGTACACTCGTTTCAGCTGAATGCATTACTTACTATTCTGTGCATTTTCTGTTATGTACGTGTGCATAACTATTCATACTGAATTGTAATTGAATAGAAACAGAATGAAAAATAACCAGCGCAAAGGAGTACATAAAATCAAGTTGAATTCAAGAACCTTTCACATTGCATTTACTTTTCAACAGCCTTTAGCATTTTACAGCTATGAAACTCTGGAGTAGCATTATGAGCAACTGGGGATATTGCTTAGTGTAACTAGTAAATTCAGTAGCACCCACATAATATCTGCTGCTGACAACTCGATATCATTTGGAAAGTTTATTATACATGGTTACATGAAGAGAGAACATAGTAATTGTGGGGAAAATTCAATAGTCCACTCCTTTCAGCTGAAAGCTTTACTGACTATTCTGTGCATTTTCTATTATGTACGTGCATAACTATTTAGAGTGAATTGTAATTGAATAGAAACACAATGAATAATACTCACAGCAATGGACTAGATAAACTGATGTTGAATTCAAGAACCAACTGCAGTGCATTTAATTTTAAACAGCCTTTAGCGTTGTATTGCTTTGAAACACTGGAATAACATTATGATCAACGGGTGATACTGCTTAGTGTAACTTTACCAAATTCAGTAGCACACACATAAAACTTGCTGCAGACTACTCGATATCATATGGAATGTTTATTATAAATGGTTACATGAAGTGAGCAAATAGTAATTTTGTGGAAAATTCAATAATACACTCGTTTCAGCTGAATGCAATACTTAGTATTCAGTGCATTTTCTGTTATGTACGTGTGCATAACTATTCATATTGAATTGTAATTGAATAGAAACAGAATGAAAAATAATCAGCGCAAAGGAGTACATAAAATCAAGTTGAATTCAAGAACCTTCCACAGCGCATTTACTTTTGAGCGGCCTTCAGCATTGTACATCTATAAAACTCTGGAGTAGCATTATGAGCAACTGGGGATATTGCTTAGTGTAACTAGCAAATTCAGTAGCACACAGATAATATCTGCTGCAGACTACTCGATATCATATGGAATGTCTATTATAAATGGTTACATGAAGTGAGCAAATAGTAATTTTGGGGAAAATCCAATAGTACACTCGTTTCAGCTGAATGCATTACCTACTATTCTGTGCATTTTCTGTTATGTACATGTGCATAACAATTTAGAGTGAATTGTCATTGAATAGAAACACAATGAATAATACCCACAGCAATGGACTAGATAAACTGATCTTGAATTCAAGAACCTACTACAGTGCATTCAATGTTAAACAGCATTTAGCTTTGTATTGCTTTGAAACACTGGAATAACATTATGATCCACTGGTGCTATTGCTTTGTGTAACTTTATCAAATTCAGTAGCACACACATAAAACTTGCTGCAGACTACTCGATATCATATGGGATGTCTATTATAAATGGTTACATGAAGTGAGCAAATAGTAATTTTGGGGAAAATCCAATAGTACACTCGTTTCAGCTGAATGCATTACTTACTATTCTGTGCATTTTCTGTTATGTAGGTGTGCATAACTATTCATAGTGAATTGTAATTGAATAGAAACAGAATGAAAAATAATCAGCGCAAACGAGTGCTTAAAATCAAGTTGAATTCAAGAACCTTCCACATTGCATTTACTTTTGAACAGCCTTTAGCATTCTATAGCTATGAAACTCTGGAGAAGCATTAAGAGCAACTGGGTTTATTGCTTAGTGTAACTTATCAAAATTCAGTAGCACCCACATAATATCTGTGCTGACAACTCGATATCATTTGGAAAGTTAATTATACATGGTTACATGAAGAGAGCACATAGTAATTTTGGGGAAAATTCAATAGTACACTCCTTTCAGCTGAAAGCTTTACTGACTATTCTGTGCATTTTCTATTATGTACATGTGCTAAACTAATCATAGTGAATTGTAATTGAATTGAAACAGAATGAATAATGATCAGCGCAAAGGAGTACACAAAATCAAGTTGAATTCAAGAACCTTCCACATTGCATTTACTTTTGTACAGCCTTTAGCATTGTATAGCTATGAAACTCTGGAGAAGCATTATGAGCAACTGGGCATATTGCTCAGTGTAACTTCACCAAATTCAGTAGCACCCACATAATATCTGCTGCTGACAACTCGATATCATTTGGAAAGTAAATTATAAGTGGTTACATGAAGAGAGCACATAGTAATTTTGGAGAAAATTCAATAGTCCACTCCTTTCAGCTGAAAGCTTTACTGACTATTCTGTGCATTTTCTATTATGTACATGTGCATAACTATTTAGAGTGAATTGTAATTGAATAGAAACACAATGAATAATACACACAGCAATGGACTAGATAAACTGATGTTGAATTCAAGAACCAACTGCAGTGCATTTAATTTTAAACAGCCTTTAGCGTTGTATTGCTTTGAAACACTGGAATAACATTATGATCAACGGGTGATACTGCTTAGTGTAACTTTACCAAATTCAGTAGCACACACATAAAACTTGCTGCAGACTACTCGATATCATATGGAATGTTTTTTATAAATGGTTACATGAAGTGAGCAAATAGTAATTTTGTGGAAAATTCAATAATACACTCGTTTCAGCTGAATGCAATACTTACTATTCTGTGCATTTTCTGTTATGTACGTGTGCATAACTTTTCATATTGAATTGTAATTGAATAGAAACGGAATGAAAAATAATCAGCGCAAAGGAGTACATAAAATCAAGTTGAATTCAAGAACCTTCCACATCGCATTTACTTTTGAGCGGCCTTCAGCATTGTACATCTATTAAACTCTGGAGTAGCATTATGAGCAACTGGGGATATTGCTTAGTGTAACTAGCAAATTCAGTAGCACACAGATAATATCTGCTGCAGACTACTCGATATCATATGGAATGTCTATTATAAATGGTTACATGAAGTGAGCAAATAGTAATTTTGGGGAAAATCCAATAGTACACTCGTTTCAGCTGAATGCATTACTTACTATTCTGTGCATTTTCTGTTATGTACACGTGCATAACAATTTAGAGTGAATTGTCATTGAATAGAAACACAATGCATAATACCCACAGCAATGGACTAGATAAACTGATGTTGAATTCAAGAACCTACTACAGTGCATTCAATGTTAAACAGCCTTTAGCTTTGTATTGCTTTGAAATACTGGAATTACATTATGATCCACTGGTGATATTGCTTTGTGTAACTTTATCAAATTCAGTACCACACACATCAAACGTGCTGCAGACTACTCAATATAATATGGGATGTCTATTATAAATAGTTACATGAAGTGAGCAAATAGTAATTTTGGGGAAAATCCAATAGTGCACTCGTTTCAGCTGAATGCATTACTTACTGTTCTGTGCATTTTCTGTTATGAACATGTGCATAACTATTTAGAGTGAATTGTAATTGAATAGAAACACAATGTATAGTACTCTCAGCAATGGACTAGATAAACTGATGTTGAATTCAAGAACCAACTGCAGTGCATTTAATTTTAAACAACCTTTAGCTTTGTATTGCTTTGAAACACTGGAATAACTTTATGATCCACTGGTGATATTGCTTTGTGTAACTTTATCAAATTCAGTAGCACACACATAATACTTGCTGCAGACTACTCGATATCATATGGGATGTCTATTATAAATGTTTACATGAAGTGAGCAAATAGTAATTTTGGGGAAAATTCAATAGTACACTCGTTTCAGATGAATGCATTACTTACTATTCTGTGCATTTTCTGTTATGTACTTGTGCATAACTATTCATAGTGAATTGTAATTGACTAGAAACAGAATGAAAAATAATCAGCGCAAAGGAGTACATAAAATCAAGTTGAATTCAAGAACCTTCCACATCGCATTTACTTTTGAGCGGCCTTCAGCATTGTACATCTATAAAACTCTGCAGTAGCATTATGAGCAACTGGGGATATTGCTTAGTGTAACTAGCAAATTCAGTAGCACACACATAAAACTTGCTGCAGACTACTCGATATCATATGGGATGTCTATTATAAATGGTTACATGAAGTGAGCAAATAGTAATTCTGGGGAAAATCCAATAGTACACTCGTTTCAGCTGAATGCATTACTTACTATTCTGTGCATTTACTGTTATGTAGGTGTGCATAACTATTCATAGTGAATTGTAATTGAATAGAAACAGAATGAAAAATAATCAGCGCAAAGGAGTACATAAAATCAAGTTGAATTCAAGAACCTTCCACATTGCATTTACTTTTGTACAACCTTTAGCATTGTATAGCAATGAAACTCTGGAGAAGCATTATGAGCAACTGGGTATATTGCTTAGTGTAACTTCACCAAATTCAGTAGCACCCGCATAATATCTGCTGCTGACAACTCGATATCATTTGGAAAGTAAATTATAAGTGGTTACATGAAGAGAGCACATAGTAATTTTGGAGAGAATTCAATAGTCCACTCCTTTCAGCTGAAAGCTTTACTGACTAGTCTGTGCATTTTTTATTATGTACATGTGCATAACTATTTAGAGTGAGTTGTAATGGAAGAGAAACACAATGCATAACACTCACAGCAATGGACTAGATAAACTGATGTTGAATTCAAGAACCAACTACAGTGCATTTAATTTTAAACAGCCTTTAGCTTTGTATTGCTTTGAAACACTGGAATAACATTATGATCAACGGGTGATACTGCTTAGTGTAACTTTACCAAATTCAGTAGCACACACATAAAACTTGCCGCAGACTACTCCATATCATATGGAATGTCTATTATAAATGGTTACATGAAGAGAGCAAATAGTAATTTTGGGGAAAATCCAATAGTACACTCGTTTCAGCTGAATGCATTACTTACTGTTCTGTGCATTTTCTGTTATGAACATGTGCATTAACTATTTAGAGTGAATTGTAAATGAATAGAAACACAATGGATAGTACTCTCAGCAATGGACTAGATAAACTGATGTTGAATTCAAGAACCTACTACAGTGCATTCAATGTTAAACACCCTTTAGCTTTGTATTGCTTTGAAACACTGGAATGACATTATGATCCACTGGTGATATTGCTTTGTGTAACTTTATGAAATTCAGTAGCACACACATAAAACTTGCTGCAGACTACTCGATATTATATGGGATGTCTATTATAAATGGTTACATGAAGTGAGCAAATAGTAAATTTGGGGAAAATCCAATAGGACACTCATTTCAGCTGAATGCATTACTTACTATTCTGTGCATTTTCTGTTATGTAGGTGTGCACAACTATTCATAGTGAATTGTAATTGAATAGAAACAGAATGAAAGATAATCAGCGGAAAGGAGTGCTTAAAATCAAGTTGAATTCAAGAACCTTCCACATTGCATTTACTTTTGAACAGCCTTTAGCATTCTATAGCTATGAAACTCTGGATAAGCATTATGAGCAACTGGGTATATTGGTTAGTGTAACTTAACAAAATTCAGTAGCACCAACATAATATCTGTGCTGACAACTCGATATCATTTGGAAAGTAAATTAAAAGTGGTTACATGAAGAGAGCACATAGTAATTTTGGGGAAAATTCAATAGTACACTCCTTTCAGCTGAAAGCTTTACTGACTATGTGCATTTTCTATTATGTACATGTGCTAAACTATTCATAGTGAATTGTAATTGAATTGAAACAGAATGAATAATGATCAGCGCAAAGGAATACATAAACTCAAGTTGAATTCAAGAACCTTCCACATTGCATTTACTTTTGTACAGCCTTTAGCATTGTATAGCTATGAAACTCTGGAGAAGCATTATGAGCAACTGGGTATATTGCTCATTTTATCTTCACCAAATTCAGTAGCACCCACATAATATCTGCTGCTGAAAACTCGATATCATTTGGAAAGTAAATTATAAGTGGTTACATGAAGAGAGCACATAGTAATTTTGGAGAGAATTCAATAGTCCACTCCTTTCAGCTGAAAGCTTTACTGACTATTCTGTGCATTTTCTATTATGCACATGTGCATAACTATTTAGAGTGAATTGTAATTGAATAGAAACACAATGAATAATACTCACAGCAATGGACTAGATAGACTGATGTTGAATTCAAGAACCAACTGCAGTGCATTTAATTTTAAACAGTCTTTAGCTTTGTATTGCTTTGAAACACTGGAATAACATTATGATCAACGGGTGATACTGCTTATTGTAACTTTACCAAATTCAGCAGCACACACATAAAACTTACCGCAGACTACTCCATATCATATGGAATGTCTATTATAAATGGTTACATGAAGTGAGCAAATAGTAATTTTGGGGAAAATCCAATAGTACACTCGATTCAGCTGAATGCATTACTTACTATTCTGTGCATTTTCTGTTATGTACGTGCGCATAACTATTCATAGAGAATTGTAATTGAATAGAATCAGAATGAATAATAATCAGCGCAAAGGAGTACATAAAATCAAGTTGAATTCAAGAACCTTTCACGTTGCATTTACTTTTGAACAGCCTTTAGCATTGTACAGCTATGAAACTCTGGAGTAGCATTATGAGCAACTGGGGATATTGCTTAGTGTGACTACTAAATTCAGTAGCACCCACATAATATCAGCTGCCGACAACTCGATACCATTTGGAAAGTTTATTATACATGGTTACATGAAGAGAGCACATAGCAATTGTGGGGAAAATTCAATAGTACACTCCTTTCAGCTGAAAGCTTTTCTGACTATTCTGTGCATTTTCTATTATGTACATGTGTATAACTATTTAGAGTGAATTGTAATTGAATAGAAACACAATGAATAATACTCTCAGCAATGGACTAGATAAACTGATGTTGAATTCAAGAACCAACTGCAGTGCATTTAATTTTCAACAGCCTTTAGCGTTGTATTGCTTTGAAACACTGGAATAACGTTATAATCAACGGGTGATACTGCTTAGTGTAACTTTACCAAATTCAGTAGCACACACATAAAACTTGCTGCAGACTACTCGATATCATATGGAATGTTTATAATAAATGGTTACATGAAGTGAGCAAATAGTAATTTTGTGGAAAATTCAATAGCACACTCGTTTCAGCTGAATGCAATACTTACTATTCTGTGCATTTTCTGTTATGTACAGGTGCATAACTATTCATAGTGAATTGTAATTGACTAGAAACAGAATGAAAAATAATCAGCGCAAAGGAGTACATAAAATCAAGTTGAATTCAAGAACCTTCCACATCGCATTTACTTTTGAGCGGCCTTCAGCATTGTACATCTATAAAACTCTGCAGTAGCATTATGAGCAACTGGGGATATTGCTTAGTGTAACTAGCAAATTCAGTAGCACACAGATAATATCTGCTGCAGACTACTCGATATCATATGGAATGTCTATTATAAATGGTTACATGGTGAGCAAATAGTAATTTTGGGGAAAATCCAATAGTACACTCGTTTCAGCTGAATGCATTACTTACTATTCTGTGCATTTTCTGTTATGTACATGTGCATTAGAATTTCGAGTGAATTGTAATTGAATAGAAACACAATGAATAATACCCACAGCAATGGACTAGATAAACTGATGTTGAATTCAAGAACCTACTACAGTGCATTCAATGTTAAACAGCCTTTAGCTTTGTTTTGCTTTGAAACACTGGAATAACATTATGATCCACTGGTGCTATTGCTTTGTGTAACTTTATCAAATTCCGTAGCACACACATAAAACTTGCTGCAGACTACTCGATATCATATGGGATGTCTATTATAAATGGTTACATGAAGTGAGCAAATAGTAATTCTGGGGAAAATCCAATAGTACACTCGTTTCAGCTGAATGCATTACTTACTATTCTGTGCATTTACTGTTATGTAGGTGTGCATAACTATTCATAGTGAATTGTAATTGAATAGAAACAGAATGAAAAATAATCAGCGCAAAGGAGTACATAAAATCAAGTTGAATTCAAGAACCTTCCACATTGCATTTACTTTTGTACAACCTTTAGCATTGTATAGCAATGAAACTCTGGAGAAGCATTATGAGCAACTGGGTATATTGCTTAGTGTAACTTCACCAAATTCAGTAGCACCCGCATAATATCTGCTGCTGACAACTCGATATCATTTGGAAAGTAAATTATAAGTGGTTACATGAAGAGAGCACATAGTAATTTTGGAGAGAATTCAATAGTCCACTCCTTTCAGCTGAAAGCTTTACTGACTAGTCTGTGCATTTTTTATTATGTACATGTGCATAACTATTTAGAGTGAGTTGTAATGGAAGAGAAACACAATGCATAACACTCACAGCAATGGACTAGATAAACTGATGTTGAATTCAAGAACCAACTACAGTGCATTTAATTTTAAACAGCCTTTAGCTTTGTATTGCTTTGAAACACTGGAATAACATTATGATCAACGGGTGATACTGCTTAGTGTAACTTTACCAAATTCAGTAGCACACACATAAAACTTGCCGCAGACTACTCCATATCATATGGAATGTCTATTATAAATGGTTACATGAAGTGAGCAAATAGTAATTTTGGGGAAAATCCAATAGTACACTCGTTTCAGCTGAATGCATTACTTACTGTTCTGTGCATTTTCTGTTATGAACATGTGCATTAACTATTTAGAGTGAATTGTAAATGAATAGAAACACAATGGATAGTACTCTCAGCAATGGACTAGATAAACTGATGTTGAATTCAAGAACCTACTACAGTGCATTCAATGTTAAACACCCTTTAGCTTTGTATTGCTTTGAAACACTGGAATGACATTATGATCCACTGGTGATATTGCTTTGTGTAACTTTATGAAATTCAGTAGCACACACATAAAACTTGCTGCAGACTACTCGATATTATATGGGATGTCTATTATAAATGGTTACATGAAGTGAGCAAATAGTAATTTTGGGGAAAATCCAATAGGACACTCATTTCAGCTGAATGCATTACTTACTATTCTGTGCATTTTCTGTTATGTAGGTGTGCACAACTATTCATAGTGAATTGTAATTGAATAGAAACAGAATGAAAGATAATCAGCGGAAAGGAGTGCTTAAAATCAAGTTGAATTCAAGAACCTTCCACATTGCATTTACTTTTGAACAGCCTTTAGCATTCTATAGCTATGAAACTCTGGATAAGCATTATGAGCAACTGGGTATATTGGTTAGTGTAACTTAACAAAATTCAGTAGCACCAACATAATATCTGTGCTGACAACTCGATATCATTTGGAAAGTAAATTAAAAGTGGTTACATGAAGAGAGCACATAGTAATTTTGGGGAAAATTCAATAGTACACTCCTTTCAGCTGAAAGCTTTACTGACTATGTGCATTTTCTATTATGTACATGTGCTAAACTATTCATAGTGAATTGTAATTGAATTGAAACAGAATGAATAATGATCAGCGCAAAGGAATACATAAACTCAAGTTGAATTCAAGAACCTTCCACATTGCATTTACTTTTGTACAGCCTTTAGCATTGTATAGCTATGAAACTCTGGAGAAGCATTATGAGCAACTGGGTATATTGCTCATTTTATCTTCACCAAATTCAGTAGCACCCACATAATATCTGCTGCTGACAACTCGATATCATTTGGAAAGTAAATTATAAGTGGTTACATGAAGAGAGCACATAGTAATTTTG
Source organism: Hypanus sabinus (assembly GCF_030144855.1). Lineage (NCBI taxonomy): Eukaryota > Metazoa > Chordata > Chondrichthyes > Myliobatiformes > Dasyatidae > Hypanus > Hypanus sabinus. Next base: position 122,562,184 of record NC_082711.1, on the reverse strand, counting down.
GAGAGAATTCAATAGTCCACTCCTTTCAGCTGAAAGCTTTACTGACTATTCTGTGCATTTTCTATTATGCACATGTGCATAACTATTTAGAGTGAATTGTAATTGAATAGAAACACAATGAATAATACTCACAGCAATGGACTAGATAGACTGATGTTGAATTCAAGAACCAACTGCAGTGCATTTAATTTTAAACAGTCTTTAGCTTTGTATTGCTTTGAAACACTGGAATAACATTATGATCAACGGGTGATACTGCTTAGTGTAACTTTACCAAATTCAGCAGCACACACATAAAACTTACCGCAGACTACTCCATATCATATGGAATGTCTATTATAAATGGTTACATGAAGTGAGCAAATAGTAATTTTGGGGAAAATCCAATAGTACACTCGATTCAGCTGAATGCATTACTTACTATTCTGTGCATTTTCTGTTATGTACGTGCGCATAACTATTCATAGAGAATTGTAATTGAATAGAATCAGAATGAATAATAATCAGCGCAAAGGAGTACATAAAATCAAGTTGAATTCAAGAACCTTTCACGTTGCATTTACTTTTGAACAGCCTTTAGCATTGTACAGCTATGAAACTCTGGAGTAGCATTATGAGCAACTGGGGATATTGCTTAGTGTGACTACTAAATTCAGTAGCACCCACATAATATCAGCTGCCGACAACTCGATACCATTTGGAAAGTTTATTATACATGGTTACATGAAGAGAGCACATAGCAATTGTGGGGAAAATTCAATAGTACACTCCTTTCAGCTGAAAGCTTTTCTGACTATTCTGTGCATTTTCTATTATGTACATGTGTATAACTATTTAGAGTGAATTGTAATTGAATAGAAACACAATGAATAATACTCTCAGCAATGGACTAGATAAACTGATGTTGAATTCAAGAACCAACTGCAGTGCATTTAATTTTCAACAGCCTTTAGCGTTGTATTGCTTTGAAACACTGGAATAACGTTATAATCAACGGGTGATACTGCTTAGTGTAACTTTACCAAATTCAGTAGCACACACATAAAACTTGCTGCAGACTACTCGATATCATATGGAATGTTTATTATAAATGGTTACATGAAGTGAGCAAATAGTAATTTTGTGGAAAATTCAATAGCACACTCGTTTCAGCTGAATGCAATACCTACTATTCTGTGCATTTTCTGTTATGTACATGTGCATAACTATTCATAGTGAATTGTAATTGAATAGAAACAGAATGAAAAATAATCAGCGCAAAGGAGTACATAAAATCAAGTTGAATTCAAGCACCTTCCACATCGCATTTACTTTTGAGCGGCCTTCAGCATTGTACATCTATATAACTCTGGAGTAGCATTATGAGCAACTGGGGATATTGCTTAGTGTAACTAGTAAATTCAGTAGCACCCACATAATATCTGCTGCTGACAACTCGATATCATTTGGAAAGTAAATTAAAAGTGGTTACATGAAGAGAGCACAAAGTAATTGTGGGGAAAATTCAATAGTCCACTCCTTTCAGCTGAAAGCTTTACTGACTATTCTGTGCATTTTTTATTATGTACATGTGCATAACTATTTAGAGTGAATTGTAATTGAATAGAAACACAATGAATAATTCTCACAGCAATGGACTAGATAAACTGATGTTGAATTCAAGAACCAACTGCAGTGCATTGAATTGTAAACAGTCTTTAGCTTTGTATTGCTTTGAAACACTGGAATAACATTATGATCAACGGGTGATACTGCTTAGTGTAACTTTACCAAATTCAGTAGCACACACATAAAACTTGCTGCAGACTACTCGATATCATATGGAATGTCTATTAGAAATGGTTACATGAAGTGAGCAAATAGTAATTTTGGGGAAAATCCAATAGTACACTCGATTCAGCTGAATGCATTACTTCCTATTCTGTGCATTTTCTGTTATGTACGTGCGCATAACTATTCATAGTGAATTGTAATTGAATAGAAACAGAATGAATAATAATCAGCGCAAAGGAGTACATAAAATCAAGTTGAAGTCAAGAAACTTTCACATTGCATTTACTTTTGAACAGCCTTTAGCATTGTACAGCTATGAATCTCTGGAGTAGCATTATGAGCAACTGCGGATATTGCTTAGTGTGACTACTAAATTCAGTAGCACCCACATAATATCAGCTGCCGACAACTCGATATCATTTGGAAAGTTTATTATTATACATGGTTACATGAAGAGAGCACATAGCAATTGTGGGGAAAATTCAATAGTACACTCCTTTCAGCTGAAAGCTTTTCTGACTATTCTGTGCATTTTCTATTATGTACATGTGTATAACTATTTAGAGTGAATTGTAATTGAATAGAAACACAATGAATAATACTCTCAGCAATGGACTAGATAAACTGATGTTGAATTCAAGAACCAACTGCAGTGCATTTAATTTTCAACAGCCTTTAGCGTTGTATTGCTTTGAAACACTGGAATAACGTTATAATCAACGGGTGATACTGCTTAGTGTAACTTTACCAAATTCAGTAGCACACACATAAAACTTGCTGCAGACTACTCGATATCATATGGAATGTTTATTATAAATGGTTACATGAAGTGAGCAAATAGTAATTTTGTGGAAAATTCAATAGCACACTCGTTTCAGCTGAATGCAATACCTACTATTCTGTGCATTTTCTGTTATGTACATGTGCATAACTATTCATAGTGAATTGTAATTGAATAGAAACAGAATGAATAATAATCAGCGCAAAGGAGTACATAAAATCAAGTTGAATTCAAGCACCTTCCACATCGCATTTACTTTTGAGCGGCCTTCAGCATTGTACATCTATATAACTCTGGAGTAGCATTATGAGCAACTGGGGATATTGCTTAGTGTAACTAGTAAATTCAGTAGCACCCACATAATATCTGCTGCTGACAACTCGATATCATTTGGAAAGTAAATTAAAAGTGGTTACATGAAGAGAGCACAAAGTAATTGTGGGGAAAATTCAATAGTCCACTCCTTTCAGCTGAAAGCTTTACTGACTATTCTGTGCATTTTTTATTATGTACATGTGCATAACTATTTAGAGTGAATTGTAATTGAATAGAAACACAATGAATAATTCTCACAGCAATGGACTAGATAAACTGATGTTGAATTCAAGAACCAACTGCAGTGCATTGAATTGTAAACAGTCTTTAGCTTTGTATTGCTTTGAAACACTGGAATAACATTATGATCAACGGGTGATACTGCTTAGTGTAACTTTACCAAATTCAGTAGCACACACATAAAACTTGCTGCAGACTACTCGATATCATATGGAATGTCTATTAGAAATGGTTACATGAAGTGAGCAAATAGTAATTTTGGGGAAAATCCAATAGTACACTCGATTCAGCTGAATGCATTACTTCCTATTCTGTGCATTTTCTGTTATGTACGTGCGCATAACTATTCATAGTGAATTGTAATTGAATAGAAACAGAATGAATAATAATCAGCGCAAAGGAGTACATAAAATCAAGTTGAAGTCAAGAAACTTTCACATTGCATTTACTTTTGAACAGCCTTTAGCATTGTACAGCTATGAATCTCTGGAGTAGCATTATGAGCAACTGCGGATATTGCTTAGTGTGACTACTAAATTCAGTAGCACCCACATAATATCAGCTGCCGACAACTCGATATCATTTGGAAAGTTTATTATACATGGTTACATGAAGAGAGCACATAGCAATTGTGGGGAAAATTCAATAGTACACTCCTTTCAGCTGAAAGCTTTTCTGACTATTCTGTGCATTTTCTATTATGTACATGTGTATAACTATTTAGAGTGAATTGTAATTGAATAGAAACACAATGAATAATACTCTCAGCAATGGACTAGATAAACTGATGTTGAATTCAAGAACCAACTGCAGTGCATTTAATTTTAAACAGCCTTTAGCGTTGTATTGCTTTGAAACACTGAAATAACATTATAATCAACGGGTGATACTGCTTAGTGTAACTTTACCAAATTCAGTAGCACACACATAAAACTTGCTGCAGACTACTCGATATCATATGGAATGTTTATAATAAATGGTTACATGAAGTGAGCAAATAGTAATTTTGTGGAAAATTCAATAGCACACTCGTTTCAGCTGAATGCAATACTTACTATTCTGTGCATTTTCTGTTATGTACAGGTGCATAACTATTCATAGTGAATTGTAATTGAATAGAAACAGAATGAAAAATAATCAGCGCAAAGGAGTACATAAAATCAAGTTGAATTCAAGAACCTTCCACATTGCATTCACTTTTGAACAGCCTTTAGCATTGTATAGCTATGAAACTCTGGAGAAGCATTATGAGCAACTGGGGATATTGCTTAGTGTAACTAGTAAATTCAGTAGCACCCACATAATATCTGCTGCTGACAACTCGATATCATTTGGAAAGTAAATTAAAAGTGGTTACATGAAGAGAGCACAAAGTAATTGTGGGGAAAATTCAATAGTCCACTCCTTTCAGCTGAAAGCTTTACTGACTATTCTGTGCATTTTTTATTATGTACATGTGCATAACTATTTAGAGTGAATTGTAATTGAATAGAAACACAATGAATAATTCTCACAGCAATGGACTAGATAAACTGATGTTGAATTCAAGAACCAACTGCAGTGCATTGAATTGTAAACAGTCTTTAGCTTTGTATTGCTTTGAAACACTGGAATAACATTATGATCAACGGGTGATACTGCTTAGTGTAACTTTACCAAATTCAGTAGCACACACATAAAACTTGCTGCAGACTACTCGATATCATATGGAATGTCTATTAGAAATGGTTACATGAAGTGAGCAAATAGTAATTTTGGGGAAAATCCAATAGTACACTCGATTCAGCTGAATGCATTACTTCCTATTCTGTGCATTTTCTGTTATGTACGTGCGCATAACTATTCATAGTGAATTGTAATTGAATAGAAACAGAATGAATAATAATCAGCGCAAAGGAGTACATAAAATCAAGTTGAAGTCAAGAAACTTTCACATTGCATTTACTTTTGAACAGCCTTTAGCATTGTACAGCTATGAATCTCTGGAGTAGCATTATGAGCAACTGCGGATATTGCTTAGTGTGACTACTAAATTCAGTAGCACCCACATAATATCAGCTGCCGACAACTCGATATCATTTGGAAAGTTTATTATACATGGTTACATGAAGAGAGCACATAGCAATTGTGGGGAAAATTCAATAGTACACTCCTTTCAGCTGAAAGCTTTTCTGACTATTCTGTGCATTTTCTATTATGTACATGTGTATAACTATTTAGAGTGAATTGTAATTGAATAGAAACACAATGAATAATACTCTCAGCAATGGACTAGATAAACTGATGTTGAATTCAAGAACCAACTGCAGTGCATTTAATTTTAAACAGCCTTTAGCGTTGTATTGCTTTGAAACACTGAAATAACATTATAATCAACGGGTGATACTGCTTAGTGTAACTTTACCAAATTCAGTAGCACACACATAAAACTTGCTGCAGACTACTCGATATCATATGGAATGTTTATAATAAATGGTTACATGAAGTGAGCAAATAGTAATTTTGTGGAAAATTCAATAGCACACTCGTTTCAGCTGAATGCAATACTTACTATTCTGTGCATTTTCTGTTATGTACAGGTGCATAACTATTCATAGTGAATTGTAATTGAATAGAAACAGAATGAAAAATAATCAGCGCAAAGGAGTACATAAAATCAAGTTGAATTCAAGCACCTTCCACATCGCATTTACTTTTGAGCGGCCTTCAGCATTGTACATCTATATAACTCTGGAGAAGCATTATGAGCAACTGGGTATATTGCTTAGTGTAACTTCACCAAATTCAGTAGCACCCACGTAATATCTGCTGCTGACAACTCGATATCATTTGGAAAGTAAATTAAAAGTGGTTACATGAAGAGAGCACATAGTAATTTTGGAGAAAATTCAATAGTCCACTCCTTTCAGCTGAAAGCTTTACTGACTATTCTGTGCATTTTTTATTATGTACATGTGCATAACTATTTAGAGTGAATTGTAATTGAATAGAAACACAATGAATAATACTCACAGCAATGGACTAGATAAACTGATGTTGAATTCAAGAACCTACTACAGTGCATTCAATGTTAAACAGCCTTTAGCTTTGTATTGCTTTGAAACACTGGGATAACATTATGATCCTCTGGTGATATTGCTTTGTGTAACTTTATCAAATTCAGTAGCACACACATAAAACTTTCTGCAGATTACTCGATATCATATGGGATGTCTATTATAAATGGTTACATGAAGTGAGCAAATAGTAATTTTTGGGAAAATCCAATAGTACACTCGTTTCAGCTGAATGCATTAGTTACTATTCTGTGCATTTTCTGTTATGTACGTGTGCATAACTATTCATAGTGAATTGTAATTGAACAGAAACAGAATGAATAATAATCAGCGCAAAGGAGTACATAAAATCAAGTTGAATTCAAGAACCTTCCACATTGCATTTACTTTTGAACAGCCTTTAGCATTCTACAGCTATGAAACTCTGGAGTAGCATTATGAGCAACTGGGAATATTGCTTAGTGTGACTACTAAATTCAGTAGCACCCACATAATATCAGCTGCCGACAACTCGATATCATTTGGAAAGTTTATTATACATGGTTACATGAAGAGAGCACATAGCAATTGTGGGGAAATTTCAATAGTGCACTCCTTTCAGCTGAAAGCTTTACTGACTATTCTGTGCATTTTCTATTATGTACATGTGCATAACTATTTAGACTGAATTGTAATTGAATAGAAACACAATGAATAATACCCACAGCAATGGACTAGATAAACTGATGTTGAATTCAAGAACCAACTGCAGTGCATTTAATTTTAAACAGCCTTTAGCGTTCTATTGCATTGAACCACTGGAATAACATTCTGATCAACGGGTGATACTGCTTAGTGTAACTTTACCAAATTCAGTAGCACACACATAAAACTTGCTGCAGACTACTCGATATCATATGGAATGTTTGTTATAAATGGTTACATGAAGTGAGCAAATAGTAATTTTGGGGAAAATTCAATAGTACACTCGTTTCAGCTGAATGCATTACTTACTATTCTGTGCATTTTCTGTTATGTACATGTGCAAAACTATTTATAGTGAATTGTAATTGAATAGAAACAGAATGAAAAATAGTCAGCGCAAAGGAGTACATAAAATCAAGCTGAATTCAAGAACATTTCACATTGCATTTACTTTTGAGCGGCCTTCAGCATTGTACATCTATAAAACTCTGGAGTAGCATTATGAGCAACTGGGGATATTGCTTAGTGTAACTAGCAAATTCAGTAGCACACACATGATATCTGCTGCAGACTACTCAATATCATATGGAATGTCTATTAAAAATGGTTACATGAAATGAGCAAATAGTAATTTTGGGGAAAATCCAATAGTACACTCGTTTCAGCTGAATGCATTACTTACTATTCTGTGCATTTTCTGTTATGTACATGTGCATAACAATTTAGAGTGAATTGTAATTGAATAGAAACACAATGAATAATACCCACAGCAATGGACTAGATAAACTGATGTTGAATTCAAGAACCTACCACAGTGTTACACTCGTTTCAGCTGAATGCATTACTTACTATTCTGTGCATTTTCTGTTATGTACATGTGCACAACTATTTATAGTGAATTGCAATTGAATAGAAACAGAATGAATAATAATCAGCGCAAAGGAGTACCTCAAATCAAGTTGAATTCAAGAACCTTCCACATTGTATTTACTTTTGAACAGCCTTTAGCATTGTATAGCTATGAAACTCTGGAGAAGCATTATGAGCAACTGGGGATATAGCTTAGTGTGACGACTAAATTCAGTAGCACCCACATAATATCTGCTGCTGACAACTCGATATCATTTGGAAAGTTAATTATACATGGTTACGTGAAGAGAGCACATAGTAATTTTGGGGAAAATTAAATAGTCCACTCCTTTCAGCTGAAAGCTTTACTGACTATTCTGTGCATTTTCTATAATGTACATGTGCAGAACTATTTAGAGTGAATTCTAATTGAATAGAAACACAATGAATAATAGTCACAGCAATGCTCTAGATAGGCTCATGTTGAATTCAAGAACCTACTACAGAGCATTTAATTTTAAAAAGCCTTTAGCTTTGTATTGCTTTGAAACACTGGAATAACATTATGATCCACTGGTGATATTGCTTTGTGTAACTTTACCAAATTCAGTAGCACACACATAAAACTTGCTGCAGACTACTTGATATCATATGGAATGTTTATTATAAATGGTTTCATGAAGTGAGCAAATAGTAATTTTGGGGAAAATTCAATAGTACACCCGTTTCAGCTGAATGCATTACTATTCTGTGCATTTTCTGTTATGTACGTGTGCATAACTGTTCATAGTGAATTGTAATTGAATAGAAACAGAATGAATAATAATCTGCGCAATGGACTAGATAAACTGATGTTGAATTCAAGAACCTACTACAGTGCATTCAATGTTAAACAGCCTTTAGCATTGTATTGCTTTGAAACACTGGAATAACATAATGATCCACTGGTGATATTGCTTTGTGTAACTTTATCAAATTCAGTAGCACACACATAAAACTTGCTGCAGACTACTCGATATCATATGGGATGTCTATTATAAATGGTTACATGAAGTGAGCAAATAGTAATTTTGTGGAAAATTCAATAGCACACTCGTTTCAGCTGAATGCAATACTTACTATTCTGTGCATTTTCTGTTATGTACATGTGCATAACTATTCATAGTGAATTGTAATTGAATAGAAACAGAATGAAAAATAATCAGCGCAAAGGAGTACATAAAATCAAGTTGAATTCAAGCACCTTCCACATCGCATTTACTTTTGAGCGGCTTTCAGCATTGTACATCTATATAACTCTGGAGTAGCATTATGAGCAACTGGGGATATTGCTTAGTGTAACTAGTAAATTCAGTAGCACCCACATAATATCTGCTGCTGACAACTCGATATCATTTGGAAAGTAAATTAAAAGTGGTTACATGAAGAGAGCACAAAGTAATTGTGGGGAAAATTCAATAGTCCACTCCTTTCAGCTGAAAGCTTTACTGAGTATTCTGTGCATTTTTTATTATGTACATGTGCATAACTATTTAGAGTGAATTGTAATTGAATAGAAACACAATGAATAATACTCACAGCAATGGACTAGATAAACTGATGTTGAATTCAAGAACCTACTACAGTGCATTCAATGTTAAACAGCCTTTAGCATTGTATTGCTTTGAAACACTGGAATAACATAATGATCCACTGGTGATATTGCTTTGTGTAACTTTATCAAATTCAGTAGCACACACATAAAACTTGCTGCAGACTACTCGATATCATATGGGATGTCTATTATAAATGGTTACATGAAGTGAGCAAATAGTAATTTTGTGGAAAATTCAATAGCACACTCGTTTCAGCTGAATGCAATACTTACTATTCTGTGCATTTTCTGTTATGTACATGTGCAAAACTATTTATAGTGAATTGCAATTGAATAGAAACAGAATGAATAATAATCAGCGCAAAGGAGTACCTAAAATCAAGTTGAATTCAAGAACCAACTGCAGTGCATTGAATTGTAAACAGTCTTTAGCTTTGTATTGCTTTGAAACACTGGAATAACATTATGATCAACGGGTGATACTGCTTAGTGTAACTTTACCAAATTCAGTAGCACACACATAAAACTTGCTGCAGACTACTCGATATCATATGGAATGTCTATTAGAAATGGTTACATGAAGTGAGCAAATAGTAATTTTGGGGAAAATCCAATAGTACACTCGATTCAGCTGAATGCATTACTTACTATTCTGTGCATTTTCTGTTATGTACGTGCGCATAACTATTCATAGTGAATTGTAATTGAATAGAAACAGAATGAATAATAATCAGCGCAAAGGAGTACATAAAATCAAGTTGAAGTCAAGAAACTTTCACATTGCATTTACTTTTGAACAGCCTTTAGCATTGTACAGCTATGAAACTCTGGAGTAGCATTATGAGCAACTGCGGATATTGCTTAGTGTGACTACTAAATTCAGTAGCACCCACATAATATCAGCTGCCGACAACTCGATATCATTTGGAAAGTTTATTATACATGGTTACATGAAGAGAGCACATAGCAATTGTGGGGAAAATTCAATAGTACACTCCTTTCAGCTGAAAGCTTTTCTGACTATTCTGTGCATTTTCTATTATGTACATGTGTATAACTATTTAGAGTGAATTGTAATTGAATTGAAACACAATGAATAATACTCTCAGCAATGGACTAGATAAACTGATGTTGAATTCAAGAACCAACTGCAGTGCATTTAATTTTAAACAGCCTTTGGCGTTGTATTGCTTTGAAACACTGGAATAACATTATAATCAACGGGTGATACTGCTTAGTGTAACTTTACCAAATTCAGTAGCACACACATAAAACTTGCTGCAGACTACTCGATATCATATGGAATGTTTATTATAAATGGTTACATGAAGTGAGCAAATAGTAATTTTGTGGAAAATTCAATAGCACACTCGTTTCAGCTGAATGCAATACTTACTATTCTGTGCATTTTCTGTTATGTACATGTGCATTAATATTCATAGTGAATTGTAATTGAATAGAAACAGAACGAAAAATAATCAGCGCAAAGGAGTACATAAAATCAAGTTGAATTCAAGCACCTTCCATATCGCATTTACTTTTGAGCGGCCTTCAGCATTGTACATCTATATAACTCTGGAGAAGCATTATGAGCCACTGGGTATATTGCTTAGTGTAACTTCACCAAATTCAGTAGCACCCACGTAATATCTGCTGCTGACAACTCGATATCATTTGGAAAGTAAATTAAAAGTGGTTACATGAAGAGAGCACATAGTAATTTTGGAGAAAATTCAATAGTCCACTCCTTTCAGCTGAAAGCTTTTCTGACTATTCTGTGCATTTTCTATTATGTACATGTGCATAACTATTTAGAGTGAATTGTAATTGAATAGAAACACAATGAATAATACTCACAGCAATGGACTAGATAAACTGATGTTGAATTCAAGAACCTACTACAGTGCATTCAATGTTAAACAGCCTTTAGCTTTGTATTGCTTTGAAACACTGGGATAACATTATGATCCTCTGGTGATATTGCTTTGTGTAACTTTATCAAATTCAGTAGCACACACATAAAACTTTCTGAAGACTACTCGATATCATATGGGATGTCTATTATAAATGGTTACATGAAGTGAGCAAATAGTAATTTTTGGGAAAATCCAGTAGTACACTCGTTTCAGCTGAATGCATTAGTTACTATTCTGTGCATTTTCTGTTATGTACGTGTGCATAACTATTCATAGTGAATTGTAATTGAACAGAAACAGAAGGAATAATAATCAGCGCAAAGGAGTACATAAAATCAAGTTGAATTCAAGAACCTTCCACATTGCATTTACTTTTGAACAGCCTTTAGCATTCTACAGCTATGAAACTCTGGAGTAGCATTATGAGCAACTGGGGATATTGCTTAGTGTAACTAGTAAATTCAGTAGCACCCACATAATATCTGCTGCTGACAACTCGATATCATTTGGAAAGTAAATTAAAAGTGGTTACATGAAGAGAGCACAAAGTAATTGTGGGGAAAATTCAATAGTCCACTCCTTTCAGCTGAAAGATTTACTGACTATTCTGTGCATTTTTTATTATGTACATGTGCAAAACTATTTATAGTGAATTGTAATTGAATAGAAACAGAATGAAAAATAGTCAGCGCAAAGGAGTACATAAAATCAAGCTGAATTCAAGAACATTTCACATTGCATTTACTTTTGAGCGGCCTTCAGCATTGTACATCTATAAAACTCTGGAGTAGCATTATGAGCAACTGGGGATATTGCTTAGTGTAACTAGCAAATTCAGTAGCACACACATGATATCTGCTGCAGACTACTCAATATCATATGGAATGTCTATTAAAAATGGTTACATAAAGTGAGCAAATAGTAATTTTGGGGAAAATCCAATAGTACACTCGTTTCAGCTGAATGCATTACTTACTATTCTGTGCATTTTCTGTTATGTACATGTGCATAACAATTTAGAGTGAATTGTAATTGAATAGAAACACAATGAATAACACCCACAGCAATGGACTAGATAAACTGATGTTGAATTCAAGAACCTACCACAGTGTTACACTCGTTTCAGCTGAATGCATTACTTACTATTCTGTGCATTTTCTATTATGTACATGTGCATAACTATTTAGAGTGAATTGTAATTGAATAGAAACACAATGAATAATACTCACAGCAATGGACTAGATAAACTGATGTTGAATTCAAGAACCTACTACAGTGCATTCAATGTTAAACAGCCTTTAGCTTTGTATTGCTTTGAAACACTGGGATAACATTATGATCCTCTGGTGATATTGCTTTGTGTAACTTTATCAAATTCAGTAGCACACACATAAAACTTTCTGAAGACTACTCGATATCATATGGGATGTCTATTATAAATGGTTACATGAAGTGAGCAAATAGTAATTTTTGGGAAAATCCAGTAGTACACTCGTTTCAGCTGAATGCATTAGTTACTATTCTGTGCATTTTCTGTTATGTACGTGTGCATAACTATTCATAGTGAATTGTAATTGAACAGAAACAGAAGGAATAATAATCAGCGCAAAGGAGTACATAAAATCAAGTTGAATTCAAGAACCTTCCACATTGCATTTACTTTTGAACAGCCTTTAGCATTCTACAGCTATGAAACTCTGGAGTAGCATTATGAGCAACTGGGGATATTGCTTAGTGTGACTACTAAATTCAGTAGCACCCACATAATATCAGCTGCCGACAACTCGATATCATTTGGAAAGTTTATTATACATGGTTACATGAAGAGAGCCCATAGCAATTGTGGGGAAATTTCAATAGTGCACTCCTTTCAGCTGAAAGCTTTACTGACTAATCTGTGCATTTTCTATTATGTACATGTGTATAACTATTTAGAGTGAATTGTAATTGAATTGAAACACAATGAATAATACTCTCAGCAATGGACTAGATAAACTGATGTTGAATTCAAGAACCAACTGCAGTGCATTTAATTTTAAACAGCCTTTGGCGTTGTATTGCTTTGAAACACTGGAATAACACTATAATCAACGGGTGATACTGCTTAGTGTAACTTTACCAAATTCAGTAGCACACACATAAAACTTGCTGCAGACTACTCGATATCATATGGAATGTTTATTATAAATGGTTACATGAAGTGAGCAAATAGTAATTTTGTGGAAAATTCAATAGCACACTCGTTTCAGCTGAATGCAATACTTACTATTCTGTGCATTTTCTGTTATGTACATGTGCATTAATATTCATAGTGAATTGTAATTGAATAGAAACATAACGAAAAATAATCAGCGCAAAGGAGTACATAAAATCAAGTTGAATTCAAGCACCTTCCACATCGCATTTACTTTTGAGCGGCCTTCAGCATTGTACATCTATATAACTCTGGAGAAGCATTATGAGCAACTGGGTATATTGCTTAGTGTAACTTCACCAAATTCAGTAGCACCCACGTAATATCTGCTGCTGACAACTCGATATCATTTGGAAAGTAAATTAAAAGTGGTTACATGAAGAGAGCACATAGTAATTTTGGAGAAAATTCAATAGTCCACTCCTTTCAGCTGAAAGCTTTTCTGACTATTCTGTGCATTTTCTATTATGTACATGTGCATAACTATTTAGAGTGAATTGTAATTGAATAGAAACACAATGAATAATACTCACAGCAATGGACTAGATAAACTGATGTTGAATTCAAGAACCTACTACAGTGCATTCAATGTTAAACAGCCTTTAGCTTTGTATTGCTTTGAAACACTGGGATAACATTATGATCCTCTGGTGATATTGCTTTGTGTAACTTTATCAAATTCAGTAGCACACACATAAAACTTTCTGAAGACTACTCGATATCATATGGGATGTCTATTATAAATGGTTACATGAAGTGAGCAAATAGTAATTTTTGGGAAAATCCAGTAGTACACTCGTTTCAGCTGAATGCATTAGTTACTATTCTGTGCATTTTCTGTTATGTACGTGTGCATAACTATTCATAGTGAATTGTAATTGAACAGAAACAGAAGGAATAATAATCAGCGCAAAGGAGTACATAAAATCAAGTTGAATTCAAGAACCTTCCACATTGCATTTACTTTTGAACAGCCTTTAGCATTCTACAGCTATGAAACTCTGGAGTAGCATTATGAGCAACTGGGGATATTGCTTAGTGTGACTACTAAATTCAGTAGCACCCACATAATATCAGCTGCCGACAACTCGATATCATTTGGAAAGTTTATTATACATGGTTACATGAAGAGAGCCCATAGCAATTGTGGGGAAATTTCAATAGTGCACTCCTTTCAGCTGAAAGCTTTACTGACTAATCTGTGCATTTTCTATTATGTACATGTGCATAACTATTTAGAGTGAATTGTAATTGAATAGAAACACAATGAATAATACTCACAGCAATGGACTAGATAAACTGATGTTGAATTCAAGAGCCTACTACAGTGCATTTAATTTTAAAAAGCCTTTAGCTTTGTATTGCTTTGAAACACTGGAATAACATTATGATCCACTGGTGATATTGCTTTGTGTAACTTTACCAAGTTCAGTAGCACACACATAAAACTTGCTGCAGACTACTCGATATCATATGGAATGTTTATTATAAATGGTTACATGAAGTGAGCAAATAGTACTTCTGGGGAAAATTTAATATTACACTCGTTTCAGCTGAATGCATTACTTACTATTCTGTGCATTTTCTGTTATGTACGTGCGCATAACTATTCATAGTGAATTGTAATTGAATAGAAACAGAATGGATAATAATCAGCGCAAAGGAGTACATAAAATCAAGTTGAATTCAAGAACCTTCCACATTGCATTTACTATTGTACAGCCTTTAGCATTGTATAGCTATGAAACTCTGGAGAAGCATTATGAGCAACTGGGTATATTGCTCATTTTATCTTCACCAAATTCAGTAGCACCCACATAATATCTGCTGCTGACAACTCGATATCATTTGGAAAGTAAATTATAAGTGGTTACATGAAGAGAGCACATAGTAATTTTGGAGAGAATTCAATAGTCCACTCCTTTCAGCTGAAAGCTTTACTGACTATTCTGTGCATTTTCTATTATGCACATGTGCATAACTATTTAGAGTGAATTGTAATTGAATAGAAACACAATGAATAATACTCACAGCAATGGACTAGATAGACTGATGTTGAATTCAAGAACCAACTGCAGTGCATTTAATTTTAAACAGTCTTTAGCTTTGTATTGCTTTGAAACACTGGAATAACATTATGATCAACGGGTGATACTGCTTAGTGTAACTTTACCAAATTCAGTAGCACACACATAAAACTTGCTGCAGACTACTCCATATTATATGGAATGTCTATTATAAATGGTTACATGAAGTGAGCAAATAGTAATTTTGGGGAAAATCCAATAGTACACTCGTTTCAGCTGAATCCATTACTTACTTTTCTGTGCATTTTCTGTTATGTACGTGTGCATAACTATTCATAGTGAATTGTAATTGAATAGAAACATAACGAAAAATAATCAGCGCAAAGGAGTACATAAAATCAAGTTGAATTCAAGCACCTTCCACATCGCATTTACTTTTGAGCGGCCTTCAGCATTGTACATCTATATAACTCTGGAGAAGCATTATGAGCAACTGGGTATATTGCTTAGTGTAACTTCACCAAATTCAATAGCACCCACGTAATATCTGCTGCTGACAACTCGATATCATTTGGAAAGTAAATTAAAAGTGGTTACATGAAGAGAGCACATAGTAATTTTGGAGAAAATTCAATAGTCCACTCCTTTCAGCTGAAAGCTTTTCTGACTATTCTGTGCATTTTCTATTATGTACATGTGCATAACTATTTAGAGTGAATTGTAATTGAATAGAAACACAATGAATAATACTCACAGCAATGGACTAGATAAACTGATGTTGAATTCAAGAACCTACTACAGTGCATTCAATGTTAAACAGCCTTTAGCTTTGTATTGCTTTGAAACACTGGGATAACATTATGATCCTCTGGTGATATTGCTTTGTGTAACTTTATCAAATTCAGTAGCACACACATAAAACTTTCTGAAGACTACTCGATATCATATGGGATGTCTATTATAAATGGTTACATGAAGTGAGCAAATAGTAATTTTTGGGAAAATCCAGTAGTACACTCGTTTCAGCTGAATGCATTAGTTACTATTCTGTGCATTTTCTGTTATGTACGTGTGCATAACTATTCATAGTGAATTGTAATTGAACAGAAACAGAAGGAATAATAATCAGCGCAAAGGAGTACATAAAATCAAGTTGAATTCAAGAACCTTCCACATTGCATTTACTTTTGAACAGCCTTTAGCATTCTACAGCTATGAAACTCTGGAGTAGCATTATGAGCAACTGGGGATATTGCTTAGTGTAACTAGTAAATTCAGTAGCACCCACATAATATCTGCTGCTGACAACTCGATATCATTTGGAAAGTAAATTAAAAGTGGTTACATGAAGAGAGCACAAAGTAATTGTGGGGAAAATTCAATAGTCCACTCCTTTCAGCTGAAAGATTTACTGACTATTCTGTGCATTTTTTATTATGTACATGTGCAAAACTATTTATAGTGAATTGTAATTGAATAGAAACAGAATGAAAAATAGTCAGCGCAAAGGAGTACATAAAATCAAGCTGAATTCAAGAACATTTCACATTGCATTTACTTTTGAGCGGCCTTCAGCATTGTACATCTATAAAACTCTGGAGTAGCATTATGAGCAACTGGGGATATTGCTTAGTGTAACTAGCAAATTCAGTAGCACACACATGATATCTGCTGCAGACTACTCAATATCATATGGAATGTCTATTAAAAATGGTTACATAAAGTGAGCAAATAGTAATTTTGGGGAAAATCCAATAGTACACTCGTTTCAGCTGAATGCATTACTTACTATTCTGTGCATTTTCTGTTATGTACATGTGCATAACAATTTAGAGTGAATTGTAATTGAATAGAAACACAATGAATAACACCCACAGCAATGGACTAGATAAACTGATGTTGAATTCAAGAACCTACCACAGTGTTACACTCGTTTCAGCTGAATGCATTACTTACTATTCTGTGCATTTTCTATTATGTACATGTGCATAACTATTTAGAGTGAATTGTAATTGAATAGAAACACAATGAATAATACTCACAGCAATGGACTAGATAAACTGATGTTGAATTCAAGAACCTACTACAGTGCATTCAATGTTAAACAGCCTTTAGCTTTGTATTGCTTTGAAACACTGGGATAACATTATGATCCTCTGGTGATATTGCTTTGTGTAACTTTATCAAATTCAGTAGCACACACATAAAACTTTCTGAAGACTACTCGATATCATATGGGATGTCTATTATAAATGGTTACATGAAGTGAGCAAATAGTAATTTTTGGGAAAATCCAGTAGTACACTCGTTTCAGCTGAATGCATTAGTTACTATTCTGTGCATTTTCTGTTATGTACGTGTGCATAACTATTCATAGTGAATTGTAATTGAACAGAAACAGAAGGAATAATAATCAGCGCAAAGGAGTACATAAAATCAAGTTGAATTCAAGAACCTTCCACATTGCATTTACTTTTGAACAGCCTTTAGCATTCTACAGCTATGAAACTCTGGAGTAGCATTATGAGCAACTGGGGATATTGCTTAGTGTGACTACTAAATTCAGTAGCACCCACATAATATCAGCTGCCGACAACTCGATATCATTTGGAAAGTTTATTATACATGGTTACATGAAGAGAGCCCATAGCAATTGTGGGGAAATTTCAATAGTGCACTCCTTTCAGCTGAAAGCTTTACTGACTAATCTGTGCATTTTCTATTATGTACATGTGTATAACTATTTAGAGTGAATTGTAATTGAATTGAAACACAATGAATAATACTCTCAGCAATGGACTAGATAAACTGATGTTGAATTCAAGAACCAACTGCAGTGCATTTAATTTTAAACAGCCTTTGGCGTTGTATTGCTTTGAAACACTGGAATAACATTATAATCAACGGGTGATACTGCTTAGTGTAACTTTACCAAATTCAGTAGCACACACATAAAACTTGCTGCAGACTACTCGATATCATATGGAATGTTTATTATAAATGGTTACATGAAGTGAGCAAATAGTAATTTTGTGGAAAATTCAATAGCACACTCGTTTCAGCTGAATGCAATACTTACTATTCTGTGCATTTTCTGTTATGTACATGTGCATTAATATTCATAGTGAATTGTAATTGAATAGAAACATAACGAAAAATAATCAGCGCAAAGGAGTACATAAAATCAAGTTGAATTCAAGCACCTTCCACATCGCATTTACTTTTGAGCGGCCTTCAGCATTGTACATCTATATAACTCTGGAGAAGCATTATGAGCAACTGGGTATATTGCTTAGTGTAACTTCACCAAATTCAGTAGCACCCACGTAATATCTGCTGCTGACAACTCGATATCATTTGGAAAGTAAATTAAAAGTGGTTACATGAAGAGAGCACATAGTAATTTTGGAGAAAATTCAATAGTCCACTCCTTTCAGCTGAAAGCTTTTCTGACTATTCTGTGCATTTTCTATTATGTACATGTGCATAACTATTTAGAGTGAATTGTAATTGAATAGAAACACAATGAATAATACTCACAGCAATGGACTAGATAAACTGATGTTGAATTCAAGAACCTACTACAGTGCATTCAATGTTAAACAGCCTTTAGCTTTGTATTGCTTTGAAACACTGGGATAACATTATGATCCTCTGGTGATATTGCTTTGTGTAACTTTATCAAATTCAGTAGCACACACATAAAACTTTCTGAAGACTACTCGATATCATATGGGATGTCTATTATAAATGGTTACATGAAGTGAGCAAATAGTAATTTTTGGGAAAATCCAGTAGTACACTCGTTTCAGCTGAATGCATTAGTTACTATTCTGTGCATTTTCTGTTATGTACGTGTGCATAACTATTCATAGTGAATTGTAATTGAACAGAAACAGAAGGAATAATAATCAGCGCAAAGGAGTACATAAAATCAAGTTGAATTCAAGAACCTTCCACATTGCATTTACTTTTGAACAGCCTTTAGCATTCTACAGCTATGAAACTCTGGAGTAGCATTATGAGCAACTGGGGATATTGCTTAGTGTGACTACTAAATTCAGTAGCACCCACATAATATCAGCTGCCGACAACTCGATATCATTTGGAAAGTTTATTATACATGGTTACATGAAGAGAGCCCATAGCAATTGTGGGGAAATTTCAATAGTGCACTCCTTTCAGCTGAAAGCTTTACTGACTAATCTGTGCATTTTCTATTATGTACATGTGCATAACTATTTAGAGTGAATTGTAATTGAATAGAAACACAATGAATAATACTCACAGCAATGGACTAGATAAACTGATGTTGAATTCAAGAGCCTACTACAGTGCATTTAATTTTAAAAAGCCTTTAGCTTTGTATTGCTTTGAAACACTGGAATAACATTATGATCCACTGGTGATATTGCTTTGTGTAACTTTACCAAATTCAGTAGCACACACATAAAACTTGCTGCAGACTACTCGATATCATATGGAATGTTTATTATAAATGGTTACATGAAGTGAGCAAATAGTACTTCTGGGGAAAATTTAATATTACACTCGTTTCAGCTGAATGCATTACTTACTATTCTGTGCATTTTCTGTTATGTACGTGCGCATAACTATTCATAGTGAATTGTAATTGAATAGAAACAGAATGAATAATAATCAGCGCAAAGGAGTACATAAAATCAAGTTGAATTCAAGAACCTTCCACATTGCATTTACTATTGTACAGCCTTTAGCATTGTATAGCTATGAAACTCTGGAGAAGCATTATGAGCAACTGGGTATATTGCTCATTTTATCTTCACCAAATTCAGTAGCACCCACATAATATCTGCTGCTGACAACTCGATATCATTTGGAAAGTAAATTATAAGTGGTTACATGAAGAGAGCACATAGTAATTTTGGAGAGAATTCAATAGTCCACTCCTTTCAGCTGAAAGCTTTACTGACTATTCTGTGCATTTTCTATTATGCACATGTGCATAACTATTTAGAGTGAATTGTAATTGAATAGAAACACAATGAATAATACTCACAGCAATGGACTAGATAGACTGATGTTGAATTCAAGAACCAACTGCAGTGCATTTAATTTTAAACAGTCTTTAGCTTTGTATTGCTTTGAAACACTGGAATAACATTATGATCAACGGGTGATACTGCTTAGTGTAACTTTACCAAATTCAGTAGCACACACATAAAACTTGCTGCAGACTACTCCATATTATATGGAATGTCTATTATAAATGGTTACATGAAGTGAGCAAATAGTAATTTTGGGGAAAATCCAATAGTACACTCGTTTCAGCTGAATCCATTACTTACTTTTCTGTGCATTTTCTCTTATGTACGTGTGCATAACTATTCATAGTGAATTGTAATTGAATAGAAACAGAATGAAACATAATCAGCGCAAAGGAGTACATAAAATCAAGTTGAATTCAAGAACCTTCCACATTGCATTTACTTTTGAACAGCCTTTAGCATTCTACAGCTATGAAACTCTGGAGAAGCATTATGAGCAACTGGGTATATTGCTTAGTGTAACTTCACCAAATTCAGTAGCACCCACATAATATCTGCTGCTGACCACTCGATATCATTTGGAAAGTAAATTAAAAGTGATTACATGAAGAGAGCACATAGCAATTGTGGGGAAATTTCAATAGTGCACTGCTTTCAGCTGAAAGCTTTACTGACTATTCTGTGCATTTTCTATTATGTCCATGTGCATAACTATTTGGAGTGAATTGTAATTGAATAGAAACACAATGAACAATACTCACAGCAATGGACGAGATAAACTGAAGTTGAATTCAAGAACAAACTACAGTGCATTTAATTTTAAACAGCCTTTAGCTTTGTATTGCTTTGAAACACTGGAATAATATTATGATCAACGGGTGATACTGCTTAGTGTAACTTTACCTAATTCAGTAGCACACACATAAAACTTGCTGCAGACTGCTCGATATCATATGGAATGTCTGTTATAAATGGTTACATGAAGTGAGCAAATAGTAATTTTGGGGAAAATCCAATAGTACACTCGTTTCAGCTGAATGCATTACTTACTATTCTGTGCATTTACTATTATGTACATGTGCATAACTATTTAGAGTGAATTGTAATTGAATAGAAACACAATGAATAATACCCACAGCAATGGACTAGATAAACGGATGTTGAATTCAAGAAACTACTACAGTGCATTCAATGTTAAACAGCCTTTTGCTTTGTATTGCTTTGAAACACTGGAATAACATTATGATCTACGGGTGATATTGCTTCGTGTAACTTTATCAAATTCAGTAGCACACACATAAAACTTGCTGCAGACTACTCGATATCATATGGGATGTCCATTATAAATGGTTACATGAAGTGAGCAAATAGTAATTTTGGGGAAAATCCAATAGTACACTCGTTTCAGCTGAATGCATTCCTCACTATACTGTGCATTTTCTGTTATGTACGTGTGCATAACTATTAATAGGGAATTGTAATTGAATAAAAACAGAATGATTAATAATCAGCGCAAAGGAGTACATAAAATCAAGTTGAATTCAAGAAGCTTCCACGTTGGATTTACTTTTGAACAGCCTTTAGCATTGTACAGCTATGAAACTCTGGAGTAGCATTATGAGCAACTGGGGATATTGCTTAGCGTGACTACTAAATTCAGTAGCACCCACATAATATCAGCTGCTGACAACTCGATATCATTTGGAAAGTTAATTATACATGGGTACATGCAGTGAGCACATATTAATTTTGGGGAAAATTCAATAGTCCACTCCTTTCAGCTGAAAGCTTTACTGACTATTCTGTGCATTTTCTATTATGGACATATGCATAACTATTTAGAGTGAATTGTAATTGAATAGAAACACAATGAATAATACACACAACAATGGACTAGATAAACTGAAGTTGAATTCAAGAACAAACGACAGTGCATTTAATTTTAAACAGCCTTTAGCTTTGTATTGCTTTGAAACACTGGAATAACATTATGATCAACGGGTGTTACTGAGTGTAACTTTACCAAATTCAGTAGCACACACATAAAACTTGCTGCAGACTACTCGATATCATATGGAATGTCTATTATAAATGGTTACATGAAGTGAGCAAATAGTAATTTTGGGGAAAATCCAATAGTACACTCGTTTCAGCTGAATGCATTACTTACTATTCTGTGCATTTTCTGTTATGTACATGTGCATAACAATTTAGAGTGAATTGTAATTGAATAGAAACACAATGAATAATACCCACAGCAATGGACTAGATAAACTGATGTTGAATTCAAGAACCTACCACAGTGTTACACTCGTTTCAGCTGAATGCATTACTTACTATTCTGTGCATTTTCTGTTATGTCCGTGTGCATAACTGTTCATAGTGAATTGCAATTGAATAGAAACAGAATGAATAATAATCAGCGCAAAGGAGTACCTAAAATCAAGTTGAATGCAAGAACCTTCCACATTGTATTTACTTTTGAACAGCCTTTAGCATTGTATAGCTATGAAACTCCGGAGAAGCATTATGAGCAACTGGTGATATTGCTTAGTGTGACGACTAAATTCAGTAGCACCCACATAATATCTGCTGCTGACAACTCGATATCATTTGGAAAGTTAATTATACATGGTTACGTGAAGAGAGCACATAGTAATTTTGGGGAAAATTAAATAGTCCACTCCTTTCAGCTGAAAGCTTTACTAACTATTCTGCGCATTTTCTATAATGTACATGTGCAGAACTATTTAGAGTGAATTCTAATTGAATAGAAACACAATGAATAATAGTCACAGCAATGGTCTAGATAGGCTGATGTTGAATTCAAGAACCTACTACAGAGCATTTAATTTTAAAAAGCCTTTAGCTTTGTATTGCTTTGAAACACTGGAATAACATTATGATCCACTGGTGATATTGCTTTGTGTAACTTTACCAAATTCAGTAGCACACACATAAAACTTGCTGCAGACTACTCGATATCATATGGAATGTTTATTATAAATGGTTACATGAAGTGAGCAAATAGTACTTCTGGGGAAAATTTAATATTACACTCGTTTCAGCTGAATGCATTACTTACTATTCTGTGCATTTTCTGTTATGTACGTGCGCATAACTATTCATAGTGAATTGTAATTGAATAGAAACAGAATGAATAATAATCAGCGCAAAGGAGTACATAAAATCAAGTTGAATTCAAGAACCTTCCACATTGCATTTACTTTTGTACAGCCTTTAGCATTGTATAGCTATGAAACTCTGGAGAAGCATTAGGAGCAACTGGGTATATTGCTTACTGTAACTTCACCAAATTAAGCAGCACCCACATAATATCTGCTGCTGACAACTCGATATCATTTGGAAAGTTTATTATACATGGTCACATGAAGAGAGCACACAGTACTTTTGGGGAAAATCCAATAGCACACTCGTTTCAGCTGAATGCAATACTTACTATTCTGTGCATTTTCTGTTATGTACATGTGCATTAATATTCATAGTGAATTGTAATTGAATAGAAACAGAACGAAAAATAATCAGCGCAAAGGAGTACATAAAATCAAGTTGAATTCAAGCACCTTCCACATCGCATTTACTTTTGAGCGGCCTTCAGCATTGTACATCTATATAACTCTGGAGAAGCATTATGAGCAACTGGGTATATTGCTTAGTGTAACTTCACCAAATTCAGTAGCACCCACGTAATATCTGCTGCTGACAACTCGATATCATTTGGAAAGTAAATTAAAAGTGGTTACATGAAGAGAGCACATAGTAATTTTGGAGAGAATTCAATAGTCCACTCCTTTCAGCTGAAAGCTTTACTGACTATTCTGTGCATTTTCTATTATGCACATGTGCATAACTATTTAGAGTGAATTGTAATTGAATAGAAACACAATGAATAATACTCACAGCAATGGACTAGATAGACTGATGTTGAATTCAAGAACCAACTGCAGTGCATTTAATTTTAAACAGTCTTTAGCTTTGTATTGCTTTGAAACACTGGAATAACATTATGATCAACGGGTGATACTGCTTAGTGTAACTTTACCAAATTCAGTAGCACACACATAAAACTTGCTGCAGACTACTCCATATTATATGGAATGTCTATTATAAATGGTTACATGAAGTGAGCAAATAGTAATTTTGGGGAAAATCCAATAGTACACTCGATTCAGCTGAATGCATTACTTACTATTCTGTGCATTTTTTGTTATGTACGTGCGCATAACTATTCATAGTGAATTGTAATTGAATAGAAACAGAATGAAAAATAGTCAGCGCAAAGGAGTACATAAAATCAAGCTGAATTCAAGAACATTTCACATTGCATTTACTTTTGAGCGGCCTTCAGCATTGTACATCTATAAAACTCTGGAGTAGCATTATGAGCAACTGGGGATATTGCTTAGTGTAACTAGCAAATTCAGTAGCACACACATGATATCTGCTGCAGACTACTCAATATCATATGGAATGTCTATTATAAATGGTTACATGAAGTGAGCAAATAGTAATTTTGGGGAAAATTCAATAGTACACCCGTTTCAGCTGAATGCATTACTATTCTGTGCATTTTCTGTTATTTACGTGTGCATAACTGTTCATAGTGAATTGTAATTGAATAGAAACAGAAGGAATAATAATCAGCGCAATGGACTAGATAAACTGATGTTGAATTCAAGAACCTACTACAGTGCATTCAATGTTAAACAGCCTTTAGCATTGTATTGCTTTGAAACACTGGAATAACATAATGATCCACTGGTGATATTGCTTTGTGTAACTTTATCAAATTCAGTAGCACACACATAAAACTTGCTGCAGACTACTCGATATCATATGGGATGTCTATTATAAATGGTTACATGAAGTGAGCAAATAGTAATTTTGTGGAAAATTCAATAGCACACTCGTTTCAGCTGAATGCAATACTTACTATTCTGTG
Source organism: Hypanus sabinus (assembly GCF_030144855.1). Taxonomy (NCBI): domain Eukaryota; kingdom Metazoa; phylum Chordata; class Chondrichthyes; order Myliobatiformes; family Dasyatidae; genus Hypanus; species Hypanus sabinus. The sequence continues at coordinate 122,536,765 of NC_082711.1, read as the reverse complement.
CATTTTCTGTTATGTACATGTGCATAACTATTCATAGTGAATTGTAATTGAATAGAAACAGAATGAAAAATAATCAGCGCAAAGGAGTACATAAAATCAAGTTGAATTCAAGCACCTTCCACATCGCATTTACTTTTGAGCGGCTTTCAGCATTGTACATCTATATAACTCTGGAGTAGCATTATGAGCAACTGGGGATATTGCTTAGTGTAACTAGTAAGTTCAGTAGCACCCACATAATATCTGCTGCTGACAACTCGATATCATTTGGAAAGTAAATTAAAAGTGGTTACATGAAGAGAGCACAAAGTAATTGTGGGGAAAATTCAATAGTCCACTCCTTTCAGCTGAAAGCTTTACTGACTATTCTGTGCATTTTTTATTATGTACATGTGCATAACTATTTAGAGTGAATTGTAATTGAATAGAAACACAATGAATAATACTCACAGCAATGGACTAGATAAACTGATGTTGAATTCAAGAACCAACTGCAGTGCATTGAATTGTAAACAGTCTTTAGCTTTGTATTGCTTTGAAACACTGGAATAACATTATGATCAACGGGTGATACTGCTTAGTGTAACTTTACCAAATTCAGTAGCACACACATAAAACTTGCTGCAGACTACTCCATATTATATGGAATGTCTATTATAAATGGTTACATGAAGTGAGCAAATAGTAATTTTGGGGAAAATCCAATAGTACACTCGTTTCAGCTGAATCCATTACTTACTTTTCTGTGCATTTTCTGTTATGTACGTGTGCATAACTATTCATAGTGAATTGTAATTGAATAGAAACAGAATGAAACATAATCAGCGCAAAGGAGTACATAAAATCAAGTTGAATTCAAGAACCTTCCACATTGCATTTACTTTTGAACAGCCTTTAGCATTCTACAGCTATGAAACTCTGGAGAAGCATTATGAGCAACTGGGTATATTGCTTAGTGTAACTTCACCAAATTCAGTAGCACCCACATAATATCTGCTGCTGACCACTCGATATCATTTGGAAAGTAAATTAAAAGTGATTACATGAAGAGAGCACATAGCAATTGTGGGGAAATTTCAATAGTGCACTCCTTTCAGCTGAAAGCTTTACTGACTATTCTGTGCATTTTCTATTATGTCCATGTGCATAACTATTTGGAGTGAATTGTAATTGAATAGAAACACAATGAACAATACTCACAGCAATGGACGAGATAAACTGAAGTTGAATTCAAGAACAAACTACAGTGCATTTAATTTTAAACAGCCTTTAGCTTTGTATTGCTTTGAAACACTGGAATAATATTATGATCAACGGGTGATACTGCTTAGTGTAACTTTACCTAATTCAGTCGCACACACATAAAACTTGCTGCAGACTGCTCGATATCATATGGAATGTCTGTTATAAATGGTTACATGAAGAGAGCACATAGTAATTTTGGAGAAAATTCAATAGTCCACTCCTTTCAGCTGAAAGCTTTTCTGACTATTCTGTGCATTTTCTATTATGTACATGTGCATAACTATTTAGAGTGAATTGTAATTGAATAGAAACACAATGAATAATACTCACAGCAATGGACTAGATAAACTGATGTTGATTTCAAGAACCTACTACAGTGCATTCAATGTTAAACAGCCTTTAGCTTTGTATTGCTTTGAAACACTGGGATAACATTATGATCCTCTGGTGATATTGCTTTGTGTAACTTTATCAAATTCAGTAGCACACACATAAAACTTTCTGAAGACTACTCGATATCATATGGGATGTCTATTATAAATGGTTACATGAAGTGAGCAAATAGTAATTTTTGGGAAAATCCAGTAGTACACTCGTTTCAGCTGAATGCATTAGTTACTATTCTGTGCATTTTCTGTTATGTACGTGTGCATAACTATTCATAGTGAATTGTAATTGAACAGAAACAGAAGGAATAATAATCAGCGCAAAGGAGTACATAAAATCAAGTTGAATTCAAGAACCTTCCACATTGCATTTACTTTTGAACAGCCTTTAGCATTCTACAGCTATGAAACTCTGGAGTAGCATTATGAGCAACTGGGGATATTGCTTAGTGTGACTACTAAATTCAGTAGCACCCACATAATATCAGCTGCCGACAACTCGATATCATTTGGAAAGTTTATTATACATGGTTACATGAAGAGAGCACATAGCAATTGTGGGGAAATTTCAATAGTGCACTCCTTTCAGCTGAAAGCTTTACTGACTAATCTGTGCATTTTCTATTATGTACATGTGCATAACTATTTAGAGTGAATTGTAATTGAATAGAAACACAATGAATAATACTCACAGCAATGGACTAGTTAAACTGATGTTGAATTCAAGAGCCTACTACAGTGCATTTAATTTTAAACAGCCTTTAGCTTTGTATTGCTTTGAAACCCTGGAATAACATTATGATCAACGGGTGATACTGCTTTGTGTAACTTTATCAATTTCAGTAGCACACACATAAAACTTGCTGCAGACTACTCGATATCATATGGGATGTCTATTATAAATGATTACATGAAGTGAGCAAATAGTAATTTTGGGGAAAATCCAATAGTACACTCGTTTCAGCTGAATCCATTACTTACTTTTCTGTGCATTTTCTGTTATGTACGTGTGCATAACTATTCATAGTGAATTGTAATTGAATAGAAACAGAATGAAACATAATCAGCGCAAAGGAGTACATAAAATCAAGTTGAATTCAAGAACCTTCCACATTGCATTTACTTTTGAACAGCCTTTAGCATTGTATAGCTATGAAACTCTGGAGAAGCATTATGAGCAACTGGGTATATTGCTTAGTGTAACTTCACCAAATTCAGTAGCACCCACATAATATCTGCTGCTGACCACTCGATATCATTTGGAAAGTAAATTAAAAGTGATTACATGAAGAGAGCACATAGCAATTGTGGGGAAATTTCAATAGTGCATTCCTTTCAGCTGAAAGCTTTACTGACTAATCTGTGCATTTTCTATTATGTCCATGTGCATAACTATTTAGAGTGAATTGTAATTGAATAGAAACACAATGAACAATACTCACAGCAATGGACGAGATAAACTGAAGTTGAATTCAAGAACAAACTACAGTGCATTTAATTTTAAACATCCTTTAGCTTTGTATTGCTTTGAAACACTGGAATAATATTATGATCAACGGGTGATACTGCTTAGTGTAACTTTACCTAATTCAGTCGCACACACATAAAACTTGCTGCAGACTGCTCGATATCATATGGAATGTCTGTTATAAATGGTTACATGAAGTGAGCAAATAGTAATTTTGGGGAAAATCCAATAGTACACTCGTTTCAGCTGAATGCATTACTTACTATTCTGTGCATTTACTATTATGTACATGTGCATAACTATTTAGAGTGAATTGTAATTGAATAGAAACACAATGAATAATACCCACAGCAATGGACTAGATAAACTGATGTTGAATTCAAGAAACTACTACAGTGCATTCAATGTTAAACAGCCTTTTGCTTTGTATTGCTTTGAAACACTGGAATAACATTATGATCTACGGGTGATATTGCTTTGTGTAACTTTATCAAATTCAGTAGCACACACATAAAATTTGCTGCAGACTACTCGATATCATATGGGATGTCCATTATAAATGGTTACATGAAGTGAGCAAATAGTAATTTTGGGGAAAATCCAATAGTACACTCGTTTCAGCTGAATGCATTCCTCACTATTCTGTGCATTTTCTGTTATGTACGTGTGCATAACTATTAATAGTGAATTGTAATTGAATAAAAACAGAATGAATAATAATCAGCGCAAAGGAGTACATAAAATCAAGTTGAATTCAAGAAGCTTCCACGTTGGATTTACTTTTGAACAGCCTTTAGCATTGTATAGCTATGAAACTCTGGAGAAGCATTATGAGCAACTGGGGATATTGCTTAGTGTGACGACTAAATTCAGTAGCACCCACATAATATCTGCTGCTGACAACTCGATATCATTTGGAAAGTTAATTATACATGGTTACGTGAAGAGAGCACATAGTAATAATGGGGAAAATTAAATAGTCCACTCCTTTCAGCTGAAAGCTTTACTAACTATTCTGTGCATTTTCTATAATGTACATGTGCAGAACTATTTAGAGTGAATTCTAATTGAATAGAAACACAATGAATAATAGTCACAGCAATGGTCTAGATAGGCTGATGTTGAATTCAAGAACCTACTACAGTGCATTTAATTTTAAAAAGCCTTTAGCTTTGTATTGCTTTGAAACACTGGAATAACATTATGATCCACTGGTGATATTGCTTTGTGTAACTTTACCAAATTCAGTAGCACACACATAAAACTTGCTGCAGACTACTCGATATCATATGGAATGTTTATTATAAATGGTTACATGAAGTGAGCAAATAGTACTTCTGGGGAAAATTTAATATTACACTCGTTTCAGCTGAATGCATTACTTACTATTCTGTGCATTTTCTGTTATGTACGTGCGCATAACTATTCATAGTGAATTGTAATTGAATAGAAACAGAATGAATAATAATCAGCGCAAAGGAGTACATAAAATCAAGTTGAATTCAAGAACCTTCCACATTGCATTTACTTTTGTACAGCCTTTAGCATTGTATAGCTATGAAACTCTGGAGAAGCATTATGAGCAACTGGGTATATTGCTCATTTTATCTTCACCAAATTCAGTAGCACCCACATAATATCTGCTGCTGACAACTCGATATCATTTGGAAAGTAAATTATAAGTGGTTACATGAAGAGAGCACATAGTAATTTTGGAGAGAATTCAATAGTCCACTCCTTTCAGCTGAAAGCTTTACTGACTATTCTGTGCATTTTCTATTATGCACATGTGCATAACTATTTAGAGTGAATTGTAATTGAATAGAAACACAATGAATAATACTCACAGCAATGGACTAGATAGACTGATGTTGAATTCAAGAACCAACTGCAGTGCATTTAATTTTAAACTGTCTTTAGCTTTGTATTGCTTTGAAACACTGGAATAACATTATGATCAACGGGTGATACTGCTTAGTGTAACTTTACCAAATTCAGTAGCACACACATAAAACTTGCTGCAGACTACTCCATATCATATGGAATGTCTATTATAAATGGTTACATGAAGTGAGCAAATAGTAATTTTGGGGAAAATCCAATAGTACACACGATTCAGCTGAATGCATTACTTACTATTCTGTGCATTTTTTGTTATGTACGTGCGCATAACTATTCATAGTGAATTGTAATTGAATAGAAACAGAATGAACAATAATCAGCGCAAAGGAGTACATAAAATCAAGTTGAATTCAAGAAGCTTCCACGTTGGATTTACTTTTGAACAGCCTTTAGCATTGTACAGCTATGAAACTCTGGAGTAGCATTATGAGCAACTGGGGATATTGCTTAGCGTGACTACTAAATTCAGTAGTACCCACATAATATCAGCTGCTGACAACTCGATATCATTTGGAAAGTTAATTATAAATGGTTACTATTATAAATGGTTACTGAGTATTCTGTGCATTATCTATTATGTACATGTGCAATTACAATTCACTATGAATAGTTATGCACACGTACATAACAGAAAATGCACAGAATAGTAAGTAATGCATTCAGCTGAAACGAGTGTACTATTGAATTTTCACCAAAATTACTATTTGCTCACTTCATGTAACCATTTATAATAAACATTCCATATGATATCGAGCAGTCTGCAGCAAGTTTTATGTGTGTGCTACTGAATTTGGTAAAGTTACACTAAGCAGTATCACCCGTTGATCATAATGTTATTCCAGTGTTTCAAAGCAATACAAAGCTAAAGGCTGTTTAAAATTAAATGCACTGTGGTAGGTTCTTGAATTCAACATCAGTTTATCTAGTCCATTGCTGTGAGTATTATTCATTGTGTTTCTATTCAATTAGAATTCACTCTAAATAGTTATGCACATGTACATAATAGAAAATGCACAGAATACTCAGTAATGCTTTCAACTGAAAGGAGCGGACTATTGAATTTTCCCCAATATTACTATGTGCTCTCTTCATGTAACCACTTATAATTTACTTTCCAAATGATATCGAGTTGTCAGCAGCAGATATTATGTGGGTGCTACTGAATTTGCTAAAGTTACACTAAGCAATATACCCAGTTGCTCATAATGCTTCTCCAGAGTTTCATAGCTATACAATGCTAAAGGCTGTTCAAAAGTAAATACAATGTGGAAGGTTCTTGAATTCAATTTGATTTTATGTACTCCTTTGCGCTGATTATTATTCATTCTGTTTCTATTCAATTACAATTCACTATGAATTGTTATGCACACTTACATAACAGAAAATGCACAGAATAGTAAGTAATGCATTCAGCTGAAACGAGTGTACTATTGGATTTTCCCCAAAATTACTATTTGCTCACTTCATGTAACCATTTATAATAGACATCCCATTTGATATCGAGTAGTCTGCAGCAAGTTTTATCTGTGTGCTACTGAATTTGGTAAAGTTACACTAAGCAGTATCACCCGTTGATCATAATGTTATTCCAGTGTTTCAAAGCAATACAAAGCTAAAGACTGTTTAAAATTCAATGCACTGCAGTTGGTTCTTGAATTCAACATCAGTTTATCTAGTCCATTGCTGAGAGTATTATTCATAGTGTTTCTATTCAATTACAATTCACTCTAAATAGTTATGCACATGTACATAATAGAAAATGCACAGAATATTCAGTAAAGCTTTCAGCTGAGAGGAGTGTACTGTTGAATTTTCCCCAAAATTACAAGGTGCTCTCTTCATGTAACCATGTATAATTAACTTTCCAAATGATATCGAGTTGTCAGCAGCTGATATCATGTGGGTGCTACTGAATTTAGTAGTCACACTAAGCAATATCCCCAGTTGTTCATAATGCTACTCCAGAGTTTCATAGCTGTACAATGCTAAAGGCTGTTCAAAAGTAAATGCAATGTGGAAGGTTCTTGAATTCAACTTCATTTTATGTACTCCTTTGCGCTGATTATTATTCATTCTGTTTCTATTCAATTACAATTCACTATGAATAGTTATGCACACGTACATAACAGAAAATGCCCAGAATAGTAAGAAATGCATTCAGCTGAAACGAGGGTACTATTGAATTTTCCCCAAAATTACTATTTGCTCACTTCATGTAACCATTTATAATAAACATTCCATATGATATCGAGTAGTCTGCAGCAAGTTTTATGTGTGTGCTACTGAATTTGGTAAAGTTACACAAAGCAATATCACCAGTGGATCATAATGTTATTCCAGTGTTTCAACGCAATACAAAGCTAAAGTCTGTTTAACATTGAATGCACTGTAGTACGTTCTTGAATGCAAAATCGGTTTATATAGTCTATTGCTATGAGTATTATTCATTGTGTTTCTATTCAATTACAATTCAATCTAAATAGTTATGCACATGTACATAATTAAAAATGCACAGAATAGTCAGTAAAGCTTTCAGCTGAGAGGAGTGTACTGTTGAATTTTCCCCAAAATTACTATGTGCTCTCTTCATGTAACCATGTATAATTAACTTTCCAAATGATATCGAGTTGTCAGCAGCTGATATCATGTGGGTGCTACTGAATTTAGTAGTCACACTTAGCAATGTCCCCAGTTGCTCATAATGCTACTCCATCGTTTCACAGCTGTACAATGCTAAAGGCTGTTCAAAAGTAAATGCAATGTGGAAGGTTCTTGAATTCAACTTGATTTTATGTACTCCTTTGCGCTGATTATTATTCATTCTGTTTCTATTCAATTACAATTCACTATGAATAGTTATGCACACGTACATAACAGAAAATGCACAGAATAGTAAGTAATGCATTCAGCTGAAACGAGTGTACTATTGAATTTTCCCCAAAATTACTATTTGCTCACTTCATGTAACCATTTATAATAAACATTCCATATGATATCGAGTAGTCTGCAGCAAGTTTTATGTGTGTGCCACTGAATTTGATAAAGTTACACAAAGCAATATCACCAGTGGATCAAAATGTTTTTCCAGTGTTTCAAAGCAATACAAAGCTAAAGTCTGTTTAACATTGAATGCACTGTAGTAGGTTCTTGAATTCAAAATCGGTTTATCTAGTCTATTGCTGTGAGTATTATTCATTGTGTTTCGATTCAATTACAAGTCACTCTAAATAGTTATGCGCGTACATAATAGAAAATGCACAGAATACTCAGTAATGCTTTCAGCTGAAAGGAGTGGACTATTGAATTTTCCCTAAAATTACTATTTGCTCACTTCATGTAACCATTTATAATAGACATTCCATATGATATCGAGTAGTCTGCAGCAAGTTTTATGTGTGTGCTACTGAATTTGGTAAAGTTACTCTAAACAGTATCACCCTTTGATCAATGTTATTCCAGTGTTTCAAAGGAAAACAACGCTGAAGGCTGTTTAAAATTAAATGCACTGCAGTTGGTTCTTGAATTCAACATCAGTTTATCTAGTCCATTGCTGAGAGTATTATTCATTGTGTTTCTATTCAATTACAATTCACTCTAAATAGTTATGCACATGTACATAATAGAAAATGCACAGAATAGTCAGTAAAGCTTTCAGCTGAAAGGAGTGTACTATTGAATTTTCCCCAAAATTACTATGTGCTCTCTTCATGTAACCATGTATAATTAACTTTCCAAATGATATCGAGTTGTCAGCAGCTGATATTATGTGGGTGCTACTGAATTTGGTAAAGTTACACTAAGCAATATTCCCAGTTGCTCATAATGCTACTCCAGAGTTTCATTGCTGTAGAATGCTGAAGGCTGTTCAAAAGTAAATGCAATGTGGAAGGTTCTTGAATTCAACTTGATTTTATGTACTCCTTTGAGCTGATTATTTTTCATTCTGTTTCTATTCAATTACAATTCACTATGAATAGTTATGCACATGTACATAACAGAAAATGCACAGAATAGTAAGTAATGCATTCAGCTGAAACGAGTGGACAATTGAATTTTCCCTAAAATTACTATTTGCTCACTTCATGTAACCATTTATAATAAACATTCCATATGATATCGAGTAGTCTGCAGCAAGTTTTATGTGTGTGCTACTGAATTTGATAAAGTTACACAAAGCAATATCACCCGTTGATCACAATGTTATTCCAGTGTTTCAAAGGAATACAACGCTAAAGGCTGTTTAAAATTAAATGCACTGCAGTTGGTTCTTGAATTCAACATCAGTTTATCTAGTCCATTGCTGAGAGTATTATTCATTGTGTTTCTATTCAATTACAATTCACTCTAAATAGTTATGCACATGTACATAATAGAAAATGCACAGAATAGTCAGTAATGCTTTCAGCTGAAAGGAGTGCACTATTGGATTTTCCCCAAAATTACTATGTGCTCTCTTCATGTAACCACTTATAATTTACTTTCCAAATGATATCGAGTTGTCAGCAGCAGAGATTATGTGGGTGCTACTGAATTTACTAGTTACACTAAGCAATATCCCCAGTTGCTCATAATGCTACTCCACAGTTTTATAGATGTACAATGCTAAAGGCAGTTCAAAAGTAAATGCGATGTGGAAGGTTCTTGAATTCAACTTGATTTTATGTACTCCTTTGCGCTGATTATTTTTCATTCTGTTTCTATTCAATTACAATTCACTATGAATAGTTATGCACATGTACATAACAGAAAATGCACAGAATAGTAAGTAATGCATTCAGCTGAAACGAGTGTACTATTGAATTTTCCCCAAAATTACTATTTGCTCACTTCATGTAACCATTTATAATAAACATTCCATATGATATCGAGTAGTCTGCAGCACGTTTTATGTGTGTGCCACTGAATTTTATAAAGTTACACAAAGCAATATCACCAGTGGATCATAATGTTATTCCAGTGTTTCAACGCAATACAAAGCTAAAGTCTGTTTAACATTGAATGCACTGTAGTAGGTTCTTGAATTCAAAATCGGTTTATCTAGTCCATTGCTGAGAGTATTATTCATTGTGTTTCTATTCAATTACAATTCACTCTAAATAGTTATGCACATGTACATAATAGAAAATGCACAGAATAGTCAGTAATGCTTTCAGCTGAAAGGAGTGGACTATTGAATTTTCCCTAAAATTACTATTTGCTCACTTCATGTAACCATTTATAATAGACATTCCATATGATATCGAGTAGTCTGCAGCAAGTTTTATGTGTGTGCTACTGAATTTGGTAAAGTTACACTAAACAGTATCACCCTTTGATCAATGTTATTCCAGTGTTTCAAAGGAAAACAACGCTGAAGGCTGTTTAAAATTAAATGCACTGCAGTTGGTTCTTGAATTCAACATCAGTTTATCTAGTCCATTGCTGAGAGTATTATTCATTGTGTTTCTATTCAATTACAATTCACTCTAAATAGTTATGCACATGTACATAATAGAAAATGCACAGAATAGTCAGTAATGCTTTCAGCTGAAAGGAGTGCACTATTGGATTTTCCCCAAAATTACTATGTGCTCTCTTCATGTAACCACTTATAATTTACTTTCCAAATGATATCGAGTTGTCAGCAGCAGAGATTATGTGGGTGCTACTGAATTTACTAGTTACACTAAGCAATATCCCCAGTTGCTCATAATGCTACTCCACAGTTTTATAGATGTACAATGCTAAAGGCCGTTCAAAAGTAAATGCGATGTGGAAGGTTCTTGAATTCAACTTGATTTTATGTACTCCTTTGCGCTGATTATTTTTCATTCTGTTTCTAATCAATTACAATTCACTATGAATAGTTATGCACATGTACATAACAGAAAATGCACAGAATAGTAAGTAATGCATTCAGCTGAAACGAGTGTAATATTGAATTTTCCCCCAAATTACTATTTGCTCACTTCATGTAACCATTTATAATAAACATTCCATATGATATCGAGTAGTCTGCAGCAAGTTTTATGTGTGTGCTACTGAATTTGGTAAAGTTACACTAAGCAGTATCACCCGTTGATCATAATGTTATTCCAGTGTTTCAAAGCAATACAACGCTAAAGGCTGTTTAAAATTAAATGCACTGTAGTAGGTTCGTGAATTCAACACCAGCTTATCTAGTCCATTGCTGTGAGTATTATTCATTGTGTTTCTATTCAATTAGAATTCACTCTAAATAGTTATGCACATGTACATAATACAAAATGCACAGAATACTCAGTAATGCTTTCAGCTGAAAGGAGTGGACTATTGAATTTTCCCCAAAATTACTATGTGCTCTCTTCATGTAACTACTTATAATTTACTTTCCAAATGATATCGAGTTGTCAGCAGCAGATATTATGTGGGTGCTACTGAATTTACTAGTTACACTAAGCAATATCTCCAGTTGCTCATAATGCTACTCCAGAGTTTTATAGATGTACAATGCTAAAGGCCGTTCAAAAGTAAATGCGATGTGGAAGGTTCTTGAATTCAACTTGATTTTATATACTCCTTTGCGCTGATTATTTTTCATTCTGTTTCTATTCAATTACAATTCACTATGAATAGTTATGCACATGTACATAACAGAAAATGCACAGAATAGTAAGTAATGCATTCAGCTGAAACGAGTGAACTATTGAATTTTCCCCAAAATTACTATTTGCAGACTTCATGTAACCATTTATAATAAATATTCCATATGATATCGAGTAGTCTGCAGCAAGTTTTATGTGTGTGCTACTGAATTTGATAAAGTTACACAAAGCAATGTCTCCCGTTGATCACAATGTTATTCCAGTGTTTCAAAGGAATACAACGCTAAAGGCTGTTTAAAATTAAATGCACTGCAGTTGGTTCTTGAATTCAACATCAGTTTATCTAGTCCATTGCTGAGAGTATTATTCATTGTGTTTCTATTCAATTACAATTCACTCTAAATAGTTATGCACATGTACATAATAGAAAATGCACAGAATAGTCAGTAATGCTTTCAGCTGAAAGGAGTGCACTATTGGATTTTCCCCAAAATTACTATGTGCTCTCTTCATGTAACCACTTATAATTTACTTTCCAAATGATATCGAGTTGTCAGCAGCAGATATTATGTGGGTGCTACTGAATTTACTAGTTACACTAAGCAATATCTCCAGTTGCTCATAATGCTACTCCAGAGTTTTATAGATGTACAATGCTAAAGGCCGTTCAAAAGTAAATGCGATGTGGAAGGTTCTTGAATTCAAATGATTTTATGTACTCCTTTGCGCTGATTATTTTTCATTCTGTTTCTATTCAATTACAATTCACTATGAATAGTTATGCACATGTACATAACAGAAAATGCACAGAATAGTAAGTAATGCATTCAGCTGAAACGAGTGGACTATTGAATTTTCCCCAAAATTACTATTTGCTGACTTCATGCAACCATTTATAATAGACATTCCATATGATATCGAGTAGTCTGCAGCAAGTTTTATGTGTGTGCTACTAAATTTGGTAAAGTTACACTGAGCAGTATCACCCGTTGATCATAATGTTATTCCAGTGTTTCAAAGCAATACAAATCTAAAGGCTGTTTAAAATTAAATACACTGTAGATGGTTCTTGAATTCAACATCAGTTTATCTAGTCCATTGCAGTGAGTATTATTCATTGTGTTTCTATTCAATTACAATTCACTCTGAATAGTAATGCACATGTACATAATAGAAAATGCACAGAATAGTCAGTAAAGCTTTCAGCTGAAAGGAGTGGACTATTGAATTTTCCCCAAAATTAATATGTGCTCTCTACATGTAACCATGCATAATTAACTTTCCAAATGAAATCGAGTTGTCAGCAGCAGATATTATCTGGGTGCTACTGAATTTACTAGTTGCACTGAGCAATATCCCCAGTTGCTCATAATGCTACAGAGTTTTATAGATGTACAATGCTAAAGGCTGTTCAAAAGTAAATGCAATGTGGAAGGTTCCTGATTTCAACTTGATTTTATGTTCTCCTTTGCGCTGATTATTTCTCATTCTGTTTCTATTCAATTACCATTCACTATGAATAGTTATGCACACGTACATAACAGAAAATGCACAGAATAGTAAGTAATGCATTCAGCTGAAACGAGTGTACTATTGGATTTTCCCCAAAATTACTATTTGCTCACTTCATGTAACCATTTATAATAAACATTCCATATGATATCGAGTAGTCTGCAGCAAGTTTTATGTGTGTGCTACTGAATTTGATAAAGTTACACAAAGCAATATCACCCGTTGATCCCAATGTTATTCCAGTGTTTCAAAGGAATACAACGCTAAAGGCTGTTTAAAATTAAATGCACTGCAGTTGGTTCTTGAATTCAACATCAGTTTATCTAGTCCATTGCTGAGAGTATTATTCATTGTGTTTCTATTCAATTACAATTCACTCTAAATAGTTATGCACATGTACATAATAGAAAATGCACAGAATAGTCAGTAATGCTTTCAGCTGAAAGGAGTGCACTATTGGATTTTCCCCAAAATTACTATGTGCTCTCTTCATGTAACCACTTATAATTTACTTTCCAAATGATATCGAGTTGTCAGCAGCAGAGATTATGTGGGTGCTACTGAATTTACTAGTTACACTAAGCAATATCCCCAGTTGCTCATAATGCTACTCCACAGTTTTATAGATGTACAATGCTAAAGGCAGTTCAAAAGTAAATGCGATGTGGAAGGTTCTTGAATTCAACTTGATTTTATGTACTCCTTTGCGCTGATTATTTTTCATTCTGTTTCTATTCAATTACAATTCACTATGAATAGTTATGCACATGTACATAACAGAAAATGCACAGAATAGTAAGTAATGCATTCAGCTGAAACGAGTGTAATATTGAATTTTCCCCAAAATTACTATTTGCTCACTTCATGTAACCATTTATAATAAACATTCCATATGATATCGAGTAGTCTGCAGCACGTTTTATGTGTGTGCCACTGAATTTGATAAAGTTACACAAAGCAATATCACCAGTGGATCATAATGTTATTCCAGTGTTTCAACGCAATACAAAGCTAAAGTCTGTTTAACATTGAATGCACTGTAGTAGGTTCTTGAATTCAAAATCGGTTTATATAGTCTATTGCTGTGAGTATTATTCATTGTGTTTCTATTCAATTACAATTCACTCTAAATAGTTATGCGCGTACATAATAGAAAATGCACAGAATACTCAGTAATGCTTTCAGCTGAAAGGAGTGGACTATTGAATTCTCCCCAAAATTACTATGTGCTCTCTTCATGTAACCACTTATAATTTACTTTCCAAATGATATCGAGTAGTCTGCAGCAAGTTTTATGTGTGTGCTACTGAATTTGGTAAAGTTACACTAAGCAGTATCACCCTTTGATCAATGTTATTCCAGTGTTTCAAAGGAAAACAACGCTGAAGGCTGTTTAAAATTAAATGCACTGCAGTTGGTTCTTGAATTCAACATCAGTTTATCTAGTCCATTGCTGAGAGTATTATTCATTGTGTTTCTATTCAATTACAATTCACTATGAATAGTTATGCACATGTACATAACAGAAAATGCACAGAATAGTAAGTAATGCATTCAGCTGAAACGAGTGTACTATTGAATTTTCCCCAAAATTACTATGTGCTCTCTTCATGTAACCACTTATAATTTACTTTCCAAATGATATCGAGTTGTCAGCAGCAGATATTATGTGGGTACTACTGAATTTACTAGTTACACTAAGCAATATCCCCAGTTGCTCATAATGCTAATCCAGAGTTTCATAGCGGTAGAATGCTAAAGGCTGTTCAAAAGTAAATGCAATGTGGAAGGTTCTTGAATTCAACTTGATTTTATGTACTCCTTTGCGCTGATTATTTTTCATTCTGTTTCTATTCAATTACAATTCACTATGAATAGTTATGCACATGTACATAACAGAAAATGCACAGAATAGTAAGTAATGCATTCAGCTGAAAGGAGTGGACTATTGAATTTTCCCCAAAATTACTATTTGCTGACTTCATGTAACCATTTATAATAAACATTCCATATGATATCGAGTAGTCTGCAGCACGTTTTATGTGTGTGCCACTGAATTTGATAAAGTTACACAAAGCAATATCACCAGTGGATCATAATTTATTCCAGTGTCTCAACGCAATACAAAGCTAAAGTCTGTTTAACATTGAATGCACTGTAGTAGGTTCTTGAATTCAAAATCGGTTTATATAGTCTATTGCTGTGAGTATTATTCATTGTGTTTCTATTCAATTACAATTCAATCTAAATAGTTATGCACATGTACATAATTAAAAATGCACAGAATAGTCAGTAAAGCTTTCAGCTGAGAGGAGTGTACTGTTGAATTGTCCCCAAAATTACTATGTGCTCTCTTCATGTAACCATGTATAATTAACTTTCCAAATGATATCGAGTTGTCAGCAGCTGATATCATGTGGGTGCTACTGAATTTGGTAAAGTTACACTAAGCAATATTCCCAGTTGCTCATAATGCTACTCCAGAGTTTTATAGATTTACAATGCTAAAGGCCGTTCAAAAGTAAATGCGATGTGGAAGGTTCTTGAATTCAACTTGATTTTATGTACTCCTTTGCGCTGATTATTATTCATTCTGTTTCTAATCAATTACAATTCACTATGAATAGTTATGCACATGTACATAACAGAAAATGCACAGAATAGTAAGTAATGCATTCAGCTGAAACGAGTGTAATATTGAATTTTCCCCCAAATTACTATTTGCTCACTTCATGTAACCATTTATAATAAACATTCCATATGATATCGAGTAGTCTGCAGCAAGTTTTATGTGTGTGCTACTGAATTTGGTAAAGTTACACTAAGCAGTATCACCCGTTGATCATAATGTTATTCCAGTGTTTCAAAGCAATACAACGCTAAAGGCTGTTTAAATTTAAATGCACTGTAGTAGGTTCGTGAATTCAACACCAGCTTATCTAGTCCATTGCTGTGAGTATTATTCATTGTGTTTCTATTCAATTAGAATTCACTCTAAATAGTTATGCACATGTACATAATAGAAAATGCACAGAATACTCAGTAATGCTTTCAGCTGAAAGGAGTGGACTATTGAATTTTCCCCAAAATTACTATGTGCTCTCTTCATATAACCACTTATAATATACTTTCCAAATGATATCGAGTTGTCAGCAGCAGATATTATGTGGGTGCTACTGAATTTACTAGTTACACTAAGCAATATCTCCAGTTGCTCATAATGCTACTCCAGAGTTTTATAGATGTACAATGCTAAAGGCCGTTCAAAAGTAAATGCGATGTGGAAGGTTCTTGAATTCAACTTGATTTTATATACTCCTTTGCGCTGATTATTTTTCATTCTGTTTCTATTCAATTACAATTCACTATGAATAGTTATGCACATGTACATAACAGAAAATGCACAGAATAGTAAGTAATGCATTCAGCTGAAACGAGTGGACTATTGAATTTTCCCCAAAATTACTATTTGCAGACTTCATGTAACCATTTATAATAAACATTCCATATGATATCAAGTAGTCTGCAGCAAGTTTTATGTGTGTGCTACTGAATTTGATAAAGTTACACAAAGCAATCTCTCCCGTTGATCACAATGTTATTCCAGTGTTTCAAAGGAATACAACGCTAAAGGCTGTTTAAAATTAAATGCACTGCAGTTGGTTCTTGAATTCAACATCAGTTTATCTAGTCCATTGCTGAGAGTATTATTCATTGTGTTTCTATTCAATTACAATTCACTCTAAATAGTTATGCACATGTACATAATAGAAAATGCACAGAATAGTCAGTAATGCTTTCAGCTGAAAGGAGTGCACTATTGGATTTTCCCCAAAATTACTATGTGCTCTCTTCATGTAAACACTTATAATTTACTTTCCAAATGATATCGAGTTGTCAGCAGCAGATATTATGTGGGTGCTACTGAATTTGGTAAAGTTACACTAAGCAATATACCCAGTTGCTCATAATGCTTCTCCAGGGTTTCATAGCTGTACAATGCTAAAGGCTGTTCAAAAGTAAATACAATGTGGAAGGATCTTGAATTCAACTTGATTTTATGTACTCCTTTGCGCTGATTATTATTCATTCTGTTTCTATTCAATTGCAATTCACTATGAATAGTTATGCACACGTACATAACAGAAAATGCTCAGAATAGTAAGTAATGCATTCAGCTGAAACGAGTGTACTATTGGATTTTCCCCAAAATTACTATTTGCTCACTTCATGTAACCATTCATAATAGACATCCCATATGATATCGAGTAGTCTGCAGCAAGTTTTATGTGTGTGCTACTGAATTTGATAAAGTTACACAAAGCAATATCACCAGTAGATCATAATGTTATTCCAGGGTTTCAAAGCAATACAAAGCAAAAGGCTGTTTAACATTGAATGCACTGTAGTAGGTTCTTGAATTCAAAATCGGTTTATCTAGTCTATTGCTGAGAGTATTATTCATTGTGTTTCTATTCAATTACAATTCACTCTAAATAGTTCTGCACATGTACATAGTAGAAAATGCACAGAATAGTCAGTAAAGCTTTCAGCTGAGAGGAATGTACTATTGAATTTTCCCCAAAATTACTATGTGCTCTCTTCATGTAACCATGTATAATTAACTTTCCAATTGATATCGAGTTGTCAGCAGCAGATATCATGTGGGTGCTACTGAATTTACTAGTTACACTAAGCAATATCCCCAGTTGCTCATAATGCTACAGAGTTATATAGATGTACAATGCTAAAGGCTGTTCAAAAGTAAATGCGATGTGGAAGGTTCTTGAATTCAACTTGATTTTAAGTACACCTTTGAGCTGATTATTTTTCATTCTGTTTCTATTCAATTACAATTCACTATGAATAGTTATGCACACATACATAACAGAAAATGCACAGAATAGTAATGCATTCAGCTCAAACGAGTGTACTATTGAATTTTCCCAAAAATTACTATTTGCTCACTTGATGTAACCATTTATAATAAACATTCCATATGATATCGAGTAGTCTGCAGCAAGTTTTATGTGTGTGCTACTGAATTTGGTAAAGTTACACTAAGCAGTATCACCCGTTGATCATAATGTTATTCCAGTGTTTCAAAGCAATACAACTCTAAAGGCTGTTTAAAATTAAATGCACTGTAGTAGGTTCGTGAATTCAACACCAGCTTATCTAGTCCATTGCTGTGAGTATTATTCATTGTGTTTCTATTCAATTAGAATTCACTCTAAATAGTTATGCACATGTACATAATAGAAAATGTACAGAATACTCAGTAATGCTTTCAGCTGAAAGGAGTGGACTATTGAATTTTCCCCAAAATTAGTATGTGCTCTCTTCATGTAACCACTTATAATTTACTTTCCAAATGATATCGAGTTGTCAGCAGCAGATATTATGTGGGTGCTACTGAATTTACTAGTTACACTAAGCAATATCTCCAGTTGCTCATAATGCTACTCCAGAGTTTTATAGATGTACAATGCTAAAGGCCGTTCAAAAGTAAATGCGATGTGGAAGGTTCTTGAATTCAAAAGATTTTATGTACTCCTTTGCGCTGATTATTTTTCATTCTGTTTCTATTCAATTACAATTCACTATGAATAGTTATGCACATGTACATAACAGAAAATGCACAGAATAGTAAGTAATGCATTCAGCTGAAACGAGTGGACTATTGAATTTTCCCCAAAATTACTATTTGCTGACTTCATGTTACCATTTATAATATACATTCCATATGATATCAAGTAGTCTGCAGCAAGTTTTATGTGTGTGCTACTAAATTTGGTAAAGTTACACTGAGCAGTATCACCCGTTGATCATAATGTTATTCCAGTGTTTCAAAGCAATACAAATCTAAAGGCTGTTTAAAATTAAATACACTGTAGATGGTTCTTGAATTCAACATCAGTTTATCTAGTCCATTGCAGTGAGTATTATTCATTGTGTTTCTATTCAATTACAATTCACTCTGAATAGTAATGCACATGTACATAATAGAAAATGCACAGAATAGTCTGTAATGCTTTCAGCTGAAAGGAGTGCACTATTGAATTTTCCCCAAAATTACTATGTGCTCTCTTCATGTAACCACTTATAATTTACTTTCCAAATGATATCGAGTTGTCAGCTGCAGATATTATGTGGGTGCTACTGAATTTACTAGTTACACTAAGCAATATCCCCAGTTGCTCAAAATGCTACTCCACAGTTTTATAGATGTACAATGCTAAAGGCCCTTCAAAAGTAAATGCGATGTGGAAGGTTCTTGAATTCAACTTGATTTTATGTACTCCTTTGCGCTGATTATTTCTCATTCTGTTTCTATTCAATTACAATTCACTATGAATAGTTATGCACACGTACGTCACAGAAAATGCACAGAATAGTAAGTAATGCATTCAGCTGAAACGAGTGTACTATTGGATTTTCCCCAAAATTACTATTTGCTCACTTCATGTAACCATTTATAATAGACATCCCATTTGATATCGAGTAGTCTGCAGCAAGTTTTATGTGTGTGCTACTGAATTTGGTAAAGTTACACTATCACCCGTTGATCATAATGTTATTCCAGTGTTTCAAAGCAATACAAATCTAAAGGCTGTTTAAAATTAAATACACAGTAGATGGTTCTTGAATTCAACATCAGTTTATCTAGTCCATTGCAGTGAGTATTATTCATTGTGTTTCTATTCAATTACAATTCACTCTAAATAGTAATGCACATGTACATAATAGAAAATGCACAGAATAGTCTGCAATGCTTTAAGCTGAAAGGAGTGCACTGTTGAATTTTCCCCCAAATTACTACGTGCTCTCTTCATGTAACCACTTAGAATTTACTTTCCAAATGATATCGAGTTGTCAGCTGCAGATATTATGTGGGTGCTACTGAATTTACTAGTTACACTAAGCAATATCCCCAGTTGCTCATAATGCTACAGAGTTTTATAGATGTACAATGCTAAAGGCTGTTCAAAAGTAAATGCGATGTGGAAGGTTCTTGAATTCAACTTGATTTTATGTACTCCTTTGCGCTGATTATTTCTCATTCTGTTTCTATTCAATTACAATTCACTATGAATTGTTATGCACACGTACATAACAGAAAATGCACAGAATAGTAAGTAATGCATTCAGCTGAAACGAGTGTGCTATTGAATTTTCCCCCAAATTACTATTTGCTCACTTCATGTAACCATTTATAATAGACATACCATGTGATATCGCGTAGTCTGGAGCAAGTTTTATGTGTGTGCTACTGAATTTGGGAATGTTACACTATGCAGTATCACCCGTTGATCATAATGTTATTCCAGTGTTTCAAAGCAATACAAAGCTAAAGGCTGTTTGTAATTAAATGCACTGTAGTTGGTTCTTGAATTCAACATCAGTTTATCTAGTCCATTGCTGTGAGTATTATTCATTGTGTTTCTATTCAATTACAATTCACTCTAAATAGTTATGCACATGTACATAAGAGAAAATGCACAGAATAGTCAGTAAAGCTTTCAGCTGAAAGGAGTGGACTATTGAATTTTCCCCAAAATTACTATGTGCTCTCTTCAGGTAACCATGTATAATTAACTTTCGAAATGATATCGAGTTGTCAGCAGCTGATATTATGTGTGTGCTACTGAATTTGGTAAAGTTACACTAAGCAATATTCCCAGTTGCTCATAATGCTACTCCAGAGTTTCATAGCTGTAGAATGCTAAAGGCTGTTCAAAAGTAAATGCAATGTGGAAGTTTCTTGAATTCAACTTGATTTTATGTACTCCTGTGCGCTGATTATTATTCATTCTGTTTCTATTCAATTACAATTCACTATGAATGCATATGCACATGTACATAACAGAAAATGCACAGAATAGGAAGTAATGCATTCAGCTGAAACGAGTGTACTATTGGATTTTCCCCAAAATTACTATTTGCTCACTTCATGTAACCATTTATAACAGACATCCCATATGATATCGAGTAGTCTGCCGCAAGTGTTATGTGTGTGCTTCTGAATTTGGTAAAGTTACACTAAGCAGTATCACCCGTTGATCATAATGTTATTCCAGTGTTACAAAGGAATACAAAGCTAAAGGCTGTTTAAAATTAAATGCACTGTAGTTTGTTCTTGAATTCAACGTCAGCTTATCTAGTCCATTCCTGTGAGTATTATTCATTGTTTTTCTATTCGATTACAATTCACTCTAAATAGTTATGCACATGTACATAATAGAAAATGCACAGAATAGTCAGAAAAGCTTTCAGCTGAAAGGAGTGGACTATTGAATTTTCCCCAAAATTACTATATGCTCTCTTCATGTAACCACATACAATAGACATCCCATATGATATCGAGTAGTCTGCAGCAAGTTTTATGTGTTTGCTACTGAATTTGGTAAAGTTACACGAAGCAGTATCACCCGTTGATCATAATGTTATTCTAGTGTTTCAAAGCAATACAAAGCTAAAGGCTGTTTAAAATTAAATGCACTGTAGTTGGTTCTTTTTTTTAAATAATTTTTTATTGCATTTTTAAATGATTACAAAGTATGAAAAAACAATGTATATAACCCATACCCCCTCCCCTTAACCCCTCCCCCCTAACTGCCCTATAGAAAAAAAAAGAAAGAAAGAAAGAAAGAAAGAATGCCTGGTGGTTGGAAGATCTCCACATGCTCCATGGAATTCGTTGAATTCAACATCAGTTTATCTAGTCCATTGCTGTGAGTATTATTCATTGTGTTTCTATTCAATTACAATTTACTCTAAATAGTTATGCACATGCACATAATAAAAAATGCACAGAATAGTCAGTAAAGCTTTCAGCTGAAAGGAGTGGACTATTGAATTTTCCCCAAAATTACTATGTGCTCTCTTCATGTAGCCACTTATAATTTACTTTCCAAATGATATCCAGTTGTCAGCAGCAGATATTATGTGGGTGCTACTGAATTTACTAGTTACACTAAGCAATATCCCCAGTTGTTCATAATGCTACAGAGTTTTATAGATGTACAATGCTAAAGGCTGTTCAAAAGTAAATACAATGTGGAAGGTTCTTGAATTCAACTTGATTTTATGTACTCCTTTGCGCTGATTATTTCTCATTCTGTTTCTATTCAATTACAATTCACTATGAATAGTTATGCACACGTATATAACAGAAAATGCACAGAATAGTAAGTAATGCATTCAGCTGAAACGAGTGTACTATTGGATTTTCCCCAAAATTACTATTTGCTCACTTCATGTAACCATTTATAATAGACATACCATGTGATATCGAGTAGTCTGCAGCAAGTTTTATGTGTGTGCTACTGAATTTGGTAAAGTTACACTAAGCAGTATCACCCGTTGATCATAATGTTATTCCAGTGTTTCAAAGCAATACAAAGCTAAAGGTTGTTTAACATTAAATGCACTGTAGTTGGTTCTTGAATTCAACATCAGTTTATCTAGTCCATTGCTGTGAGTATTATTCATTGTGTTTCTATTCAATTACAATTCACTCTAAATAGTTATGCACGTGTACATAATAGAAAATGCACAGAATAGTCAGTAAAGCTTTCAGCTGAAAGGAGTGGACTATTGAATTTTCCCCAAAATTACTATGTGCTCTCTTCATGTAACCACTTATAATTTACTTTCCAAATGATATCGAGTTGTCAGCTGCAGATATTATGTGGGTGCTACTGAATTTACTAGTTACACTAAGCAATATCCCCAGTTGCTGACAATGCTACTCCAGCGTTTCATAGCTATACAATGCTAATTTCTGTTCAAAAGTAAATGCAATGTGGAAGGTTCTTGAATTCAACTTGATTTTATGTTCTCCTTTGCGCTGATTATTTCTCATTCTGTTTCTATTCAATTACAATTCACTGTGAATAGTTATGCACACGTACATAACAGAAAATGCACAGAATAGTAAGTAATGCATTCAGCTGAAACGAGTGTACTATTTCATTTTCCCCAAAATTACTATTTGCTCACTTCATGTAACCATTTATAATAGACATTCCATATGATATAGAGTAGTCTGCAGCAAGTTTTATGTGTGTGCTATGGAATTTGGTAAAGTTACACTTAGCAGTACCACCCGTTGATCATAATGTTATTCCAGTGTTTCAAAGCAATACAAAGCTAAAGGCTGTTTAACATTAAATGCACTATAGTTTGTTCTTGAATTCAACATCAGTTTATCTAGTCCATTGCTGTGAGTATTATCCATTCTGTTTCTATTCAATTACAATTCACTCTAAATAGTTATGCACATGTACATAATAGAAAATGCACAGAATAGTCAGTAAAGCTTTCAGCTGAAAGGAGTGTACTATTGAATATTCCCCAAAATTGCTATGTGCTCTCTTCAGGTAACCATGTATAATTAACTTTCGAAATGATATCGAGTTGTCAGCAGCTGATATTATGTGAGTGCTACTGAATTTGGTAAAGTTACACTAAGCAATATCCCCAGTTGCTCATAATGCTACAGAGTTTTATAGATGTAGAATGGTAAAGGCTGTTCAAAAGTAAATGCAATGTGGAAGGTTCCTGAATTCAACTTGATTTTATGTTCTGCTTTGCGCTGATTATTTCTCATTCTGTTTCTGATCAATTACAATTCACTATGAATAGTTATGCACACGTACATAACAGAAAATGCACAGAATAGTAAGTAATGCATTCAGCTGAAACGAGTGTACTATTGGATTTTCCCCAAAATTACTATTTGCTCACTTCATGTAACCATTTATAATAGACATCCCATGTGATATCGAGTAGTCTGCAGCAAGTTTTATGTGTGTGCTACTGAATTTGGTAATGTTACACTAAGCAGTATCACCCGTTGATCATAATGTTATTCCAGTGTTACAAAGCAATACAAAGCTAAAGGCTGTTTAAAATAAAATGCACTGTAGTTTCTTCTTGAATTCAACATCAGCTTATCTAGTCCATTGCTGTGAGTATTATTCATTGTGTTTCTATTCAATTACAATTCACTCTAAATAGTTATGCACGTGTACATAATAGAAAGTGCACAGAATAGGCAGTAAAGCTTTCAGCTGAAAGGAGTGTGCTATTGAATTTTCCCCAAAATTACTATGTGCTCTCTTCATGTAACCATGTATACTTAACTTTCCAAATGATATCGAGTTGTCAGCAGCTGATATTATGTGGGTGCTACTGAATTTGGTAAAGTTACACTAAGCAATATCCCCAGTTGCTCATAATGCTACTCCAGATTTTCATAGCTGTAGAATGCTAAAGGCTTTTGAAAAGTAAATGCAATGTGGAAGGTTCTTGAATTCAACTTGATTTTATGTACTCCTTTGCGCTGATTATCTTTCATTCTGTTTCTATTCAATTACAATTCACTATGAATAGTTATGCACACGTACATAACAGAAAATGCACAGAATAGTAAGTAATGCATACAGCTGAAACGAGTGTACTATTGAATTTTCCCCCAAATTACTATTTGCTCACTTCATGTAACCATTTATAATAAACATTCCATATGATATCGAGTAGTCTGCAGCAAGTTTTATGTGTGTGCTACTGAATTTGGTAAAGTTACACTTAGCAGTATCACCCGTTGATCATAATGTTATTCCAGTGTTTCAAAGCAATACAACGCTAAAGGCTGTTTAAAATTAAATGCACTGTGGTAGGTTCGTGAATTCAACACCAGCTTATCTAGTCCATTGCTGTGAGTATTATTCATTGTGTTTCTATTCAATTACAATTCACTCTAAATAGTTATGCACATGTACATAATAGAAAATGCACAGAATAGTCAGTAAAGATTTCAGCTGAGAGGAGTGTACTATTGAATTTTCCCCAAAATTACTATGTGCTCTCTTCATGTAACCATGTATAATTAACTTTCCAAATGATATCGAGTTGTCAGCAGCAGATATTCTGTGGGTGCTACTGAATTTACTAGTTACACTAAGCAAAAGACCCAGTTGCTCATAATGCTACAGAGTTTTATAGATGTACAATGCCAAAGGCTGTTCAAAAGTAAATGCAATGTGGAAGGTTCTAGAATTCAACTTGATTTTATGTACTCCTTTGCGCTGATTATGTTTCATTCTGTTTCTATTCAATTACATTTCACTATGAATAGTTATGCACACGTACATAACAGAAAATGCACAGAATAGTCAGTGATGCATTCAGCTGAAACGAGTGTACTATTGGATTTTCCCCAAAATTAACATTTGCTCACTTCATGTAACCATTTATAATAGACATTCCATATGATATTGAGTAGTCTGCAGCAAGTTGTATGTGTGCGCTACTGAATTTGGTAAAGTTACACTCAGCAGTATCACCCGTTGATCATAATGTTATTCCAGTGTTTCAAAGCAAAACAAAGCTAATGGCTGTTTGTAATTAAATGCACTGTAGTTGGTTCTTGAATTCAACATCAGTTTATCTAGTCCATTGCTGTGAGTATTATTCATGGTGTTTCTATTCAATTACAATTCACTCTAAATAGTTATGCACATGTACATAAGAGAAAATGCACAGAATAGTCAGTAAAGCTTTCAGCTGAAAGGAGTGGACTATTGAATTTTCCCCAAAATTACTATGTGCTCTCTTCATGTAACCACATACAATAGACATCCCATATGATATCGAATAGTCTGCAGCAAGTTTTATGTGTTTGCTACAGAATTTGGTAAAGTTACACGAAGCAGTATCACCCGTTGATCATAATGTTATTCTAGTGTTTCAAAGCAATACAAAGCTAAAGGCTGTTTAAAATTAAATGCACTGTAGTTGGTTCTTTTTTTTAAATAATTTTTTATTGCATTTTTAAATGATTACAAAGTATGAAAAAACAATGTATATAACCCATACCCCCTCCCCTTAACCCCTCCCCCCTAACTGCCCTATAGAAAAAAAAAGAAAGAAAGAAAGAAAGAAAGAATGCCTGGTGGTTGGAAGATCTCCACATGCTCCATGGAATTCGTTGAATTCAACATCAGTTTATCTAGTCCATTGCTGTGAGTATTATTCATTGTGTTTCTATTCAATTACAATTCACTCTAAATAGTTATGCACGTGTACATAATAGAAAATGCACAGAATAGTCAGTAAAGCTTTCAGCTGAAAGGAGTGGACTATTGAATTTTCCCCAAAATTTCTATGTGCTCTCTTCATGTAACCACTTATAATTTACTTTCCAAATGATATCGAGTTGTCAGCTGCAGATATTATGTGGGTGCTACTGAATTTACTAGTTACACTAAGCAATATCCCCAGTTGCTGATAATGCTACTCCAGCGTTTCATAGCTATACAATGCTAATTTCTGTTCAAAAGTAAAAGCAATGTGGAAGGTTCTTGAATTCAACTTGATTTTATGTACTCCTTTGCGCTGATTATTTCTCATTCTGTTTCTATTCAATTACAATTCACTATGAATAGTTATGCACACGTATATAACAGAAAATGCACAGAATAGTAAGTAATGCATTCAGCTGAAACGAGTGTACTATTGGATATTCCCCAAAATTACTATTTGCTCACTTCATGTAACCATTTATAATAGACATACCATGTGATATCGAGTAGTCTGCAGCAAATTTTATGTGTGTGCTACTGAATTTGGTAAAGTTACACTAAGCAGTATCACCCGTTGAACATAATGTTATTCCAGTGTTTCAAAGCAATGCAAAGCTAAAGGCTGTTTAACATTAAATGCACTGTAGTTGCTTCTTGAATTCAACATCAGTTTATCTAGTCCATTGCTGTGAGTATTATTCATTGTGTTTCTATTCAATTACAATTCACTCTAAATAGTTATGCACGTGTACATAATAGACAATGCACAGAATAGTCAGTAAAGCTTTCAGCTGAAAGGAGTGGACTATTGAATTTTCCCCCAAATTACTATGTGCTCTCTTATGTAACCACTTATAATTTACTTTCCAAATGATATCCAGTTGTCAGCTGCAGATATTATGTGGGTGCTACTGAATTTACTAGTTACACTAAGCAATATCCCCAGTTGCTCATAATGCTACAGAGTTTTATAGATGTAGAATGCTAAAGGCTGTTCAAAAGTAAATGCAATGTGGAAGGTTCTTGAATTCAACTTGATTTTATGTACTCCTTTGCGCTGATTATTTCTCATTCTGTTTCTATTCAATTACAATTCACTATGAATAGTTATGCACACGTACATAACAGAAAATGCACAGTATAGTAAGTAATGCATTCAGCTGAAACGAGTGCACTATTGGATTTTCCGCAAAATTACTATTTGCTCACTTCATGTAACCATTTATAATAGACATTCCATGTGATATCGAGTAGTCTGCAGCAAGTTTTATGTGTGTGCTACTGAATTTGGGAAAGTTACACTAAGCAGTATCACCCGTTGATCATAATGTTATTCCAGTGTTTCAAAGCAATACAAAGCTAAAGGTTGTTTAAAATTAAATGCACTGTAGTTTGTTCTTGAATTCAACATCAGTTTATCTAGTCCATTGCTGTGATTATTATTCATTGTGTTTCTATTGAATTACAATTCACTCTAAATAGTAATGCACATGTACATAATAGAAAATCCACAGAATAGTCAGTAAAGCTTTCAGCTGAAAGGAGTGGACTATTGAATTTTCCCCAAAATTAATATGTGCTCTCTACATGTAACCATTTATAATTAACTTTCCAAATGAAATCGAGTTGTCAGCAGCAGATATTATGTGGGTACTACTGAATTTACGAGTTACACTAAGCAATATCCCCAGTTGGTCATAATGCTACAGAGTTTTATAGATGTAGAATGCTAAAGGCTGTTCAAAAGTAAATGCAATGTGGAAGGTTCCTGAATTCAACTTGATTTTATGTTCTCCTTTGCGCTGATTATTTCTCATTCTGTTTCTGTTCAATTAGAATTCACTATGAATAGTTATGCACACGTACATAACAGAAAATGCACAGAATAGTAAGTAATGCATTCAGCTGAAACGAGTGTACTATTGAATTTTCCCCAAAATTACTATGTGCTCTCTTCAGGTAACCATGTATAATTAACTTTCGAAATGATATCGAGTTGTCAGCAGCTGATATTATGTGGCTGCTACTGAATTTGGTAAAGTTACACTAAGCAATATCCCCAGTTGCTCATAATGCTAATCCAGAGTTTCATAGCGGTAGAATGCTAAAGGCTGTTCAAAAGTAAATGCAATGTGGAAGGTTCTTGAATTCAACTTGATTTTATGTACTCCTTTGCGCTGATTACTATTCATTCTGTTTCTATTCAATTACAATTCACTATGAATACATATGCACACGTACATAACAGAAAATGCACAGAATAGTAAGTAATGCATTCAGCTGAAACGAGTGTACTATTGAATTTTCCCCCAAATTACTACTTGCTCACTTCATGTAACCATTTATAAGAAACATTCCATAGGATATCGAGTAGTCTGCAACAAGTTTTATGTGTGTGCTACTGAATTTGGTAAAGTTACACTAAGCAGTATCACCCGTTGATCATAATGTTATTCCAGTATTTCAAAGCAATACAACGCTAAAGGCTGTTTAAAATTAAATGCACTGTGGTAGGTTCGTGAATTCAACACCAGCTTATCTAGTCCATTGCTGTGAGTATTATTCGTTGTGTTTCTATTCAATTACAATTCACTCTAAATAGTTATGCACATGTACATAATAGAAAATGCACAGAATATTCAGTAAAGCTTTCAGCTGAAAGGAGTGTACTATTGAATTTTCCCCAAAATTACTATGTGCTCTCTTCATGTAACCATGTATACTTAACTTTCCAAATGATATCGAGTTGTCAGCAGCTGATATTATGTGGGTGCTACTGAATTTGGTAAGGTTACACTAAGCAATATCCCCAGTTGCTCATAATGCTAATCCAGATTTTCATAGCTGTAGAATGCTAAAGGCTGTTCAAAAGTAAATGCAATGTGGAAGGTTCTTGAATTCAACTTGATTTTATGTACTCCTTTGCGCTGATTATTTTTCATTCTGTTTCTATTCAATTACAATTCACTATGAATAGTTATGCACACGTACATAACAGAAAATGCACAGAATAGTAAGTAATGCATTCAGCTGAAACGAGTGTACTATTGAATTTTCCCCAAAATTACTATGTGCTCTCTTCAGGTAACCATGTATAATTAACTTTCGAAATGATATCGAGTTGTCAGCAGCTGATATTATGTGGGTGCTACTGAATTTGGTAAAGTTACACTAAGCAATATCCCCAGTTGCTCATAATGCTAATCCAGAGTTTCATAGCTGTAGAACGCTAAAGGCTGTTCAAAAGTAAATGCAATGTGGAAGGTTCTTGAATTCAACTTGATTTTATGTACTCCTTTGCGCTGAATATTTTTCATTCTGTTTCTACTCAATTACAATTCACTATGAATAGTTATGCACACGTACATAACAGAAAATGCACAGAATAGTAAGTAATGCATTCAGCTGAAACGAGTGTACTATTGAATTTTCCCCAAAATTACTATGTGCTCTCTTCAGGTAACCATGTATAATTAACTTTCGAAATGATATCGAGTTGTCAGCAGCTGATATTATGTGGGTGCTACTGCATTTGATAAAGTTACACTAAGCAATATCCCCAGTTGCTCATAATGCTAATCCAGAGTTTCATAGCTGTAGAATGCTAAAGGCTGTTCAAAAGTAAATGCAATGTGGAAGTTTCTTGAATTCAACTTGATTTTATGTACTCCTGTGCGCTGATTATTATTCATTCTGTTTCTATTCAATTACAATTCACTATGAATACATATGCACATGTACATAACAGAAAATGCACAGAATAGGAAGTAATGCATTCAGCTGAAACGAGTGTACTATTGGATTTTCCCCAAAATTACTATTTGCTCACTTCATGTAACCATTTATAACAGACATCCCATATGATATCGAGTAGTCTGCCGCAAGTGTTATGTGTGTGCTTCTGAATTTGGTAAAGTTACACTAAGCAGTATCACCCGTTGATCATAATGTTATTCCAGTGTTACAAAGGAATACAAAGCTAAAGGCTGTTTAAAATTAAATGCACTGTAGTTTGTTCTTGAATTCAACGTCAGCTTATCTAGTCCATTCCTGTGAGTATTATTCATTGTTTTTCTATTCGATTACAATTCACTCTAAATAGTTATGCACATGTACATAATAGAAAATGCACAGAATAGTCAGAAAAGCTTTCAGCTGAAAGGAGTGGACTATTGAATTTTCCCCAAAATTACTATATGCTCTCTTCATGTAACCACATACAATAGACATCCCATATGATATCGAGTAGTCTGCAGCAAGTTTTATGTGTTTGCTACTGAATTTGGTAAAGTTACACGAAGCAGTATCACCCGTTGATCATAATGTTATTCTAGTGTTTCAAAGCAATACAAAGCTAAAGGCTGTTTAAAATTAAATGCACTGTAGTTGGTTCTTTTTTTTAAATAATTTTTTATTGCATTTTTAAATGATTACAAAGTATGAAAAAACAATGTATATAACCCATACCCCCTCCCCTTAACCCCTCCCCCCTAACTGCCCTATAGAAAAAAAAAGAAAGAAAGAAAGAAAGAAAGAATGCCTGGTGGTTGGAAGATCTCCACATGCTCCATGGAATTCGTTGAATTCAACATCAGTTTATCTAGTCCATTGCTGTGAGTATTATTCATTGTGTTTCTATTCAATTACAATTTACTCTAAATAGTTATGCACATGCACATAATAAAAAATGCACAGAATAGTCAGTAAAGCTTTCAGCTGAAAGGAGTGGACTATTGAATTTTCCCCAAAATTACTATGTGCTCTCTTCATGTAGCCACTTATAATTTACTTTCCAAATGATATCCAGTTGTCAGCAGCAGATATTATGTGGGTGCTACTGAATTTACTAGTTACACTAAGCAATATCCCCAGTTGTTCATAATGCTACAGAGTTTTATAGATGTACAATGCTAAAGGCTGTTCAAAAGTAAATACAATGTGGAAGGTTCTTGAATTCAACTTGATTTTATGTACTCCTTTGCGCTGATTATTTCTCATTCTGTTTCTATTCAATTACAATTCACTATGAATAGTTATGCACACGTATATAACAGAAAATGCACAGAATAGTAAGTAATGCATTCAGCTGAAACGAGTGTACTATTGGATTTTCCCCAAAATTACTATTTGCTCACTTCATGTAACCATTTATAATAGACATACCATGTGATATCGAGTAGTCTGCAGCAAGTTTTATGTGTGTGCTACTGAATTTGGTAAAGTTACACTAAGCAGTATCACCCGTTGATCATAATGTTATTCCAGTGTTTCAAAGCAATACAAAGCTAAAGGTTGTTTAACATTAAATGCACTGTAGTTGGTTCTTGAATTCAACATCAGTTTATCTAGTCCATTGCTGTGAGTATTATTCATTGTGTTTCTATTCAATTACAATTCACTCTAAATAGTTATGCACGTGTACATAATAGAAAATGCACAGAATAGTCAGTAAAGCTTTCAGCTGAAAGGAGTGGACTATTGAATTTTCCCCAAAATTACTATGTGCTCTCTTCATGTAACCACTTATAATTTACTTTCCAAATGATATCGAGTTGTCAGCTGCAGATATTATGTGGGTGCTACTGAATTTACTAGTTACACTAAGCAAAAGACCCAGTTGCTCATAATGCTACAGAGTTTTATAGATGTACAATGCCAAAGGCTGTTCAAAAGTAAATGCAATGTGGAAGGTTCTAGAATTCAACTTGATTTTATGTACTCCTTTGCGCTGATTATTTTTCATTCTGTTTCTATTCAATTACATTTCACTATGAATAGTTATGCACACGTACATAACAGAAAATGCACAGAATAGTCAGTGATGCATTCAGCTGAAACGAGTGTACTATTGGATTTTCCCCAAAATTACCATTTGCTCACTTCATGTAACCATTTATAATAGACATTCCATATGATATTGAGTTGTCTGCAGCAAGTTGTATGTGTGCGCTACTGAATTTGGTAAAGTTACACTCAGCAGTATCACCCGTTGATCATAATGTTATTCCAGTGTTTCAAAGCAAAACAAAGCTAATGGCTGTTTGTAATTAAATGCACTGTAGTTGGTTCTTGAATTCAACATCAGTTTATCTAGTCCATTGCTGTGAGTATTATTCATGGTGTTTCTATTCAATTACAATTCACTCTAAATAGTTATGCACATGTACATAAGAGAAAATGCACAGAATAGTCAGTAAAGCTTTCAGCTGAAAGGAGTGGACTATTGAATTTTCCCCAAAATTACTATGTGCTCTCTTCATGTAACCACATACAATAGACATCCCATATGATATCGAATAGTCGGCAGCAAGTTTTATGTGTTTGCTACTGAATTTGGTAAAGTTACACGAAGCAGTATCACCCGTTGATCATAATGTTATTCTAGTGTTTCAAAGCAATACAAAGCTAAAGGCTGTTTAAAATTAAATGCACTGTAGTTGGTTCTTTTTTTTAAATAATTTTTTATTGCATTTTTAAATGATTACAAAGTATGAAAAAACAATGTATATAACCCATACCCCCTCCCCTTAAACCCTCCCCCCTAACTGCCCTATAGAAAAAAAAAGAAAGAAAGAAAGAAAGAAAGAATGCCTGGTGGTTGGAAGATCTCCACATGCTCCATGGAATTCGTTGAATTCAACATCAGTTTATCTAGTCCATTGCTGTGAGTATTATTCATTGTGTTTCTATTCAATTACAATTCACTCTAAATAGTTATGCACGTGTACATAATAGAAAATGCACAGAATAGTCAGTAAAGCTTTCAGCTGAAAGGAGTGGACTATTGAATTTTCCCCAAAATTACTATGTGCTCTCTTCATGTAACCACTTATAATTTACTTTCCAAATGATATCGAGTTGTCAGCTGCAGATATTATGTGGGTGCTACTGAATTTACTAGTTACACTAAGCAATATCCCCATTTGCTGATAATGCTACTCCAGCGTTTCATAGCTATACAATGCTAATTTCTGTTCAAAAGTAAATGCAATGTGGAAGGTTCTTGAATTCAACTTGATTTTATGTACTCCTTTGCGCTGATTATTTCTCATTCTGTTTCTATTCAATTACAATTCACTATGAATAGTTATGCACACGTATATAACAGAAAATGCACAGAATAGTAAGTAATGCATTCAGCTGAAACGAGTGTACTATTGGATTTTCCGCAAAATTACTATTTGCTCACTTCATGTAACCATTTATAATAGACATACCATGTGATATCGAGTAGTCTGCAGCAAGTTTTATGTGTGTGCTACTGAATTTGGTAAAGTTACACTAAGCAGTATCACCCGTTGATCATAATGTTATTCCAGTGTTTCAAAGCAATACAAAGCTAAAGGCTGTTTAAAATTAAATGCACTGTGGTAGGTTCTTGAATTCAACATCAGTTTATCTAGTCCATTGCTGTGAGTATTATTCATTGTGTTTCTATTCAATTACAATTCACTCTAAATAGTTATGCACGTGTACATAATAGACAATGCACAGAATAGTCAGTAAAGCTTTCAGCTGAAAGGAGTGGACTATTGAATTTTCCCCCAAATTACTATGTGCTCTCTTATGTAACCACTTATAATTTACTTTCCAAATGATATCGAGTTGTCAGCTGCAGATATTATGTGGGTGCTACTGAATTTACTAGTTACACTAAGCAATATCCCCAGTTGCTCATAATGCTACAGAGTTTTATAGATGTAGAATGCTAAAGGCTGTTCAAAAGTAAATGCAATGTGGAAGGTTCTTGAATTCAACTTGATTTTATGTACTCCTTTGCGCTGATTATTTCTCATTCTGTTTCTATTCAATTACAATTCACTATGAATAGTTATGCACACGTACATAACAGAAAATGCACAGAATAGTAAGTAATGCATTCAGCTGAAACGAGTGCACTATTGGATTTTCCGCAAAATTACTATTTGCTCACTTCATGTAACCATTTATAATAGACATTCCATGTGATATCGAGTAGTCTGCAGCAAGTTTTATGTGTGTGCTACTGAATTTGGGAAAGTTACACTAAGCAGTATCACCCGTTGATCATAATGTTATTCCAGTGTTTCAAAGCAATACAAAGCTAAAGGTTGTTTAAAATTAAATGCACTGTAGTTTGTTCTTGAATTCAACATCAGTTTATCTAGTCCATTGCTGTGATTATTATTCATTGTGTTTCTATTGAATTACAATTCACTCTAAATAGTAATGCACATGTACATAATAGAAAATCCACAGAATAGTCAGTAAAGCTTTCAGCTGAAAGGAGTGGACTATTGAATTTTCCCCAAAATTAATATGTGCTCTCTACATGTAACCATTTATAATTAACTTTCCAAATGAAATCGAGTTGTCAGCAGCAGATATTATGTGGGTACTACTGAATTTACGAGTTACACTAAGCAATATCCCCAGTTGCTCATAATGCTACAGAGTTTTATAGATGTAGAATGCTAAAGGCTGTTCAAAAGTAAATGCAATGTGGAAGGTTCCTGAATTCAACTTGATTTTATGTTCTCCTTTGCGCTGATTATTTCTCATTCTGTTTCTGTTCAATTACAATTCACTATGAATAGTTATGCACACGTACATAACAGAAAATGCACAGAATAGTAAGTAATGCATTCAGCTGAAACGAGTGTACTATTGGGTTTTCCACAAAATTACTATTTGCTCACTTCATGTAACCATTTATAATAGACATCCCATATGATATCGAGTCGTCTGCAGCAAGTTTTATGTGTGTGCTACTGAATTTGATAAAGTTACTCAAAGCAATATCACCAGTGGATCATAATGTTATTCCAGTGTTTCAAAGCAATACAAAGCTAAAGGCTGTTTAACATTGAATGCACTGTAGTAGGTTCTTGAATTCAACATCAGATTATCTAGTCCATTGCTGAGAGTATTATTCATTCTGTTTCTATTCAATTACAATTCACTCTAAATAGTTATGGACATGTACGTTATAGAAAATGCACAGAATAGTCAGTAAAGCTTTCAGCTGAAAGGAGTGTACTATTGAATTTTCCCCAAAAGTACTGTGTGCTCTCTTCATGTGACCATGTATAATAAACTTTCCAAATGATATCGAGTTGTCAGCAGCAGATATTATGTGGGTGCTGCTTAATTTGGTGAAGTTACAGTAAGCAATATACCCAGTTGCTCCTAATGCTTCTCCAGAGTTTCATAGCTATACAATGCTAAAGACTGTTCAAAAGTGAATGCAATGTGGAAGGTTCTTGAATTCAACTTGATTTTATGTACTCTTTTGCGCTCATTATTTTTCATTCTGTTTCTATTCAATTACAATTCACTATGAATAGCTATGCACACGAACATAACAGAAAATGCAGAGAATAGTAAGTAATGCATTCAGCTGAAACGAGTGTACTATTGGGTTTTCCCCCAAATTACTATTTGCTCACTTCATGTAACCATTTATAATAGACATCCCATATGATATCGAGTCGTCTGCAGCAAGTTTTATGTGTGTGCTACTGAATTTGGTAAAGTTACACTTAGCAGTATCACCCGTTGATCATAATGTTATTCCAGTGTTTCAAAGCAATACAACGCTAAAGGCTGTTTAAAATTAAATGCACTGTGGTAGGTTCGTGAATTCAACACCAGGTTATCTAGTCCATTGCTGTGAGTATTATTCATTGTGTTTCTATTCAATTACAATTCACTCTAAATAGTTATGCACATGTACATAATAGAAAATGCACAGAATAGTCAGTAAAGATTTCAGCTGAGAGGAGTGTACTATTGAATTTTCCCCAAAATTACTATGTGCTCTCTTCATGTAACCATGTATAATTAACTTTCCAAATGATATCGAGTTGTCAGCAGCAGATATTCTGTGGGTGCTACTGAATTTACTAGTTACACTAAGCAAAAGACCCAGTTGCTCATAATGCTACAGAGTTTTATAGATGTACAATGCCAAAGACTGTTCAAAAGTAAATGCAATGTGGAAGGTTCTAGAATTCAACTTGATTTTATGTACTCCTTTGCGCTGATTATTTTTCATTCTGTTTCTATTCAATTACATTTCACTATGAATAGTTATGCACACGTACATAACAGAAAATACACAGAATAGTCAGTGATGCATTCAGCTGAAACGAGTGTACTATTGGATTTTCCCCAAAATTACCATTTGCGCACTTCATGTAACCATTTATAATAGACATTCCATATGATATTGAGTAGTCTGCAGCAAGTTGTATGTGTGCGCTACTGAATTTGGTAAAGTTACACTCAGCAGTATCACCCGTTGATCATAATGTTATTCCAGTGTTTCAAAGCAAAACAAAGCTAATGGCTGTTTGTAATTAAATGCACTGTAGTTGGTTCTTGAATTCAACATCAGTTTATCTAGTCCATTGCTGTGAGTATTATTCATTGTGTTTCTATTCAATTACAATTCACTCTAAATAGTTATGCACATGTACATAATAAAAAATGCACAGAATAGTCAGTAAAGCTTTCAGCTGAAAGGAGTGTACTATTGAATTTTCCCCAAAAGTACTGTGTGCTCTCTTCATGTGACCATGTATAATAAACATTCCAAATGATATCGAGTTGTCAGCAGCAGATATTATGTGGGTGCTGCTTAATTTGGTGAAGTTACAGTAAGCAATATACCCAGTTGCTCCTAATGCTTCTCCAGAGTTTCATAGCTATACAATGCTAAAGACTGTTCAAAAGTGAATGCAATGTGGAAGGTTCTTGAATTCAACTTGATTTTATGTACTCTTTTGCGCTCATTATTTTTCATTCTGTTTCTATTCAATTACAATTCACTATGAATAGTTATGCACACGTACATAACAGAAAATGCACAGAATAGTAAGTAATGCATTCAGCTGAAACGAGTGTACTATTGGGTTTTCCCCCAAATTACTATTTGCTCACTTCATGTAACCATTTATAATAGACATCCCATATGATATCGAGTCGTCTGCAGCAAGTTTTATGTGTGTGCTACTGAATTTGGTAAAGTTACACTTAGCAGTATCACCCGTTGATCATAATGTTATTCCAGTGTTTCAAAGCAATACAACGCTAAAGGCTGTTTAAAATTAAATGCACTGTGGTAGGTTCGTGAATTCAACACCAGGTTATCTAGTCCATTGCTGTGAGTATTATTCATTGTGTTTCTATTCAATTACAATTCACTCTAAATAGTTATGCACATGTACATAATAGAAAATGCACAGAATAGTCAGTAAAGATTTCAGCTGAGAGGAGTGTACTATTGAATTTTCCCCAAAATTACTATGTGCTCTCTTCATGTAACCATGTATAATTAACTTTCCAAATGATATCGAGTTGTCAGCAGCAGATATTCTGTGGGTGCTACTGAATTTACTAGTTACACTAAGCAAAAGACCCAGTTGCTCATAATGCTACAGAGTTTTATAGATGTACAATG
The DNA here is from genome assembly GCF_030144855.1 of Hypanus sabinus. Taxonomy (NCBI): domain Eukaryota; kingdom Metazoa; phylum Chordata; class Chondrichthyes; order Myliobatiformes; family Dasyatidae; genus Hypanus; species Hypanus sabinus. The sequence goes on along the minus strand of NC_082711.1, from coordinate 122,499,155 downwards.
CCAAAGACTGTTCAAAAGTAAATGCAATGTGGAAGGTTCTAGAATTCAACTTGATTTTATGTACTCCTTTGCGCTGATTATTTTTCATTCTGTTTCTATTCAATTACATTTCACTATGAATAGTTATGCACACGTACATAACAGAAAATACACAGAATAGTCAGTGATGCATTCAGCTGAAACGAGTGTACTATTGGATTTTCCCCAAAATTACCATTTGCGCACTTCATGTAACCATTTATAATAGACATTCCATATGATATTGAGTAGTCTGCAGCAAGTTGTATGTGTGCGCTACTGAATTTGGTAAAGTTACACTCAGCAGTATCACCCGTTGATCATAATGTTATTCCAGTGTTTCAAAGCAAAACAAAGCTAATGGCTGTTTGTAATTAAATGCACTGTAGTTGGTTCTTGAATTCAACATCAGTTTATCTAGTCCATTGCTGTGAGTATTATTCATTGTGTTTCTATTCAATTACAATTCACTCTAAATAGTTATGCACATGTACATAATAAAAAATGCACAGAATAGTCAGTAAAGCTTTCAGCTGAAAGGAGTGTACTATTGAATTTTCCCCAAAAGTACTGTGTGCTCTCTTCATGTGACCATGTATAATAAACTTTCCAAATGATATCGAGTTGTCAGCAGCAGATATTATGTGGGTGCTGCTTAATTTGGTGAAGTTACAGTAAGCAATATACCCAGTTGCTCCTAATGCTTCTCCAGAGTTTCATAGCTATACAATGCTAAAGACTGTTCAAAAGTGAATGCAATGTGGAAGGTTCTTGAATTCAACTTGATTTTATGTACTCTTTTGCGCTCATTATTTTTCATTCTGTTTCTATTCAATTACAATTCACTATGAATAGTTATGCACACGTACATAACAGAAAATGCAGAGAATAGTAAGTAATGCATTCAGCTGAAACGAGTGTACTATTGGGTTTTCCCCCAAATTACTATTTGCTCACTTCATGTAACCATTTATAATAGACATACCATGTGATATCGCGTAGTCTGCAGCAAGTTTTATGTGTGTGCTACTGAATTTGGGAAAGTTACACTAAGCAGTATCACCCGTTGATCATAATGTTATTCCAGTGTTTCAAAGCAATACAAAGCTAAAGGCTGTTTGTAATTAAATGCACAGTAGTTGGTTCTTGAATTCAACATCAGTTTATCTAGTCCATTGCTGTGAGTATTATTCATTGTGTTTCTATTCAATTACAATTCACTCTAAATAGTTATGCACATGTACATAAGAGAAAATGCACAGAATAGTCAGTAAAGCTTTCAGCTGAAAGGAGTGGACTATTGAATTTTCCCCAAAATTACTATGTGCTCTCTTCAGGTAACCATGTATAATTAACTTTCGAAATGATATCGAGTTGTCAGCAGCTGATATTATGTGTGTGCTACTGAATTTGGTAAAGTTACACTAAGCAATATTCCCAGTTGCTCATAATGCTACTCCAGAGTTTCATAGCTGTAGAATGCTAAAGGCTGTTCAAAAGTAAATGCAATGTGGAAGTTTCTTGAATTCAACTTGATTTTATGTACTCCTGTGCGCTGATTATTATTCATTCTGTTTCTATTCAATTACAATTCACTGTGAATAGTTATGCACACGTACATAACAGAAAATGCACAGAATAGTAAGTAATGCATTCAGCTGAAACGAGTGTACTATTGGATTTTCCCCAAAATTACTATTTGCTCACTTCATGTAACCATTTATAATAGACATCCCATGTGATATCGAGTAGTCTGCAGCAAGTTTTATGTGTGTGCTACTGAATTTGGTAATGTTACACTAAGCAGTATCACCCGTTGATCATAATGTTATTCCAGTGTTACAAAGCAATACAAAGCTAAAGGCTGTTTAAAATAAAATGCACTGTAGTTTCTTCTTGAATTCAACATCAGCTTATCTAGTCCATTGCTGTGAGTATTATTCATTGTGTTTCTATTCAATTACAATTCACTCTAAATAGTTATGCACGTGTACATAATAGAAAGTGCACAGAATAGTCAGTAAAGCTTTCAGCTGAAAGGAGTGTGCTATTGAATTTTCCCCAAAATTACTATGTGCTCTCTTCATGTAACCATGTATACTTAACTTTCCAAATGATATCGAGTTGTCAGCAGCTGATATTATGTGGGTGCTACTGAATTTGGTAAAGTTACACTAAGCAATATCCCCAGTTGCTCATAATGCTACTCCAGAGCTTCATAGCTGTAGAATGCTAAACGCTGTTCAAAAGTAAATGCAATGTGGAAGTTTCTTGAATTCAACTTGATTTTATGTACTCCTGTGCGCTGATTATTATTCATTCTGTTTCTATTCAATTACAATTCACTGTGAATAGTTATGCACACGTACATAACAGAAAATGCACAGAATAGTAAGTAATGCATTCAGCTGAAACGAGTGTACTATTGGATTTTCCCCAAAATTACTATTTGCTCACTTCATGTAACCATTTATAATAGACATCCCATGTGATATCGAGTAGTCTGCAGCAAGTTTTATGTGTGTGCTACTGAATTTGGTAATGTTACACTAAGCAGTATCACCCGTTGATCATAATGTTATTCCAGTGTTACAAAGCAATACAAAGCTAAAGGCTGTTTAAAATAAAATGCACTGTAGTTTCTTCTTGAATTCAACATCAGCTTATCTAGTCCATTGCTGTGAGTATTATTCATTGTGTTTCTATTCAATTACAATTCACTCTAAATAGTTATGCACGTGTACATAATAGAAAGTGCACAGAATAGTCAGTAAAGCTTTCAGCTGAAAGGAGTGTGCTATTGAATTTTCCCCAAAATTACTATGTGCTCTCTTCATGTAACCATGTATACTTAACTTTCCAAATGATATCGAGTTGTCAGCAGCTGATATTATGTGGGTGCTACTGAATTTGGTAAAGTTACACTAAGCAATATCCCCAGTTGCTCATAATGCTACTCCAGATTTTCATAGCTGTAGAATGCTAAAGGCTGTTCAAAAGTAAATGCAATGTGGAAGGTTCTTGAATTCAACTTGATTTTATGTACTCCTTTGCGCTGATTATCTTTCATTCTGTTTCTATTCAATTACAATTCACTATGAATAGTTATGCACACGTACATAACAGAAAATGCACAGAATAGTAAGTAATGCATACAGCTGAAACGAGTGTACTATTGAATTTTCCCCCAAATTACTATTTGCTCACTTCATGTAACCATTTATAATAAACATTCCATATGATATCGAGTAGTCTGCAGCAAGTTTTATGTGTGTGCTACTGAATTTGGTAAAGTTACACTTAGCAGTATCACCCGTTGATCATAATGTTATTCCAGTGTTTCAAAGCAATACAACGCTAAAGGCTGTTTAAAATTAAATGCAATGTGGTAGGTTCGTGAATTCAACACCAGCTTATCTAGTCCATTGCTGTGAGTATTATTCATTGTGTTTCTATTCAATTACAATTCACTCTGAATAGTTATGCACGTGTACATAATAGACAATGCACAGAATAGTCAGTAAAGCTTTCAGCTGAAAGGAGTGGACTATTGAATTTTCCCCCAAATTACTATGTGCTCTCTTATGTAACCACTTATAATTTACTTTCCAAATGATATCGAGTTGTCAGCTGCAGATATTATGTGGGTGCTACTGAATTTACTAGTTACACTAAGCAATATCCCCAGTTGCTCATAATGCTACAGAGTTTTATAGATGTAGAATGCTAAAGGCTGTTCAAAAGTAAATGCAATGTGGAAGGTTCTTGAATTCAACTTGATTTTATGTACTCCTTTGCGCTGATTATTTCTCATTCTGTTTCTATTCAATTACAATTCACTATGAATAGTTATGCACACGTACATAACAGAAAATGCAGAGAATAGTAAGTAATGCATTCAGCTGAAACGAGTGCACTATTGGATTTTCCGCAAAATTACTATTTGCTCACTTCATGTAACCATTTATAATAGACATTCCATGTGATATCGAGTAGTCTGCAGCAAGTTTTATGTGTGTGCTACTGAATTTGGGAAAGTTACACTAAGCAGTATCACCCGTTGATCATAATGTTATTCCAGTGTTTCAAAGCAATACAAAGCTAAAGGTTGTTTAAAATTAAATGCACTGTAGTTTGTTCTTGAATTCAACATCAGTTTATCTAGTCCATTGCTGTGATTATTATTCATTGTGTTTCTATTGAATTACAATTCACTCTAAATAGTAATGCACATGTACATAATAGAAAATCCACAGAATAGTCAGTAAAGCTTTCAGCTGAAAGGAGTGGACTATTGAATTTTCCCCAAAATTAATATGTGCTCTCTACATGTAACCATTTATAATTAACTTTCCAAATGAAATCGAGTTGTCAGCAGCAGATATTATGTGGGTACTACTGAATTTACGAGTTACACTAAGCAATATCCCCAGTTGCTCATAATGCTACAGAGTTTTATAGATGTAGAATGCTAAAGGCTGTTCAAAAGTAAATTCAATGTGGAAGGTTCCTGAATTCAACTTGATTTTATGTTCTCCTTTGCGCTGATTATTTCTCATTCTGTTTCTGTTCAATTACAATTCACTATGAATAGTTATGCACACGTACATAACAGAAAATGCACAGAATAGTAAGTAATGCATTCAGCTGAAACGAGTGTACTATTGAATTTTCCCCAAAATTACTATGTGCTCTCTTCAGGTAACCATGTATAATTAACTTTCGAAATGATATCGAGTTGTCAGCAGCTGATATTATGTGGCTGCTACTGAATTTGGTAAAGTTACACTAAGCAATATCCCCAGTTGCTCATAATGCTAATCCAGAGTTTCATAGCTGTAGAATGCTAAAGGCTGTTCAAAAGTAAATGCAAAGTGGAAGGTTCTTGAATTCAACTTGATTTTATGTACTCCTTTGCGCTGATTACTATTCATTCTGTTTCTATTCAATTACAATTCACTATGAATACATATGCACACGTACATAACAGAAAATGCACAGAATAGTAAGTAATGCATTCAGCTGAAACGAGTGTACTATTGAATTTTCCCCCAAATTACTACTTGCTCACTTCATGTAACCATTTATAATAAACATTCCATAGGATATCGAGTAGTCTGCAACAAGTTTTATGTGTGTGCTACTGAATTTGGTAAAGTTACACTAAGCAGTATCACCCGTTGATCATAATGGTATTCCAGTATTTCAAAGCAATACAACGCTAAAGGCTGTTTAAAATTAAATGCACTGTGGTAGGTTCGTGAATTCAACACCAGCTTATCTAGTCCATTGCTGTGAGTATTATTCGTTGTGTTTCTATTCAATTACAATTCACTCTAAATAGTTATGCACATGTACATAATAGAAAATGCACAGAATATTCAGTAAAGCTTTCAGCTGAAAGGAGTGTACTATTGAATTTTCCCCAAAATTACTATGTGCACTCTTCATGTAACCATGTATACTTAACTTTCCAAATGATATCGAGTTGTCAGCAGCTGATATTATGTGGGTGCTACTGAATTTGGTAAGGTTACACTAAGCAATATCCCCAGTTGCTCATAATGCTACTCCAGATTTTCATAGCTGTAGAATGCTAAAGGCTGTTCAAAAGTAAATGCAATGTGGAAGGTTCTTGAATTCAACTTGATTTTATGTACTACTTTGCGCTGATTATTTTTCATTCTGTTTCTATTCAATTACAATTCACTATGAATAGTTATGCACACGTACATAACAGAAAATGCAGAGAATAGTAAGTAATGCATTCAGCTGAAACGAGTGTACTATTGGGTTTTCCACAAAATTACTATTTGCTCACTTCATGTAACCATTTATAATAGACATCCCATATGATATCGAGTCGTCTGCAGCAAGTTTTATGTGTGTGCTACTGAATTTGATAAAGTTACTCAAAGCAATATCACCAGTGGATCATAATGTTATTCCAGTGTTTCAAAGCAATACAAAGCTAAAGGCTGTTTAACATTGAATGCACTGTAGTAGGTTCTTGAATTCAACATCAGATTATCTAGTCCATTGCTGAGAGTATTATTCATTCTGTTTCTATTCAATTACAATTCACTCTAAATAGTTATGGACATGTACGTTATAGAAAATGCACAGAATAGTCAGTAAAGCTTTCAGCTGAAAGGAGTGTACTATTGAATTTTCCCCAAAAGTACTGTGTGCTCTCTTCATGTGACCATGTATAATAAACTTTCCAAATGATATCGAGTTGTCAGCAGCAGATATTATGTGGGTGCTGCTTAATTTGGTGAAGTTACAGTAAGCAATATACCCAGTTGCTCCTAATGCTTCTCCAGAGTTTCATAGCTATACAATGCTAAAGACTGTTCAAAAGTGAATGCAATGTGGAAGGTTCTTGAATTCAACTTGATTTTATGTACTCTTTTGCGCTCATTATTTTTCATTCTGTTTCTATTCAATTACAATTCACTATGAATAGTTATGCACACGAACATAACAGAAAATGCAGAGAATAGTAAGTAATGCATTCAGCTGAAACGAGTGTACTATTGGGTTTTCCCCCAAATTACTATTTCCTCACTTCATGTAACCATTTATAATAGACATCCCATATGATATCGAGTCGTCTGCAGCAAGTTTTATGTGTGTGCTACTGAATTTGGTAAAGTTACACTTAGCAGTATCACCCGTTGATCATAATGTTATTCCAGTGTTTCAAAGCAATACAACGCTAAAGGCTGTTTAAAATTAAATGCACTGTGGTAGGTTCGTGAATTCAACACCAGCTTATCTAGTCCATTGCTGTGAGTATTATTCATTGTGTTTCTATTCAATTACAATTCACTCTAAATAGTTATGCACATGTACATAATAGAAAATGCACAGAATAGTCAGTAAAGATTTCAGCTGAGAGGAGTGTACTATTGAATTTTCCCCAAAATTACTATGTGCTCTCTTCATGTAACCATGTATAATTAACTTTCCAAATGATATCGAGTTGTCAGCAGCAGATATTCTGTGGGTGCTACTGAATTTACTAGTTACACTAAGCAAAAGACCCAGTTGCTCATAATGCTACAGAGTTTTATAGATGTACAATGCCAAAGGCTGTTCAAAAGTAAATGCAATGTGGAAGGTTCTAGAATTCAACTTGATTTTATGTACTCCTTTGCGCTGATTATTTTTCATTCTGTTTCTATTCAATTACATTTCACTATGAATAGTTATGCACACGTACATAACAGAAAATACACAGAATAGTCAGTGATGCATTCAGCTGAAACGAGTGTACTATTGGATTTTCCCCAAAATTACCATTTGCGCACTTCATGTAACCATTTATAATAGACATTCCATATGATATTGAGTAGTCTGCAGCAAGTTGTATGTGTGCGCTACTGAATTTGGTAAAGTTACACTCAGCAGTATCACCCGTTGATCATAATGTTATTCCAGTGTTTCAAAGCAAAACAAAGCTAATGGCTGTTTGTAATTAAATGCACTGTAGTTGGTTCTTGAATTCAACATCACTTTATCTAGTCCATTGCTGTGAGTATTATTCATTGTGTTTCTATTCAATTACAATTCACTCTAAATAGTTATGCACATGTACATAATAAAAAATGCACAGAATAGTCAGTAAAGCTTTCAGCTGAAAGGAGTGTACTATTGAATTTTCCCCAAAAGTACTGTGTGCTCTCTTCATGTGACCATGTATAATAAACTTTCCAAATGATATCGAGTTGTCAGCAGCAGATATTATGTGGGTGCTGCTTAATTTGGTGAAGTTACAGTAAGCAATATACCCAGTTGCTCCTAATGCTTCTCCAGAGTTTCATAGCTATACAATGCTAAAGACTGTTCAAAAGTGAATGCAATGTGGAAGGTTCTTGAATTCAACTTGATTTTATGTACTCTTTTGCGCTCATTATTTTTCATTCTGTTTCTATTCAATTACAATTCACTATGAATAGTTATGCACACGTACATAACAGAAAATGCACAGAATAGTAAGTAATGCATTCAGCTGAAACGAGTGTACTATTGGGTTTTCCCCCAAATTACTATTTGCTCACTTCATGTAACCATTTATAATAGACATCCCATATGATATCGAGTCGTCTGCAGCAAGTTTTATGTGTGTGCTACTGAATTTGGTAAAGTTACACTTAGCAGTATCACCCGTTGATCATAATGTTATTCCAGTGTTTCAAAGCAATACAACGCTAAAGGCTGTTTAAAATTAAATGCACTGTGGTAGGTTCGTGAATTCAACACCAGGTTATCTAGTCCATTGCTGTGAGTATTATTCATTGTGTTTCTATTCAATTACAATTCACTCTAAATAGTTATGCACATGTACATAATAGAAAATGCACAGAATAGTCAGTAAAGATTTCAGCTGAGAGGAGTGTACTATTGAATTTTCCCCAAAATTACTATGTGCTCTCTTCATGTAACCATGTATAATTAACTTTCCAAATGATATCGAGTTGTCAGCAGCAGATATTCTGTGGGTGCTACTGAATTTACTAGTTACACTAAGCAAAAGACCCAGTTGCTCATAATGCTACAGAGTTTTATAGATGTACAATGCCAAAGACTGTTCAAAAGTAAATGCAATGTGGAAGGTTCTAGAATTCAACTTGATTTTATGTACTCCTTTGCGCTGATTATTTTTCATTCTGTTTCTATTCAATTACATTTCACTATGAATAGTTATGCACACGTACATAACAGAAAATACACAGAATAGTCAGTGATGCATTCAGCTGAAACGAGTGTACTATTGGATTTTCCCCAAAATTACCATTTGCGCACTTCATGTAACCATTTATAATAGACATTCCATATGATATTGAGTAGTCTGCAGCAAGTTGTATGTGTGCGCTACTGAATTTGGTAAAGTTACACTCAGCAGTATCACCCGTTGATCATAATGTTATTCCAGTGTTTCAAAGCAAAACAAAGCTAATGGCTGTTTGTAATTAAATGCACTGTAGTTGGTTCTTGAATTCAACATCAGTTTATCTAGTCCATTGCTGTGAGTATTATTCATTGTGTTTCTATTCAATTACAATTCACTCTAAATAGTTATGCACATGTACATAATAAAAAATGCACAGAATAGTCAGTAAAGCTTTCAGCTGAAAGGAGTGTACTATTGAATTTTCCCCAAAAGTACTGTGTGCTCTCTTCATGTGACCATGTATAATAAACTTTCCATATGATATTGAGTCGTCTGCAGCATGTTTTATGTGTGTGCTACTGAATTTGATAAAGTTACACAAAGCAATATCACCAGTGGATCATAATGTTATTCCAGTGTTACAAAGGAATACAAAGCTAAAGGCTGTTTAAAATTAAATGCACTGTAGTTTGTTCTTGAATTCAACGTCAGCTTATCTAGTCCATTCCTGTGAGTATTATTCATTGTGTTTCTATTCAATTACAATTCACTGTGAATAGTTATGCACACGTACATAACAGAAAATGCAGAGAATAGTAAGTAATGCATTCAGCTGAAACGAGTGTACTATTCGGTTTTCCACAAAATTACTATTTGCTCACTTCATGTAACCATTTATAATAGACATCCCATATGATATCGAGTCGTCTGCAGCAAGTTTTATGTGTGTGCTACTGAATTTGATAAAGTTACTCAAAGCAATATCACCAGTGGATCATAATGTTATTCCAGTGTTTCAAAGCAATACAAAGCTAAAGGCTGTTTAACATTGAATGCACTGTAGTGGGTTCTTGAATTCAACATCAGATTATCTAGTCCATTGCTGAGAGTATTATTCATTCTGTTTCAATTCAATTACAATTCACTCTAAATAGTTATGGACATGTACGTTATAGAAAATGCACAGAATAGTCAGTAAAGCTTTCAGCTGAAAGGAGTGTACTATTGAATTTTCCCCAAAAGTACTGTGTGCTCTCTTCATGTGACCATGTATAATAAACTTTCCAAATGATATCGAGTCGTCTGCAGCAAGTTTTATGTGTGTGCTACTGAATTTGATAAAGTTACACAAAGCAATATCACCAGTGGATCATAATGTTATTCCAGTGTTTCAAAGCAATACAAAGGTAAAGGCTGTTTAACATTGAATGCTCTGTAGTAGGTTCTTGAATTCAACATCAGTTTATCTAGTCCATTGCTGTGGGTATTATTCATTGTGTTTCTATTCAGTTACAATTCACTGTAAACAGTTATGTACATGTACATAACAGAAAATGCACAGAATAGTCAGTGATGCATTCAGCTGAAACGAGTGTACTATTGGATTTTCCCCAAAATTACCATTTGCTCACTTCATGTAATTATGTATGATAGACAGTCCATATGATATCGAGTAGTCTGCAGCAAGTTTTATGTGTGTGCTACTGAATTTGGTAAAGTTACACTAAGCAGTATCACCCGTTGATCATAATGTTATTCCAGTGTTTCAAAGCAATAGAAAGCTAAAGGCTGTTTAAAATTAAATGCACTGTAGTTGGTTCTTGAATTCAACATCAGTTTATCTAGTCCATTGCTGTGAGTATTATTCATTCTGTTTCTATTCAATTACAATTCACTCTAAATAGTTATGCACATGTACATAATAGAAAATGCACAGAATAGTCAGTAAAGCTTTCAGCTGAAAGGAGTGGACTATTGAATTTTCCCCAAAATTGCTATGTGCTCTCTTCAGGTAACCATGTATAATTAACTTTCGAAATGATATCCAGTTGTCAGCAGCAGATATTATGTGGGTGCTACTGAATTTACTAGTTACACTAAGCAATATCCCCAGTTGCTCATAATGCTACAGAGTTTTATAGATGTACAATGCTAAAGGCTGTTCAAAAGTAAATGCAATGTGGAAGTTTCTTGAATTCAACTTGATTTTATGTACTCCTGTGCGCTGATTTTTATTCATTCTGTTTCTATTCAATTACAATTCACTATGAATACATATGCACATGTACATAACAGAAAATGCACAGAATAGTAAGTAATGCATTCAGCTGAAACGAGTGTACTATTGGATTTTCCCCAAAATTACTATTTGCTCACTTCATGTAATTATGTATAATAGACATTCCATATGATATCGAGTTGTCTGCAGCAAGTATTATGTGTGTGCTACTGAATTTGGTAAAGTTACACTAAGCAGTATCACCCGTTGATCATAATGTTATTCAAGTGTTTCAAAGCAATACAAAGCTAAAGGCTGTTTAAAATTAAATGCACTGTAGTTGGTTGTTGAATTCAACATCAGTTTATCTAGTCCATTGCTGTGAGTATTATTCATTGTGTTTCTATTCAATTACAATTCACTCTAAATAGTTATGCACATGTACATAATAGAAAATGAACAGAATAGTCAGTAAAGCTTTCAGCTGAAAGGAGTGGACTATTGAATTTTCCCCAAAATTACTATGTGCTCTCTTCAGGTAACCATGTAGAATTAACTTTCGAAATCATATCGAGTTGTCAGCAGCTGATATTATGTGTGTGCTACTGAATTTGGTAAAGTTACACTAAGCAATATCCCCAGTTGCTCATAATGCTACTCCAGAGTTTCATAGCTGTAGAATGCTAAAGGCTGTTCAAAAGTAAATGCAATGTGGAAGTTTCTTGAATTCAACTTGATTTTATGTACTCCTTTGCGCTGATTATTTTTCATGCTGTTTCTATTCAATTACAATTCACTATGAATAGTTATGCACACGTACATAACAGAAAATGCACAGAATAGTAATGCATTCAGCTGAAACGAGTGTACTATTGGATTTTCCCCAAAAGTACTATTTGCTCACTTCATGTAATTATGTATAATAGATATTCCATATGATATCGAGTTGTCTGCAGCAAGTTTTATGTGTGTGCTACTGAATTTGGTAAAGTTACACTAAGCAGTATCACCCGTTGATCATAATGTTATTCCAGTGTTTCAAAGCAATACAAAGCTAAAGGCTGTTTAAAATTAAATGCACTGTAGTTGGTTCTTGAATACAACATCAGTTTATCTAGTCCATTGCTGTGAGTATTATTCATTGTGTTTCTATTCAATTACAATTCACTCTAAATAGTTATGCACATGTACATAATAGAAAATGCACAGAATAGTCAGTAAAGCTTTCAGCTGAAAGGAGTATACTATTGAATTTTCCCCCAAATTACTATGTGCTCTCTTCATGTAACCATGTATAATTAACTTTCCAAATGATATCGAGTTGTCAGCAGCAGATATTCTGTGGGTGCTACTGAATTTACTAGTTACACTAAGCAATATACCCAGTTGCTCATAATGCTACAGAGTTTTATAGATGTACAATGCTAAAGGCTGTTCAAAAGTAAATGCAATGTGGAAGGTTCTTGAATTCAACTTGATTTTATGTACTCCTTTGCGCTGATTATTTTTCATTCTGTTTCTATTCAATTACAATTCACTATGAATAGTTATGCACACGTACATAACAGAAAATGCACAGAATAGTAAGTAATGCATTCAGCTGAAACGAGTGTACTATTGGATTTTCCCCAAAATTACTATTTGCTCACTTCATGTAATTATGTATAATAGACATTCCATATGATATCGAGTTGTCTGCAGCAAGTTTTATGTGTGTGCTACTGAATTTGGTAAAGTTACACTAAGCAGTATCACCCGTTGATCATAATGTTATTCCAGTGTTTCAAAGCAATACAATGCTAAAGGCTGTTCAAAAGTAAATGCAATGTGGAAGGTTCTTGAATTCAACTTGATTTTATGTACTCCTTTGCGCTGATTATTTTTCATTCTGTTTCTATTCAATTACAATTCACTATGAATAGTTATGCACGCGTACATAACAGAAAAAGCACAGAATAGTAAGTAATGCATTCAGCTGAAACGAGTGTGCTATTGAATTTTCCCCCAAATTACTATTTGCTCACTTCATGTAACAATTTATAATAAACATTCCATATGATATCGAGTAGTCAGCAGCAAGTTTTATGTGTGTGCTACTGAATTTGGTAAAGTTACACTTAGCTGTATCACCCGTTGATCATAATGTTATTCCAGTGTTTCAAAGCAATACAACGCTAAAGGCTGTTTAAAATTAAATGCACTGTCGTACGTTCGTGAATTCAACACCAGCTTATCTAGTCCATTGCTGTGAGTATTATTCATTGTGTTTCAATTCAATTACAATTCACTCTAAATAGTTATGCACATGTACATAATAGAAAATGCACAGAATAGTCAGTAAAGCTTTCAGCTGAAAGGAGTGTACTATTGAATTTTCCCCAAAATTACTATGTGCTCTCTTCATGTAACCATGTATAATTAACTTTCCAAATGATATCGAGTTGTCAGCAGCAGATATTCTGTGGGTGCTACTGAATTTACTAGTTACACTAAGCAATATACCCAGTTGCTCTTAATGCTACAGAGTTTTATAGATGTACAATGCTAAAGGCTGTTCAAAAGTAAATGCAATGTGGAAGGTTCTTAAATTCAACTTGATTTTATGTACTCCTTTGCGCTGATTATTTTTCATTCTGTTTCTATTCAATTACAATTCACTATGAATAGTTATGCACACGTACATAACAGAAAATGCACAGAATAGTAAGTAATGCATTCAGCTGAAACGAGTGTACTATTGGATTTTCCCCAAAATTACTATTTGCTCACTTCATGTAATTATGTATAATAGACATTCCATATGATATCGAGTTGTCTGCAGCAAATTTTATGTGTGTGCTACTGAATTTGGTAAAGTTACACTAAGCAGTATCACCCGTTGATCATAATGTTATTCCAGTGTTTCAAAGCAATACAAAGCTAAAGGCTGTTTAAAATTAAATGCACTGTAGTTGGTTCTTGAATTCAACATCAGTTTATCTAGTCCATTGCTGTGAGTATTATTCATTGTGTTTCTATTCAATTACAATTCACTCTAAATAGTTATGCGCATGTACATAATAGAAAATGCACAGAATAGTCAGTAAAGCTTTCAGCTGAAAGGAGTGTACTATTGAATTTTCCCCAAAATTACTATGTGCTCTCTTCATGTAACCATGTATAATTAACTTTCCAAATGATATCGAGTTGTCAGCAGCAGATATTCTGTGGGTGCTACTGAATTTACTAGTTACACTAAGCAATATACCCAGTTGCTCATAAAGCTACAGAGTTTTATAGATGTACAATGCTAAAGGCTGTTCAAAAGTAAATGCAATGTGGAAGGTTCTTGAATTCAACTTGATTTTATGTGCTCCTTTGCGCTGATTATTTTTCATTCTGTTTCTATTCAATTACAATTCACTATGAATAGTTATGCACACGTACATAACAGAAAAAGCACAGAATAGTAAGTAATGCATTCAGCTGAAACGAGTGTGCTATTGAATTTTCCCCCAAATTACTATTTGCTCACTTCATGTAACAATTTATAATAAACATTCCATATGATATCGAGTAGTCTGCAGCAAGTTTTATGTGTGTGCTACTGAATTTGGTAAAGTTACACTTAGCTGTATCACCCGTTGATCATAATGTTATTCCAGTGTTTCAAAGCAATACAACGCTAAAGGCTGTTTAAAATTAAATGCACTGTCGTAGGTTCGTGAATTCAACACCAGCTTATCTAGTCCATTGCTGTGAGTATTATTCATTGTGTTTCAATTCAATTACAATTCACTCTAAATAGTTATGCACATGTACATAATAGAAAATGCACAGAATAGTCAGTAAAGCTTTCAGCTGAGAGGAGTGTACTATTGAATTTTCCCCAAAATTACTATGTGCTCTCTTCATGTAACCATGTATAATTAACGTTCCAAATGATATCGAGTTGTCAGCAGCAGATATTCTGTGGGTGCTACTGAATTTATTAGTTACACTAAGCAATATACCCAGTTGCTCATAATGCTACAGAGTTTTATAGATGTACAATGCTAAAGGCTGTTCAAAAGTAAATGCAATGTGGAAGGTTTTGAATTTTTTTGATTTTATGTACTCCTTTGCGCTGATTATTTTTCATTCTGTTTCTATTCAATTACAATTCACTATGAATAGTTATGCACACGTACATAACAGAAAATGCACAGAATAGTAAGTAATGCATTCAGCTGAAACGAGTGTACTATTGGATTTTCCCCAAAATTACTATTGGCTCACCTCATGTAATTATGTATGATAGACAGTCCATATGATATCGAGTAGTCTGCAGCAAGTTTTATGTGTGTGCTACTGAATTTGGTAAAGTTACACTAAGCAATATCCCCAGTTGCTCATAATGCTAATCCAGAGTTTCATAGCTGTAGAATGCTAAAGGCTGTTCAAAAGTAAATGCAATGTGAAAGTTTCTTTAATTCAACTTGATTTTATGTACTCCTTTACGCTGATTATTTTTCATTCTGTTTCTATTCAATTACATTTCACCATGAATAGTTATGGACACGTACATAACAGAAAATGCCACAGAATAGTGAGTAATGCATTTTGCTGAAACGAGTGTGCTATTGAATTTTCCCAAAAATTACTATTTGCTCACTTGATGTAACCATTTATAATAAACATTCCATATGATATCGAGTAGTCTGCAGCAAGTTTTATGTGTGTGCTACTGAATTTGGTAAAGTTACACTAAGCAGTATCTCCCGTTGATCATAATGTTATTCCAGTGTTTCAAAGCAATACAACTCTAAAGGCTGTTTAAAATTAAATGCACTGTAGTAGGTTCGTGAATTCAACACCAGCTTATCTAGTCCATTGCTGTGAGTATTATTCATTGTGTTTCTATTCAATTAGAATTCACTCTAAATAGTTATGCACATGTACATAATAGAAAATGTACAGAATACTCAGTAATGCTTTCAGCTGAAAGGAGTGGACTATTGAATTTTCCCCAAAATTAGTATGTGCTCTCTTCATGTAACCACTTATAATTTACTTTCCAAATGA
Organism: Hypanus sabinus; assembly: GCF_030144855.1. Classification (NCBI taxonomy): domain Eukaryota; kingdom Metazoa; phylum Chordata; class Chondrichthyes; order Myliobatiformes; family Dasyatidae; genus Hypanus; species Hypanus sabinus. Next base: position 122,483,196 of record NC_082711.1, on the reverse strand, counting down.
TATCGAGTTGTCAGCAGCAGATATTATGTGGGTGCTACTGAATTTACTAGTTACACTAAGCAATATCTCCAGTTGCTCATAATGCTACTCCAGAGTTTTATAGATGTACAATGCTAAAGGCCGTTCAAAAGTAAATGCGATGTGGAAGGTTCTTGAATTCAAATGATTTTATGTACTCCTTTGCGCTGATTATTTTTCATTCTGTTTCTATTCAATTACAATTCACTATGAATAGTTATGCACATGTACATAACAGAAAATGCACAGAATAGTAAGTAATGCATTCAGCTGAAACGAGTGGACTATTGAATTTTCCCCAAAATTACTATTTGCTGACTTCATGTAACCATTTATAATATACATTCCATATGATATCGAGTAGTCTGCAGCAAGTTTTATGTGTGTGCTACTAAATTTGGTAAAGTTACACTGAGCAGTATCACCCGTTGATCATAATGTTATTCCAGTGTTTCAAAGCAATACAAATCTAAAGGCTGTTTAAAATTAAATACACTGTAGATGTTTCTTGAATTCAACATCAGTTTATCTAGTCCATTGCAGTGAGTATTATTCATTGTGTTTCTATTCAATTACAATTCACTCTGAATAGTAATGCACATGTACATAATAGAAAATGCACAGAATAGTCTGTAATGCTTTCAGCTGAAAGGAGTGCACTATTGAATTTTCCCCAAAATTACTATGTGCTCTCTTCATGTAACCACTTATAATTTACTTTCCAAATGATATCGAGTTGTCAGCTGCAGATATTATGTGGGTGCTACTGAATTTACTAGTTACACTAAGCAATATCCCCAGTTGCTCAAAATGCTACTCCACAGTTTTATAGATGTACAATGCTAAAGGCCCTTCAAAAGTAAATGCGATGTGGAAGGTTCTTGAATTCAACTTGATTTTATGTACTCCTTTGCGCTGATTATTTCTCATTCTGTTTCTATTCAATTACAATTCACTATGAATAGTTATGCACACGTACATCACAGAAAATGCACAGAATAGTAAGTAATGCATTCAGCTGAAACGAGTGTACTATTGGATTTTCCCCAAAATTACTATTTGCTCACTTCATGTAACCATTTATAATAGACATCCCATTTGATATCGAGTAGTCTGCAGCAAGTTTTATGTGTGTGCTACTGAATTTGGTAAAGTTACACTAAGCAGTATCACCCGTTGATCATAGTGTTATTCCAGTGTTTCAAAGCAATACAAATCTAAAGGCTGTTTAAAATTAAATACACAGTAGATGGTTCTTGAATTCAACATCAGTTTATCTAGTCCATTGCAGTGAGTATTATTCATTGTGTTTCTATTCAATTACAATTCACTCTAAATAGTTATGCACATGTACATAATAGAAAATGCACAGAATAGTCAGTAAAGCTTTCAGCTGAAAGGAGTGTACTATTGAATTTTCCCCAAAATTGCTATGTGCTCTCTTCAGGTAACCATGTATAATTAACTTTCGAAATGATATCGAGTTGTCAGCAGCTGATATTATGTGAGTGCTACTGAATTTGGTAAAGTTACACTAAGCAATATCCCCAGTTGCTCATAATGCTAATCCAGAGTTTCATAGCTGTAGAATGCTAAAGGCTGTTCAAAAGTAAATGCAATGTGAAAGTTTCTTGAATTCAACTTGATTTTATGTACTCCTTTACGCTGATTATTTTTCATTCTGTTTCTATTCAATTACATTTCACCATGAATAGTTATGGACACGTACATAACAGAACATGCCACAGAATAGTAAGTAATGCATTTTGCTGAAACGAGTGTGCTATTGAATTTTCCCAAAAATTACAATTTGCTCACTTGATGTAACCATTTATAATAAACATTCCATATGATATCGAGTAGTCTGCAGCAAGTTTTATGTGTGTGCTACTGAATTTGGTAAAGTTACACTAAGCAGTATCTCCCGTTGATCATAATGTTATTCCAGTGTTTCAAAGCAATACAACTCTAAAGGCTGTTTAAAATTAAATGCACTGTAGTAGGTTCGTGAATTCAACACCAGCTTATCTAGTCCATTGCTGTGAGTATTATTCATTGTGTTTCTATTCAATTAGAATTCACTCTAAATAGTTATGCACATGTACATAATAGAAAATGTACAGAATACTCAGTAATGCTTTCAGCTGAAAGGAGTGGACTATTGAATTTTCCCCAAAATTAGTATGTGCTCTCTTCATGTAACCACTTATAATTTACTTTCCAAATGATATCGAGTTGTCAGCAGCAGATATTATGTGGGTGCTACTGAATTTACTAGTTACACTAAGCAATATCTCCAGTTGCTCATAATGCTACTCCAGAGTTTTATAGATGTACAATGCTAAAGGCCGTTCAAAAGTAAATGCGATGTGGAAGGTTCTTGAATTCAAATGATTTTATGTACTCCTTTGCGCTGATTATTTTTCATTCTGTTTCTATTCAATTACAATTCACTATGAATAGTTATGCACATGTACATAACAGAAAATGCACAGAATAGTAAGTAATGCATTCAGCTGAAACGAGTGGACTATTGAATTTTCCCCAAAATTACTATTTGCTGACTTCATGTAACCATTTATAATATACATTCCATATGATATCGAGTAGTCTGCAGCAAGTTTTATGTGTGTGCTACTAAATTTGGTAAAGTTACACTGAGCAGTATCACCCGTTGATCATAATGTTATTCCAGTGTTTCAAAGCAATACAAATCTAAAGGCTGTTTAAAATTAAATACACTGTAGATGGTTCTTGAATTCAACATCAGTTTATCTAGTCCATTGCAGTGAGTATTATTCATTGTGTTTCTATTCAATTACAATTCACTCTGAATAGTAATGCACATGTACATAATAGAAAATGCACAGAATAGTCTGTAATGCTTTCAGCTGAAAGGAGTGCACTATTGAATTTTCCCCAAAATTACTATGTGCTCTCTTCATGTAACCACTTATAATTTACTTTCCAAATGATATCGAGTTGTCAGCTGCAGATATTATGTGGGTGCTACTGAATTTACTAGTTACACTAAGCAATATCCCCAGTTGCTCAAAATGCTACTCCACAGTTTTATAGATGTACAATGCTAAAGGCCGTTCAAAAGTAAATGCGATGTGGAAGGTTCTTGAATTCAAATGATTTTATGTACTCCTTTGCGCTGATTATTTTTCATTCTGTTTCTATTCAATTACAATTCACTATGAATAGTTATGCACATGTACATAACAGAAAATGCACAGAATAGTAAGTAATGCATTCAGCTGAAACGAGTGGACTATTGAATTTTCCCCAAAATTACTATTTGCTGACTTCATGTAACCATTTATAATATACATTCCATATGATATCGAGTAGTCTGCAGCAAGTTTTATGTGTGTGCTACTAAATTTGGTAAAGTTACACTGAGCAGTATCCCCCGTTGATCATAATGTTATTCCAGTGTTTCAAAGCAATACAAATCTAAAGGCTGTTTAAAATTAAATACACTGTAGATGGTTCTTGAATTCAACATCAGTTTATCTAGTCCATTGCAGTGAGTATTATTCATTGTGTTTCTATTCAATTACAATTCACTCTGAATAGTAATGCACATGTACATAATAGAAAATGCACAGAATAGTCTGTAATGCTTTCAGCTGAAAGGAGTGCACTATTGAATTTTCCCCAAAATTACTATGTGCTCTCTTCATGTAACCACTTATAATTTACTTTCCAAATGATATCGAGTTGTCAGCTGCAGATATTATGTGGGTGCTACTGAATTTACTAGTTACACTAAGCAATATCCCCAGTTGCTCAAAATGCTACTCCACAGTTTTATAGATGTACAATGCTAAAGGCCCTTCAAAAGTAAATGCGATGTGGAAGGTTCTTGAATTCAACTTGATTTTATGTACTCCTTTGCGCTGATTATTTCTCATTCTGTTTCTATTCAATTACAATTCACTATGAATAGTTATGCACACGTACATCACAGAAAATGCACAGAATAGTAAGTAATGCATTCAGCTGAAACGAGTGTACTATTGGATTTTCCCCAAAATTACTATTTGCTCACTTCATGTAACCATTTATAATAGACATCCCATTTGATATCGAGTAGTCTGCAGCAAGTTTTATGTGTGTGCTACTGAATTTGGTAAAGTTACACTAAGCAGTATCACCCGTTGATCATAGTGTTATTCCAGTGTTTCAAAGCAATACAAATCTAAAGGCTGTTTAAAATTAAATACACAGTAGATGGTTCTTGAATTCAACATCAGTTTATCTAGTCCATTGCAGTGAGTATTATTCATTGTGTTTCTATTCAATTACAATTCACTCTAAATAGTAATGCACATGTACATAATAGAAAATGCACAGAATAGTCTGCAATGCTTTAAGCTGAAAGGAGTGCACTGTTGAATTTTCCCCCAAATTACTACGTGCTCTCTTCATGTAACCACTTAGAATTTACTTTCCAAATGATATCGAGTTGTCAGCTGCAGATATTATGTGGGTGCTACTGAATTTACTAGTTACACTAAGCAATATCCCCAGTTGCTCATAATGCTACAGAGTTTTATAGATGTACAATGCTAAAGGCTGTTCAAAAGTAAATGCGATGTGGAAGGTTCTTGAATTCAACTTGATTTTATGTACTCCTTTGCGCTGATTATTTCTCATTCTGTTTCTATTCAATTACAATTCACTATGAATTGTTATGCACACGTACATAACAGAAAATGCACAGAATAGTAAGTAATGCATTCAGCTGAAACGAGTGTGCTATTGAATTTTCCCCCAAATTACTATTTGCTCACTTCATGTAACCATTTATAATAGACATACCATGTGATATCGCGTAGTCTGCAGCAAGTTTTATGTGTGTGCTACTGAATTTGGGAAAGTTACACTAAGCAGTATCACCCGTTGATCATAATGTTATTCCAGTGTTTCAAAGCAATACAAAGCTAAAGGCTGTTTGTAATTAAATGCACTGTAGTTGGTTCTTGAATTCAACATCAGTTTATCTAGTCCATTGCTGTGAGTATTATTCATTGTGTTTCTATTCAATTACAATTCACTCTAAATAGTTATGCACATGTACATAAGAGAAAATGCACAGAATAGTCAGTAAAGCTTTCAGCTGAAAGGAGTGGACTATTGAATTTTCCCCAAAATTACTATGTGCTCTCTTCATGTAACCACTTATAATTTACTTTCCAAATGATATCGAGTTGTCAGCTGCAGATATTATGTGGGTGCTACTGAATTTACTAGTTACACTAAGCAATATCCCCAGTTGCTGATAATGCTACTCCAGCGTTTCATAGCTATACAATGCTAATTTCTGTTCAAAAGTAAATGCAATGTGGAAGGTTCTTGAATTCAACTTGATTTTATGTTCTCCTTTGCGCTGATTATTTCTCATTCTGTTTCTATTCAATTACAATTCACTATGAATAGTTATGCACACGTACATAACAGAAAATGCACAGAATAGTAAGTAATGCATTCAGCTGAAACGAGTGTACTATTGGATTTTCCCCAAAATTACTATTTGCTCACTTCATGTAACCATTTGTAATAGACATCCCATATGATATCGAGTCGTCTGCAGCAAGTTTTATGTGTGTGCTACTGCATTTGATAAAGTTACACAAAACAATATCAGCCGTTGATCATAATGTTATTCCAGTGTTTCAAAGCAATACAAAGCTAAAGTCTGTTTAACATTGAATGCACTGTAGTAGGTTCTTGAATTCAACATCAGTTTATCTAGCCCATTGCGGTGGGTATTATTCATTGTGTTTCTATTCAATTACAATTCACTCTAAATAGTTATGTACATGTACATAACAGAAAATGCACAGAATAGTAAGTGATGCATTCAGCTGAAACGAGTGTACTATTGGATTTTCCCCAAAATTACTATTTGCTCACTTCATGTAACCATTTATAATAGACATACCATGTGATATCGAGTAGTCTGCAGCAAGTTTTATGTGTGTGTTACTGAATTTGGTAAAGTTACACTCAGCAGTATCACCCGTTGATCATAATGTTATTCCAGTGTTTCAAAGCAATACAAAGCTAAAGGTTGTTTAACATTAAATGCACTGTAGTTGGTTCTTGAATTCAACATCAGTTTATCTAGTCCATTGCTGTGAGTATTATTCATTGTGTTTCTATTCAATTATAATTCACTCTAAATAGTTATGCACGTGTACATAATAGAAAATGCACAGAATAGTCAGTAAAGCTTTCAGCTGAAAGGAGTGGACTATTGAATTTTCCCCAAAATTACTATGTGCTCTCTTCATGTAACCACTTATAATTTACTTTCCAAATGATATCGAGTTGTCAGCTGCAGATATTATGTGGGTGCTACTGAATTTACTAGTTACACTAAGCAATATCCCCAGTTGCTGATAATGCTACTCCAGCGTTTCATAGCTATACAATGCTAATTTCTGTTCAAAAGTAAATGCAATGTGGAAGGTTCTTGAATTCAACTTGATTTTATGTTCTCCTTTGCGCTGATTATTTCTCATTCTGTTTCTATTCAATTACAATTCACTATGAATAGTTATGCACACGTACATAACAGAAAATGCACAGAATAGTAAGTAATGCATTCAGCTGAAACGAGTGTACTATTGGATTTTCCCCAAAATTACTATTTGCTCACTTCATGTAACCATTTGTAATAGACATCCCATATGATATCGAGTAGTCTGCAGCAAGTTTTATGTGTGTGCTACTGAATTTGGTAAAGTTACACTGAGCAGTATCACCCGTAGATCATAATGTTATTCCAGTGTTTCAAAGCAATACAAAGCTAAAGGCTGTTTAAAATTAAATGCACTGTAGTTTTTTCTTGAATTCAACATCAGCTTATCTAGTCCATTGCTGTGAGTATTATTCATTGTGCTTCTATTCAATTACAATTCACTGTGAATAGTTATGCACACGTACATAAGAGAAAATGCACAGAATAGTCTGCAATGCTTTAAGCTGAAAGGAGTGCACTGTTGAATTTTCCCCCAAATTACTACGTGCTCTCTTCATGTAACCACTTAGAATTTACTTTCCAAATGATATCGAGTTGTCAGCTGCAGATATTATGTGGGTGCTACTGAATTTACTAGTTACACTAAGCAATATCCCCAGTTGCTCATAATGCTACAGAGTTTTATAGATGTACAATGCTAAAGGCTGTTCAAAAGTAAATGCGATGTGGAAGGTTCTTGAATTCAACTTGATTTTATGTACTCCTTTGCGCTGATTATTTCTCATTCTGTTTCTATTCAATTACAATTCACTATGAATAGTTATGCACACGTATATAACAGAAAATGCACAGAATAGTAAGTAATGCATTTAGCTGAAACGAGTGTACTATTGGATTTTCCCCAAAATTACTATTTGCTCACTTCATGTAACCATTTATAATAGACATACCATGTGATATCGAGTAGTCTGCAGCAAGTTTTATGTGTGTGCTACTGAATTTGGTAAAGTTACACTAAGCAGTATCACCCGTTGATCATAATGTTATTCCAGTGTTTCAAAGCAATACAAAGCTAAAGGCTGTTTAAAATTAAATGCACTGTAGTTGGTTCTTGAATTCAACATCAGTTTATCTAGTCCATTGCTGTGAGTATTATTCATTGTGTTTCTATTCAATTACAATTCACTCTAAATAGTTATGCGCATGTACATAATAGAAAATGCACAGAATAGTCAGTAAAGCTTTCAGCTGAAAGGAGTGTACTATTGAATTTTCCACAAAATTACTATGTGCTCTCTTCATGTAACCATGTATACTTAACTTTCCAAATGATATCGAGTTGTCAGCAGCTGATATTATGTGTGTGCTACTGAATTTGGTAAAGTTACACTTAGCAGTATCACCCGTTGATCATAATGTTATTCCAGTGTTTCAAAGCAATACAACGCTAAAGGCTGTTTAAAATTAAATGCACTGTGGTAGGTTCGTGAATTCAACACCAGCTTATCTAGTCCATTGCTGTGAGTATTATTCATTGTGTTTCTATTCAATTACAATTCACTCTAAATAGTTATGCACATGTACATAATAGAAAATGCACAGAATAGTCAGTAAAGATTTCAGCTGAGAGGAGTGTACTATTGAATTTTCCCCAAAATTACTATGTGCTCTCTTCATGTAACCACATACAATAGACATCCCATATGATATCGAATAGTCTGCAGCAAGTTTTATGTGTTTGCTACTGAATTTGGTAAAGTTACACGAAGCAGTATCACCCGTTGATCATAATGTTATTCTAGTGTTTCAAAGCAATACAAAGCTAAAGGCTGTTTAAAATTAAATGCACTGTAGTTGGTTCTTTTTTTTAAATAATTTTTTGTTGCATTTTATATGATTACAAAGTATGAAAAAACAATGTATATAACCCATACCCCCTCCCCTTAATCCCTCCCCCCTAACTGCCCTATAGAAAAAAAAAGAAAGAAAGAAAGAAAGAAAGAATGCCTGGTGGTTGGAAGATCTCCACATGCTCCATGGAATTCGTTGAATTCAACATCAGTTTATCTAGTCCATTGCTGTGAGTATTATTCATTGTGTTTCTATTCAATTACAATTCACTCTAAATAGTTATGCACGTGTACATAATAGAAAATGCACAGAATAGTCAGTAAAGCTTTCAGCTGAAAGGAGTGGACTATTGAATTTTCCCCAAAATTACTATGTGCTCTCTTCATGTAGCCACTTATAATTTACTTTCCAAATGATATCCAGTTGTCAGCAGCAGATATTATGTGGGTGCTACTGAATTTACTAGTTACACTAAGCAATATCCCCAGTTGTTCATAATGCTACAGAGTTTTATAGATGTACAATGCTAAAGGCTGTTCAAAAGTAAATACAATGTGGAAGGTTCTTGAATTCAACTTGATTTTATGTACTCCTTTGCGCTGATTATTTCTCATTCTGTTTCTATTCAATTACAATTCACTATGAATAGTTATGCACACGTATATAACAGAAAATGCACAGAATAGTAAGTAATGCATTCAGCTGAAACGAGTGTACTATTGGATTTTCCCCAAAATTACTATTTGCTCACTTCATGTAACCATTTATAATAGACATACCATGTGATATCGAGTAGTCTGCAGCAAGTTTTATGTGTGTGCTACTGAATTTGGTAAAGTTACACTCAGCAGTATCACCCGTTGATCATAATGTTATTCCAGTGTTTCAAAGCAATACAAAGCTAAAGGTTGTTTAACATTAAATGCACTGTAGTTGGTTCTTGAATTCAACATCAGTTTATCTAGTCCATTGCTGTGAGTATTATTCATTGTGTTTCTATTCAATTATAATTCACTCTAAATAGTTATGCACGTGTACATAATAGAAAATGCACAGAATAGTCAGTAAAGCTTTCAGCTGAAAGGAGTGGACTATTGAATTTTCCCCAAAATTACTATGTGCTCTCTTCATGTAACCACTTATAATTTACTTTCCAAATGATATCGAGTTGTCAGCTGCAGATATTATGTGGGTGCTACTGAATTTACTAGTTACACTAAGCAATATCCCCAGTTGCTGATAATGCTACTCCAGCGTTTCATAGCTATACAATGCTAATTTCTGTTCAAAAGTAAATGCAATGTGGAAGGTTCTTGAATTCAACTTGATTTTATGTTCTCCTTTGCGCTGATTATTTCTCATTCTGTTTCTATTCAATTACAATTCACTATGAATAGTTATGCACACGTACATAACAGAAAATGCACAGAATAGTAAGTAATGCATTCAGCTGAAACGAGTGTACTATTGGATTTTCCCCAAAATTACTATTTGCTCACTTCATGTAACCATTTGTAATAGACATCCCATATGATATCGAGTAGTCTGCAGCAAGTTTTATGTGTGTGCTACTGAATTTGGTAAAGTTACACTGAGCAGTATCACCCGTAGATCATAATGTTATTCCAGTGTTTCAAAGCAATACAAAGCTAAAGGCTGTTTAAAATTAAATGCACTGTAGTTTTTTCTTGAATTCAACATCAGCTTATCTAGTCCATTGCTGTGAGTATTATTCATTGTGTTTCTATTCAATTACAATTCACTGTGAATAGTTATGCACACGTACATAAGAGAAAATGCACAGAATAGTCTGCAATGCTTTAAGCTGAAAGGAGTGCACTGTTGAATTTTCCCCCAAATTACTACGTGCTCTCTTCATGTAACCACTTAGAATTTACTTTCCAAATGATATCGAGTTGTCAGCTGCAGATATTATGTGGGTGCTACTGAATTTACTAGTTACACTAAGCAATATCCCCAGTTGCTCATAATGCTACAGAGTTTTATAGATGTACAATGCTAAAGGCTGTTCAAAAGTAAATGCGATGTGGAAGGTTCTTGAATTCAACTTGATTTTATGTACTCCTTTGCGCTGATTATTTCTCATTCTGTTTCTATTCAATTACAATTCACTATGAATAGTTATGCACACGTATATAACAGAAAATGCACAGAATAGTAAGTAATGCATTCAGCTGAAACGAGTGTACTATTGGATTTTCCCCAAAATTACTATTTGCTCACTTCATGTAACCATTTATAATAGACATACCATGTGATATCGAGTAGTCTGCAGCAAGTTTTATGTGTGTGCTACTGAATTTGGTAAAGTTACACTAAGCAGTATCACCCGTTGATCATAATGTTATTCCAGTGTTTCAAAGCAATACAAAGCTAAAGGTTGTTTAACATTAAATGCACTGTAGTTGGTTCTTGAATTCAACATCAGTTTATCTAGTCCATTGCTGTGAGTATTATTCATTGTGTTTCTATTCAATTACAATTCACTCTAAATAGTTATGCACGTGTACATAATAGAAAATGCACAGAATAGTCAGTAGAGCTTTCAGCTGAAAGGAGTGGACTATTGAATTTTCCCCAAAATTACTATGTGCTCTCTTCATGTAACCACTTATAATTTACTTTCCAAATGATATCGAGTTGTCAGCTGCAGATATTATGTGGGTGCTACTGAATTTACTAGTTACACTAAGCAATATCCCCAGTTGCTGATAATGCTACTCCAGCGTTTCATAGCTATACAATGCTAATTTCTGTTCAAAAGTAAATGCAATGTGGAAGGTTCTTGAATTCAACTTGATTTTATGTTCTCCTTTGCGCTGATTATTTCTCATTCTGTTTCTATTCAATTACAATTCACTATGAATAGTTATGCACACGTACATAACAGAAAATGCACAGAATAGTAAGTAATGCATTCAGCTGAAACGAGTGTACTATTGGATTTTCCCCAAAATTACTATTTGCTCACTTCATGTAACCATTTGTAATAGACATCCCATATGATATCGAGTAGTCTGCAGCAAGTTTTATGTGTGTGCTACTGAATTTGGTAAAGTTACACTGAGCAGTATCACCCGTAGATCATAATGTTATTCCAGTGTTTCAAAGCAATACAAAGCTAAAGGCTGTTTAAAATTAAATGCACTGTAGTTTTTTCTTGAATTCAACATCAGCTTATCTAGTCCATTGCTGTGAGTATTATTCATTGTGTTTCTATTCAATTACAATTCACTGTGAATAGTTATGCACATGTACATAATAGAAAATGCACAGAATAGTCAGTAAAGCTTTCAGCTGAAAGGAGTGTACTATTGAATATTCCCCAAAATTGCTATGTGCTCTCTTCAGGTAACCATGTATAATTAACTTTCGAAATGATATCGAGTTGTCAGCAGCTGATATTATGTGAGTGCTACTGAATTTGGTAAAGTTACACTAAGCAATATCCCCAGTTGCTCATAATGCTACAGAGTTTTATAGATGTAGAATGCTAAAGGCTGTTCAAAAGTAAATGCAATGTGGAAGGTTCCTGAATTCAACTTGATTTTATGTTCTCCTTTGCGCTGATTATTTCTCATTCTGTTTCTGTTCAATTACAATTCACTATGAATAGTTATGCACACGTACATAACAGAAAATGCACAGAATAGTAAGTAATGCATTCAGCTGAAACGAGTGTACTATTGGATTTTCCCCAAAATTACTATTTGCTCACTTCATGTAACCATTTATAATAGACATCCCATGTGATATCGAGTAGTCTGCAGCAAGTTTTATGTGTGTGCTACTGAATTTGGTAATGTTACACTAAGCAGTATCACCCGTTGATCATAATGTTATTCCAGTGTTACAAAGCAATACAAAGCTAAAGGCTGTTTAAAATTAAATGCACTGTGTTAGGTTCGTGAATTCAACACCAGCTTATCTAGTCCATTGCTGTGAGTATTATTCATTGTGTTTGTATTCAATTACAATTCACTCTAAATAGTTATGCACATGTACATAATAGAAAATGCACAGAATAGTCAGTAAAGATTTCAGCTGAGAGGAGTGTACTATTGAATTTTCCCCAAAATTACTATGTGCTCTCTTCATGTAACCATGTATAATTAACTTTCCAAATGATATCGAGTTGTCAGCAGCAGATATTCTGTGGGTGCTACTGAATTTACTAGTTACACTAAGCAAAAGACCCAGTTGCTCATAATGCTACAGAGTTTTATAGATGTACAATGCCAAAGACTGTTCAAAAGTAAATGCAATGTGGAAGGTTCTAGAATTCAACTTGATTTTATGTACTCCTTTGCGCTGATTATTTTTCATTCTGTTTCTATTCAATTACATTTCACTATGAATAGTTATGCACACGTACATAACAGAAAATACACAGAATAGTCAGTGATGCATTCAGCTGAAACGAGTGTACTATTGGATTTTCCCCAAAATTACCATTTGCGCACTTCATGTAACCATTTATAATAGACATTCCATATGATATTGAGTAGTCTGCAGCAAGTTGTATGTGTGCGCTACTGAATTTGGTAAAGTTACACTCAGCAGTATCACCCGTTGATCATAATGTTATTCCAGTGTTTCAAAGCAAAACAAAGCTAATGGCTGTTTGTAATTAAATGCACTGTAGTTGGTTCTTGAATTCAACATCAGTTTATCTAGTCCATTGCTGTGAGTATTATTCATTGTGTTTCTATTCAATTACAATTCACTCTAAATAGTTATGGACATGTACATAATAAGAAATGCACAGAATAGTCAGTAAAGCTTTCAGCTGAAAGGAGTGTACTATTGAATTTTCCCCAAAAGTACTCTGTGCTCTCTTCATGTGACCATGTATAATAAACTTTCCAAATGATATCGAGTTGTCAGCAGCAGATATTATGTGGGTGCTGCTTAATTTGGTGAAGTTACAGTAAGCAATATACCCAGTTGCTCCTAATGCTTCTCCAGAGTTTCATAGCTATACAATGCTAAAGACTGTTCAAAAGTGAATGCAATGTGGAAGGTTCTTGAATTCAACTTGATTTTATGTACTCTTTTGCGCTCATTATTTTTCATTCTGTTTCTATTCAATTACAATTCACTATGAATAGTTATGCACACGTACATAACAGAAAATGCAGAGAATAGTAAGTAATGCATTCAGCTGAAACGAGTGTACTATTGGGTTTTCCCCCAAATTACTATTTGCTCACTTCATGTAACCATTTATAATAGACATACCATGTGATATCGCGTAGTCTGCAGCAAGTTTTATGTGTGTGCTACTGAATTTGGGAAAGTTACACTAAGCAGTATCACCCGTTGATCATAATGTTATTCCAGGGTTTCAAAGTAATACAAAGCTAAAGGCTGTTTGTAATTAAATGCACTGTAGTTGGTTCTTGAATTCAACATCAGTTTATCTAGTCCATTGCTGTGAGTATTATTCATTGTGTTTCTATTCAATTACAATTCACTCTAAATAGTTATGCACATGTACATAAGAGAAAATGCACAGAATAGTCAGTAAAGCTTTCAGCTGAAAGGAGTGGACTATTGAATTTTCCCCAAAATTACTATGTGCTCTCTTCAGGTAACCATGTATAATTAACTTTCGAAATGATATCGAGTTGTCAGCAGCTGATATTATGTGTGTGCTACTGAATTTGGTAAAGTTACACTAAGCAATATTCCCAGTTGCTCATAATGCTACTCCAGAGTTTCATAGCTGTAGAATGCTAAAGGCTGTTCAAAAGTAAATGCAATGTGGAAGTTTCTTGAATTCAACTTGATTTTATGTACTCCTGTGCGCTGATTATTATTCATTCTGTTTCTATTCAATTACAATTCACTATGAATACATATGCACATGTACATAACAGAAAATGCACAGAATAGGAATTAATGCATTCAGCTGAAACGAGTGTACTATTGGATTTTCCCCAAAATTACTATTTGCTCACTTCATGTAACCATTTATAACAGACATCCCATATGATATCGAGTAGTCTGCCGCAAGTGTTATGTGTTTGCTTCTGAATTTGGTAAAGTTACACTAAGCAGTATCACCCGTTGATCATAATGTTATTCCAGTGTTACAAAGGAATACAAAGCTAAAGGCTGTTTAAAATTAAATGCACTGTAGTTTGTTCTTGAATTCAACGTCAGCTTATCTAGTCCATTCCTGTGAGTATTATTCATTGTGTTTCTATTCAATTACAATTCACTGTGAATAGTTATGCACACGTACATAACAGAAAATGCACAGAATAGTAAGTAATGCATTCAGCTGAAACGAGTGTACTATTGGATTTTCCCCAAAATTACTATTTGCTCACTTCATGTAACCATTTATAATAGACATTCCATATGATATAGAGTAGTCTGCAGCAAGTTTTATGTGTGTGCTATGGAATTTGGTAAAGTTACACTTAGCAGTACCACCCGTTGATCATAATGTTATTCCAGTGTTTCAAAGCAATACAAAGCTAAAGGCTGTTTAACATTAAATGCACTATAGTTTGTTCTTGAATTCAACATCAGTTTATCTAGTCCATTGCTGTGAGTATTATTCATTCTGTTTCTATTCAATTACAATTCACTCTAAATAGTTATGCACATGTACATAATAGAAAATGCACAGAATAGTCAGTAAAGCTTTCAGCTGAAAGGAGTGTACTATTGAATATTCCCCAAAATTGCTATGTGCTCTCTTCAGGTAACCATGTATAATTAACTTTCGAAATGATATCGAGTTGTCAGCAGCTGATATTATGTGAGTGCTACTGAATTTGGTAAAGTTACACTAAGCAATATCCCCAGTTGCTCATAATGCTACAGAGTTTTATAGATGTAGAATGCTAAAGGCTGTTCAAAAGTAAATGCAATGTGGAAGGTTCCTGAATTCAACTTGATTTTATGTTCTCCTTTGCGCTGATTATTTCTCATTCTGTTTCTGTTCAATTACAATTCACTATGAATAGTTATGCACACGTACATAACAGAAAATGCACAGAATAGTAAGTAATGCATTCAGCTGAAACGAGTGTACTATTGGATTTTCCCCAAAATTACTATTTGCTCACTTCATGTAACCATTTATAATAGACATCCCATGTGATATCGAGTAGTCTGCAGCAAGTTTTATGTGTGTGCTACTGAATTTGGTAATGTTACACTAAGCAGTATCACCCGTTGATCATAATGTTATTCCAGTGTTACAAAGCAATACAAAGCTAAAGGCTGTTTAAAATAAAATGCACTGTAGTTTCTTCTTGAATTCAACATCAGCTTATCTAGTCCATTGCTGTGAGTATTATTCATTGTGTTTCTATTCAATTACAATTCACTCTAAATAGTTATGCACGTGTACATAATAGAAAGTGCACAGAATAGTCAGTAAAGCTTTCAGCTGAAAGGAGTGTGCTATTGAATTTTCCCCAAAATTACTATGTGCTCTCTTCATGTAACCATGTATACTTAACTTTCCAAATGATATCGAGTTGTCAGCAGCTGATATTATGTGGGTGCTACTGAATTTGGTAAAGTTACACTAAGCAATATCCCCAGTTGCTCATAATGCTACTCCAGATTTTCATAGCTGTAGAATGCTAAAGGCTGTTCAAAAGTAAATGCAATGTGGAAGGTTCTTGAATTCAACTTGATTTTATGTACTCCTTTGCGCTGATTATCTTTCATTCTGTTTCTATTCAATTACAATTCACTATGAATAGTTATGCACACGTACATAACAGAAAATGCACAGAATAGTAAGTAATGCATACAGCTGAAACGAGTGTACTATTGAATTTTCCCCCAAATTACTATTTGCTCACTTCATGTAACCATTTATAATAAACATTCCATATGATATCGAGTAGTCTGCAGCAAGTTTTATGTGTGTGCTACTGAATTTGGTAAAGTTACACTTAGCAGTATCACCCGTTGATCATAATGTTATTCCAGTGTTTCAAAGCAATACAACGCTAAAGGCTGTTTAAAATTAAATGCACTGTGGTAGGTTCGTGAATTCAACACCAGCTTATCTAGTCCATTGCTGTGAGTATTATTCATTGTGTTTCTATTCAATTACAATTCACTCTAAATAGTTATGCACGTGTACATAATAGACAATGCACAGAATAGTCAGTAAAGCTTTCAGCTGAAAGGAGTGGACTATTGAATTTTCCCCCAAATTACTATGTGCTCTCTTATGTAACCACTTATAATTTACTTTCCAAATGATATCGAGTTGTCAGCTGCAGATATTATGTGGGTGCTACTGAATTTACTAGTTACACTAAGCAATATCCCCAGTTGCTCATAATGCTACAGAGTTTTATAGATGTAGAATGCTAAAGGCTGTTCAAAAGTAAATGCAATGTGGAAGGTTCTTGAATTCAACTTGATTTTATGTACTCCTTTGCGCTGATTATCTTTCATTCTGTTTCTATTCAATTACAATTCACTATGAATAGTTATGCACACGTACATAACAGAAAATGCACAGAATAGTAAGTAATGCATACAGCTGAAACGAGTGTACTATTGAATTTTCCCCCAAATTACTATTTGCTCACTTCATGTAACCATTTATAATAAACATTCCATATGATATCGAGTAGTCTGCAGCAAGTTTTATGTGTGTGCTACTGAATTTGGTAAAGTTACACTTAGCAGTATCACCCGTTGATCATAATGTTATTCCAGTGTTTCAAAGCAATACAACGCTAAAGGCTGTTTAAAATTAAATGCACTGTAGTTTGTTCTTGAATTCAACATCAGTTTATCTACTCCATTGCTGTGATTATTATTCATTGTGTTTCTATTGAATTACAATTCACTCTAAATAGTAATGCACATGTACATAATAGAAAATCCACAGAATAGTCAGTAAAGCTTTCAGCTGAAAGGAGTGGACTATTGAATTTTCCCCAAAATTAATATGTGCTCTCTACATGTAACCATTTATAATTAACTTTCCAAATGAAATCGAGTTGTCAGCAGCAGATATTATGTGGGTACTACTGAATTTACGAGTTACACTAAGCAATATCCCCAGTTGCTCATAATGCTACAGAGTTTTATAGATGTAGAATGCTAAAGGCTGTTCAAAAGTAAATGCAATGTGGAAGGTTCCTGAATTCAACTTGATTTTATGTTCTCCTTTGCGCTGATTATTTCTCATTCTGTTTCTGTTCAATTACAATTCACTATGAATAGTTATGCACACGTACATAACAGAAAATGCACAGAATAGTAAGTAATGCATTCAGCTGAAACGAGTGTACTATTGAATTTTCCCCAAAATTACTATGTGCTCTCTTCAGGTAACCATGTATAATTAACTTTCGAAATGATATCGAGTTGTCAGCAGCTGATATTATGTGGCTGCTACTGAATTTGGTAAAGTTACACTAAGCAATATCCCCAGTTGCTCATAATGCTAATCCAGAGTTTCATAGCTGTAGAATGCTAAAGGCTGTTCAAAAGTAAATGCAATGTGGAAGGTTCTTGAATTCAACTTGATTTTATGTACTCCTTTGCGCTGATTACTATTCATTCTGTTTCTATTCAATTACAATTCACTATGAATACATATGCACACGTACATAACAGAAAATGCACAGAATAGTAAGTAATGCATTCAGCTGAAACGAGTGTACTATTGAATTTTCCCCCAAATTACTACTTGCTCACTTCATGTAACCATTTATAATAAACATTCCATAGGATATCGAGTAGTCTGCAACAAGTTTTATGTGTGTGCTACTGAATTTGGTAAAGTTACACTATCACCCGTTGATCATAATGTTATTCCAGTGTTTCAAAGCAATACAAATCTAAAGGCTGTTTAAAATTAAATACACAGTAGATGGTTCTTGAATTCAACATCAGTTTATCTAGTCCATTGAAGTGAGTATTATTCATTGTGTTTCTATTCAATTACAATTCACTCTAAATAGTAATGCACATGTACATAATAGAAAATGCACAGAATAGTCTGCAATGCTTTAAGCTGAAAGGAGTGCACTGTTGAATTTTCCCCCAAATTACTACGTGCTCTCTTCATGTAACCACTTAGAATTTACTTTCCAAATGATATCGAGTTGTCAGCTGCAGATATTATGTGGGTGCTACTGAATTTACTAGTTACACTAAGCAATATCCCCAGTTGCTCATAATGCTACAGAGTTTTATAGATGTACAATGCTAAAGGCTGTTCAAAAGTAAATGCGATGTGGAAGGTTCTTGAATTCAACTTGATTTTATGTACTCCTTTGCGCTGATTATTTCTCATTCTGTTTCTATTCAATTACAATTCACTATGAATTGTTATGCACACGTACATAACAGAAAATGCACAGAATAGTAAGTAATGCATTCAGCTGAAACGAGTGTGCTATTGAATTTTCCCCAAATTACTATTTGCTCACTTCATGTAACCATTTATAATAGACATACCATGTGATATCGCGTAGTCTGGAGCAAGTTTTATGTGTGTGCTACTGAATTTGGGAAAGTTACACTAAGCAGTATCACCCGTTGATCATAATGTTATTCCAGTGTTTCAAAGCAATACAAAGCTAAAGGCTGTTTGTAATTAAATGCACTGTAGTTGGTTCTTGAATTCAACATCAGTTTATCTAGTCCATTGCTGTGAGTATTATTCATTGTGTTTCTATTCAATTACAATTCACTCTAAATATTTATGCACATGTACATAAGAGAAAATGCACAGAATAGTCAGTAAAGCTTTCAGCTGAAAGGAGTGGACTATTGAATTTTCCCCAAAATTACTATGTGCTCTCTTCAGGTAACCATGTATAATTAACTTTCGAAATGATATCGAGTTGTCAGCAGCTGATATTATGTGTGTGCTACTGAATTTGGTAAAGTTACACTAAGCAATATTCCCATTTGCTCATAATGCTACTCCAGAGTTTCATAGCTGTAGAATGCTAAAGGCTGTTCAAAAGTAAATGCAATGTGGAAGTTTCTTGAATTCAACTTGATTTTATGTACTCCTGTGCGCTGATTATTATTCATTCTGTTTCTATTCAATTACAATTCACTATGAATACATATGCACATGTACATAACAGAAAATGCACAGAATAGGAAGTAATGCATTCAGCTGAAACGAGTGTACTATTGGATTTTCCCCAAAATTACTATTTGCTCACTTCATGTAACCATTTATAACAGACATCCCATATGATATCGAGTAGTCTGCCGCAAGTGTTATGTGTGTGCTTCTGAATTTGGTAAAGTTACACTAAGCAGTATCACCCGTTGATCATAATGTTATTCCAGTGTTACAAAGGAATACAAAGCTAAAGGCTGTTTAAAATTAAATGCACTGTAGTTTGTTCTTGAATTCAACGTCAGCTTATCTAGTCCATTCCTGTCAGTATTATTCATTGTTTTTCTATTCGATTACAATTCACTCTAAATAGTTATGCACATGTACATAATAGAAAATGCACAGAATAGTCAGAAAAGCTTTCAGCTGAAAGGAGTGGACTATTGAATTTTCCCCAAAATTACTATATGCTCTCTTCATGTAACCACATACAATAGACATCCCATATGATATCGAGTAGTCTGCAGCAAGTTTTATGTGTTTGCTACTGAATTTGGTAAAGTTACACGAAGCAGTATCACCCGTTCATCATAATGTTATTCTAGTGTTTCAAAGCAATACAAAGCTAAAGGCTGTTTAAAATTAAATGCACTGTAGTTGGTTCTTTTTTTTAAATAATTTTTTATTGCATTTTTAAATGATTACAAAGTATGAAAAAACAATGTATATAACCCATACCCCCTCCCCTTAACCCCTCCCCCCTAACTGCCCTATAGAAAAAAAAAGAAAGAAAGAAAGAAAGAAAGAATGCCTGGTGGTTGGAAGATCTCCACATGCTCCATGGAATTCGTTGAATTCAACATCAGTTTATCTAGTCCATTGCTGTGAGTATTATTCATTGTGTTTCTATTCAATTACAATTTACTCTAAATAGTTATGCACATGCACATAATAAAAAATGCACAGAATAGTCAGTAAAGCTTTCAGCTGAAAGGAGTGGACTATTGAATTTTCCCCAAAATTACTATGTGCTCTCTTCATGTAGCCACTTATAATTTACTTTCCAAATGATATCCAGTTGTCAGCAGCAGATATTATGTGGGTGCTACTGAATTTACTAGTTACACTAAGCAATATCCCCAGTTGTTCATAATGCTACAGAGTTTTATAGATGTACAATGCTAAAGGCTGTTCAAAAGTAAATACAATGTGGAAGGTTCTTGAATTCAACTTGATTTTATGTACTCCTTTGCGCTGATTATTTCTCATTCTGTTTCTATTCAATTACAATTCACTATGAATAGTTATGCACACGTATATAACAGAAAATGCACAGAATAGTAAGTAATGCATTCAGCTGAAACGAGTGTACTATTGGATTTTCCCCAAAATTACTATTTGCTCACTTCATGTAACCATTTATAATAGACATACCATGTGATATCGAGTAGTCTGCAGCAAGTTTTATGTGTGTGCTACTGAATTTGGTAAAGTTACACTAAGCAGTATCACCCGTTGATCATAATGTTATTCCAGTGTTTCAAAGCAATACAAAGCTAAAGGTTGTTTAACATTAAATGCACTGTAGTTGGTTCTTGAATTCAACATCAGTTTATCTAGTCCATTGCTGTGAGTATTATTCATTGTGTTTCTATTCAATTACAATTCACTCTAAATAGTTATGCACGTGTACATAATAGAAAATGCACAGAATAGTCAGTAAAGCTTTCAGCTGAAAGGAGTGGACTATTGAATTTTCCCCAAAATTACTATGTGCTCTCTTCATGTAACCACTTATAATTTACTTTCCAAATGATATCGAGTTGTCAGCTGCAGATATTATGTGGGTGCTACTGAATTTACTAGTTACACTAAGCAATATCCCCAGTTGCTGATAATGCTACTCCAGCGTTTCATAGCTATACAATGCTAATTTCTGTTCAAAAGTAAATGCAATGTGGAAGGTTCTTGAATTCAACTTGATTTTATGTTCTCCTTTGCGCTGATTATTTCTCATTCTGTTTCTATTCAATTACAATTCACTGTGAATAGTTATGCACACGTACATAACAGAAAATGCACAGAATAGTAAGTAATGCATTCAGCTGAAACGAGTGTACTATTTCATTTTCCCCAAAATTACTATTTGCTCACTTCATGTAACCATTTATAATAGACATTCCATATGATATAGAGTAGTCTGCAGCAAGTTTTATGTGTGTGCTATGGAATTTGGTAAAGTTACACTTAGCAGTACCACCCGTTGATCATAATGTTATTCCAGTGTTTCAAAGCAATACAAAGCTAAAGGCTGTTTAACATTAAATGCACTATAGTTTGTTCTTGAATTCAACATCAGTTTATCTAGTCCATTGCTGTGAGTATTATTCATTCTGTTTCTATTCAATTACAATTCACTCTAAATAGTTATGCACATGTACATAATAGAAAATGCACAGAATAGTCAGTAAAGCTTTCAGCTGAAAGGAGTGTACTATTGAATATTCCCCAAAATTGCTATGTGCTCTCTTCAGGTAACCATGTATAATTAACTTTCGAAATGATATCGAGTTGTCAGCAGCTGATATTATGTGAGTGCTACTGAATTTGGTAAAGTTACACTAAGCAATATCCCCAGTTGCTCATAATGCTACAGAGTTTTATAGATGTAGAATGCAAAAGGCTGTTCAAAAGTAAATGCAATGTGGAAGGTTCCTGAATTCAACTTGATTTTATGTTCTGCTTTGCGCTGATTATTTCTCATTCTGTTTCTGTTCAATTACAATTCACTATGAATAGTTATGCACACGTACATAACAGAAAATGCACAGAATAGTAAGTAATGCATTCAGCTGAAACGAGTGTACTATTGGATTTTCCCCAAAATTACTATTTGCTCACTTCATGTAACCATTTATAATAGACATCCCATGTGATATCGAGTAGTCTGCAGCAAGTTTTATGTGTGTGCTACTGAATTTGGTAATGTTACACTAAGCAGTATCACCCGTTGATCATAATGTTATTCCAGTGTTACAAAGCAATACAAAGCTAAAGGCTGTTTAAAATAAAATGCACTGTAGTTTCTTCTTGAATTCAACATCAGCTTATCTAGTCCATTGCTGTGAGTATTATTCATTGTGTTTCTATTCAATTACAATTCACTCTAAATAGTTATGCACGTGTACATAATAGAAAGTGCACAGAATAGGCAGTAAAGCTTTCAGCTGAAAGGAGTGTGCTATTGAATTTTCCCCAAAATTACTATGTGCTCTCTTCATGTAACCATGTATACTTAACTTTCCAAATGATATCGAGTTGTCAGCAGCTGATATTATGTGGGTGCTACTGAATTTGGTAAAGTTACACTAAGCAATATCCCCAGTTGCTCATAATGCTACTCCAGATTTTCATAGCTGTAGAATGCTAAAGGCTGTTCAAAAGTAAATGCAATGTGGAAGGTTCTTGAATTCAACTTGATTTTATGTACTCCTTTGCGCTGATTATCTTTCATTCTGTTTCTATTCAATTACAATTCACTATGAATAGTTATGCACACGTACATAACAGAAAATGCACAGAATAGTAAGTAATGCATACAGCTGAAACGAGTGTACTATTGAATTTTCCCCCAAATTACTATTTGCTCACTTCATGTAACCATTTATAATAAACATTCCATATGATATCGAGTAGTCTGCAGCAAGTTTTATGTGTGTGCTACTGAATTTGGTAAAGTTACACTTAGCAGTATCACCCGTTGATCATAATGTTATTCCAGTGTTTCAAAGCAATACAACGCTAAAGGCTGTTTAAAATTAAATGCACTGTGGTAGGTTCGTGAATTCAACACCAGCTTATCTAGTCCATTGCTGTGAGTATTATTCATTGTGTTTCTATTCAATTACAATTCACTCTAAATAGTTATGCACATGTACATAATAGAAAATGCACAGAATAGTCAGTAAAGATTTCAGCTGAGAGGAGTGTACTATTGAATTTTCCCCAAAATTACTATGTGCTCTCTTCATGTAACCATGTATAATTAACTTTCCAAATGATATCGAGTTGTCAGCAGCAGATATTCTGTGGGTGCTACTGAATTTACTAGTTACACTAAGCAAAAGAGCCAGTTGCTCATAATGCTACAGAGTTTTATAGATGTACAATGCCAAAGGCTGTTCAAAAGTAAATGCAATGTGGAAGGTTCTAGAATTCAACTTGATTTTATGTACTGCTTTGCGCTGATTATGTTTCATTCTGTTTCTATTCAATTACATTTCACTATGAATAGTTATGCACACGTACATAACAGAAAATGCACAGAATAGTCAGTGATGCATTCAGCTGAAACGAGTGTACTATTGGATTTTCCCCAAAATTACCATTTGCTCACTTCATGTAACCATTTATAATAGACATTCCATATGATATTGAGTAGTCTGCAGCAAGTTGTATGTGTGCGCTACTGAATTTGGTAAAGTTACACTCAGCAGTATCACCCGTTGATCATAATGTTATTCCAGTGTTTCAAAGCAAAACAAAGCTAATGGCTGTTTGTAATTAAATGCACTGTAGTTGGTTCTTGAATTCAACATCAGTTTATCTAGTCCATTGCTGTGAGTATTATTCATGGTGTTTCTATTCAATTACAATTCACTCTAAATAGTTATGCACATGTACATAAGAGAAAATGCACAGAATAGTCAGTAAAGCTTTCAGCTGAAAGGAGTGGACTATTGAATTTTCCCCAAAATTACTATGTGCTCTCTTCATGTAACCACATACAATAGACATCCCATATGATATCGAATAGTCTGCAGCAAGTTTTATGTGTTTGCTACTGAATTTGGTAAAGTTACACGAAGCAGTATCACCCGTTGATCATAATGTTATTCTAGTGTTTCAAAGCAATACAAAGCTAAAGGCTGTTTAAAATTAAATGCACTGTAGTTGGTTCTTTTTTTTAAATAATTTTTTATTGCATTTTTAAATGATTACAAAGTATGAAAAAACAATGTATATAACCCATACCCCCTCCCCTTAACCCCTCCCCCCTAACTGCCCTATAGAAAAAAAAAGAAAGAAAGAAAGAAAGAAAGAATGCCTGGTGGTTGGAAGATCTCCACATGCTCCATGGAATTCGTTGAATTCAACATCAGTTTATCTAGTCCATTGCTGTGAGTATTATTCATTGTGTTTCTATTCAATTACAATTCACTCTAAATAGTTATGAACATGTACGTTATAGAAAATGCACAGAATAGTCAGTAAAGCTTTCAGCTGAAAGGAGTGGACTATTGAATTTTCCCCAAAATTACTATGTGCTCTCTTCATGTAACCACTTATAATTTACTTTCCAAATGATATCGAGTTGTCAGCTGCAGATATTATGTGGGTGCTACTGAATTTACTAGTTACACTAAGCAATATCCCCAGTTGCTGATAATGCTACTCCAGCGTTTCATAGCTATACAATGCTAATTTCTGTTCAAAAGTAAATGCAATGTGGAAGGTTCTTGAATTCAACTTGATTTTATGTACTCCTTTGCGCTGATTATTTCTCATTCTGTTTCTATTCAATTATAATTCACTATGAATAGTTATGCACACGTATATAACAGAAAATGCACAGAATAGTAAGTAATGCATTCAGCTGAAACGAGTGTACTATTGGATATTCCCCAAAATTACTATTTGCTCACTTCATGTAACCATTTATAATAGACATACCATGTGATATCGAGTAGTCTGCAGCAAGTTTTATGTGTGTGCTACTGAATTTGGTAAAGTTACACTAAGCAGTATCACCCGTTGATCATAATGTTATTCCAGTGTTTCAAAGCAATGCAAAGCTAAAGGCTGTTTAACATTAAATGCACTGCAGTTGCTTCTTGAATTCAACATCAGTTTATCTAGTCCATTGCTGTGAGTATTATTCATTGTGTTTCTATTCAATTACAATTCACTCTAAATAGTTATGCACGTGTACATAATAGACAATGCACAGAATAGTCAGTAAAGCTTTCAGCTGAAAGGAGTGGACTATTGAATTTTCCCCCAAATTACTATGTGCTCTCTTATGTAACCACTTATAATTTACTTTCCAAATGATATCCAGTTGTCAGCTGCAGATATTATGTGGGTGCTACTGAATTTACTAGTTACACTAAGCAATATCCCCAGTTGCTCATAATGCTACAGAGTTTTATAGATGTAGAATGCTAAAGGCTGTTCAAAAGTAAATGCAATGTGGAAGGTTCCTGAATTCAACTTGATTTTATGTTCTCCTTTGCGCTGATTATTTCTCATTCTGTTTCTGTTCAATTACAATTCACTATGAATAGTTATGCACACGTACATAACAGAAAATGCACAGAATAGTAAGTAATGCATTCAGCTGAAACGAGTGTACTATTGAATTTTCCCCAAAATTACTATGTGCTCTCTTCAGGTAACCATGTATAATTAACTTTCGAAATGATATCGAGTTGTCAGCAGCTGATATTATGTGGCTGCTACTGAATTTGGTAAAGTTACACTAAGCAATATCCCCAGTTGCTCATAATGCTAATCCAGAGTTTCATAGCTGTAGAATGCTAAAGGCTGTTCAAAAGTAAATGCAATGTGGAAGGTTCTTGAATTCAACTTGATTTTATGTACTCCTTTGCGCTGATTACTATTCATTCTGTTTCTATTCAATTACAATTCACTATGAATACATATGCACACGTACATAACAGAAAATGCACAGAATAGTAAGTAATGCATTCAGCTGAAACGAGTGTACTATTGAATTTTCCCCCAAATTACTACTTGCTCACTTCATGTAACCATTTATAATAAACATTCCATAGGATATCGAGTAGTCTGCAACAAGTTTTATGTGTGTGCTACTGAATTTGGTAAAGTTACACTAAGCAGTATCACCCGTTGATCATAATGTTATTCCAGCATTTCAAAGCAATACAACGCTAAAGGCTGTTTAAAATTAAATGCACTGTGGTAGGTTCGTGAATTCAACACCAGCTTATCTAGTCCATTGCTGTGAGTATTATTCGTTGTGTTTCTATTCAATTACAATTCACTCTAAATAGTTATGCACATGTACTTAATAGAAAATGCACAGAATATTCAGTAAAGCTTTCAGCTGAAAGGAGTGTACTATTGAATTTTCCCCAAAATTACTATGTGCTCTCTTCATGTAACCATGTATACTTAACTTTCCAAATGATATCGAGTTGTCAGCAGCTGATATTATGTGGGTGCTTCTGAATTTGGTAAGGTTACACTAAGCAATATCCCCAGTTGCTCATAATGCTACTCCAGATTTTCATAGCTGTAGAATGCTAAAGGCTGTTCAAAAGTAAATGCAATGTGGAAGGTTCTTGAATTCAACTTGATTTTATGTACTCCTTTGCGCTGATTATTTTTCATTCTGTTTCTATTCAATTACAATTCACTATGAATAGTTATGCACACGTACATAACAGAAAATGCAGAGAATAGTAAGTAATGCATTCAGCTGAAACGAGTGTACTATTGGGTTTTCCACAAAATTACTATTTGCTCACTTCATGTAACCATTTATAATAGACATCCCATATGATATCGAGTCGTCTGCAGCAAGTTTTATGTGTGTGCTACTGAATTTGATAAAGTTACTCAAAGCAATATCACCAGTGGATCATAATGTTATTCCAGTGTTTCAAAGCAATACAAACCTAAAGGCTGTTTAACATTGAATGCACTGTAGTAGGTTCTTGAATTCAACATCAGATTATCTAGTCCATTGCTGAGAGTATTATTCATTCTGTTTCTATTCAATTACAATTCACTCTAAATAGTTATGGACATGTACGTTATAGAAAATGCACAGAATAGTCAGTAAAGCTTTCAGCTGAAAGGAGTGTACTATTGAATTTTCCCCAAAAGTACTGTATGCTCTCTTCATGTGACCATGTATAATAAACTTTCCAAATGATATCGAGTTGTCAGCAGCAGATATTATGTGGGTGCTGCTTAATTTGGTGAAGTTACAGTAAGCAATATACCCAGTTGCTCCTAATGCTTCTCCAGAGTTTCATAGCTATACAATGCTAAAGACTGTTCAAAAGTGAATGCAATGTGGAAGGTTCTTGAATTCAACTTGATTTTATGTACTCTTTTGCGCTCATTATTTTTCATTCTGTTTCTATTCAATTACAATTCACTATGAATAGTTATGCACACGAACATAACAGAAAATGCAGAGAATAGTAAGTAATGCATTCAGCTGAAACGAGTGTACTATTGGATTTTCCCCAAAATTACCATTTGCGCACTTCATGTAACCATTTATAATAGACATTCCATATGATATTGAGTAGTCTGCAGCAAGTTGTATGTGTGCGCTACTGAATTTGGTAAAGTTACACTCAGCAGTATCACCCGTTGATCATAATGTTATTCCAGTGTTTCAAAGCAAAACAAAGCTAATGGCTGTTTGTAATTAAATGCACTGTAGTTGGTTCTTGAATTCAACATCAGTTTATCTAGTCCATTGCTGTGAGTATTATTCATTGTGTTTCTATTCAATTACAATTCACTCTAAATAGTTATGCACATGTACATAATAAAAAATGCACAGAATAGTCAGTAAAGCTTTCAGCTGAAAGGAGTGTACTATTGAATTTTCCCCAAAAGTACTGTGTGCTCTCTTCATGTGACCATGTATAATAAACTTTCCAAATGATATCGAGTTGTCAGCAGCAGATATTATGTGGGTGCTGCTTAATTTGGTGAAGTTACAGTAAGCAATATACCCAGTTGCTCCTAATGCTTCTCCAGAGTTTCATAGCTATACAATGCTAAAGACTGTTCAAAAGTGAATGCAATGTGGAAGGTTCTTGAATTCAACTTGATTTTATGTACTCTTTTGCGCTCATTATTTTTCATTCTGTTTCTATTCAATTACAATTCACTATGAATAGTTATGCACACGTACATAACAGAAAATGCAGAGAATAGTAAGTAATGCATTCAGCTGAAACGAGTGTACTATTGGGTTTTCCCCCAAATTACTATTTGCTCACTTCATGTAACCATTTATAATAGACATCCCATATGATATCGAGTCGTCTGCAGCAAGTTTTATGTGTGTGCTACTGAATTTGATAAAGTTACACAAAGCAATATCACCAGTGGATCATAATGTTATTCCAGTGTTACAAAGGAATACAAAGCTAAAGGCTGTTTAAAATTAAATGCACTGTAGTTTGTTCTTGAATTCAACGTCAGCTTATCTAGTCCATTCCTGTGAGTATTATTCATTGTGTTTCTATTCAATTACAATTCACTGTGAATAGTTATGCACACGTACATAACAGAAAATGCAGAGAATAGTAAGTAATGCATTCAGCTGAAACGAGTGTACTATTGGGTTTTCCACAAAATTACTATTTGCTCACTTCATGTAACCATTTATAATAGACATCCCATATGATATCGAGTCGTCTGCAGCAAGTTTTATGTGTGTGCTACTGAATTTGATAAAGTTACTCAAAGCAATATCACCAGTGTATCATAATGTTATTCCAGTGTTTCAAAGCAATACAAAGCTAAAGGCTGTTTAACATTGAATGCACTGTAGTAGGTTCTTGAATTCAACATCAGATTATCTAGTCCATTGCTGAGAGTATTATTCATTCTGTTTCTATTCAATTACAATTCACTCTAAATAGTTATGGACATGTACGTTATAGAAAATGCACAGAATAGTCAGTAAAGCTTTCAGCTGAAAGGAGTGTACTATTGAATTTTCCCCAAAATTGCTATGTGCTCTCTTCAGGTAACCATGTATAATTAACTTTCGAAATGATATCGAGTTGTCAGCAGCTGATATTATGTGAGTGCTACTGAATTTGGTAAAGTTACACTAAGCAATATCCCCAGTTGCTCATAATGCTACAGAGTTTTATAGATGTACAATGCTAAAGGCTGTTCAAAAGTAAATGCAATGCGGAAGGTTCTTGAATTCAACTTGATTTTATGTACTCCTTTGCGCTGATTATTTTTCATTCTGTTTCTATTCAATTACAATTCACTATGAATAGTTATGCACACGTACATAACAGAAAATGCACAGAATAGTCAGTAAAGCTTTCAGCTGAAAGGAGTGTACTATTGAATTTTCCCCAAAAGTACTGTGTGCTCTCTTCATGTGACCATGTATAATAAACTTTCCAAATGATATCGAGTCGTCTGCAGCAAGTTTTATGTGTGTGCTACTGAATTTGATAAAGTTACACAAAGCAATATCACCAGTGGATCATAATGTTATTCCAGTGTTTCAAAGCAATACAAAGGTAAAGGCTGTTTAACATTGAATGCTCTGTAGTAGGTTCTTGAATTCAACATCAGTTTATCTAGTCCATTGCTGTGGGTATTATTCATTGTGTTTCTATTCAGTTACAATTCACTGTAAACAGTTATGTACATGTACATAACAGAAAATGCACAGAATAGTCAGTGATGCATTCAGCTGAAACGAGTGTACTATTGGATTTTCCCCAAAATTACCATTTGCTCACTTCATGTAATTATGTATGATAGACAGTCCATATGATATCGAGTAGTCTGCAGCAAGTTTTATGTGTGTGCTACTGAATTTGGTAAAGTTACACTAAGCAGTATCACCCGTTGATCATAATGTTATTCCAGTGTTTCAAAGCAATAGAAAGCTAAAGGCTGTTTAAAATTAAATGCACTGTAGTTGGTTCTTGAATTCAACATCAGTTTATCTAGTCCATTGCTGTGAGTATTATTCATTCTGTTTCTATTCAATTACAATTCACTCTAAATAGTTATGCACATGTACATAATAGAAAATGCACAGAATAGTCAGTAAAGCTTTCAGCTGAAAGGAGTGTACTATTGAATTTTCCCCAAAATTGCTATGTGCTCTCTTCAGGTAACCATGTATAATTAACTTTCGAAATGATATCGAGTTGTCAGCAGCTGATATTATGTGAGTGCTACTGAATTTGGTAAAGTTACACTAAGCAATATCCCCAGTTGCTCATAATGCTACAGAGTTTTATAGATGTACAATGCTAAAGGCTGTTCAAAAGTAAATGCAATGCGGAAGGTTCTTGAATTCAACTTGATTTTATGTACTCCTTTGCGCTGATTATTTTTCATTCTGTTTCTATTCAATTACAATTCACTATGAATAGTTATGCACACGTACATAACAGAAAATGCACAGAATAGTAAGGAATGCATTCAGCTGAAACGAGTGTGCTATTGAATTTTCCCCCAAATTACTATTTGCTCACTTCATGTAACCATTTATAATAAACATTCCATATGATATCGAGTAGTCTGCAGCAAGTTTTATCTGTGTGCTACTGAATTTGGTAAAGTTACACTAAGCAGTATTACCCGTTGATCATAATGTTATTCCAGTGTTTCAAAGCAATACAAAGCTAAAGGCTGTTTAAAATTAAATGCACTGTAGTTGGTTCTTGAATTCAACATCAGTTTATCTAGTCCATTGCTGTGAGTATTATTCATTGTGTTTCTATTCAATTACAATTCACTCTAAATAGTTAAGCACATGTACATAATAGAAAATGGACAGAATAGTCAGTAAAGCTTTCAGCTGAAAGGAGTGTACTATTGAATTTTCCCCAAAATTGCTATGTGCTCTCTTCAGGTAACCATGTATAATTAACTTTCGAAATGATATCGAGTTGTCAGCAGCTGATATTATGTGAGTGCTACTGAATTTGGTAAAGTTACTCTAAGCAATATCCCCAGTTGCTCATAATGCTACAGAGTTTTATAGATGTACAATGCTAAAGGCTGTTCAAAAGTAAATGCAATGTGGAAGTTTCTTGAATTCAACTTGATTTTATGTACTCCTGTGCGCTGATTTTTATTCATTATGTTTCTATTCAATTACAATTCACTATGAATACATATGCACATGTACATAACAGAAAATGCACAGAATAGTAAGTAATGCATTCAGCTGAAACGAGTGTACTATTGGATTTTCCCCAAAATTACTATTTGCTCACTTCATGTAATTATGTATAATAGACATTCCATATGATATCGAGTTGTCTGCAGCAAGTATTATGTGTGTGCTACTGAATTTGGTAAAGTTACACTAAGCAGTATCACCCGTTGATCATAATGTTATTCAAGTGTTTCAAAGCAATACAAAGCTAAAGGCTGTTTAAAATTAAATGCACTGTAGTTGGTTGTTGAATTCAACATCAGTTTATCTAGTCCATTGCTGTGAGTATTATTCATTGTGTTTCTATTCAATTACAATTCACTCTAAATAGTTATGCACATGTACATAATAGAAAATGAACAGAATAGTCAGTAAAGCTTTCAGCTGAAAGGAGTGGACTATTGAATTTTCCCCAAAATTACTATGTGCTCTCTTCAGGTAACCATGTAGAATTAACTTTCGAAATCATATCGAGTTGTCAGCAGCTGATATTATGTGTGTGCTACTGAATTTGGTAAAGTTACACTAAGCAATATCCCCAGTTGCTCATAATGCTACTCCAGAGTTTCATAGCTGTAGAATGCTAAAGGCTGTTCAAAAGTAAATGCAATGTGGAAGTTTCTTGAATTCAACTTGATTTTATGTACTCCTTTGCGCTGATTATTTTTCATTCTGTTTCTATTCAATTACAATTCACTATGAATAGATGCACACGTACATAACAGAAAATGCACAGAATAGTAATGCATTCAGCTGAAACGAGTGTACTATTGGATTTTCCCCAAAAGTACTATTTGCTCACTTCATGTAATTATGTATAATAGACATTCCATATGATATCGAGTTGTCTGCAGCAAGTTTTATGTGTGTGCTACTGAATTTGGTAAAGTTACACTAAGCAGTATCACCCGTTGATCATAATGTTATTCCAGTGTTTCAAAGCAATACAAAGCTAAAGGCTGTTTAAAATTAAATGCACTGTAGTTGGTTCTTGAATACAACATCAGTTTATCTAGTCCATTGCTGTGAGTATTATTCATTGTGTTTCTATTCAATTACAATTCACTCTAAATAGTTATGCACATGTACATAATAGAAAATGCACAGAATAGTCAGTAAAGCTTTCAGCTGAAAGGAGTATACTATTGAATTTTCCCCCAAATTACTATGTGCTCTCTTCATGTAACCATGTATAATTAACTTTCCAAATGATATCGAGTTGTCAGCAGCAGATATTCTGTGGGTGCTACTGAATTTACTAGTTACACTAAGCAATATACCCAGTTGCTCATAATGCTACAGAGTTTTATAGATGTACAATGCTAAAGGCTGTTCAAAAGTAAATGCAATGTGGAAGGTTCTTGAATTCAACTTGATTTTATGTACTCCTTTGCGCTGATTATTTTTCATTCTGTTTCTATTCAATTACAATTCACTATGAATAGTTATGCACACGTACATAACAGAAAATGCACAGAATAGTAAGTAATGCATTCAGCTGAAACGAGTGTACTATTGGATTTTCCCCAAAATTACTATTTGCTCACTTCATGTAATTATGTATAATAGACATTCCATATGATATCGAGTTGTCTGCAGCAAGTTTTATGTGTGTGCTACTGAATTTGGTAAAGTTACACTAAGCAGTATCACCCGTTGATCATAATGTTATTCCAGTGTTTCAAAGCAATACAAAGCTAAAGGCTGTTTAAAATTAAATGCACTGTAGTTGGTTCTTGAATTCAACATCAGTTTATCTAGTCCATTGCTGTGAGTATTATTCATTGTGTTTCTATTCAATTACAATTCACTCTAAATAGTTATGCGCATGTACATAATAGAAAATGCACAGAATAGTCAGTAAAGCTTTCAGCTGAAAGGAGTGTACTATTGAATTTTCCCCAAAATTGCTATGTGCTCTCTTCAGGTAACCATGTATAATTAACTTTCGAAATGATATCGAGTTGTCAGCAGCTGATATTATGTGAGTGCTACTGAATTTGGTAAAGTTACACTAAGCAATATCCCCAGTTGCTCATAATGCTAATCCAGAGTTTCATAGCTGTAGAATGCTAAAGGCTGTTCAAAAGTAAATGCAATGTGAAAGTTTCTTGAATTCAACTTGATTTTATGTACTCCTTTACGCTGATTATTTTTCATTCTGTTTCTATTCAATTTCATTTCACCATGAATAGTTATGGACACGTACATAACAGAAAATGCCACAGAATAGTAAGTAATGCATTTTGCTGAAACGAGTGTGCTATTGAATTTTCCCAAAAATTACTATTTGCTCACTTGATGTAACCATTTATAATAAACATTCCATATGATATCGAGTAGTCTGCAGCAAGTTTTATGTGTGTGCTACTGAATTTGGTAAAGTTACACTAAGCAGTATCTCCCGTTGATCATAATGTTATTCCAGTGTTTCAAAGCAATACAACTCTAAAGGCTGTTTAAAATTAAATGCACTGTAGTAGGTTCGTGAATTCAACACCAGCTTATCTAGTCCATTGCTGTGAGTATTATTCATTGTGTTTCTATTCAATTAGAATTCACTCTAAATAGTTATGCACATGTACATAATAGAAAATGTACAGAATACTCAGTAATGCTTTCAGCTGAAAGGAGTGGACTATTGAATTTTCCCCAAAATTAGTATGTGCTCTCTTCATGTAACCACTTATAATTTACTTTCCAAATTATATCGAGTTGTCAGCAGCAGATATTATGTGGGTGCTACTGAATTTACTAGTTACACTAAGCAATATCTCCAGTTGCTCATAATGCTACTCCAGAGTTTTATAGATGTACAATGCTAAAGGCCGTTCAAAAGTAAATGCGATGTGGAAGGTTCTTGAATTCAAATGATTTTATGTACTCCTTTGCGCTGATTATTTTTCATTCTGTTTCTATTCAATTACAATTCACTATGAATAGTTATGCACATGTACATAACAGAAAATGCACAGAATAGTAAGTAATGCATTCAGCTGAAACGAGTGGACTATTGAATTTTCCCCAAAATTACTATTTGCTGACTTCATGTAACCATTTATAATATACATTCCATATGATATCGAGTAGTCTGCAGCAAGTTTTATGTGTGTGCTACTAAATTTGGTAAAGTTACACTGAGCAGTATCACCCGTTGATCATAATGTTATTCCAGTGTTTCAAAGCAATACAAATCTAAAGGCTGTTTAAAATTAAATACACTGTAGATGGTTCTTGAATTCAACATCAGTTTATCTAGTCCATTGCAGTGAGTATTATTCATTGTGTTTCTATTCAATTACAATTCACTCTGAATAGTAATGCACATGTACATAATAGAAAATGCACAGAATAGTCTGTAATGCTTTCAGCTGAAAGGAGTGCACTATTGAATTTTCCCCAAAATTACTATGTGCTCTCTTCATGTAACCACTTATAATTTACTTTCCAAATGATATCGAGTTGTCAGCTGCAGATATTATGTGGGTGCTACTGAATTTACTAGTTACACTAAGCAATATCCCCAGTTGCTCAAAATGCTACTCCACAGTTTTATAGATGTACAATGCTAAAGGCCCTTCAAAAGTAAATGCGATGTGGAAGGTTCTTGAATTCAACTTGATTTTATGTACTCCTTTGCGCTGATTATTTCTCATTCTGTTTCTATTCAATTACAATTCACTATGAATAGTTATGCACACGTACATCACAGAAAATGCACAGAATAGTAAGTAATGCATTCAGCTGAAACGAGTGTGCTATTGAATTTTCCCCCAAATTACTATTTGCTCACTTCATGTAACCATTTATAATAGACATACCATGTGATATCGCGTAGTCTGCAGCAAGTTTTATGTGTGTGCTACTGAATTTGGGAAAGTTACACTAAGCAGTATCACCCGTTGATCATAATGTTATTCCAGTGTTTCAAAGCAATACAAAGCTAAAGGCTGTTTGTAATTAAATGCACTGTAGTTGGTTCTTGAATTCAACATCAGTTTATCTAGTCCATTGCTGTGAGTATTATTCATTGTGTTTCTATTCAATTACAATTCACTCTAAATAGTAATGCACATGTACATAAGAGAAAATGCACAGAATAGTCAGTAAAGCTTTCAGCTGAAAGGAGTGGACTATTGAATTTTCCCCAAAATTACTATGTGCTCTCTTCAGGTAACCATGTATAATTAACTTTCGAAATGATATCGAGTTGTCAGCAGCTGATATTATGTGTGTGCTACTGAATTTGGTAAAGTTACACTAAGCAATATTCCCAGTTGCTCATAATGCTACTCCAGAGTTTCATAGCTGTAGAATGCTAAAGGCTGTTCAAAAGTAAATGCAATGTGGAAGTTTCTTGAATTCAACTTGATTTTATGTACTCCTGTGCGCTGATTATTATTCATTCTGTTTCTATTCAATTACAATTCACTATGAATACATATGCACATGTACATAACAAAAAATGCACAGAATAGGAAGTAATGCATTCAGCTGAAACGAGTGTATTATTGGATTTTCCCCAAAATTACTATTTGCTCACTTCATGTAACCATTTATAACAGACATCCCATATGATATCGAGTAGTCTGCCGCAAGTGTTATGTGTGTGCTTCTGAATTTGGTAAAGTTACACTAAGCAGTATCACCCGTTGATCATAATGTTATTCCAGTGTTACAAAGGAATACAAAGCTAAAGGCTGTTTAAAATTAAATGCACTGTAGTTTGTTCTTGAATTCAACGTCAGCTTATCTAGTCCATTCCTGTGAGTATTATTCATTGTTTTTCTATTCGATTACAATTCACTCTAAATAGTTATGCACATGTACATTATAGAAAATGCACAGAATAGTCAGAAAAGCTTTCAGCTGAAAGGAGTGGACTATTGAATTTTCCCCAAAATTACTATATGCTCTCTTCATGTAACCACATACAATAGACATCCCATATGATATCGAGTAGTCTGCAGCAAGTTTTATGTGTTTGCTACTGAATTTGGTAAAGTTACACGAAGCAGTATCACCCGTTGATCATAATGTTATTCTAGTGTTTCAAAGCAATACAAAGCTAAAGGCTGTTTAAAATTAAATGCACTGTAGTTGGTTCTTTTTTTTAAATAATTTTTTATTGCATTTTTAAATGATTACAAAGTATGAAAAAACAATGTATATAACCCATACCCCCTCCCCTTAACCCCTCCCCCCTAACTGCCCTATAGAAAAAAAAAGAAAGAAAGAAAGAAAGAAAGAATGCCTGGTGGTTGGAAGATCTCCACATGCTCCATGGAATTCGTTGAATTCAACATCAGTTTATCTAGTCCATTGCTGTGAGTATTATTCATTGTGTTTCTATTCAATTACAATTCACTCTAAATAGTTATGCACGTGTACATAATAGAAAATGCACAGAATAGTCAGTAAAGCTTTCAGCTGAAAGGAGTGGACTATTGAATTTTCCCCAAAATTACTATGTGCTCTCTTCATGTAGCCACTTATAATTTACTTTCCAAATGATATCCAGTTGTCAGCAGCAGATATTATGTGGGTGCTACTGAATTTACTAGTTACACTAAGCAATATCCCCAGTTGTTCATAATGCTACAGAGTTTTATAGATGTACAATGCTAAAGGCTGTTCAAAAGTAAATACAATGTGGAAGGTTCTTGAATTCAACTTGATTTTATGTACTCCTTTGCGCTGATTATTTCTCATTCTGTTTCTATTCAATAACAATTCACTATGAATAGTTATGCACACGTATATAACAGAAAATGCACAGAATAGTAAGTAATGCATTCAGCTGAAACGAGTGTACTATTGGATTTTCCCCAAAATTACTATTTGCTCACTTCATGTAACCATTTATAATAGACATACCATGTGATATCGAGTAGTCTGCAGCAAGTTTTATGTGTGTGCTACTGAATTTGGTAAAGTTACACTCAGCAGTATCACCCGTTGATCATAATGTTATTCCAGTGTTTCAAAGCAATACAAAGCTAAAGGTTGTTTAACATTAAATGCACTGTAGTTGGTTCTTGAATTCAACATCAGTTTATCTAGTCCATTGCTGTGAGTATTATTCATTGTGTTTCTATTCAATTATAATTCACTCTAAATAGTTATGCACGTGTACATAATAGAAAATGCACAGAATAGTCAGTAAAGCTTTCAGCTGAAAGGAGTGGACTATTGAATTTTCCCCAAAATTACTATGTGCTCTCTTCATGTAACCACTTATAATTTACTTTCCAAATGATATCGAGTTGTCAGCTGCAGATATTATGTGGGTGCTACTGAATTTACTAGTTACACTAAGCAATATCCCCAGTTGCTGATAATGCTACTCCAGCGTTTCATAGCTATACAATGCTAATTTCTGTTCAAAAGTAAATGCAATGTGGAAGGTTCTTGAATTCAACTTGATTTTATGTTCTCCTTTGCGCTGATTATTTCTCATTCTGTTTCTATTCAATTACAATTCACTATGAATAGTTATGCACACGTACATAACAGAAAATGCACAGAATAGTAAGTAATGCATTCAGCTGAAACGAGTGTACTATTGGATTTTCCCCAAAATTACTATTTGCTCACTTCATGTAACCATTTGTAATAGACATCCCATATGATATCGAGTAGTCTGCAGCAAGTTTTATGTGTGTGCTACTGAATTTGGTAAAGTTACACTGAGCAGTATCACCCGTAGATCATAATGTTATTCCAGTGTTTCAAAGCAATACAAAGCTAAAGGCTGTTTAAAATTAAATGCACTGTAGTTTTTTCTTGAATTCAACATCAGCTTATCTAGTCCATTGCTGTGAGTATTATTCATTGTGTTTCTATTCAATTACAATTCACTGTGAATAGTTATGCACACGTACATAAGAGAAAATGCACAGAATAGTCTGCAATGCTTTAAGCTGAAAGGAGTGCACTGTTGAATTTTCCCCCAAATTACTACGTGCTCTCTTCATGTAACCACTTAGAATTTACTTTCCAAATGATATCGAGTTGTCAGCTGCAGATATTATGTGGGTGCTACTGAATTTACTAGTTACA
Source organism: Hypanus sabinus (assembly GCF_030144855.1). Lineage (NCBI taxonomy): Eukaryota > Metazoa > Chordata > Chondrichthyes > Myliobatiformes > Dasyatidae > Hypanus > Hypanus sabinus. Next base: position 122,444,652 of record NC_082711.1, on the reverse strand, counting down.
CTAAGCAATATCCCCAGTTGCTCATAATGCTACAGAGTTTTATAGATGTACAATGCTAAAGGCTGTTCAAAAGTAAATGCGATGTGGAAGGTTCTTGAATTCAACTTGATTTTATGTACTCCTTTGCGCTGATTATTTCTCATTCTGTTTCTATTCAATTACAATTCACTATGAATAGTTATGCACACGTATATAACAGAAAATGCACAGAATAGTAAGTAATGCATTCAGCTGAAACGAGTGTACTATTGGATTTTCCCCAAAATTACTATTTGCTCACTTCATGTAACCATTTATAATAGACATACCATGTGATATCGAGTAGTCTGCAGCAAGTTTTATGTGTGTGCTACTGAATTTGGTAAAGTTACACTAAGCAGTATCACCCGTTGATCATAATGTTATTCCAGTGTTTCAAAGCAATACAAAGCTAAAGGTTGTTTAACATTAAATGCACTGTAGTTGGTTCTTGAATTCAACATCAGTTTATCTAGTCCATTGCTGTGAGTATTATTCATGGTGTTTCTATTCAATTACAATTCACTCTAAATAGTTATGCACATGTACATAAGAGAAAATGCACAGAATAGTCAGTAAAGCTTTCAGCTGAAAGGAGTGGACTATTGAATTTTCCCCAAAATTACTATGTGCTCTCTTCATGTAACCACATACAATAGACATCCCATATGATATCGAATAGTCTGCAGCAAGTTTTATGTGTTTGCTACTGAATTTGGTAAAGTTACACGAAGCAGTATCACCCGTTGATCATAATGTTATTCTAGTGTTTCAAAGCAATACAAAGCTAAAGGCTGTTTAAAATTAAATGCACTGTAGTTGGTTCTTTTTTTTAAATAATTTTTTATTGCATTTTTAAATGATTACAAAGTATGAAAAAACAATGTATATAACCCATACCCCCTCCCCTTAACCCCTCCCCCCTAACTGCCCTATAGAAAAAAAAAGAAAGAAAGAAAGAAAGAAAGAATGCCTGGTGGTTGGAAGATCTCCACATGCTCCATGGAATTCGTTGAATTCAACATCAGTTTATCTAGTCCATTGCTGTGAGTATTATTCATTGTGTTTCTATTCAATTACAATTCACTCTAAATAGTTATGCACGTGTACATAATAGAAAATGCACAGAATAGTCAGGAAAGCTTTCAGCTGAAAGGAGTGGACTATTGAATTTTCCCCAAAATTACTATGTGCTCTCTTCATGTAACCACTTATAATTTACTTTCCAAATGATATCGAGTTGTCAGCTGCAGATATTATGTGGGTGCTACTGAATTTACTAGTTACACTAAGCAATATCCCCAGTTGCTGATAATGCTACTCCAGCGTTTCATAGCTATACAATGCTAATTTCTGTTCAAAAGTAAATGCAATGTGGAAGGTTCTTGAATTCAACTTGATTTTATGTACTCCTTTGCGCTGATTATTTCTCATTCTGTTTCTATTCAATTACAATTCACTATGAATAGTTATGCACACGTATATAACAGAAAATGCACAGAATAGTAAGTAATGCATTCAGCTGAAACGAGTGTACTATTGGATTTTCCCCAAAATTACTATTTGCTCACTTCATGTAACCATTTATAATAGACATACCATGTGATATCGAGTAGTCTGCAGCAAGTTTTATGTGTGTGCTACTGAATTTGGTAAAGTTACACTAAGCAGTATCACCCGTTGATCATAATGTTATTCCAGTGTTTCAAAGCAATACAAAGCTAAAGGCTGTTTAACATTAAATGCACTGTAGTTGCTTCTTGAATTCAACATCAGTTTATCTAGTCCATTGCTGTGAGTATTATTCATTGTGTTTCTATTCAATTACAATTCACTCTAAATAGTTATGCACGTGTACATAATAGACAATGCACAGAATAGTCAGTAAAGCTTTCAGCTGAAAGGAGTGGACTATTGAATTTTCCCCCAAATTACTATGTGCTCTCTTATGTAACCACTTATAATTTACTTTCCAAATGATATCGAGTTGTCAGCTGCAGATATTATGTGGGTGCTACTGAATTTACTAGTTACACTAAGCAATATCCCCAGTTGCTCATAATGCTACAGAGTTTTATAGATGTAGAATGCTAAAGGCTGTTCAAAAGTAAATGCAATGTGGAAGGTTCTTGAATTCAACTTGATTTTATGTACTCCTTTGCGCTGATTATTTCTCATTCTGTTTCTATTCAATTACAATTCACTATGAATAGTTATGCACACGTACATAACAGAAAATGCACAGAATAGTAAGTAATGCATTCAGCTGAAACGAGTGCTCTATTGGATTTTCCGCAAAATTACTATTTGCTCACTTCATGTAACCATTTATAATAGACATTCCATGTGATATCGAGTAGTCTGCAGCAAGTTTTATGTGTGTGCTACTGAATTTGGGAAAGTTACACTAAGCAGTATCACCCGTTGATCATAATGTTATTCCAGTGTTTCAAAGCAATACAAAGCTAAAGGTTGTTTAAAATTAAATGCACTGTAGTTTGTTCTTGAATTCAACATCAGTTTATCTAGTCCATTGCTGTGATTATTATTCATTGTGTTTCTATTGAATTACAATTCACTCTAAATAGTAATGCACATGTACATAATAGAAAATCCACAGAATAGTCAGTAAAGCTTTCAGCTGAAAGGAGTGGACTATTGAATTTTCCCCAAAATTAATATGTGCTCTCGACATGTAACCATTTATAATTAACTTTCCAAATGAAATCGAGTTGTCAGCAGCAGATATTATGTGGGTACTACTGAATTTACGAGTTACACTAAGCAATATCCCCAGTTGCTCATAATGCTACAGAGTTTTATAGATGTAGAATGCTAAAGGCTGTTCAAAAGTAAATGCAATGTTGAAGGTTCCTGAATTCAACTTGATTTTATGTTCTCCTTTGCGCTGATTATTTCTCATTCTGTTTCTGTTCAATTACAATTCACTATGAATAGTTATGCACACGTACATAACAGAAAATGCACAGAATAGTAAGTAATGCATTCAGCTGAAACGAGTGTACTATTGAATTTTCCCCAAAATTACTATGTGCTCTCTTCAGGTAACCATGTATAATTAACTTTCGAAATGATATCGAGTTGTCAGCAGCTGATATTATGTGGCTGCTACTGAATTTGGTAAAGTTACACTAAGCAATATCCCCAGTTGCTCATAATGCTAATCCAGAGTTTCATAGCTGTAGAATGCTAAAGGCTGTTCAAAAGTAAATGCAATGTGGAAGGTTCTTGAATTCAACTTGATTTTATGTACTCCTTTGCGCTGATTACTATTCATTCTGTTTCTATTCAATTACAATTCACTCTGAATACATATGCACACGTACATAACAGAAAATGCAGAGAATAGTAAGTAATGCATTCAGCTGAAACGAGTGTACTATTGGGTTTTCCACAAAATTACTATTTGCTCACTTCATGTAACCATTTATAATAGACATCCCATATGATATCGAGTCGTCTGCAGCAAGTTTTATGTGTGTGCTACTGAATTTGATAAAGTTACTCAAAGCAATATCACCAGTGGATCATAATGTTATTCCACTGTTTCAAAGCAATACAAAGCTAAAGGCTGTTTAACATTGAATGCACTGTAGTAGGTTCTTGAATTCAACATCAGATTATCTAGTCCATTGCTGAGAGTATTATTCATTCTGTTTCTATTCAATTACAATTCACTCTAAATAGTTATGGACATGTACGTTATAGAAAATGCACAGAATAGTCAGTAAAGCTTTCAGCTGAAAGGAGTGTACTATTGAATTTTCCCCAAAAGTACTGTGTGCTCTCTTCATGTGACCATGTATAATAAACTTTCCAAATGATATCGAGTTGTCAGCAGCAGATATTATGTGGGTGCTGCTTAATTTGGTGAAGTTACCGTAAGCAATATACCCAGTTGCTCCTAATGCTTCTCCAGAGTTTCATAGCTATACAATGCTAAAGACTGTTCAAAAGTGAATGCAATGTGGAAGGTTCTTGAATTCAACTTGATTTTATGTACTCTTTTGCGCTCATTATTTTTCATTCTGTTTCTATTCAATTACAATTCACTATGAATAGTTATGCACACGAACATAACAGAAAATGCAGAGAATAGTAAGTAATGCATTCAGCTGAAACGAGTGTACTATTGGGTTTTCCCCCAAATTACTATTTGCTCACTTCATGTAACCATTTATAATAGACATCCCATATGATATCGAGTCGTCTGCAGCAAGTTTTATGTGTGTGCTACTGAATTTGGTAAAGTTACACTTAGCAGTATCACCCGTTGATCATAATGTTATTCCAGTGTTTCAAAGCAATACAACGCTAAAGGCTGTTTAAAATTAAATGCACTGTGGTAGGTTCGTGAATTCAACACCAGGTTATCTAGTCCATTGCTGTGAGTATTATTCATTGTGTTTCTATTCAATTACAATTCACTCTAAATAGTTATGCACATGTACATAATAGAAAATGCACAGAATAGTCAGTAAAGATTTCAGCTGAGAGGAGTGTACTATTGAATTTTCCCCAAAATTACTATGTGCTCTCTTCATGTAACCATGTATAATTAACTTTCCAAATGATATCGAGTTGTCAGCAGCAGATATTCTGTGGGTGCTACTGAATTTACTAGTTACACTAAGCAAAAGACCCAGTTGCTCATAATGCTACAGAGTTTTATAGATGTACAATGCCAAAGACTGTTCAAAAGTAAATGCAATGTGGAAGGTTCTAGAATTCAACTTGATTTTATGTACTCCTTTGCGCTGATTATTTTTCATTCTGTTTCTATTCAATTACATTTCACTATGAATAGTTATGCACACGTACATAACAGAAAATACACAGAATAGTCAGTGATGCATTCAGCTGAAACGAGTGTACTATTGGATTTTCCCCAAAATTACCATTTGCGCACTTCATGTAACCATTTATAATAGACATTCCATATGATATTGAGTAGTCTGCAGCAAGTTGTATGTGTGCGCTACTGAATTTGGTAAAGTTACACTCAGCAGTATCACCCGTTGATCATAATGTTATTCCAGTGTTTCAAAGCAAAACAAAGCTAATGGCTGTTTGTAATTAAATGCACTGTAGTTGGTTCTTGAATTCAACATCAGTTTATCTAGTCCATTGCTGTGAGTATTATTCATTGTGTTTCTATTCAATTACAATTCACTCTAAATAGTTATGCACATGTACATAATAAAAAATGCACAGAATAGTCAGTAAAGCTTTCAGCTGAAAGGAGTGTACTATTGAATTTTCCCCAAAAGTACTGTGTGCTCTCTTCATGTGACCATGTATAATAAACTTTCCAAATGATATCGAGTTGTCAGCAGCAGATATTATGTGGGTGCTGCTTAATTTGGTGAAGTTACAGTAAGCAATATACCCAGTTGCTCCTAATGCTTCTACAGAGTTTCATAGCTATACAATGCTAAAGACTGTTCAAAAGTGAATGCAATGTGGAAGGTTCTTGAATTCAACTTGATTTTATGTACTCTTTTGCGCTCATTATTTTTCATTCTGTTTCTATTCAATTACAATTCACTATGAATAGTTATGCACACGTACATAACAGAAAATGCAGAGAATAGTAAGTAATGCATTCAGCTGAAACGAGTGTACTATTGGGTTTTCCCCCAAATTACTATTTGCTCACTTCATGTAACCATTTATAATAGACATACCATGTGATATCGCGTAGTCTGCAGCAAGTTTTATGTGTGTGCTACTGAATTTGGGAAAGTTACACTAAGCAGTATCACCCGTTGATCATAATGTTATTCCAGTGTTTCAAAGCAATACAAAGCTAAAGGCTGTTCGTAATTAAATGCACTGTAGTTGGTTCTTGAATTCAACATCAGTTTATCTAGTCCATTGCTGTGAGTATTATTCATTGTGTTTCTATTCAATTACAATTCACTCTAAATAGTTATGCACGTGTACATAATAGAAAGTGCACAGAATAGTCAGTAAAGCTTTCAGCTGAAAGGAGTGTGCTATTGAATTTTCCCCAAAATTACTATGTGCTCTCTTCATGTAACCATGTATACTTAACTTTCCAAATGATATCGAGTTGTCAGCAGCTGATATTATGTGGGTGCTACTGAATTTGGTAAAGTTACACTAAGCAATATCCCCAGTTGCTCATAATGCTACTCCAGATTTTCATAGCTGTAGAATGCTAAAGGCTGTTCAAAAGTAAATGCAATGTGGAAGGTTCTTGAATTCAACTTGATTTTATGTACTCCTTTGCGCTGATTATTTCTCATTCTGTTTCTATTCAATTACAATTCACTATGAATAGTTATGCACACGTACATAACAGAAAATGCACAGAATAGTAAGTAATGCATTCAGCTGAAACGAGTGCACTATTGGATTTTCCGCAAAATTACTATTTGCTCACTTCATGTAACCATTTATAATAGACATTCCATGTGATATCGAGTAGTCTGCAGCAAGTTTTATGTGTGTGCTACTGAATTTGGGAAAGTTACACTAAGCAGTATCACCCGTTGATCATAATGTTATTCCAGTGTTTCAAAGCAATACAAAGCTAAAGGTTGTTTAAAATTAAATGCACTGTAGTTTGTTCTTGAATTCAACATCAGTTTATCTAGTCCATTGCTGTGATTATTATTCATTGTGTTTCTATTGAATTACAATTCACTCTAAATAGTAATGCACATGTACATAATAGAAAATCCACAGAATAGTCAGTAAAGCTTTCAGCTGAAAGGAGTGGACTATTGAATTTTCCCCAAAATTAATATGTGCTCTCTACATGTAACCATTTATAATTAACTTTCCAAATGAAATCGAGTTGTCAGCAGCAGATATTATGTGGGTACTACTGAATTTACGAGTTACACTAAGCAATATCCCCAGTTGCTCATAATGCTACTGAGTTTTATAGATGTAGAATGCTAAAGGCTGTTCAAAAGTAAATGCAATGTGGAAGGTTCCTGAATTCAACTTGATTTTATGTTCTCCTTTGCGCTGATTATTTCTCATTCTGTTTCTGTTCAATTACAATTCACTATGAATAGTTATGCACACGTACATAACAGAAAATGCACAGAATAGTAAGTAATGCATTCAGCTGAAACGAGTGTACTATTGAATTTTCCCCAAAATTACTATGTGCTCTCTTCAGGTAACCATGTATAATTAACTTTCGAAATGATATCGAGTTGTCAGCAGCTGATATTATGTGGCTGCTACTGATTTTGGTAAAGTTACACTAAGCAATATCCCCAGTTGCTCATAATGCTAATCCAGAGTTTCATAGCTGTAGAATGCTAAAGGCTGTTCAAAAGTAAATGCAATGTGGAAGGTTCTTGAATTCAACTTGATTTTATGTACTCCTTTGCGCTGATTACTATTCATTCTGTTTCTATTCAATTACAATTCACTATGAATACATATGCACACGTACATAACAGAAAATGCACAGAATAGTAAGTAATGCATTCAGCTGAAACGAGTGTACTATTGAATTTTCCCCCAAATTACTACTTGCTCACTTCATGTAACCATTTATAATAAACATTCCATAGGATATCGAGTAGTCTGCAACAAGTTTTATGTGTGTGCTACTGAATTTGGTAAAGTTACACTAAGCAGTATCACCCGTTGATCATAATGTTATTCCAGTATTTCAAAGCAATACAACGCTAAAGGCTGTTTAAAATTAAATGCACTGTGGTAGGTTCGTGAATTCAACACCAGCTTATCTAGTCCATTGCTGTGAGTATTATTCGTTGTGTTTCTATTCAATTACAATTCACTCTAAATAGTTATGCACATGTACATAATAGAAAATGCACAGAATATTCAGTAAAGCTTTCAGCTGAAAGGAGTGTACTATTGAATTTTCCCCAAAATTACTATGTGCTCTCTTCATGTAACCATGTATACTTAACTTTCCAAATGATATCGAGTTGTCAGCAGCTGATATTATGTGGGTGCTACTGAATTTGGTAAGGTTACACTAAGCAATATCCCCAGTTGCTCATAATGCTACTCCAGATTTTCATAGCTGTAGAATGCTAAAGGCTGTTCAAAAGTAAATGCAATGTGGAAGGTTCTTGAATTCAACTTGATTTTATGTACTCCTTTGCGCTGATTATTTTTCATTCTGTTTCTATTCAATTACAATTCACTATGAATAGTTATGCACACGTACATAACAGAAAATGCAGAGAATAGTAAGTAATGCATTCAGCTGAAACGAGTGTACTATTGGGTTTTCCACAAAATTACTATTTGCTCACTTCATGTAACCATTTATAATAGACATCCCATATGATATCGAGTCGTCTGCAGCAAGTTTTATGTGTGTGCTACTGAATTTGATAAAGTTACTCAAAGCAATATCACCAGTGGATCATAATGTTATTCCAGTGTTTCAAAGCAATGCAAAGCTAAAGGCTGTTTAACATTGAATGCACTGTAGTAGGTTCTTGAATTCAACATCAGATTATCTAGTCCATTGCTGAGAGTATTATTCATTCTGTTTCTATTCAATTACAATTCACTCTAAATAGTTATGGACATGTACGTTATAGAAAATGCACAGAATAGTCAGTAAAGCTTTCAGCTGAAAGGAGTGTACTATTGAATTTTCCCCAAAAGTACTGTATGCTCTCTTCATGTGACCATGTATAATAAACTTTCCAAATGATATCGAGTTGTCAGCAGCAGATATTATGTGGGTGCTGCTTAATTTGGTGAAGTTACAGTAAGCAATATACCCAGTTGCTCCTAATGCTTCTCCAGAGTTTCATAGCTATACAATGCTAAAGACTGTTCAAAAGTGAATGCAATGTGGAAGGTTCTTGAATTCAACTTGATTTTATGTACTCTTTTGCGCTCATTATTTTTCATTCTGTTTCTATTCAATTACAATTCACTATGAATAGTTATGCACACGAACATAACAGAAAATGCAGAGAATAGTAAGTAATGCATTCAGCTGAAACGAGTGTACTATTGGGTTTTCCCCCAAATTACTATTTCCTCACTTCATGTAACCATTTATAATAGACATCCCATATGATATCGAGTCGTCTGCAGCAAGTTTTATGTGTGTGCTACTGAATTTGGTAAAGTTACACTTAGCAGTATCACCCGTTGATCATAATGTTATTCCAGTGTTTCAAAGCAATACAACGCTAAAGGCTGTTTAAAATTAAATGCACTGTGGTAGGTTCGTGAATTCAACACCAGCTTATCTAGTCCATTGCTGTGAGTATTATTCATTGTGTTTCTATTCAATTACAATTCACTCTAAATAGTTATGCACATGTACATAATAGAAAATGCACAGAATAGTCAGTAAAGATTTCAGCTGAGAGGAGTGTACTATTGAATTTTCCCCAAAATTACTATGTGCTCTCTTCATGTAACCATGTATAATTAACTTTCCAAATGATATCGAGTTGTCAGCAGCAGATATTCTGTGGGTGCTACTGAATTTACTAGTTACACTAAGCAAAAGACCCAGTTGCTCATAATGCTACAGAGTTTTATAGATGTACAATGCCAAAGGCTGTTCAAAAGTAAATGCAATGTGGAAGGTTCTAGAATTCAACTTGATTTTATGTACTCCTTTGCGCTGATTATTTTTCATTCTGTTTCTATTCAATTACATTTCACTATGAATAGTTATGCACACGTACATAACAGAAAATACACAGAATAGTCAGTGATGCATTCAGCTGAAACGAGTGTACTATTGGATTTTCCCCAAAATTACCATTTGCGCACTTCATGTAACCATTTATAATAGACATTCCATATGATATTGAGTAGTCTGCAGCAAGTTGTATGTGTGCGCTACTGAATTTGGTAAAGTTACACTCAGCAGTATCACCCGTTGATCATAATGTTATTCCAGTGTTTCAAAGCAAAACAAAGCTAATGGCTGTTTGTAATTAAATGCACTGTAGTTGTTTCTTGAATTCAACATCAGTTTATCTAGTCCATTGCTGTGAGTATTATTCATTGTGTTTCTATTCAATTACAATTCACTCTAAATAGTTATGCACATGTACATAATAAAAAATGCACAGAATAGTCAGTAAAGCTTTCAGCTGAAAGGAGTGTACTATTGAATTTTCCCCAAAAGTACTGTGTGCTCTCTTCATGTGACCATGTATAATAAACTTTCCAAATGATATCGAGTTGTCAGCAGCAGATATTATGTGGGTGCTGCTTAATTTGGTGAAGTTACAGTAAGCAATATACCCAGTTTCTCCTAATGCTTCTCCAGAGTTTCATAGCTATACAATGCTAAAGACTGTTCAAAAGTGAATGCAATGTGGAAGGTTCTTGAATTCAACTTGATTTTATGTACTCTTTTGCGCTCATTATTTTTCATTCTGTTTCTATTCAATTACAATTCACTATGAATAGTTATGCACACGTACATAACAGAAAATGCAGAGAATAGTAAGTAATGCATTCAGCTGAAACGAGTGTACTATTGGGTTTTCCCCCAAATTACTATTTGCTCACTTCATGTAACCATTTATAATAGACATCCCATATGATATCGAGTCGTCTGCAGCAAGTTTTAAGTGTGTGCTACTGAATTTGATAAAGTTACACAAAGCAATATCACCAGTGGATCATAATGTTATTCCAGTGTTACAAAGGAATACAAAGCTAAAGGCTGTTTAAAATTAAATGCACTGTAGTTTGTTCTTGAATTCAACGTCAGCTTATCTAGTCCATTCCTGTGAGTATTATTCATTGTGTTTCTATTCAATTACAATTCACTATGAATAGTTATGCACACGTACATAACAGAAAATGCAGAGAATAGTAAGTAATGCATTCAGCTGAAACGAGTGTACTATTGGGTTTTCCACAAAATTACTATTTGCTCACTTCATGTAACCATTTATAATAGACATCCCATATGATATCGAGTCGTCTGCAGCAAGTTTTATGTGTGTGCTACTGAATTTGATAAAGTTACTCAAAGCAATATCACCAGTGGATCATAATGTTATTCCAGTGTTTCAAAGCAATACAAAGCTAAAGGCTGTTTAACATTGAATGCACTGTAGTAGGTTCTTGAATTCAACATCAGATTATCTAGTCCATTGCTGAGAGTATTATTCATTCTGTTTCTATTCAATTACAATTCACTCTAAATAGTTATGGACATGTACGTTATAGAAAATGCACAGAATAGTCAGTAAAGCTTTCAGCTGAAAGGAGTGTACTATTGAATTTTCCCCAAAAGTACTGTATGCTCTCTTCATGTGACCATGTATAATAAACTTTCCAAATGATATCGAGTTGTCAGCAGCAGATATTATGTGGGTGCTGCTTAATTTGGTGAAGTTACAGTAAGCAATATACCCAGTTGCTCCTAATGCTTCTCCAGAGTTTCATAGCTATACAATGCTAAAGACTGTTCAAAAGTGAATGCAATGTGGAAGGTTCTTGAATTCAACTTGATTTTATGTACTCTTTTGCGCTCATTATTTTTCATTCTGTTTCTATTCAATTACAATTCACTATGAATAGTTATGCACACGAACATAACAGAAAATGCAGAGAATAGTAAGTAATGCATTCAGCTGAAACGAGTGTACTATTGGGTTTTCCCCCAAATTACTATTTCCTCACTTCATGTAACCATTTATAATAGACATCCCATATGATATCGAGTCGTCTGCAGCAAGTTTTATGTGTGTGCTACTGAATTTGGTAAAGTTACACTTAGCAGTATCACCCGTTGATCATAATGTTATTCCAGTGTTTCAAAGCAATACAACGCTAAAGGCTGTTTAAAATTAAATGCACTGTGGTAGGTTCGTGAATTCAACACCAGCTTATCTAGTCCATTGCTGTGAGTATTATTCATTGTGTTTCTATTCAATTACAATTCACTCTAAATAGTTATGCACATGTACATAATAGAAAATGCACAGAATAGTCAGTAAAGATTTCAGCTGAGAGGAGTGTACTATTGAATTTTCCCCAAAATTACTATGTGCTCTCTTCATGTAACCATGTATAATTAACTTTCCAAATGATATCGAGTTGTCAGCAGCAGATATTCTGTGGGTGCTACTGAATTTACTAGTTACACTAAGCAAAAGACCCAGTTGCTCATAATGCTACAGAGTTTTATAGATGTACAATGCCAAAGGCTGTTCAAAAGTAAATGCAATGTGGAAGGTTCTAGAATTCAACTTGATTTTATGTACTCCTTTGCGCTGATTATTTTTCATTCTGTTTCTATTCAATTACATTTCACTATGAATAGTTATGCACACGTACATAACAGAAAATACACAGAATAGTCAGTGATGCATTCAGCTGAAACGAGTGTACTATTGGATTTTCCCCAAAATTACCATTTGCGCACTTCATGTAACCATTTATAATAGACATTCCATATGATATTGAGTAGTCTGCAGCAAGTTGTATGTGTGCGCTACTGAATTTGGTAAAGTTACACTCAGCAGTATCACCCGTTGATCATAATGTTATTCCAGTGTTTCAAAGCAAAACAAAGCTAATGGCTGTTTGTAATTAAATGCACTGTAGTTGGTTCTTGAATTCAACATCAGTTTATCTAGTCCATTGCTGTGAGTATTATTCATTGTGTTTCTATTCAATTACAATTCACTCTAAATAGTTATGCACATGTACATAATAAAAAATGCACAGAATAGTCAGTAAAGCTTTCAGCTGAAAGGAGTGTACTATTGAATTTTCCCCAAAAGTACTGTGTGCTCTCTTCATGTGACCATGTATAATAAACTTTCCAAATGATATCGAGTTGTCAGCAGCAGATATTATGTGGGTGCTGCTTAATTTGGTGAAGTTACAGTAAGCAATATACCCAGTTTCTCCTAATGCTTCTCCAGAGTTTCATAGCTATACAATGCTAAAGACTGTTCAAAAGTGAATGCAATGTGGAAGGTTCTTGAATTCAACTTGATTTTATGTACTCTTTTGCGCTCATTATTTTTCATTCTGTTTCTATTCAATTACAATTCACTATGAATAGTTATGCACACGTACATAACAGAAAATGCAGAGAATAGTAAGTAATGCATTCAGCTGAAACGAGTGTACTATTGGGTTTTCCCCCAAATTACTATTTGCTCACTTCATGTAACCATTTATAATAGACATCCCATATGATATCGAGTCGTCTGCAGCAAGTTTTAAGTGTGTGCTACTGAATTTGATAAAGTTACACAAAGCAATATCACCAGTGGATCATAATGTTATTCCAGTGTTACAAAGGAATACAAAGCTAAAGGCTGTTTAAAATTAAATGCACTGTAGTTTGTTCTTGAATTCAACGTCAGCTTATCTAGTCCATTCCTGTGAGTATTATTCATTGTGTTTCTATTCAATTACAATTCACTGTGAATAGTTATGCACACGTACATAACAGAAAATGCAGAGAATAGTAAGTAATGCATTCAGCTGAAACGAGTGTACTATTGGGTTTTCCACAAAATTACTATTTGCTCACTTCATGTAACCATTTATAATAGACATCCCATATGATATCGAGTCGTCTGCAGCAAGTTTTATGTGTGTGCTACTGAATTTGATAAAGTTACTCAAAGCAATATCACCAGTGGATCATAATGTTATTCCAGTGTTTCAAAGCAATACAAAGCTAAAGGCTGTTTAACATTGAATGCACTGTAGTAGGTTCTTGAATTCAACATCAGATTATCTAGTCCATTGCTGAGAGTATTATTCATTCTGTTTCTATTCAATTACAATTCACTCTAAATAGTTATGAACATGTACGTTATAGAAAATGCACAGAATAGTCAGTAAAGCTTTCAGCTGAAAGGAGTGTACTATTGAATTTTCCCCAAAAGTACTGTGTGCTCTCTTCATGTGACCATGTATAATAAACTTTCCAAATGATATCGAGTCGTCTGCAGCAAGTTTTATGTGTGTGCTACTGAATTTGATAAAGTTACACAAAGCAATATCACCAGTGGATCATAATGTTATTCCAGTGTTTCAAAGCAATACAAAGGTAAAGGCTGTTTAACATTGAATGCTCTGTAGTAGGTTCTTGAATTCAACATCAGTTTATCTAGTCCATTGCTGTGGGTATTATTCATTGTGTTTCTATTCAGTTACAATTCACTGTAAACAGTTATGTACATGTACATAACAGAAAATGCACAGAATAGTCAGTGATGCATTCAGCTGAAACGAGTGTACTATTGGATTTTCCCCAAAATTACCATTTGCTCACTTCATGTAATTATGTATGATAGACAGTCCATATGATATCGAGTAGTCTGCAGCAAGTTTTATGTGTGTGCTACTGAATTTGGTAAAGTTACACTAAGCAGTATCACCCGTTGATCATAATGTTATTCCAGTGTTTCAAAGCAATAGAAAGCTAAAGGCTGTTTAAAATTAAATGCACTGTAGTTGGTTCTTGAATTCAACATCAGTTTATCTAGTCCATTGCTGTGAGTATTATTCATTCTGTTTCTATTCAATTACAATTCACTCTAAATAGTTATGCACATGTACATAATAGAAAATGCACAGAATAGTCAGTAAAGCTTTCAGCTGAAAGGAGTGTACTATTGAATTTTCCCCAAAATTGCTATGTGCTCTCTTCAGGTAACCATGTATAATTAACTTTCGAAATGATATCGAGTTGTCAGCAGCTGATATTATGTGAGTGCTACTGAATTTGGTAAAGTTACACTAAGCAATATCCCCAGTTGCTCATAATGCTACAGAGTTTTATAGATGTACAATGCTAAAGGCTGTTCAAAAGTAAATGCAATGCGGAAGGTTCTTGAATTCAACTTGATTTTATGTACTCCTTTGCGCTGATTATTTTTCATTCTGTTTCTATTCAATTACAATTCACTATGAATAGTTATGCACACGTACATAACAGAAAATGCACAGAATAGTAAGGAATGCATTCAGCTGAAACGAGTGTGCTATTGAATTTTCCCCCAAATTACTATTTGCTCACTTCATGTAACCATTTATAATAAACATTCCATATGATATCGAGTAGTCTGCAGCAAGTTTTATCTGTGTGCTACTGAATTTGGTAAAGTTACACTAAGCAGTATTACCCGTTGATCATAATGTTATTCCAGTGTTTCAAAGCAATACAAAGCTAAAGGCTGTTTAAAATTAAATGCACTGTAGTTGGTTCTTGAATTCAACATCAGTTTATCTAGTCCATTGCTGTGAGTATTATTCATTGTGTTTCTATTCAATTACAATTCACTCTAAATAGTTAAGCACATGTACATAATAGAAAATGGACAGAATAGTCAGTAAAGCTTTCAGCTGAAAGGAGTGTACTATTGAATTTTCCCCAAAAATTGCTATGTGCTCTCTTCAGGTAACCATGTATAATTAACTTTCGAAATGATATCGAGTTGTCAGCAGCTGATATTATGTGAGTGCTACTGAATTTGGTAAAGTTACTCTAAGCAATATCCCCAGTTGCTCATAATGCTACAGAGTTTTATAGATGTACAATGCTAAAGGCTGTTCAAAAGTAAATGCAATGTGGAAGTTTCTTGAATTCAACTTGATTTTATGTACTCCTGTGCGCTGATTTTTATTCATTCTGTTTCTATTCAATTACAATTCACTGTGAATACATATGCACATGTACATAACAGAAAATGCACAGAATAGTAAGTAATGCATTCAGCTGAAACGAGTGTACTATTGGATTTTCCCCAAAATTACTATTTGCTCACTTCATGTAATTATGTATAATAGACATTCCATATGATATCGAGTTGTCTGCAGCAAGTATTATGTGTGTGCTACTGAATTTGGTAAAGTTACACTAAGCAGTATCACCCGTTGATCATAATGTTATTCAAGTGTTTCAAAGCAATACAAAGCTAAAGGCTGTTTAAAATTAAATGCACTGTAGTTGGTTGTTGAATTCAACATCAGTTTATCTAGTCCATTGCTGTGAGTATTATTCATTGTGTTTCTATTCAATTACAATTCACTCTAAATAGTTATGCACATGTACATAATAGAAAATGAACAGAATAGTCAGTAAAGCTTTCAGCTGAAAGGAGTGTACTATTGAATTTTCCCCAAAATTACTATGTGCTCTCTTCATGTAACCATGTATAATTAACTTTCCAAATGATATCGAGTTGTCAGCAGCAGATATTCTGTGGGTGCTACTGAATTTACTAGTTACACTAAGCAATATACCCAGTTGCTCATAATGCTACAGAGTTTTATAGATGTACAATGCTAAAGGCTGTTCAAAAGTAAATGCAATGTGGAAGGTTCTTGAATTCAACTTGATTTTATGTACTCCTTTGCGCTGATTATTTTTCATTCTGTTTCTATTCAATTACAATTCACTATGAATAGTTATGCACGCGTACATAACAGAAAAAGCACAGAATAGTAAGTAATGCATTCAGCTGAAACGAGTGTGCTATTGAATTTTCCCCCAAATTACTATTTGCTCACTTCATGTAACAATTTATAATAAACATTCCATATGATATCGAGTAGTCAGCAGCAAGTTTTATGTGTGTGCTACTGAATTTGGTAAAGTTACACTTAGCTGTATCACCCGTTGATCATAATGTTATTCCAGTGTTTCAAAGCAATACAACGCTAAAGGCTGTTTAAAATTAAATGCACTGTCGTACGTTCGTGAATTCAACACCAGCTTATCTAGTCCATTGCTGTGAGTATTATTCATTGTGTTTCAATTCAATTACAATTCACTCTAAATAGTTATGCACATGTACATAATAGAAAATGCACAGAATAGTCAGTAAAGCTTTCAGCTGAAAGGAGTGTACTATTGAATTTTCCCCAAAATTACTATGTGCTCTCTTCATGTAACCATGTATAATTAACTTTCCAAATGATATCGAGTTGTCAGCAGCAGATATTCTGTGGGTGCTACTGAATTTACTAGTTACACTAAGCAATATACCCAGTTGCTCATAATGCTACAGAGTTTTATAGATGTACAATGCTAAAGGCTGTTCAAAAGTAAATGCAATGTGGAAGGTTCTTGAATTCAACTTGATTTTATGTACTCCTTTGCGCTGATTATTTTTCATTCTGTTTCTATTCAATTACAATTCACTATGAATAGTTATGCACACGTACATAACAGAAAAAGCACAGAATAGTAAGTAATGCATTCAGCTGAAACGAGTGTGCTATTGAATTTTCCCCCAAATTACTATTTGCTCACTTCATGTAACAATTTATAATAAACATTCCATATGATATCGAGTAGTCTGCAGCAAGTTTTATGTGTGTGCTACTGAATTTGGTAAAGTTACACTTAGCTGTATCACCCGTTGATCATAATGTTATTCCAGTGTTTCAAAGCAATACAACGCTAAAGGCTGTTTAAAATTAAATGCACTGTCGTAGGTTCGTGAATTCAACACCAGCTTATCTAGTCCATTGCTGTGAGTATTATTCATTGTGTTTCAATTCAATTACAATTCACTCTAAATAGTTATGCACATGTACATAATAGAAAATGCACAGAATAGTCAGTAAAGCTTTCAGCTGAGAGGAGTGTACTATTGAATTTTCCCCAAAATTACTATGTGCTCTCTTCATGTAACCATGTATAATTAACGTTCCAAATGATATCGAGTTGTCAGCAGCAGATATTCTGTGGGTGCTACTGAATTTACTAGTTACACTAAGCAATATACCCAGTTGCTCATAATGCTACAGAGTTTTATAGATGTACAATGCTAAAGGCTGTTCAAAAGTAAATGCAATGTGGAAGGTTCTTGAATTTTTTTGATTTTATGTACTCCTTTGCGCTGATTATTTTTCATTCTGTTTCTATTCAATTACAATTCACTATGAATAGTTATGCACACGTACATAACAGAAAATGCACAGAATAGTAAGTAATGCATTCAGCTGAAACGAGTGTACTATTGGATTTTCCCCAAAATTACTATTGGCTCACCTCATGTAATTATGTATGATAGACAGTCCATATGATATCGAGTAGTCTGCAGCAAGTTTTGTGTGTGTGCTACTGAATTTGGTAAAGTTACACTAAGCAGTATCACCCGTTGATCATAATGTTATTCCAGTGTTTCAAAGCAATAGAAAGCTAAAGGCTGTTTAAAATTAAATGCACTGTAGTTGGTTCTTGAATTCAACATCAGTTTATCTAGTCCATTGCTGTGAGTATTATTCATTCTGTTTCTATTCAATTACAATTCACTCTAAATAGTTATGCACATGTACATAATAGAAAATGCACAGAATAGTCAGTAAAGCTTTCAGCTGAAAGGAGTGTACTATTGAATTTTCCCCAAAATTGCTATGTGCTCTCTTCAGGTAACCATGTATAATTAACTTTCGAAATGATATCGAGTTGTCAGCAGCTGATATTATGTGAGTGCTACTGAATTTGGTAAAGTTACACTAAGCAATATCCCCAGTTGCTCATAATGCTAATCCAGAGTTTCATAGCTGTAGAATGCTAAAGGCTGTTCAAAAGTAAATGCAATGTGAAAGTTTCTTGAATTCAACTTGATTTTATGTACTCCTTTACGCTGATTATTTTTCATTCTGTTTCTATTCAATTACATTTCACCATGAATAGTTATGGACACGTACATAACAGAAAATGCCACAGAATAGTAAGTAATGCATTTTGCTGAAACGAGTGTGCTATTGAATTTTCCCAAAAATTACTATTTGCTCACTTGATGTAACCATTTATAATAAACATTCCATATGATATCGAGTAGTCTGCAGCAAGTTTTATGTGTGTGCTACTGAATTTGGTAAAGTTACACTAAGCAGTATCTCCCGTTGATCATAATGTTATTCCAGTGTTTCAAAGCAATACAACTCTAAAGGCTGTTTAAAATTAAATGCACTGTAGTAGGTTCGTGAATTCAACACCAGCTTATCTAGTCCATTGCTGTGAGTATTATTCATTGTGTTTCTATTCAATTAGAATTCACTCTAAATAGTTATGCACATGTACATAATAGAAAATGTACAGAATACTCAGTAATGCTTTCAGCTGAAAGGAGTGGACTATTGAATTTTCCCCAAAATTAGTATGTGCTCTCTTCATGTAACCACTTATAATTTACTTTCCAAATGATATCGAGTTGTCAGCAGCAGATATTATGTGGGTGCTACTGAATTTACTAGTTACACTAAGCAATATCTCCAGTTGCTCATAATGCTACTCCAGAGTTTTATAGATGTACAATGCTAAAGGCCGTTCAAAAGTAAATGCGATGTGGAAGGTTCTTGAATTCAAATGATTTTATGTACTCCTTTGCGCTGATTATTTTTCATTCTGCTTCTATTCAATTACAATTCACTATGAATAGTTATGCACATGTACATAACAGAAAATGCACAGAATAGTAAGTAATGCATTCAGCTGAAACGAGTGGACTATTGAATTTTCCCCAAAATTACTATTTGCTGACTTCATGTAACCATTTATAATATACATTCCATATGATATCGAGTAGTCTGCAGCAAGTTTTATGTGTGTGCTACTAAATTTGGTAAAGTTACACTGAGCAGTATCACCCGTTGATCATAATGTTATTCCAGTGTTTCAAAGCAATACAAATCTAAAGGCTGTTTAAAATTAAATACACTGTAGATGGTTCTTGAATTCAACATCAGTTTATCTAGTCCATTGCAGTGAGTATTATTCATTGTGTTTCTATTCAATTACAATTCACTCTGAATAGTAATGCACATGTACATAATAGAAAATGCACAGAATAGTCTGTAATGCTTTCAGCTGAAAGGAGTGCACTATTGAATTTTCCCCAAAATTACTATGTGCTCTCTTCATGTAACCACTTATAATTTACTTTCCAAATGATATCGAGTTGTCAGCTGCAGATATTATGTGGGTGCTACTGAATTTACTAGTTACACTAAGCAATATCCCCAGTTGCTCAAAATGCTACTCCACAGTTTTATAGATGTAGAATGCTAAAGGCCCTTCAAAAGTAAATGCGATGTGGAAGGTTCTTGAATTCAACTTGATTTTATGTACTCCTTTGCGCTGATTATTTCTCATTCTGTTTCTATTCAATTACAATTCACTATGAATAGTTATGCACACGTACATCACAGAAAATGCACAGAATAGTAAGTAATGCATTCAGCTGAAACGAGTGTACTATTGGATTTTCCCCAAAATTACTATTTGCTCACTTCATGTAATTATGTATGATAGACAGTCCATATGATATCGAGTAGTCTGCAGCAAGTTTTATGTGTGTGCTACTGAATTTGGTAAAGTTACTCTAAGCAGTATCACCCGTTGATCATAATGTTATTCCAGTGTTTCAAAGCAATACAAATCTAAAGGCTGTTTAAAATTAAATACACAGTAGATGGTTCTTGAATTCAACATCAGTTTATCTAGTCCATTGCAGTGAGTATTATTCATTGTGTTTCTATTCAATTACAATTCACTCTAAATAGTAATGCACATGTACATAATAGAAAATGCACAGAATAGTCTGCAATGCTTTAAGCTGAAAGGAGTGCACTGTTGAATTTTCCCCCAAATTACTACGTGCTCTCTTCATGTAACCACTTAGAATTTACTTTCCAAATGATATCGAGTTGTCAGCTGCAGATATTATGTGGGTGCTACTGAATTTACTAGTTACACTAAGCAATATCCCCAGTTGCTCATAATGCTACAGAGTTTTATAGATGTACAATGCTAAAGGCTGTTCAAAAGTAAATGCGATGTGGAAGGTTCTTGAATTCAACTTGATTTTATGTACTCCTTTGCGCTGATTATTTCTCATTCTGTTTCTATTCAATTACAATTCACTATGAATTGTTATGCACACGTACATAACAGAAAATGCACAGAATAGTAAGTAATGCATTCAGCTGAAACGAGTGTGCTATTGAATTTTCCCCCAAATTACTATTTGCTCACTTCATGTAACCATTTATAATAGACATACCATGTGATATCGCGTAGTCTGCAGCAAGTTTTATGTGTGTGCTACTGAATTTGGGAAAGTTACACTAAGCAGTATCACCCGTTGATCATAATGTTATTCCAGTGTTTCAAAGCAATACAAAGCTAAAGGCTGTTTGTAATTAAATGCACTGTAGTTGGTTCTTGAATTCAACATCAGTTTATCTAGTCCATTGCTGTGAGTATTATTCATTGTGTTTCTATTCAATTACAATTCACTCTAAATAGTTATGCACATGTACATAAGAGAAAATGCACAGAATAGTCAGTAAAGCTTTCAGCTGAAAGGAGTGGACTATTGAATTTTCCCCAAAATTACTATGTGCTCTCTTCAGGTAACCATGTATAATTAACTTTCGAAATGATATCGAGTTGTCAGCAGCTGATATTATGTGTGTGCTACTGAATTTGGTAAAGTTACACTAAGCAATATTCCCAGTTGCTCATAATGCTACTCCAGAGTTTCATAGCTGTAGAATGCTAAAGGCTGTTCAAAAGTAAATGCAATGTGGAAGTTTCTTGAATTCAACTTGATTTTATGTACTCCTGTGCGCTGATTATTATTCATTCTGTTTCTATTCAATTACAATTCACTATGAATACATATGCACATGTACATAACAAAAAATGCACAGAATAGGAAGTAATGCATTCAGCTGAAACGAGTGTACTATTGGATTTTCCCCAAAATTACTATTTGCTCACTTCATGTAACCATTTATAACAGACATCCCATATGATATCGAGTAGTCTGCCGCAAGTGTTATGTGTGTGCTTCTGAATTTGGTAAAGTTACACTAAGCAGTATCACCCGTTGATCATAATGTTATTCCAGTGTTACAAAGGAATACAAAGCTAAAGGCTGTTTAAAATTAAATGCACTGTAGTTTGTTCTTGAATTCAACGTCAGCTTATCTAGTCCATTCCTGTGAGTATTATTCATTGTTTTTCTATTCGATTACAATTCACTCTAAATAGTTATGCACATGTACATTATAGAAAATGCACAGAATAGTCAGAAAAGCTTTCAGCTGAAAGGAGTGGACTATTGAATTTTCCCCAAAATTACTATATGCTCTCTTCATGTAACCACATACAATAGACATCCCATATGATATCGAGTAGTCTGCAGCAAGTTTTATGTGTTTGCTACTGAATTTGGTAAAGTTACACGAAGCAGTATCACCCGTTGATCATAATGTTATTCTAGTGTTTCAAAGCAATACAAAGCTAAAGGCTGTTTAAAATTAAATGCACTGTAGTTGGTTCTTTTTTTTAAATAATTTTTTATTGCATTTTTAAATGATTACAAAGTATGAAAAAACAATGTATATAACCCATACCCCCTCCCCTTAACCCCTCCCCCCTAACTGCCCTATAGAAAAAAAAAGAAAGAAAGAAAGAAAGAAAGAATGCCTGGTGGTTGGAAGATCTCCACATGCTCCATGGAATTCGTTGAATTCAACATCAGTTTATCTAGTCCATTGCTGTGAGTATTATTCATTGTGTTTCTATTCAATTACAATTCACTCTAAATAGTTATGCACGTGTACATAATAGAAAATGCACAGAATAGTCAGTAAAGCTTTCAGCTGAAAGGAGTGGACTATTGAATTTTCCCCAAAATTACTATGTGCTCTCTTCATGTAGCCACTTATAATTTACTTTCCAAATGATATCCAGTTGTCAGCAGCAGATATTATGTGGGTGCTACTGAATTTACTAGTTACACTAAGCAATATCCCCAGTTGTTCATAATGCTACAGAGTTTTATAGATGTACAATGCTAAAGGCTGTTCAAAAGTAAATACAATGTGGAAGGTTCTTGAATTCAACTTGATTTTATGTACTCCTTTGCGCTGATTATTTCTCATTCTGTTTCTATTCAATTACAATTCACTATGAATAGTTATGCACACGTATATAACAGAAAATGCACAGAATAGTAAGTAATGCATTCAGCTGAAACGAGTGTACTATTGGATTTTCCCCAAAATTACTATTTGCTCACTTCATGTAACCATTTATAATAGACATACCATGTGATATCGAGTAGTCTGCAGCAAGTTTTATGTGTGTGCTACTGAATTTGGTAAAGTTACACTCAGCAGTATCACCCGTTGATCATAATGTTATTCCAGTGTTTCAAAGCAATACAAAGCTAAAGGTTGTTTAACATTAAATGCACTGTAGTTGGTTCTTGAATTCAACATCAGTTTATCTAGTCCATTGCTGTGAGTATTATTCATTGTGTTTCTATTCAATTATAATTCACTCTAAATAGTTATGCACGTGTACATAATAGAAAATGCACAGAATAGTCAGTAAAGCTTTCAGCTGAAAGGAGTGGACTATTGAATTTTCCCCAAAATTACTATGTGCTCTCTTCATGTAACCACTTATAATTTACTTTCCAAATGATATCGAGTTGTCAGCTGCAGATATTATGTGGGTGCTACTGAATTTACTAGTTACACTAAGCAATATCCCCAGTTGCTGATAATGCTACTCCAGCGTTTCATAGCTATACAATGCTAATTTCTGTTCAAAAGTAAATGCAATGTGGAAGGTTCTTGAATTCAACTTGATTTTATGTTCTCCTTTGCGCTGATTATTTCTCATTCTGTTTCTATTCAATTACAATTCACTATGAATAGTTATGCACACGTACATAACAGAAAATGCACAGAATAGTAAGTAATGCATTCAGCTGAAACGAGTGTACTATTGGATTTTCCCCAAAATTACTATTTGCTCACTTCATGTAACCATTTGTAATAGACATCCCATATGATATCGAGTAGTCTGCAGCAAGTTTTATGTGTGTGCTACTGAATTTGGTAAAGTTACACTGAGCAGTATCACCCGTAGATCATAATGTTATTCCAGTGTTTCAAAGCAATACAAAGCTAAAGGCTGTTTAAAATTAAATGCACTGTAGTTTTTTCTTGAATTCAACATCAGCTTATCTAGTCCATTGCTGTGAGTATTATTCATTGTGTTTCTATTCAATTACAATTCACTGTGAATAGTTATGCACACGTACATAAGAGAAAATGCACAGAATAGTCTGCAATGCTTTAAGCTGAAAGGAGTGCACTGTTGAATTTTCCCCCAAATTACTACGTGCTCTCTTCATGTAACCACTTAGAATTTACTTTCCAAATGATATCGAGTTGTCAGCTGCAGATATTATGTGGGTGCTACTGAATTTACTAGTTACACTAAGCAATATCCCCAGTTGCTCATAATGCTACAGAGTTTTATAGATGTACAATGCTAAAGGCTGTTCAAAAGTAAATGCGATGTGGAAGGTTCTTGAATTCAACTTGATTTTATGTACTCCTTTGCGCTGATTATTTCTCATTCTGTTTCTATTCAATTACAATTCACTATGAATAGTTATGCACACGTATATAACAGAAAATGCACAGAATAGTAAGTAATGCATTCAGCTGAAACGAGTGTACTATTGGATTTTCCCCAAAATTACTATTTGCTCACTTCATGTAACCATTTATAATAGACATACCATGTGATATCGAGTAGTCTGCAGCAAGTTTTATGTGTGTGCTACTGAATTTGGTAAAGTTACACTAAGCAGTATCACCCGTTGATCATAATGTTATTCCAGTGTTTCAAAGCAATACAAAGCTAAAGGTTGTTTAACATTAAATGCACTGTAGTTGGTTCTTGAATTCAACATCAGTTTATCTAGTCCATTGCTGTGAGTATTATTCATGGTGTTTCTATTCAATTACAATTCACTCTAAATAGTTATGCACATGTACATAAGAGAAAATGCACAGAATAGTCAGTAAAGCTTTCAGCTGAAAGGAGTGGACTATTGAATTTTCCCCAAAATTACTATGTGCTCTCTTCATGTAACCACATACAATAGACATCCCATATGATATCGAATAGTCTGCAGCAAGTTTTATGTGTTTGCTACTGAATTTGGTAAAGTTACACGAAGCAGTATCACCCGTTGATCATAATGTTATTCTAGTGTTTCAAAGCAATACAAAGCTAAAGGCTGTTTAAAATTAAATGCACTGTAGTTGGTTCTTTTTTTTAAATAATTTTTTATTGCATTTTTAAATGATTACAAAGTATGAAAAAACAATGTATATAACCCATACCCCCTCCCCTTAACCCCTCCCCCCTAACTGCCCTATAGAAAAAAAAAGAAAGAAAGAAAGAAAGAAAGAATGCCTGGTGGTTGGAAGATCTCCACATGCTCCATGGAATTCGTTGAATTCAACATCAGTTTATCTAGTCCATTGCTGTGAGTATTATTCATTGTGTTTCTATTCAATTACAATTCACTCTAAATAGTTATGCACGTGTACATAATAGAAAATGCACAGAATAGTCAGTAAAGCTTTCAGCTGAAAGGAGTGGACTATTGAATTTTCCCCAAAATTACTATGTGCTCTCTTCATGTAACCACTTATAATTTACTTTCCAAATGATATCGAGTTGTCAGCTGCAGATATTATGTGGGTGCTACTGAATTTACTAGTTACACTAAGCAATATCCCCAGTTGCTGATAATGCTACTCCAGCGTTTCATAGCTATACAATGCTAATTTCTGTTCAAAAGTAAATGCAATGTGGAAGGTTCTTGAATTCAACTTGATTTTATGTACTCCTTTGCGCTGATTATTTCTCATTCTGTTTCTATTCAATTACAATTCACTATGAATAGTTATGCACACGTATATAACAGAAAATGCACAGAATAGTAAGTAATGCATTCAGCTGAAACGAGTGTACTATTGGATTTTCCCCAAAATTACTATTTGCTCACTTCATGTAACCATTTATAATAGACATACCATGTGATATCGAGTAGTCTGCAGCAAGTTTTATGTGTGTGCTACTGAATTTGGTAAAGTTACACTAAGCAGTATCACCCGTTGATCATAATGTTATTCCAGTGTTTCAAAGCAATACAAAGCTAAAGGCTGTTTAACATTAAATGCACTGTAGTTGCTTCTTGAATTCAACATCAGTTTATCTAGTCCATTGCTGTGAGTATTATTCATTGTGTTTCTATTCAATTACAATTCACTCTAAATAGTTATTCACGTGTACATAATAGACAATGCACAGAATAGTCAGTAAAGCTTTCAGCTGAAAGGAGTGGACTATTGAATTTTCCCCCAAATTACTATGTGCTCTCTTATGTAACCACTTATAATTTACTTTCCAAATGATATCGAGTTGTCAGCTGCAGATATTATGTGGGTGCTACTGAATTTACTAGTTACACTAAGCAATATCCCCAGTTGCTCATAATGCTACAGAGTTTTATAGATGTAGAATGCTAAAGGCTGTTCAAAAGTAAATGCAATGTGGAAGGTTCTTGAATTCAACTTGATTTTATGTACTCCTTTGCGCTGATTATTTCTCATTCTGTTTCTATTCAATTACAATTCACTATGAATAGTTATGCACACGTACATAACAGAAAATGCACAGAATAGTAAGTAATGCATTCAGCTGAAACGAGTGCTCTATTGGATTTTCCGCAAAATTACTATTTGCTCACTTCATGTAACCATTTATAATAGACATTCCATGTGATATCGAGTAGTCTGCAGCAAGTTTTATGTGTGTGCTACTGAATTTGGGAAAGTTACACTAAGCAGTATCACCCGTTGATCATAATGTTATTCCAGTGTTTCAAAGCAATACAAAGCTAAAGGTTGTTTAAAATTAAATGCACTGTAGTTTGTTCTTGAATTCAACATCAGTTTATCTAGTCCATTGCTGTGATTATTATTCATTGTGTTTCTATTGAATTACAATTCACTCTAAATAGTAATGCACATGTACATAATAGAAAATCCACAGAATAGTCAGTAAAGCTTTCAGCTGAAAGGAGTGGACTATTGAATTTTCCCCAAAATTAATATGTGCTCTCGACATGTAACCATTTATAATTAACTTTCCAAATGAAATCGAGTTGTCAGCAGCAGATATTATGTGGGTACTACTGAATTTACGAGTTACACTAAGCAATATCCCCAGTTGCTCATAATGCTACAGAGTTTTATAGATGTAGAATGCTAAAGGCTGTTCAAAAGTAAATGCAATGTTGAAGGTTCCTGAATTCAACTTGATTTTATGTTCTCCTTTGCGCTGATTATTTCTCATTCTGTTTCTGTTCAATTACAATTCACTATGAATAGTTATGCACACGTACATAACAGAAAATGCACAGAATAGTAAGTAATGCATTCAGCTGAAACGAGTGTACTATTGAATTTTCCCCAAAATTACTATGTGCTCTCTTCAGGTAACCATGTATAATTAACTTTCGAAATGATATCGAGTTGTCAGCAGCTGATATTATGTGGCTGCTACTGAATTTGGTAAAGTTACACTAAGCAATATCCCCAGTTGCTCATAATGCTAATCCAGAGTTTCATAGCTGTAGAATGCTAAAGGCTGTTCAAAAGTAAATGCAATGTGGAAGGTTCTTGAATTCAACTTGATTTTATGTACTCCTTTGCGCTGATTACTATTCATTCTGTTTCTATTCAATTACAATTCACTCTGAATACATATGCACACGTACATAACAGAAAATGCAGAGAATAGTAAGTAATGCATTCAGCTGAAACGAGTGTACTATTGGGTTTTCCACAAAATTACTATTTGCTCACTTCATGTAACCATTTATAATAGACATCCCATATGATATCGAGTCGTCTGCAGCAAGTTTTATGTGTGTGCTACTGAATTTGATAAAGTTACTCAAAGCAATATCACCAGTGGATCATAATGTTATTCCACTGTTTCAAAGCAATACAAAGCTAAAGGCTGTTTAACATTGAATGCACTGTAGTAGGTTCTTGAATTCAACATCAGATTATCTAGTCCATTGCTGAGAGTATTATTCATTCTGTTTCTATTCAATTACAATTCACTCTAAATAGTTATGGACATGTACGTTATAGAAAATGCACAGAATAGTCAGTAAAGCTTTCAGCTGAAAGGAGTGTACTATTGAATTTTCCCCAAAAGTACTGTGTGCTCTCTTCATGTGACCATGTATAATAAACTTTCCAAATGATATCGAGTTGTCAGCAGCAGATATTATGTGGGTGCTGCTTAATTTGGTGAAGTTACCGTAAGCAATATACCCAGTTGCTCCTAATGCTTCTCCAGAGTTTCATAGCTATACAATGCTAAAGACTGTTCAAAAGTGAATGCAATGTGGAAGGTTCTTGAATTCAACTTGATTTTATGTACTCTTTTGCGCTCATTATTTTTCATTCTGTTTCTATTCAATTACAATTCACTATGAATAGTTATGCACACGAACATAACAGAAAATGCAGAGAATAGTAAGTAATGCATTCAGCTGAAACGAGTGTACTATTGGGTTTTCCCCCAAATTACTATTTCCTCACTTCATGTAACCATTTATAATAGACATCCCATATGATATCGAGTCGTCTGCAGCAAGTTTTATGTGTGTGCTACTGAATTTGGTAAAGTTACACTTAGCAGTATCACCCGTTGATCATAATGTTATTCCAGTGTTTCAAAGCAATACAACGCTAAAGGCTGTTTAAAATTAAATGCACTGTGGTAGGTTCGTGAATTCAACACCAGGTTATCTAGTCCATTGCTGTGAGTATTATTCATTGTGTTTCTATTCAATTACAATTCACTCTAAATAGTTATGCACATGTACATAATAGAAAATGCACAGAATAGTCAGTAAAGATTTCAGCTGAGAGGAGTGTACTATTGAATTTTCCCCAAAATTACTATGTGCTCTCTTCATGTAACCATGTATAATTAACTTTCCAAATGATATCGAGTTGTCAGCAGCAGATATTCTGTGGGTGCTACTGAATTTACTAGTTACACTAAGCAAAAGACCCAGTTGCTCATAATGCTACAGAGTTTTATAGATGTACAATGCCAAAGACTGTTCAAAAGTAAATGCAATGTGGAAGGTTCTAGAATTCAACTTGATTTTATGTACTCCTTTGCGCTGATTATTTTTCATTCTGTTTCTATTCAATTACATTTCACTATGAATAGTTATGCACACGTACATAACAGAAAATACACAGAATAGTCAGTGATGCATTCAGCTGAAACGAGTGTACTATTGGATTTTCCCCAAAATTACCATTTGCGCACTTCATGTAACCATTTATAATAGACATTCCATATGATATTGAGTAGTCTGCAGCAAGTTGTATGTGTGCGCTACTGAATTTGGTAAAGTTACACTCAGCAGTATCACCCGTTGATCATAATGTTATTCCAGTGTTTCAAAGCAAAACAAAGCTAATGGCTGTTTGTAATTAAATGCACTGTAGTTGGTTCTTGAATTCAACATCAGTTTATCTAGTCCATTGCTGTGAGTATTATTCATTGTGTTTCTATTCAATTACAATTCACTCTAAATAGTTATGCACATGTACATAATAAAAAATGCACAGAATAGTCAGTAAAGCTTTCAGCTGAAAGGAGTGTACTATTGAATTTTCCCCAAAAGTACTGTGTGCTCTCTTCATGTGACCATGTATAATAAACTTTCCAAATGATATCGAGTTGTCAGCAGCAGATATTATGTGGGTGCTGCTTAATTTGGTGAAGTTACAGTAAGCAATATACCCAGTTGCTCCTAATGCTTCTACAGAGTTTCATAGCTATACAATGCTAAAGACTGTTCAAAAGTGAATGCAATGTGGAAGGTTCTTGAATTCAACTTGATTTTATGTACTCTTTTGCGCTCATTATTTTTCATTCTGTTTCTATTCAATTACAATTCACTATGAATAGTTATGCACACGTACATAACAGAAAATGCAGAGAATAGTAAGTAATGCATTCAGCTGAAACGAGTGTACTATTGGGTTTTCCCCCAAATTACTATTTGCTCACTTCATGTAACCATTTATAATAGACATACCATGTGATATCGCGTAGTCTGCAGCAAGTTTTATGTGTGTGCTACTGAATTTGGGAAAGTTACACTAAGCAGTATCACCCGTTGATCATAATGTTATTCCAGTGTTTTAAAGCAATACAAAGCTAAAGGCTGTTTGTAATTAAATGCACTGTAGTTGGTTCTTGAATTCAACATCAGTTTATCTAGTCCATTGCTGTGAGTATTATTCATTGTGTTTCTATTCAATTACAATTCACTCTAAATAGTTATGCACGTGTACATAATAGAAAGTGCACAGAATAGTCAGTAAAGCTTTCAGCTGAAAGGAGTGTGCTATTGAATTTTCCCCAAAATTACTATGTGCTCTCTTCATGTAACCATGTATACTTAACTTTCCAAATGATATCGAGTTGTCAGCAGCTGATATTATGTGGGTGCTACTGAATTTGGTAAAGTTACACTAAGCAATATCCCCAGTTGCTCATAATGCTACTCCAGATTTTCATAGCTGTAGAATGCTAAAGGCTGTTCAAAAGTAAATGCAATGTGGAAGGTTCTTGAATTCAACTTGATTTTATGTACTCCTTTGCGCTGATTATTTCTCATTCTGTTTCTATTCAATTACAATTCACTATGAATAGTTATGCACACGTACATAACAGAAAATGCACAGAATAGTAAGTAATGCATACAGCTGAAACGAGTGTACTATTGAATTTTCCCCCAAATTACTATTTGCTCACTTCATGTAACCATTTATAATAAACATTCCATATGATATCGAGTAGTCTGCAGCAAGTTTTATGTGTGTGCTACTGAATTTGGTAAAGTTACACTTAGCAGTATCACCCGTTGATCATAATGTTATTCCAGTGTTTCAAAGCAATACAACGCTAAAGGCTGTTTAAAATTAAATGCAATGTGGTAGGTTCGTGAATTCAACACCAGCTTATCTAGTCCATTGCTGTGAGTATTATTCATTGTGTTTCTATTCAATTACAATTCACTCTAAATAGTTATGCACGTGTACATAATAGACAATGCACAGAATAGTCAGTAAAGCTTTCAGCTGAAAGGAGTGGACTATTGAATTTTCCCCCAAATTACTATGTGCTCTCTTATGTAACCACTTATAATTTACTTTCCAAATGATATCGAGTTGTCAGCTGCAGATATTATGTGGGTGCTACTGAATTTACTAGTTACACTAAGCAATATCCCCAGTTGCTCATAATGCTACAGAGTTTTATAGATGTAGAATGCTAAAGGCTGTTCAAAAGTAAATGCAATGTGGAAGGTTCTTGAATTCAACTTGATTTTATGTACTCCTTTGCGCTGATTATTTCTCATTCTGTTTCTATTCAATTACAATTCACTATGAATAGTTATGCACACGTACATAACAGAAAATGCACAGAATAGTAAGTAATGCATTCAGCTGAAACGAGTGCACTATTGGATTTTCCGCAAAATTACTATTTGCTCACTTCATGTAACCATTTATAATAGACATTCCATGTGATATCGAGTAGTCTGCAGCAAGTTTTATGTGTGTGCTACTGAATTTGGGAAAGTTACACTAAGCAGTATCACCCGTTGATCATAATGTTATTCCAGTGTTTCAAAGCAATACAAAGCTAAAGGTTGTTTAAAATTAAATGCACTGTAGTTTGTTCTTGAATTCAACATCAGTTTATCTAGTCCATTGCTGTGATTATTATTCATTGTGTTTCTATTGAATTACAATTCACTCTAAATAGTAATGCACATGTACATAATAGAAAATCCACAGAATAGTCAGTAAAGCTTTCAGCTGAAAGGAGTGGACTATTGAATTTTCCCCAAAATTAATATGTGCTCTCTACATGTAACCATTTATAATTAACTTTCCAAATGAAATCGAGTTGTCAGCAGCAGATATTATGTGGGTACTACTGAATTTACGAGTTACACTAAGCAATATCCCCAGTTGCTCATAATGCTACTGAGTTTTATAGATGTAGAATGCTAAAGGCTGTTCAAAAGTAAATGCAATGTGGAAGGTTCCTGAATTCAACTTGATTTTATGTTCTCCTTTGCGCTGATTATTTCTCATTCTGTTTCTGTTCAATTACAATTCACTATGAATAGTTATGCACACGTACATAACAGAAAATGCACAGAATAGTAAGTAATGCATTCAGCTGAAACGAGTGTACTATTGAATTTTCCCCAAAATTACTATGTGCTCTCTTCAGGTAACCATGTATAATTAACTTTCGAAATGATATCGAGTTGTCAGCAGCTGATATTATGTGGCTGCTACTGATTTTGGTAAAGTTACACTAAGCAATATCCCCAGTTGCTCATAATGCTAATCCAGAGTTTCATAGCTGTAGAATGCTAAAGGCTGTTCAAAAGTAAATGCAATGTGGAAGGTTCTTGAATTCAACTTGATTTTATGTACTCCTTTGCGCTGATTACTATTCATTCTGTTTCTATTCAATTACAATTCACTATGAATACATATGCACACGTACATAACAGAAAATGCACAGAATAGTAAGTAATGCATTCAGCTGAAACGAGTGTACTATTGAATTTTCCCCCAAATTACTACTTGCTCACTTCATGTAACCATTTATAATAAACATTCCATAGGATATCGAGTAGTCTGCAACAAGTTTTATGTGTGTGCTACTGAATTTGGTAAAGTTACACTAAGCAGTATCACCCGTTGATCATAATGTTATTCCAGTATTTCAAAGCAATACAACGCTAAAGGCTGTTTAAAATTAAATGCACTGTGGTAGGTTCGTGAATTCAACACCAGCTTATCTAGTCCATTGCTGTGAGTATTATTCGTTGTGTTTCTATTCAATTACAATTCACTCTAAATAGTTATGCACATGTACATAATAGAAAATGCACAGAATATTCAGTAAAGCTTTCAGCTGAAAGGAGTGTACTATTGAATTTTCCCCAAAATTACTATGTGCTCTCTTCATGTAACCATGTATACTTAACTTTCCAAATGATATCGAGTTGTCAGCAGCTGATATTATGTGGGTGCTACTGAATTTGGTAAGGTTACACTAAGCAATATCCCCAGTTGCTCATAATGCTACTCCAGATTTTCATAGCTGTAGAATGCTAAAGGCTGTTCAAAAGTAAATGCAATGTGGAAGGTTCTTGAATTCAACTTGATTTTATGTACTCCTTTGCGCTGATTATTTTTCATTCTGTTTCTATTCAATTACAATTCACTATGAATAGTTATGCACACGTACATAACAGAAAATGCAGAGAATAGTAAGTAATGCATTCAGCTGAAACGAGTGTACTATTGGGTTTTCCACAAAATTACTATTTGCTCACTTCATGTAACCATTTATAATAGACATCCCATATGATATCGAGTCGTCTGCAGCAAGTTTTATGTGTGTGCTACTGAATTTGATAAAGTTACTCAAAGCAATATCACCAGTGGATCATAATGTTATTCCAGTGTTTCAAAGCAATACAAAGCTAAAGGCTGTTTAACATTGAATGCACTGTAGTAGGTTCTTGAATTCAACATCAGATTATCTAGTCCATTGCTGAGAGTATTATTCATTCTGTTTCTATTCAATTACAATTCACTCTAAATAGTTATGGACATGTACGTTATAGAAAATGCACAGAATAGTCAGTAAAGCTTTCAGCTGAAAGGAGTGTACTATTGAATTTTCCCCAAAAGTACTGTATGCTCTCTTCATGTGACCATGTATAATAAACTTTCCAAATGATATCGAGTTGTCAGCAGCAGATATTATGTGGGTGCTGCTTAATTTGGTGAAGTTACAGTAAGCAATATACCCAGTTGCTCCTAATGCTTCTCCAGAGTTTCATAGCTATACAATGCTAAAGACTGTTCAAAAGTGAATGCAATGTGGAAGGTTCTTGAATTCAACTTGATTTTATGTACTCTTTTGCGCTCATTATTTTTCATTCTGTTTCTATTCAATTACAATTCACTATGAATAGTTATGCACACGAACATAACAGAAAATGCAGAGAATAGTAAGTAATGCATTCAGCTGAAACGAGTGTACTATTGGGTTTTCCCCCAAATTACTATTTCCTCACTTCATGTAACCATTTATAATAGACATCCCATATGATATCGAGTCGTCTGCAGCAAGTTTTATGTGTGTGCTACTGAATTTGGTAAAGTTACACTTAGCAGTATCACCCGTTGATCATAATGTTATTCCAGTGTTTCAAAGCAATACAACGCTAAAGGCTGTTTAAAATTAAATGCACTGTGGTAGGTTCGTGAATTCAACACCAGCTTATCTAGTCCATTGCTGTGAGTATTATTCATTGTGTTTCTATTCAATTACAATTCACTCTAAATAGTTATGCACATGTACATAATAGAAAATGCACAGAATAGTCAGTAAAGATTTCAGCTGAGAGGAGTGTACTATTGAATTTTCCCCAAAATTACTATGTGCTCTCTTCATGTAACCATGTATAATTAACTTTCCAAATGATATCGAGTTGTCAGCAGCAGATATTCTGTGGGTGCTACTGAATTTACTAGTTACACTAAGCAAAAGACCCAGTTGCTCATAATGCTACAGAGTTTTATAGATGTACAATGCCAAAGGCTGTTCAAAAGTAAATGCAATGTGGAAGGTTCTAGAATTCAACTTGATTTTATGTACTCCTTTGCGCTGATTATTTTTCATTCTGTTTCTATTCAATTACATTTCACTATGAATAGTTATGCACACGTACATAACAGAAAATACACAGAATAGTCAGTGATGCATTCAGCTGAAACGAGTGTACTATTGGATTTTCCCCAAAATTACCATTTGCGCACTTCATGTAACCATTTATAATAGACATTCCATATGATATTGAGTAGTCTGCAGGAAGTTGTATGTGTGCGCTACTGAATTTGGTAAAGTTACACTCAGCAGTATCACCCGTTGATCATAATGTTATTCCAGTGTTTCAAAGCAAAACAAAGCTAATGGCTGTTTGTAATTAAATGCACTGTAGTTGGTTCTTGAATTCAACATCAGTTTATCTAGTCCATTGCTGTGAGTATTATTCATTGTGTTTCTATTCAATTACAATTCACTCTAAATAGTTATGCACATGTACATAATAAAAAATGCACAGAATAGTCAGTAAAGCTTTCAGCTGAAAGGAGTGTACTATTGAATTTTCCCCAAAAGTACTGTGTGCTCTCTTCATGTGACCATGTATAATAAACTTTCCAAATGATATCGAGTTGTCAGCAGCAGATATTATGTGGGTGCTGCTTAATTTGGTGAAGTTACAGTAAGCAATATACCCAGTTTCTCCTAATGCTTCTCCAGAGTTTCATAGCTATACAATGCTAAAGACTGTTCAAAAGTGAATGCAATGTGGAAGGTTCTTGAATTCAACTTGATTTTATGTACTCTTTTGCGCTCATTATTTTTCATTCTGTTTCTATTCAATTACAATTCACTATGAATAGTTATGCACACGTACATAACAGAAAATGCAGAGAATAGTAAGTAATGCATTCAGCTGAAACGAGTGTACTATTGGGTTTTCCCCCAAATTACTATTTGCTCACTTCATGTAACCATTTATAATAGACATCCCATATGATATCGAGTCGTCTGCAGCAAGTTTTAAGTGTGTGCTACTGAATTTGATAAAGTTACACAAAGCAATATCACCAGTGGATCATAATGTTATTCCAGTGTTACAAAGGAATACAAAGCTAAAGGCTGTTTAAAATTAAATGCACTGTAGTTTGTTCTTGAATTCAACGTCAGCTTATCTAGTCCATTCCTGTGAGTATTATTCATTGTGTTTCTATTCAATTACAATTCACTATGAATAGTTATGCACACGTACATAACAGAAAATGCAGAGAATAGTAAGTAATGCATTCAGCTGAAACGAGTGTACTATTGGGTTTTCCACAAAATTACTATTTGCTCACTTCATGTAACCATTTATAATAGACATCCCATATGATATCGAGTCGTCTGCAGCAAGTTTTATGTGTGTGCTACTGAATTTGATAAAGTTACTCAAAGCAATATCACCAGTGGATCATAATGTTATTCCAGTGTTTCAAAGCAATACAAAGCTAAAGGCTGTTTAACATTGAATGCACTGTAGTAGGTTCTTGAATTCAACATCAGATTATCTAGTCCATTGCTGAGAGTATTATTCATTCTGTTTCTATTCAATTACAATTCACTCTAAATAGTTATGGACATGTACGTTATAGAAAATGCACAGAATAGTCAGTAAAGCTTTCAGCTGAAAGGAGTGTACTATTGAATTTTCCCCAAAAGTACTGTATGCTCTCTTCATGTGACCATGTATAATAAACTTTCCAAATGATATCGAGTTGTCAGCAGCAGATATTATGTGGGTGCTGCTTAATTTGGTGAAGTTACAGTAAGCAATATACCCAGTTGCTCCTAATGCTTCTCCAGAGTTTCATAGCTATACAATGCTAAAGACTGTTCAAAAGTGAATGCAATGTGGAAGGTTCTTGAATTCAACTTGATTTTATGTACTCTTTTGCGCTCATTATTTTTCATTCTGTTTCTATTCAATTACAATTCACTATGAATAGTTATGCACACGAACATAACAGAAAATGCAGAGAATAGTAAGTAATGCATTCAGCTGAAACGAGTGTACTATTGGGTTTTCCCCCAAATTACTATTTCCTCACTTCATGTAACCATTTATAATAGACATCCCATATGATATCGAGTCGTCTGCAGCAAGTTTTATGTGTGTGCTACTGAATTTGGTAAAGTTACACTTAGCAGTATCACCCGTTGATCATAATGTTATTCCAGTGTTTCAAAGCAATACAACGCTAAAGGCTGTTTAAAATTAAATGCACTGTGGTAGGTTCGTGAATTCAACACCAGCTTATCTAGTCCATTGCTGTGAGTATTATTCATTGTGTTTCTATTCAATTACAATTCACTCTAAATAGTTATGCACATGTACATAATAGAAAATGCACAGAATAGTCAGTAAAGATTTCAGCTGAGAGGAGTGTACTATTGAATTTTCCCCAAAATTACTATGTGCTCTCTTCATGTAACCATGTATAATTAACTTTCCAAATGATATCGAGTTGTCAGCAGCAGATATTCTGTGGGTGCTACTGAATTTACTAGTTACACTAAGCAAAAGACCCAGTTGCTCATAATGCTACAGAGTTTTATAGATGTACAATGCCAAAGGCTGTTCAAAAGTAAATGCAATGTGGAAGGTTCTAGAATTCAACTTGATTTTATGTACTCCTTTGCGCTGATTATTTTTCATTCTGTTTCTATTCAATTACATTTCACTATGAATAGTTATGCACACGTACATAACAGAAAATACACAGAATAGTCAGTGATGCATTCAGCTGAAACGAGTGTACTATTGGATTTTCCCCAAAATTACCATTTGCGCACTTCATGTAACCATTTATAATAGACATTCCATATGATATTGAGTAGTCTGCAGGAAGTTGTATGTGTGCGCTACTGAATTTGGTAAAGTTACACTCAGCAGTATCACCCGTTGATCATAATGTTATTCCAGTGTTTCAAAGCAAAACAAAGCTAATGGCTGTTTGTAATTAAATGCACTGTAGTTGGTTCTTGAATTCAACATCAGTTTATCTAGTCCATTGCTGTGAGTATTATTCATTGTGTTTCTATTCAATTACAATTCACTCTAAATAGTTATGCACATGTACATAATAAAAAATGCACAGAATAGTCAGTAAAGCTTTCAGCTGAAAGGAGTGTACTATTGAATTTTCCCCAAAAGTACTGTGTGCTCTCTTCATGTGACCATGTATAATAAACTTTCCAAATGATATCGAGTTGTCAGCAGCAGATATTATGTGGGTGCTGCTTAATTTGGTGAAGTTACAGTAAGCAATATACCCAGTTGCTCCTAATGCTTCTACAGAGTTTCATAGCTATACAATGCTAAAGACTGTTCAAAAGTGAATGCAATGTGGAAGGTTCTTGAATTCAACTTGATTTTATGTACTCTTTTGCGCTCATTATTTTTCATTCTGTTTCTATTCAATTACAATTCACTATGAATAGTTATGCACACGTACATAACAGAAAATGCAGAGAATAGTAAGTAATGCATTCAGCTGAAACGAGTGTACTATTGGGTTTTCCCCCAAATTACTATTTGCTCACTTCATGTAACCATTTATAATAGACATACCATGTGATATCGCGTAGTCTGCAGCAAGTTTTATGTGTGTGCTACTGAATTTGGGAAAGTTACACTAAGCAGTATCACCCGTTGATCATAATGTTATTCCAGTGTTTTAAAGCAATACAAAGCTAAAGGCTGTTTGTAATTAAATGCACTGTAGTTGGTTCTTGAATTCAACATCAGTTTATCTAGTCCATTGCTGTGAGTATTATTCATTGTGTTTCTATTCAATTACAATTCACTCTAAATAGTTATGCACGTGTACATAATAGAAAGTGCACAGAATAGTCAGTAAAGCTTTCAGCTGAAAGGAGTGTGCTATTGAATTTTCCCCAAAATTACTATGTGCTCTCTTCATGTAACCATGTATACTTAACTTTCCAAATGATATCGAGTTGTCAGCAGCTGATATTATGTGGGTGCTACTGAATTTGGTAAAGTTACACTAAGCAATATCCCCAGTTGCTCATAATGCTACTCCAGATTTTCATAGCTGTAGAATGCTAAAGGCTGTTCAAAAGTAAATGCAATGTGGAAGGTTCTTGAATTCAACTTGATTTTATGTACTCCTTTGCGCTGATTATTTCTCATTCTGTTTCTATTCAATTACAATTCACTATGAATAGTTATGCACACGTACATAACAGAAAATGCACAGAATAGTAAGTAATGCATACAGCTGAAACGAGTGTACTATTGAATTTTCCCCCAAATTACTATTTGCTCACTTCATGTAACCATTTATAATAAACATTCCATATGATATCGAGTAGTCTGCAGCAAGTTTTATGTGTGTGCTACTGAATTTGGTAAAGTTACACTTAGCAGTATCACCCGTTGATCATAATGTTATTCCAGTGTTTCAAAGCAATACAACGCTAAAGGCTGTTTAAAATTAAATGCAATGTGGTAGGTTCGTGAATTCAACACCAGCTTATCTAGTCCATTGCTGTGAGTATTATTCATTGTGTTTCTATTCAATTACAATTCACTCTAAATAGTTATGCACGTGTACATAATAGACAATGCACAGAATAGTCAGTAAAGCTTTCAGCTGAAAGGAGTGGACTATTGAATTTTCCCCCAAATTACTATGTGCTCTCTTATGTAACCACTTATAATTTACTTTCCAAATGATATCGAGTTGTCAGCTGCAGATATTATGTGGGTGCTACTGAATTTACTAGTTACACTAAGCAATATCCCCAGTTGCTCATAATGCTACAGAGTTTTATAGATGTAGAATGCTAAAGGCTGTTCAAAAGTAAATGCAATGTGGAAGGTTCTTGAATTCAACTTGATTTTATGTACTCCTTTGCGCTGATTATTTCTCATTCTGTTTCTATTCAATTACAATTCACTATGAATAGTTATGCACACGTACATAACAGAAAATGCACAGAATAGTAAGTAATGCATTCAGCTGAAACGAGTGCACTATTGGATTTTCCGCAAAATTACTATTTGCTCACTTCATGTAACCATTTATAATAGACATTCCATGTGATATCGAGTAGTCTGCAGCAAGTTTTATGTGTGTGCTACTGAATTTGGGAAAGTTACACTAAGCAGTATCACCCGTTGATCATAATGTTATTCCAGTGTTTCAAAGCAATACAAAGCTAAAGGTTGTTTAAAATTAAATGCACTGTAGTTTGTTCTTGAATTCAACATCAGTTTATCTAGTCCATTGCTGTGATTATTATTCATTGTGTTTCTATTGAATTACAATTCACTCTAAATAGTAATGCACATGTACATAATAGAAAATCCACAGAATAGTCAGTAAAGCTTTCAGCTGAAAGGAGTGGACTATTGAATTTTCCCCAAAATTAATATGTGCTCTCTACATGTAACCATTTATAATTAACTTTCCAAATGAAATCGAGTTGTCAGCAGCAGATATTATGTGGGTACTACTGAATTTACGAGTTACACTAAGCAATATCCCCAGTTGCTCATAATGCTACTGAGTTTTATAGATGTAGAATGCTAAAGGCTGTTCAAAAGTAAATGCAATGTGGAAGGTTCCTGAATTCAACTTGATTTTATGTTCTCCTTTGCGCTGATTATTTCTCATTCTGTTTC
This sequence comes from Hypanus sabinus, assembly GCF_030144855.1. Taxonomy (NCBI): domain Eukaryota; kingdom Metazoa; phylum Chordata; class Chondrichthyes; order Myliobatiformes; family Dasyatidae; genus Hypanus; species Hypanus sabinus. The sequence continues at coordinate 122,404,318 of NC_082711.1, read as the reverse complement.
TGTTCAATTACAATTCACTATGAATAGTTATGCACACGTACATAACAGAAAATGCACAGAATAGTAAGTAATGCATTCAGCTGAAACGAGTGTACTATTGAATTTTCCCCAAAATTACTATGTGCTCTCTTCAGGTAACCATGTATAATTAACTTTCCAAATGATATCGAGTTGTCAGCAGCAGATATTCTGTGGGTGCTACTGAATTTACTAGTTACACTAAGCAAAAGACCCAGTTGCTCATAATGCTACAGAGTTTTATAGATGTACAATGCCAAAGACTGTTCAAAAGTAAATGCAATGTGGAAGGTTCTAGAATTCAACTTGATTTTATGTACTCCTTTGCGCTGATTATTTTTCATTCTGTTTCTATTCAATTACATTTCACTATGAATAGTTATGCACACGTACATAACAGAAAATACACAGAATAGTCAGTGATGCATTCAGCTGAAACGAGTGTACTATTGGATTTTCCCCAAAATTACCATTTGCGCACTTCATGTAACCATTTATAATAGACATTCCATATGATATTGAGTAGTCTGCAGCAAGTTGTATGTGTGCGCTACTGAATTTGGTAAAGTTACACTCAGCAGTATCACCCGTTGATCATAATGTTATTCCAGTGTTTCAAAGCAAAACAAAGCTAATGGCTGTTTGTAATTAAATGCACTGTAGTTGGTTCTTGAATTCAACATCAGTTTATCTAGTCCATTGCTGTGAGTATTATTCATTGTGTTTCTATTCAATTACAATTCACTCTAAATAGTTATGCACATGTACATAATAAAAAATGCACAGAATAGTCAGTAAAGCTTTCAGCTGAAAGGAGTGTACTATTGAATTTTCCCCAAAAGTACTGTGTGCTCTCTTCATGTGACCATGTATAATAAACTTTCCAAATGATATCGAGTTGTCAGCAGCAGATATTATGTGGGTGCTGCTTAATTTGGTGAAGTTACAGTAAGCAATATACCCAGTTGCTCCTAATGCTTCTACAGAGTTTCATAGCTATACAATGCTAAAGACTGTTCAAAAGTGAATGCAATGTGGAAGGTTCTTGAATTCAACTTGATTTTATGTACTCTTTTGCGCTCATTATTTTTCATTCTGTTTCTATTCAATTACAATTCACTATGAATAGTTATGCACACGTACATAACAGAAAATGCAGAGAATAGTAAGTAATGCATTCAGCTGAAACGAGTGTACTATTGGGTTTTCCCCCAAATTACTATTTGCTCACTTCATGTAACCATTTATAATAGACATACCATGTGATATCGCGTAGTCTGCAGCAAGTTTTATGTGTGTGCTACTGAATTTGGGAAAGTTACACTAAGCAGTATCACCCGTTGATCATAATGTTATTCCAGTGTTTTAAAGCAATACAAAGCTAAAGGCTGTTTGTAATTAAATGCACTGTAGTTGGTTCTTGAATTCAACATCAGTTTATCTAGTCCATTGCTGTGAGTATTATTCATTGTGTTTCTATTCAATTACAATTCACTCTAAATAGTTATGCACGTGTACATAATAGAAAGTGCACAGAATAGTCAGTAAAGCTTTCAGCTGAAAGGAGTGTGCTATTGAATTTTCCCCAAAATTACTATGTGCTCTCTTCATGTAACCATGTATACTTAACTTTCCAAATGATATCGAGTTGTCAGCAGCTGATATTATGTGGGTGCTACTGAATTTGGTAAAGTTACACTAAGCAATATCCCCAGTTGCTCATAATGCTACTCCAGATTTTCATAGCTGTAGAATGCTAAAGGCTGTTCAAAAGTAAATGCAATGTGGAAGGTTCTTGAATTCAACTTGATTTTATGTACTCCTTTGCGCTGATTATTTCTCATTCTGTTTCTATTCAATTACAATTCACTATGAATAGTTATGCACACGTACATAACAGAAAATGCACAGAATAGTAAGTAATGCATACAGCTGAAACGAGTGTACTATTGAATTTTCCCCCAAATTACTATTTGCTCACTTCATGTAACCATTTATAATAAACATTCCATATGATATCGAGTAGTCTGCAGCAAGTTTTATGTGTGTGCTACTGAATTTGGTAAAGTTACACTTAGCAGTATCACCCGTTGATCATAATGTTATTCCAGTGTTTCAAAGCAATACAACGCTAAAGGCTGTTTAAAATTAAATGCAATGTGGTAGGTTCGTGAATTCAACACCAGCTTATCTAGTCCATTGCTGTGAGTATTATTCATTGTGTTTCTATTCAATTACAATTCACTCTAAATAGTTATGCACGTGTACATAATAGACAATGCACAGAATAGTCAGTAAAGCTTTCAGCTGAAAGGAGTGGACTATTGAATTTTCCCCCAAATTACTATGTGCTCTCTTATGTAACCACTTATAATTTACTTTCCAAATGATATCGAGTTGTCAGCTGCAGATATTATGTGGGTGCTACTGAATTTACTAGTTACACTAAGCAATATCCCCAGTTGCTCATAATGCTACAGAGTTTTATAGATGTAGAATGCTAAAGGCTGTTCAAAAGTAAATGCAATGTGGAAGGTTCTTGAATTCAACTTGATTTTATGTACTCCTTTGCGCTGATTATTTCTCATTCTGTTTCTATTCAATTACAATTCACTATGAATAGTTATGCACACGTACATAACAGAAAATGCACAGAATAGTAAGTAATGCATTCAGCTGAAACGAGTGCACTATTGGATTTTCCGCAAAATTACTATTTGCTCACTTCATGTAACCATTTATAATAGACATTCCATGTGATATCGAGTAGTCTGCAGCAAGTTTTATGTGTGTGCTACTGAATTTGGGAAAGTTACACTAAGCAGTATCACCCGTTGATCATAATGTTATTCCAGTGTTTCAAAGCAATACAAAGCTAAAGGTTGTTTAAAATTAAATGCACTGTAGTTTGTTCTTGAATTCAACATCAGTTTATCTAGTCCATTGCTGTGATTATTATTCATTGTGTTTCTATTGAATTACAATTCACTCTAAATAGTAATGCACATGTACATAATAGAAAATCCACAGAATAGTCAGTAAAGCTTTCAGCTGAAAGGAGTGGACTATTGAATTTTCCCCAAAATTAATATGTGCTCTCTACATGTAACCATTTATAATTAACTTTCCAAATGAAATCGAGTTGTCAGCAGCAGATATTATGTGGGTACTACTGAATTTACGAGTTACACTAAGCAATATCCCCAGTTGCTCATAATGCTACTGAGTTTTATAGATGTAGAATGCTAAAGGCTGTTCAAAAGTAAATGCAATGTGGAAGGTTCCTGAATTCAACTTGATTTTATGTTCTCCTTTGCGCTGATTATTTCTCATTCTGTTTCTGTTCAATTACAATTCACTATGAATAGTTATGCACACGTACATAACAGAAAATGCACAGAATAGTAAGTAATGCATTCAGCTGAAACGAGTGTACTATTGAATTTTCCCCAAAATTACTATGTGCTCTCTTCAGGTAACCATGTATAATTAACTTTCGAAATGATATCGAGTTGTCAGCAGCTGATATTATGTGGCTGCTACTGATTTTGGTAAAGTTACACTAAGCAATATCCCCAGTTGCTCATAATGCTAATCCAGAGTTTCATAGCTGTAGAATGCTAAAGGCTGTTCAAAAGTAAATGCAATGTGGAAGGTTCTTGAATTCAACTTGATTTTATGTACTCCTTTGCGCTGATTACTATTCATTCTGTTTCTATTCAATTACAATTCACTATGAATACATATGCACACGTACATAACAGAAAATGCACAGAATAGTAAGTAATGCATTCAGCTGAAACGAGTGTACTATTGAATTTTCCCCCAAATTACTACTTGCTCACTTCATGTAACCATTTATAATAAACATTCCATAGGATATCGAGTAGTCTGCAACAAGTTTTATGTGTGTGCTACTGAATTTGGTAAAGTTACACTAAGCAGTATCACCCGTTGATCATAATGTTATTCCAGTATTTCAAAGCAATACAACGCTAAAGGCTGTTTAAAATTAAATGCACTGTGGTAGGTTCGTGAATTCAACACCAGCTTATCTAGTCCATTGCTGTGAGTATTATTCGTTGTGTTTCTATTCAATTACAATTCACTCTAAATAGTTATGCACATGTACATAATAGAAAATGCACAGAATATTCAGTAAAGCTTTCAGCTGAAAGGAGTGTACTATTGAATTTTCCCCAAAATTACTATGTGCTCTCTTCATGTAACCATGTATACTTAACTTTCCAAATGATATCGAGTTGTCAGCAGCTGATATTATGTGGGTGCTACTGAATTTGGTAAGGTTACACTAAGCAATATCCCCAGTTGCTCATAATGCTACTCCAGATTTTCATAGCTGTAGAATGCTAAAGGCTGTTCAAAAGTAAATGCAATGTGGAAGGTTCTTGAATTCAACTTGATTTTATGTACTCCTTTGCGCTGATTATTTTTCATTCTGTTTCTATTCAATTACAATTCACTATGAATAGTTATGCACACGTACATAACAGAAAATGCAGAGAATAGTAAGTAATGCATTCAGCTGAAACGAGTGTACTATTGGGTTTTCCACAAAATTACTATTTGCTCACTTCATGTAACCATTTATAATAGACATCCCATATGATATCGAGTCGTCTGCAGCAAGTTTTATGTGTGTGCTACTGAATTTGATAAAGTTACTCAAAGCAATATCACCAGTGGATCATAATGTTATTCCAGTGTTTCAAAGCAATACAAAGCTAAAGGCTGTTTAACATTGAATGCACTGTAGTAGGTTCTTGAATTCAACATCAGATTATCTAGTCCATTGCTGAGAGTATTATTCATTCTGTTTCTATTCAATTACAATTCACTCTAAATAGTTATGGACATGTACGTTATAGAAAATGCACAGAATAGTCAGTAAAGCTTTCAGCTGAAAGGAGTGTACTATTGAATTTTCCCCAAAAGTACTGTATGCTCTCTTCATGTGACCATGTATAATAAACTTTCCAAATGATATCGAGTTGTCAGCAGCAGATATTATGTGGGTGCTGCTTAATTTGGTGAAGTTACAGTAAGCAATATACCCAGTTGCTCCTAATGCTTCTCCAGAGTTTCATAGCTATACAATGCTAAAGACTGTTCAAAAGTGAATGCAATGTGGAAGGTTCTTGAATTCAACTTGATTTTATGTACTCTTTTGCGCTCATTATTTTTCATTCTGTTTCTATTCAATTACAATTCACTATGAATAGTTATGCACACGAACATAACAGAAAATGCAGAGAATAGTAAGTAATGCATTCAGCTGAAACGAGTGTACTATTGGGTTTTCCCCCAAATTACTATTTCCTCACTTCATGTAACCATTTATAATAGACATCCCATATGATATCGAGTCGTCTGCAGCAAGTTTTATGTGTGTGCTACTGAATTTGGTAAAGTTACACTTAGCAGTATCACCCGTTGATCATAATGTTATTCCAGTGTTTCAAAGCAATACAACGCTAAAGGCTGTTTAAAATTAAATGCACTGTGGTAGGTTCGTGAATTCAACACCAGCTTATCTAGTCCATTGCTGTGAGTATTATTCATTGTGTTTCTATTCAATTACAATTCACTCTAAATAGTTATGCACATGTACATAATAGAAAATGCACAGAATAGTCAGTAAAGATTTCAGCTGAGAGGAGTGTACTATTGAATTTTCCCCAAAATTACTATGTGCTCTCTTCATGTAACCATGTATAATTAACTTTCCAAATGATATCGAGTTGTCAGCAGCAGATATTCTGTGGGTGCTACTGAATTTACTAGTTACACTAAGCAAAAGACCCAGTTGCTCATAATGCTACAGAGTTTTATAGATGTACAATGCCAAAGGCTGTTCAAAAGTAAATGCAATGTGGAAGGTTCTAGAATTCAACTTGATTTTATGTACTCCTTTGCGCTGATTATTTTTCATTCTGTTTCTATTCAATTACATTTCACTATGAATAGTTATGCACACGTACATAACAGAAAATACACAGAATAGTCAGTGATGCATTCAGCTGAAACGAGTGTACTATTGGATTTTCCCCAAAATTACCATTTGCGCACTTCATGTAACCATTTATAATAGACATTCCATATGATATTGAGTAGTCTGCAGGAAGTTGTATGTGTGCGCTACTGAATTTGGTAAAGTTACACTCAGCAGTATCACCCGTTGATCATAATGTTATTCCAGTGTTTCAAAGCAAAACAAAGCTAATGGCTGTTTGTAATTAAATGCACTGTAGTTGGTTCTTGAATTCAACATCAGTTTATCTAGTCCATTGCTGTGAGTATTATTCATTGTGTTTCTATTCAATTACAATTCACTCTAAATAGTTATGCACATGTACATAATAAAAAATGCACAGAATAGTCAGTAAAGCTTTCAGCTGAAAGGAGTGTACTATTGAATTTTCCCCAAAAGTACTGTGTGCTCTCTTCATGTGACCATGTATAATAAACTTTCCAAATGATATCGAGTTGTCAGCAGCAGATATTATGTGGGTGCTGCTTAATTTGGTGAAGTTACAGTAAGCAATATACCCAGTTTCTCCTAATGCTTCTCCAGAGTTTCATAGCTATACAATGCTAAAGACTGTTCAAAAGTGAATGCAATGTGGAAGGTTCTTGAATTCAACTTGATTTTATGTACTCTTTTGCGCTCATTATTTTTCATTCTGTTTCTATTCAATTACAATTCACTATGAATAGTTATGCACACGTACATAACAGAAAATGCAGAGAATAGTAAGTAATGCATTCAGCTGAAACGAGTGTACTATTGGGTTTTCCCCCAAATTACTATTTGCTCACTTCATGTAACCATTTATAATAGACATCCCATATGATATCGAGTCGTCTGCAGCAAGTTTTAAGTGTGTGCTACTGAATTTGATAAAGTTACACAAAGCAATATCACCAGTGGATCATAATGTTATTCCAGTGTTACAAAGGAATACAAAGCTAAAGGCTGTTTAAAATTAAATGCACTGTAGTTTGTTCTTGAATTCAACGTCAGCTTATCTAGTCCATTCCTGTGAGTATTATTCATTGTGTTTCTATTCAATTACAATTCACTATGAATAGTTATGCACACGTACATAACAGAAAATGCAGAGAATAGTAAGTAATGCATTCAGCTGAAACGAGTGTACTATTGGGTTTTCCACAAAATTACTATTTGCTCACTTCATGTAACCATTTATAATAGACATCCCATATGATATCGAGTCGTCTGCAGCAAGTTTTATGTGTGTGCTACTGAATTTGATAAAGTTACTCAAAGCAATATCACCAGTGGATCATAATGTTATTCCAGTGTTTCAAAGCAATACAAAGCTAAAGGCTGTTTAACATTGAATGCACTGTAGTAGGTTCTTGAATTCAACATCAGATTATCTAGTCCATTGCTGAGAGTATTATTCATTCTGTTTCTATTCAATTACAATTCACTCTAAATAGTTATGGACATGTACGTTATAGAAAATGCACAGAATAGTCAGTAAAGCTTTCAGCTGAAAGGAGTGTACTATTGAATTTTCCCCAAAAGTACTGTATGCTCTCTTCATGTGACCATGTATAATAAACTTTCCAAATGATATCGAGTTGTCAGCAGCAGATATTATGTGGGTGCTGCTTAATTTGGTGAAGTTACAGTAAGCAATATACCCAGTTGCTCCTAATGCTTCTCCAGAGTTTCATAGCTATACAATGCTAAAGACTGTTCAAAAGTGAATGCAATGTGGAAGGTTCTTGAATTCAACTTGATTTTATGTACTCTTTTGCGCTCATTATTTTTCATTCTGTTTCTATTCAATTACAATTCACTATGAATAGTTATGCACACGAACATAACAGAAAATGCAGAGAATAGTAAGTAATGCATTCAGCTGAAACGAGTGTACTATTGGGTTTTCCCCCAAATTACTATTTCCTCACTTCATGTAACCATTTATAATAGACATCCCATATGATATCGAGTCGTCTGCAGCAAGTTTTATGTGTGTGCTACTGAATTTGGTAAAGTTACACTTAGCAGTATCACCCGTTGATCATAATGTTATTCCAGTGTTTCAAAGCAATACAACGCTAAAGGCTGTTTAAAATTAAATGCACTGTGGTAGGTTCGTGAATTCAACACCAGCTTATCTAGTCCATTGCTGTGAGTATTATTCATTGTGTTTCTATTCAATTACAATTCACTCTAAATAGTTATGCACATGTACATAATAGAAAATGCACAGAATAGTCAGTAAAGATTTCAGCTGAGAGGAGTGTACTATTGAATTTTCCCCAAAATTACTATGTGCTCTCTTCATGTAACCATGTATAATTAACTTTCCAAATGATATCGAGTTGTCAGCAGCAGATATTCTGTGGGTGCTACTGAATTTACTAGTTACACTAAGCAAAAGACCCAGTTGCTCATAATGCTACAGAGTTTTATAGATGTACAATGCCAAAGGCTGTTCAAAAGTAAATGCAATGTGGAAGGTTCTAGAATTCAACTTGATTTTATGTACTCCTTTGCGCTGATTATTTTTCATTCTGTTTCTATTCAATTACATTTCACTATGAATAGTTATGCACACGTACATAACAGAAAATACACAGAATAGTCAGTGATGCATTCAGCTGAAACGAGTGTACTATTGGATTTTCCCCAAAATTACCATTTGCGCACTTCATGTAACCATTTATAATAGACATTCCATATGATATTGAGTAGTCTGCAGCAAGTTGTATGTGTGCGCTACTGAATTTGGTAAAGTTACACTCAGCAGTATCACCCGTTGATCATAATGTTATTCCAGTGTTTCAAAGCAAAACAAAGCTAATGGCTGTTTGTAATTAAATGCACTGTAGTTGGTTCTTGAATTCAACATCAGTTTATCTAGTCCATTGCTGTGAGTATTATTCATTGTGTTTCTATTCAATTACAATTCACTCTAAATAGTTATGCACATGTACATAATAAAAAATGCACAGAATAGTCAGTAAAGCTTTCAGCTGAAAGGAGTGTACTATTGAATTTTCCCCAAAAGTACTGTGTGCTCTCTTCATGTGACCATGTATAATAAACTTTCCAAATGATATCGAGTTGTCAGCAGCAGATATTATGTGGGTGCTGCTTAATTTGGTGAAGTTACAGTAAGCAATATACCCAGTTTCTCCTAATGCTTCTCCAGAGTTTCATAGCTATACAATGCTAAAGACTGTTCAAAAGTGAATGCAATGTGGAAGGTTCTTGAATTCAACTTGATTTTATGTTCTCCTTTGCGCTGATTATTTCTCATTCTGTTTCTATTCAATTACAATTCACTATGAATAGTTATGCACACGTACATAACAGAAAATGCACAGAATAGTAAGTAATGCATTCAGCTGAAACGAGTGTACTATTGGATTTTCCCCAAAATTACTATTTGCTCACTTCATGTAACCATTTGTAATAGACATCCCATATGATATCGAGTAGTCTGCAGCAAGTTTTATGTGTGTGCTACTGAATTTGGTAAAGTTACACTGAGCAGTATCACCCGTAGATCATAATGTTATTCCAGTGTTTCAAAGCAATACAAAGCTAAAGGCTGTTTAAAATTAAATGCACTGTAGTTTTTTCTTGAATTCAACATCAGCTTATCTAGTCCATTGCTGTGAGTATTATTCATTGTGTTTCTATTCAATTACAATTCACTGTGAATAGTTATGCACACGTACATAAGAGAAAATGCACAGAATAGTCTGCAATGCTTTAAGCTGAAAGGAGTGCACTGTTGAATTTTCCCCCAAATTACTACGTGCTCTCTTCATGTAACCACTTAGAATTTACTTTCCAAATGATATCGAGTTGTCAGCTGCAGATATTATGTGGGTGCTACTGAATTTACTAGTTACACTAAGCAATATCCCCAGTTGCTCATAATGCTACAGAGTTTTATAGATGTACAATGCTAAAGGCTGTTCAAAAGTAAATGCGATGTGGAAGGTTCTTGAATTCAACTTGATTTTATGTACTCCTTTGCGCTGATTATTTCTCATTCTGTTTCTATTCAATTACAATTCACTATGAATAGTTATGCACACGTATATAACAGAAAATGCACAGAATAGTAAGTAATGCATTCAGCTGAAACGAGTGTACTATTGGATTTTCCCCAAAATTACTATTTGCTCACTTCATGTAACCATTTGTAATAGACATCCCATATGATATCGAGTAGTCTGCAGCAAGTTTTATGTGTGTGCTACTGAATTTGGTAAAGTTACACTGAGCAGTATCACCCGTAGATCATAATGTTATTCCAGTGTTTCAAAGCAATACAAAGCTAAAGGCTGTTTAAAATTAAATGCACTGTAGTTTTTTCTTGAATTCAACATCAGCTTATCTAGTCCATTGCTGTGAGTATTATTCATTGTGTTTCTATTCAATTACAATTCACTGTGAATAGTTATGCACACGTACATAAGAGAAAATGCACAGAATAGTCTGCAATGCTTTAAGCTGAAAGGAGTGCACTGTTGAATTTTCCCCCAAATTACTACGTGCTCTCTTCATGTAACCACTTAGAATTTACTTTCCAAATGATATCGAGTTGTCAGCTGCAGATATTATGTGGGTGCTACTGAATTTACTAGTTACACTAAGCAATATCCCCAGTTGCTCATAATGCTACAGAGTTTTATAGATGTACAATGCTAAAGGCTGTTCAAAAGTAAATGCGATGTGGAAGGTTCTTGAATTCAACTTGATTTTATGTACTCCTTTGCGCTGATTATTTCTCATTCTGTTTCTATTCAATTACAATTCACTATGAATAGTTATGCACACGTATATAACAGAAAATGCACAGAATAGTAAGTAATGCATTCAGCTGAAACGAGTGTACTATTGGATTTTCCCCAAAATTACTATTTGCTCACTTCATGTAACCATTTATAATAGACATACCATGTGATATCGAGTAGTCTGCAGCAAGTTTTATGTGTGTGCTACTGAATTTGGTAAAGTTACACTAAGCAGTATCACCCGTTGATCATAATGTTATTCCAGTGTTTCAAAGCAATACAAAGCTAAAGGTTGTTTAACATTAAATGCACTGTAGTTGGTTCTTGAATTCAACATCAGTTTATCTAGTCCATTGCTGTGAGTATTATTCATTGTGTTTCTATTCAATTACAATTCACTCTAAATAGTTATGCACGTGTACATAATAGAAAATGCACAGAATAGTCAGTAGAGCTTTCAGCTGAAAGGAGTGGACTATTGAATTTTCCCCAAAATTACTATGTGCTCTCTTCATGTAACCACTTATAATTTACTTTCCAAATGATATCGAGTTGTCAGCTGCAGATATTATGTGGGTGCTACTGAATTTACTAGTTACACTAAGCAATATCCCCAGTTGCTGATAATGCTACTCCAGCGTTTCATAGCTATACAATGCTAATTTCTGTTCAAAAGTAAATGCAATGTGGAAGGTTCTTGAATTCAACTTGATTTTATGTTCTCCTTTGCGCTGATTATTTCTCATTCTGTTTCTATTCAATTACAATTCACTATGAATAGTTATGCACACGTACATAACAGAAAATGCACAGAATAGTAAGTAATGCATTCAGCTGAAACGAGTGTACTATTGGATTTTCCCCAAAATTACTATTTGCTCACTTCATGTAACCATTTGTAATAGACATCCCATATGATATCGAGTAGTCTGCAGCAAGTTTTATGTGTGTGCTACTGAATTTGGTAAAGTTACACTGAGCAGTATCACCCGTAGATCATAATGTTATTCCAGTGTTTCAAAGCAATACAAAGCTAAAGGCTGTGTAAAATTAAATGCACTGTAGTTTTTTCTTGAATTCAACATCAGCTTATCTAGTCCATTGCTGTGAGTATTATTCATTGTGTTTCTATTCAATTACAATTCACTGTGAATAGTTATGCACACGTACATAAGAGAAAATGCACAGAATAGTCTGCAATGCTTTAAGCTGAAAGGAGTGCACTGTTGAATTTTCCCCCAAATTACTACGTGCTCTCTTCATGTAACCACTTAGAATTTACTTTCCAAATGATATCGAGTTGTCAGCTGCAGATATTATGTGGGTGCTACTGAATTTACTAGTTACACTAAGCAATATCCCCAGTTGCTCATAATGCTACAGAGTTTTATAGATGTACAATGCTAAAGGCTGTTCAAAAGTAAATGCGATGTGGAAGGTTCTTGAATTCAACTTGATTTTATGTACTCCTTTGCGCTGATTATTTCTCATTCTGTTTCTATTCAATTACAATTCACTATGAATAGTTATGCACACGTATATAACAGAAAATGCACAGAATAGTAAGTAATGCATTCAGCTGAAACGAGTGTACTATTGGATTTTCCCCAAAATTACTATTTGCTCACTTCATGTAACCATTTATAATAGACATACCATGTGATATCGAGTAGTCTGCAGCAAGTTTTATGTGTGTGCTACTGAATTTGGTAAAGTTACACTAAGCAGTATCACCCGTTGATCATAATGTTATTCCAGTGTTTCAAAGCAATACAAAGCTAAAGGTTGTTTAACATTAAATGCACTGTAGTTGGTTCTTGAATTCAACATCAGTTTATCTAGTCCATTGCTGTGAGTATTATTCATTGTGTTTCTATTCAATTACAATTCACTCTAAATAGTTATGCACGTGTACATAATAGAAAATGCACAGAATAGTCAGTAGAGCTTTCAGCTGAAAGGAGTGGACTATTGAATTTTCCCCAAAATTACTATGTGCTCTCTTCATGTAACCACTTATAATTTACTTTCCAAATGATATCGAGTTGTCAGCTGCAGATATTATGTGGGTGCTACTGAATTTACTAGTTACACTAAGCAATATCCCCAGTTGCTGATAATGCTACTCCAGCGTTTCATAGCTATACAATGCTAATTTCTGTTCAAAAGTAAATGCAATGTGGAAGGTTCTTGAATTCAACTTGATTTTATGTTCTCCTTTGCGCTGATTATTTCTCATTCTGTTTCTATTCAATTACAATTCACTATGAATAGTTATGCACACGTACATAACAGAAAATGCACAGAATAGTAAGTAATGCATTCAGCTGAAACGAGTGTACTATTGGATTTTCCCCAAAATTACTATTTGCTCACTTCATGTAACCATTTGTAATAGACATCCCATATGATATCGAGTAGTCTGCAGCAAGTTTTATGTGTGTGCTACTGAATTTGGTAAAGTTACACTGAGCAGTATCACCCGTAGATCATAATGTTATTCCAGTGTTTCAAAGCAATACAAAGCTAAAGGCTGTTTAAAATTAAATGCACTGTAGTTTTTTCTTGAATTCAACATCAGCTTATCTAGTCCATTGCTGTGAGTATTATTCATTGTGTTTCTATTCAATTACAATTCACTGTGAATAGTTATGCACACGTACATAACAGAAAATGCACAGAATAGTAAGTAATGCATTCAGCTGAAACGAGTGTACTATTGGATTTTCCCCAAAATTACTATTTGCTCACTTCATGTAACCATTTATAATAGACATTCCATATGATATAGAGTAGTCTGCAGCAAGTTTTATGTGTGTGCTATGGAATTTGGTAAAGTAACACTTAGCAGTACCACCCGTTGATCATAATGTTATTCCAGTGTTTCAAAGCAATACAAAGCTAAAGGCTGTTTAACATTAAATGCACTATAGTTTGTTCTTGAATTCAACATCAGTTTATCTACTCCATTGCTGTGAGTATTATTCATTCTGTTTCTATTCAATTACAATTCACTCTAAATAGTTATGCACATGTACATAATAGAAAATGCACAGAATAGTCAGTAAAGCTTTCAGCTGAAAGGAGTGTACTATTGAATATTCCCCAAAATTGCTATGTGCTCTCTTCAGGTAACCATGTATAATTAACTTTCGAAATGATATCGAGTTGTCAGCAGCAGATATTCTGTGGGTGCTACTGAATTTACTAGTTACACTAAGCAAAAGACCCAGTTGCTCATAATGCTACAGAGTTTTATAGATGTACAATGCCAAAGGCTGTTCAAAAGTAAATGCAATGTGGAAGGTTCTAGAATTCAACTTGATTTTATGTACTCCTTTGCGCTGATTATTTTTCATTCTGTTTCTATTCAATTACATTTCACTATGAATAGTTATGCACACGTACATAACAGAAAATGCACAGAATAGTCAGTGATGCATTCAGCTGAAACGAGTGTACTATTGGATTTTCCCCAAAATTACCATTTGCTCACTTCATGTAACCATTTATAACAGACATTCCATATGATATCGAGTAGTCTGCAGCAAGTTTTATGTGTGTGCTACTGAATTTGATAAAGTTACACAAAGCAATATCACCAGTAGATCATAATGTTATTCCAGGGTTTCAAAGCAATACAAAGCAAAAGGCTGTTTAACATTGAATGCACTGTAGTAGGTTCTTGAATTCAAAATCGGTTTATCTAGTCTATTGCTGAGCGTATTATTCATTGTGTTTCTATTCAATTACAATTCACTCTAAATAGTTCTGCACATGTACATAGTAGAAAATGCACAGAATAGTCAGTAAAGCTTTCAGCTGAGAGGAATGTACTATTGAATTTTCCCCAAAATTACTATGTGCTCTCTTCATGTAACCATGTATAATTAACTTTCCAATTGATATCGAGTTGTCAGCAGCAGATATCATGTGGGTGCTACTGAATTTACTAGTTACACTAAGCAATATCCCCAGTTGCTCATAATGCTACAGAGTTATATAGATGTACAATGCTAAAGGCTGTTCAAAAGTAAATGCGATGTGGAAGGTTCTTGAATTCAACTTGATTTTAAGTACACCTTTGAGCTGATTATTTTTCATTCTGTTTCTATTCAATTACAATTCACTATGAATAGTTATGCACACATACATAACAGAAAATGCACAGAATAGTAATGCATTCAGCTGAAACGAGTGTACTATTGGATTTTCCCCAAAAGTACTATTTGCTCACTTCATGTAATTATGTATAATAGAGATTCCATATGATATCGAGTTGTCAGCAGCTGATATTATGTGTGTGCTACTGAATTTGGTAAAGTTACACTATGCAATATTCCCAGTTGCTCATAATGCTACTCCAGAGTTTCATAGCTGTAGAATGCTAAAGGCTGTTCAAAAGTAAATGCAATGTGGAAGTTTCTTGAATTCAACTTGATTTTATGTACTCCTGTGCGCTGATTATTATTCATTCTGTTTCTATTCAATTACAATTCACTATGAATACATATGCACATGTACATAACAGAAAATGCACAGAATAGGAAGTAATGCATTCAGCTGAAACGAGTGTACTATTGGATTTTCCCCAAAATTACTATTTGCTCACTTCATGTAACCATTTATAACAGACATCCCATATGATATCGAGTAGTCTGCCGCAAGTGTTATGTGTGTGCATCTGAATTTGGTAAAGTTACACTAAGCAGTATCACCCGTTGATCATAATGTTATTCCAGTGTTTCAAAGCAATACAAAGCTAAAGGTTGTTTAACATTAAATGCACTGTAGTTGGTTCTTGAATTCAACATCAGTTTATCTAGTCCATTGCTGTGAGTATTATTCATTGTGTTTCTATTCAATTACAATTCACTCTAAATAGTTATGCACGTGTACATAATAGAAAATGCACAGAATAGTCAGTAAAGCTTTCAGCTGAAAGGAGTGGACTATTGAATTTTCCCCAAAATTACTATGTGCTCTCTTCATGTAACCACTTATAATTTACTTTCCAAATGATATCGAGTTGTCAGCTGCAGATATTATGTGGGTGCTACTGAATTTACTAGTTACACTAAGCAATATCCCCAGTTGCTGATAATGCTACTCCAGCGTTTCATAGCTATACAATGCTAATTTCTGTTCAAAAGTAAATGCAATGTGGAAGGTTCTTGAATTCAACTTGATTTTATGTTCTCCTTTGCGCTGATTATTTCTCATTCTGTTTCTATTCAATTACAATTCACTATGAATAGTTATGCACACGTACATAACAGAAAATGCACAGTATAGTAAGTAATGCATTCAGCTGAAACGAGTGTACTATTGGATTTTCCCCAAAATTACTATTTGCTCACTTCATGTAACCATTTGTAATAGACATCCCATATGATATCGAGTAGTCTGCAGCAAGTTTTATGTGTGTGCTACTGAATTTGGTAAAGTTACACTGAGCAGTATCACCCGTAGATCATAATGTTATTCCAGTGTTTCAAAGCAATACAAAGCTAAAGGCTGTTTAAAATTAAATGCACTGTAGTTTTTTCTTGAATTCAACATTTGCTTATCTAGTCCATTGCTGTGAGTATTATTCATTGTGTTTCTATTCAATTACAATTCACTGTGAATAGTTATGCACACGTACATAAGAGAAAATGCACAGAATAGTCTGCAATGCTTTAAGCTGAAAGGAGTGCACTGTTGAATTTTCCCCCAAATTACTACGTGCTCTCTTCATGTAACCACTTAGAATTTACTTTCCAAATGATATCGAGTTGTCAGCAGCTGATATTATGTGAGTGCTACTGAATTTGGTAAAGTTACACTAAGCAATATCCTCAGTTGCTCATAATGCTACAGAGTTTTATAGATGTACAATGCTAAAGGCTGTTCAAAAGTAAATGCAATGTGGAAGGTTCTTGAATTCAACTTGATTTTATGTACTCCTTTGCGCTGATTATTTTTCATTCTGTTTCTATTCAATTACAATTCACTATGAATAGTTATGCACACGTACATAACAGAAAATGCACAGAATAGAAAGTAATGCATTCAGCTGAAACGAGTGTACTATTGGATTTTCCCCAAAATTACTATTTGCTCACTTCATGTAATTAGGTATAATAGACATTCCATATGATATCGAGTTGTCTGCAGCAAGTTTTATGTGTGTGCTACTGAATTTGGTAAAGTTACACTAAGCAGTATCACCCGTTGATCATAATGTTATTCCAGTGTTTCAAAGCAATACAAAGCTAAAGGCTGTTTAAAATTAAATGCACTGTAGTTGGTTCTTGAATTCAACATCAGTTTATCTAGTCCATTGCTGTGAGTATTATTCATTGTGTTTCTATTCAATTACAATTCACTCTAAATAGTTATGCACATGTACATAATAGAAAATGCACAGAATAGTCAGTAAAGCTTTCAGCTGAAAGGAGTGTCCTATTGAATTTTCCCCAAAATTGCTATGTGCTCTCTTCAGGTAACCATGTGTAATTAACTTTCGAAATGATATCGAGTTGTCAGCAGCTGATATTATGTGAGTGCTACTGAATTTGGTAAAGTTACACTAAGCAATATCCCCAGTTGCTCATAATGCTACAGAGTTTTATAGATGTACAATGCTAAAGGCTGTTCAAAATTAAATGCAATGTGGAAGTTTCATGAATTCAACTTGATTTCATGTACTCCTGTGCGCTGATTATTATTCATTCTGTTTCTATTCAATTACAATTCACTATGAATACATATGCACATGTACATAACAGAAAATGCACAGAATAGTAAGTAATGCATTCAGCTGAAACGAGTGTACTATTGGATTTTCCCCAAAATTACTATTTGCTCACTTCATGTAATTAGGTATAATAGACATTCCATATGATATCGAGTTGTCTGCAGCAAGTTTTATGTGTGTGCTACTGAATTTGGTAAAGTTACACTAAGCAGTATCACCCGTTGATCATAATGTTATTCCAGTGTTTCAAAACAATACAAAGCTAAAGGCTGTTTAAAATTAAATGCAATGTGGAAGGTTCTTGAATTCAACTTGATTTTATGTACTCCTTTGCGCTGATTATTTTTCATACTGTTTCTATTCAATTAGAATTCACTATGAATAGTTATGCACACGTACATAACAGAAAAAGCACAGAATAGTAAGTAATGCATTCAGCTGAAACGAGTGTGCTATTGAATTTTCCCCCAAATTACTATTTGCTCACTTCATGTAACAATTTATAATAAACATTCCATATGATATCGAGTAGTCTGCAGCAAGTTTTACCTGTGTGCTACTGAATTTGGTAAAGTTACACTTAGCTGTATCACCCGCTGATCATAATGTTATTCCAGTGTTTCAAAGCAATACAACGCTAAAGGCTGTTTAAAATTAAATGCACTGTCGTAGGTTCGTGAATTCAACACCAGCTTATCTAGTCCATTGCTGTGAGTATTATTCATTGTGTTTCAATTCAATTACAATTCACTCTAAATAGTTATGCACATGTACATAATAGAAAATGCACAGAATAGTCAGTAAAGCTTTCAGCTGAGAGGAGTGTACTATTGAATTTTCCCCAAAATTACTATGTGCTCTCTTCATGTAACCATGCACAATTAACGTTCCAAATGATATCGAGTTGTCAGCAGCAGATATTCTGTGGGTGCTACTGAATTTACTAGTTACACTAAGCAATATACCCAGTTGCTCATAATGCTACAGAGTTTTATAGATGTACAATGCTAAAGGCTGTTCAAAAGTAAATGCAATGTGGAAGTTTCATGAATTCAACTTGATTTCATGTACTCCTGTGCGCTGATTATTATTCATTCTGTTTCTATTCAATTACAATTCACTATGAATACATATGCACATGTACATAACAGAAAATGCACAGAATAGTAAGTAATGCATTCAGCTGAAACGAGTGTACTATTGGATTTTCCCCAAAATTACTATTTGCTCACTTCATGTAATTAGGTATAATAGACATTCCATATGATATCGAGTTGTCTGCAGCAAGTTTTATGTGTGTGCTACTGAATTTGGTAAAGTTACACTAAGCAGTATCACCCGTTGATCATAATGTTATTCCAGTGTTTCAAAACAATACAAAGCTAAAGGCTGTTTAAAATTAAATGCAATGTGGAAGGTTCTTGAATTCAACTTGATTTTATGTACTCCTTTGCGCTGAATATTTTTCATACTGTTTCTATTCAATTAGAATTCACTATGAATAGTTATGCACACGTACATAACAGAAAAAGCACAGAATAGTAAGTAATGCATTCAGCTGAAACGAGTGTGCTATTGAATTTTCCCCCAAATTACTATTTGCTCACTTCATGTAACAATTTATAATAAACATTCCATATGATATCGAGTAGTCTGCAGCAAGTTTTACCTGTGTGCTACTGAATTTGGTAAAGTTACACTTAGCTGTATCACCCGCTGATCATAATGTTATTCCAGTGTTTCAAAGCAATACAACGCTAAAGGCTGTTTAAAATTAAATGCACTGTCGTAGGTTCGTGAATTCAACACCAGCTTATCTAGTCCATTGCTGTGAGTATTATTCATTGTGTTTCAATTCAATTACAATTCACTCTAAATAGTTATGCACATGTACATAATAGAAAATGCACAGAATAGTCAGTAAAGCTTTCAGCTGAGAGGAGTGTACTATTGAATTTTCCCCAAAATTACTATGTGCTCTCTTCATGTAACCATGCACAATTAACGTTCCAAATGATATCGAGTTGTCAGCAGCAGATATTCTGTGGGTGCTACTGAATTTACTAGTTACACTAAGCAATATACCCAGTTGCTCATAATGCTACAGAGTTTTATAGATGTACAATGCTAAAGGCTGTTCAAAAGTAAATGCAATGTGGAAGTTTCATGAATTCAACTTGATTTCATGTACTCCTGTGCGCTGATTATTATTCATTCTGTTTCTATTCAATTACAATTCACTATGAATACATATGCACATGTACATAACAGAAAATGCACAGAATAGTAAGTAATGCATTCAGCTGAAACGAGTGTACTATTGGATTTTCCCCAAAATTACTATTTGCTCACTTCATGTTATTAGGTATAATAGACATTCCATATGATATCGAGTTGTCTGCAGCAAGTTTTATGTGTGTGCTACTGAATTTGGTAAAGTTACACTAAGCAGTATCACCCGTTGATCATAATGTTATTCCAGTGTTTCAAAACAATACAAAGCTAAAGGCTGTTTAAAATTAAATGCAATGTGGAAGGTTCTTGAATTCAACTTGATTTTATGTACTCCTTTACGCTGATTATTTTTCATTCTGTTTCTATTCAATTACATTTCACCATGAATACTTATGGACACGTACATAACAGAAAATGCACAGAATAGTAAGTAATGCATTCAGCTGAAACGAGTGTGCTATTGAATTTTCCCCCAAATTACTATTTGCTCACTTCATGTATGATAGACATTCCATACGATATCGAGTAGTCTGCAGCAAGTTTTATGTGTGTGCTACTGAATTTGGTAAAGTTACACTAAGCAGTATTACCCGTTGATCATAATGTTATTCCAGTGTTTCAAAGCAATACAAAGCTAAAGGCTGTTTAAAATTAAATGCACTGTAGTTGGTTCTTGAATTCAACATCAGTTTATCTAGTCCATTGCTGTGAGTATTATTCATTGTGTTTCTATTCAATTACTATTCACTCTAAATAGTTATGCACATGTACATAATAGAAAATGCACAGAATAGTCAGTAAAGCTTTCAGCTGAAAGGAGTGTACTATTGAATTTTCCCCAAAATTACTATGTGCTCTCTTCATGTAACCATGTATACTTAACTTTCCAAATGATATCGAGTTGTCAGCAGCTGATATTATGTGGGTGCTACTGAATTTGGTAAAGTTACACTAAGCAATATCCCCAGTTGCTCATAATGCTACTTCAGATTTTCATGGCTGTAGAATGGTAAAGGCTGTTCAAAAGTAAATGCAATGTGGAAGGTTCTTGAATTCAACTTTATTTTATGTACTCCTTTGTGCTGATTATTTTTCATTCTGTTTCTATTCAATTACATTTCACTATCAATAGTTATGGACACGTACATAACAGAAAATGCACAGAATAGTAAGTAATGCATTCAGCTGAAACGAGTGTGCTATTGAATTTTCCCACAAATTACTATTTGCTCACCATGTAACCATTTATAATAAACATTCCATATGATATCGAGTAGTTTGCAGCAAGTTTTATGTGTGTGCTACTGAATTTGGTAAAGTTACACTTAGCTGTATCACCCGCTGATCATAATGTTATTCCAGTGTTTCAAAGCAATACAACGCTAAAGGCTGTTTAAAATTAAATGCACTGTCGTAGGTTCGTGAATTCAACACCAGCTTATCTAGTCCATTGCTGTGAGTATTATTCATTGTGTTTCAATTCAATTACAATTCACTCTAAATAGTTATGCACATGTACATAATAGAAAATGCACAGAATAGTCAGTAAAGCTTTCAGCTGAGAGGAGTGTACTATTGAATTTTCCCCAAAATTACTATGTGCTCTCTTCATGTAACCATGTATAATTAACGTTCCAAATGATATCGAGTTGTCAGCAGCAGATATTCTGTGGGTGCTACTGAATTTACTAGTTACACTAAGCAATATACCCAGTTGCTCATAATGCTACAGAGTTTTATAGATGTACAATGCTAAAGGCTGTTCAAAAGTAAATGCAATGTGGAAGGTTCTTGAATTTTTTTGATTTTATGTACTCCTTTGCGCTGATTATTTTTCATTCTGTTTCTATTCAATTACAATTCACTATGAATAGTTATGCACACGTACATAACAGAAAATGCACAGAATAGTAAGTAATGCATTCAGCTGAAACGAGTGTACTATTGGATTTTCCCCAAAATTACTATTTGCTCACTTCATGTAATTATGTATGATAGACAGTCCATATGATATCGAGTAGTCTGCAGCAAGTTTTATGTGTGTGCTACTGAATTTGGTAAAGTTACACTAAGCAGTATCACCCGTTGATCATAATGTTATTCCAGTGTTTCAAAGCAATACAAAGCTAAAGGCTGTTTAAAATTAAATGCACTGTAGTTGGTTCTTGAATTCAACATCAGTTTATCTAGTCCATTGCTGTGAGTATTATTCATTCTGTTTCTATTCAATTACAATTCACTCTAAATAGTTATGCACATGTACATAATAGAAAATGCACAGAATAGTCAGTAAAGCTTTCAGCTGAAAGGAGTGTACTATTGAATTTTCCCCAAAATTGCTATGTGCTCTCTTCAAGTAACCATGTATAATTAACTTTCGAAATGATATCGAGTTGTCAGCAGCTGATATTATGTGAGTGCTACTGAATTTGGTAAAGTTACACTAAGCAATATCCCCAGTTGCTCATAATGCTAATCCAGAGTTTCATAGCTGTAGAATGCTAAAGGCTGTTCAAAAGTAAATGCAATGTGGAAGGTTCTTGAATTCAACTTGATTTTATGTACTCCTTTGCGCTGATTATTTTTCATACTGTTTCTATTCAATTACAATTCACTATGAATAGTTATGCACACGTACATAACAGAAAAAGCACAGAATAGTAAGTAATGCATTCAGCTGAAACGAGTGTACTATTGGATTTTCCCCAAAATTACTATTTGCTCACTTCATGTAATTATGTATAATAGACATTCCATATGATATCGAGTTGTCTGCAGCAAGTATTATGTGTGTGCTACTGAATTTAGTAAAGTTACACTAAGCAGTATCACCCGTTGATCATAATGTTATTCAAGTGTTTCAAAGCAATACAAAGCTAAAGGCTGTTTAAAATTAAATGCACTGTAGTTGGTTGTTGAATTCAACATCAGTTTATCTAGTCCATTGCTGTGAGTATTATTCATTGTGTTTCTATTCAATTACAATTCACTCTAAATAGTTATGCACATGTACATAATAGAAAATGCACAGAATAGTCAGTAAAGCTTTCAGCTGAAAGGAGTGGACTATTGAATTTTCCCCAAAGTTACTATGTGCTCTCTTCAGGTAACCATGTAGAATTAACTTTCGAAATCATATCGAGTTGTCAGCAGCTGATATTATGTGTGTGCTACTGAATTTGGTAAAGTTACACTAAGCAATATCCCCAGTTGCTCATAATGCTACTCCAGAGTTTCATAGCTGTAGAATGCTAAAGGCTGTTCAAAAGTAAATGCAATGTGGAAGTTTCTTGAATTCAACTTGATTTTATGTACTCCTGTGCGCTGATTATTATTCATTCTGTTTCTATTCAATTACAATTCACTATGAATACATATGCACATGTACATAACAGAAAATGCACAGAATATTAAGTAATGCATTCAGCTGAAACGAGTGTACTATTGGATTTTCCCCAAAATTACTATTTGCTCACTTCATGTAATTATGTATAATAGACATTCCATATGATATCGAGTTGTCTGCAGCAAGTTTTATGTGTGTGCTACTGAATTTGGTAAAGTTACACTAAGCAGTATCACCCGTTGATCATAATGTTATTCCAGTGTTTCAAAGCAATACAAAGCTAAAGGCTGTTTAAAATTAAATGCACTGTAGTTGGTTCTTGAATACAACATCAGTTTATCTAGTCCATTGCTGTGAGTATTATTCATTGTGTTTCTATTCAATTACAATTCACTCTAAATAGTTATGCACATGTACATAATAGAAAATGCACAGAATAGTCAGTAAAGCTTTCAGCTGAAAGGAGTGTACTATTGAATTTTCCCCCAAATTACTATGTGCTCTCTTCATGTAACCATGTATAATTAACTTTCCAAATGATATCGAGTTGTCAGCAGCAGATAGTCTGTGGGTGCTACTGAATTTACTAGTTACACTAAGCAATATACCCAGTTGCTCATAATGCTACAGAGTTTTATAGATGTACAATGCTAAAGGCTGTTCAAAAGTAAATGCAATGTGGAAGCTTCTTGAATTCAACTTGATTTTATGTACTCCTTTGCGCTGATTATTTTTCATTCTGTTTCTATTCAATTACAATTCACTATGAATAGTTATGCACACGTACATAACAGAAAATGCACAGAATAGAAAGTAATGCATTCAGCTGAAACGAGTGTACTATTGGATTTTCCCCAAAATTACTATTTGCTCACTTCATGTAATTATGTATAATAGACATTCCATATGATATCGAGTTGTCTGCAGCAAGTTTTATGTGTGTGCTACAGAATTTGGTAAAGTTACACTAAGCAGTATCACCCGTTGATCATAATGTTATTCCAGTGTTTCAAAGCAATACAAAGCTAAAGGCTGTTTAAAATTAAATGCACTGTAGTTGGTTCTTGAATTCAACATCAGTTTATCTAGTCCATTGCTGTGAGTATTATTCATTGTGTTTCTATTCAATTACAATTCACTCTAAATAGTTATGCACATGTACATAATAGAAAATGCACAGAATAGTCAGTAAAGCTTTCAGCTGAAAGGAGTGTCCTATTGAATTTTCCCCAAAATTGCTATGTGCTCTCTTTAGGTAACCATGTGTAATTAACTTTCGAAATGATATCGAGTTGTCAGCAGCTGACATTATGTGAGTGCTAATGAATTTGGTAAAGTTACACTAAGCAATATCCCCAGTTGCTCATAATGCTACAGAGTTTTATAGATGTACAATGCTAAAGGCTGTTCAAAAGTAAATGGAATGTGTAAGTTTCATGAATTCAACTTGATTGCATGTACTCCTGTGCGCTGATTATTATTCATTCTGTTTCTATTCAATTACAATTCACTATGAATACATATGCACATGTACATAACAGAAAATGCACAGAATAGTAAGTAATGCATTCAGCTGAAACGAGTGTACTATTGGATTTTCCCCAAAATTACTATTTGCTCACTTCATGTAATTAGGTATAATAGACATTCCATATGATATCGAGTTGTCTGCAGCAAGTTTTATGTGTGTGCTACTGAATTTGGTAAAGTTACACTAAGCAGTATCACCCGTTGATCATAATGTTATTCCAGTGTTTCAAAACAATACAAAGCTAAAGGCTGTTTAAAATTAAATGCAATGTGGAAGGTTCTTGAATTCAACTTGATTTTATGTACTCCTTTGCGCTGATTATTTTTCATTCTGTTTCTATTCAATTACAATTCACTATGAATAGTTATGCACACGTACATAACAGAAAATGCACAGAATAGTAAGTAATGCATTCAGCTGAAACGAGTGTACTATTGGATTTTCCCCAAAATTACTATTTGCTCACTTCATGTAATTATGTATGATAGACAGTCCATATGATATCGAGTAGTCTGCAGCAAGTTTTATGTGTGTGCTACTGAATTTGGTAAAGTTACACTTAGCTGTATCACCCGCTGATCATAATGTTATTCCAGTGTTTCAAAGCTATACAACGCTAAAGGCTGTTTAAAATTAAATGCACTGTCGTAGGTTCGTGAATTCAACACCAGCTTATCTAGTCCATTGCTGTGAGTATTATTCATTGTGTTTCTATTCAATTACAATTCACTCTAAATAGTTATGCACATGTACATAATAGAAAATGCACAGAATAGTCAGTAAAGCTTTCAGCTGAAAGGAGTGTACTATTGAATTTTCCCCAAAATTGCTATGTGCTCTCTTCAGGTAACCATGTATAATTAACTTTCGAAATGATATCGAGTTGTCAGCAGCTGATATTATGTGAGTGCTACTGAATTTGGTAAAGTTACACTAAGCAATATCCCCAGTTGCTCATAATGCTACAGAGTTTTATAGATGTACAATGCTAAAGGCTGTTCAAAAGTAAATGCAATGTGGAAGTTTCTTGAATTCAACTTGATTTTATGTACTCCTGTGCGCTGATTATTATTCATTCTGTTTCTATTCAATTACAATTCACTATGAATACATATGCACATGTACATAACAGAAAATGCACAGAATAGTAAGTAATGCATTCAGCTGAAACGAGTGTACTATTGGATTTTCCCCAAAATTACTATTTGCTCACTTCATGTAATTATGTATAATAGACATTCCATATGATATCGAGTTGTCTGCAGCAAGTATTATGTGTGTGCTACTGAATTTAGTAAAGTTACACTAAGCAGTATCACCCGTTGATCATAATGTTATTCAAGTGTTTCAAAGCAATACAAAGCTAAAGGCTGTTTAAAATTAAATGCACTGTAGTTGGTTGTTGAATTCAACATCAGTTTATCTAGTCCATTGCTGTGAGTATTATTCATTGTGTTTCTATTCAATTACAATTCACTCTAAATAGTTATGCACATGTACATGATAGAAAATGCACAGAATAGTCAGTAAAGCTTTCAGCTGAAAGGAGTGGACTATTGAATTTTCCCCAAAGTTACTATGTGCTCTCTTCAGGTAACCATGTAGAATTAACTTTCGAAATCATATAGAGTTGTCAGCAGCTGATATTATGTGTGTGCTACTGAATTTGGTAAAGTTACACTAAGCAATATCCCCAGTTGCTCATAATGCTACTCCAGAGTTTCATAGCTGTAGAATGCTAAAGGCTGTTCAAAAGTAAATGCAATGTGGAAGTTTCTTGAATTCAACTTGATTTTATGTACTCCTGTGCGCTGATTATTATTCATTCTGTTTCTATTCAATTACAATTCACTATGAATACATATGCACATGTACATAACAGAAAATGCACAGAATAGTAAGTAATGCATTCAGCTGAAACGAGTGTACTATTGGATTTTCCCCAAAATTACTATTTGCTCACTTCATGTAATTATGTATAATAGACATTCCATATGATATCGAGTTGTCTGCAGCAAGTTTTATGTGTGTGCTACTGAATTTGGTAAAGTTACACTAAGCAGTATCACCCGTTGATCATAATGTTATTCCAGTGTTTCAAAGCAATACAAAGCTAAAGGCTGTTTAAAATTAAATGCACTGTAGTTGGTTCTTGAATACAACATCAGTTTATCTAGTCCATTGCTGTGAGTATTATTCATTGTGTTTCTATTCAATTACAATTCACTCTAAATAGTTATGCACATGTACATAATAGAAAATGCACAGAATAGTCAGTAAAGCTTTCAGCTGAAAGGAGTGTACTATTGAATTTTCCCCCAAATTACTATGTGCTCTCTTCATGTAACCATGTATAATTAACTTTCCAAATGATATCGAGTTGTCAGCAGCAGATAGTCTGTGGGTGCTACTGAATTTACTAGTTACACTAAGCAATATACCCAGTTGCTCATAATGCTACAGAGTTTTATAGATGTACAATGCTAAAGGCTGTTCAAAAGTAAATGCAATGTGGAAGCTTCTTGAATTCAACTTGATTTTATGTACTCCTTTGCGCTGATTATTTTTCATTCTGTTTCTATTCAATTACAATTCACTATGAATAGTTATGCACACGTACATAACAGAAAATGCACAGAATAGAAAGTAATGCATTCAGCTGAAACGAGTGTACTATTGGATTTTCCCCAAAATTACTATTTGCTCACTTCATGTAATTATGTATAATAGACATTCCATATGATATCGAGTTGTCTGCAGCAAGTTTTATGTGTGTGCTACAGAATTTGGTAAAGATACACTAAGCAGTATCACCCGTTGATCATAATGTTATTCCAGTGTTTCAAAGCAATACAAAGCTAAAGGCTGTTTAAAATTAAATGCACTGTAGTTGGTTCTTGAATTCAACATCAGTTTATCTAGTCCATTGCTGTGAGTATTATTCATTGTGTTTCTATTCAATTACAATTCACTCTAAATAGTTATGCACATGTACATAATAGAAAATGCACAGAATAGTCAGTAAAGCTTTCAGCTGAAAGGAGTGTCCTATTGAATTTTCCCCAAAATTGCTATGTGCTCTCTTTAGGTAACCATGTGTAATTAACTTTCGAAATGATATCGAGTTGTCAGCAGCTGACATTATGTGAGTGCTACTGAATTTGGTAAAGTTACACTAAGCAATATCCCCAGTTGCTCATAATGCTACAGAGTTTTATAGATGTACAATGCTAAAGGCTGTTCAAAAGTAAATGCAATGTGGAAGTTTCATGAATTCAACTTGATTTCATGTACTCCTGTGCGCTGATTATTATTCATTCTGTTTCTATTCAATTACAATTCACTATGAATACATATGCACATGTACATAACAGAAAATGCACAGAATAGTAAGTAATGCATTCAGCTGAAACGAGTGTACTATTGGATTTTCCCCAAAATTACTATTTGCTCACTTCATGTAATTAGGTATAATAGACATTCCATATGATATCGAGTTGTCTGCAGCAAGTTTTATGTGTGTGCTACTGAATTTGGTAAAGTTACACTAAGCAGTATCACCCGTTGATCATAATGTTATTCCAGTGTTTCAAAACAATACAAAGCTAAAGGCTGTTTAAAATTAAATGCAATGTGGAAGGTTCTTGAATTCAACTTGATTTTATGTACTCCTTTGCGCTGATTATTTTTCATACTGTTTCTATTCAATTACAATTCACTATGAATAGTTATGCACACGTACATAACAGAAAAAGCACAGAATAGTAAGTAATGCATTCAGCTGAAACGAGTGTGCTATTGAATTTTCCCCCAAATTACTATTTGCTCACTTCATGTAACAATTTATAATAAACATTCCATATGATATCGAGTAGTCTGCAGCAAGTTTTATGTGTGTGCTACTGAATTTGGTAAAGTTACACTAAGCAGTATCACCCGTTGATCATAATGTTATTCCAGTGTTTCAAAGCAATAGAAAGCTAAAGGCTGTTTAAAATTAAATGCACTGTAGTTGGTTCTTGAATTCAACATCAGTTTATCTAGTCCATTGCTGTGAGTATTATTCATTCTGTTTCTATTCAATTACAATTCACTCTAAATAGTTAAGCACATGTACATAATAGAAAATGCACAGAATAGTCAGTAAAGCTTTCAGCTGAAAGGAGTGTACTATTGAATTTTCCCCAAAATTGCTATGTGCTCTCTTCAAGTAACCATGTATAATTAACTTTCGAAATGATATCGAGTTGTCAGCAGCTGATATTATGTGAGTGCTACTGAATTTGGTAAAGTTACACTAAGCAATATCCCCAGTTGCTCATAATGCTAATCCAGAGTTTCATAGCTGTAGAATGCTAAAGGCTGTTCAAAAGTAAATGCAATGTGGAAGGTTCTTGAATTCAACTTGATTTTATGTACTCCTTTACGCTGATTATTTTTCATTCTGTTTCTATTCAATTACATTTCACCATGAATACTTATGGACACGTACATAACAGAATATGCACAGAATAGTAAGTAATGCATTTTGCAGAAACGAGTGTGCTATTGAATTTTCCCCCAAATTACTATTTGCTCACTTCATGTATGATAGACATTCCATACGATATCGAGTAGTCTGCAGCAAGTTTTATGTGTGTGCTACTGAATTTGGTAAAGTTACACTAAGCAGTATCACCCGTTGATCATAATGTTATTCCAGTGTTTCAAAGCAATACAAAGCTAAAGGCTGTTTAAAATTAAATGCACTGTGGTAGGTTCTTGAATTCAACATCAGTTTATCTAGTCCATTGCTGTGAGTATTATTCATTGTGTTTCTATTCAATTACTATTCACTCTAAATAGTTATGCACATGTACATAATAGAAAATGCACAGAATAGTCAGTAAAGCTTTCAGCTGAAAGGAGTGTACTATTGAATTTTCCCCAAAATTACTATGTGCTCTCTTCATGTAACCATGTATACTTAACTTTCCAAATGATATCGAGTTGTCAGCAGCTGATATTATGTGAGTGCTACTGAATTTGGTAAAGTTACACTAAGCAATATCCCCAGTTGCTCATAATGCTAATCCAGAGTTTCATAGCTGTAGAATGCTAAAGGCTGTTCAAAAGTAAATGCAATGTGGAAGTTTCTTGAATTCAACTTGATTTTATGTACTCCTTTACGCTGATTATTTTTCATTCTGTTTCTATTCAATTACATTTCACCATGAATACTTATGGACACGTACATAACAGAAAATGCACAGAATAGTAAGTAATGCATTCAGCTGAAACGAGTGTGCTATTGAATTTTCCCCCAAATTACTATTTGCTCACTTCATGTAACCATTTATAATAAACATTCCATATGATATCGAGTAGTCTGCAGCAAGTTTTATGTGTGTGCTACTGAATTTGGTAAAGTTACACTAAGCAGTTTCACACGTTGATCATACTGTTATTCCAGTGTTTGAAAGCAATACAAAGCTAAAGGCTGTTTAAAATTAAATGCACTGTAGTTGGTTCTTGAATTCAACATCAGTTTATCTAGACCATTGCTGTGAGTATTATTCATTGTGTTTCTATTCAATTACAATTCACTCTAAATAGTTATGCACATGTACATAATAGAAAATGCACAGAATAGTCAGTAAAGCTTTCAGCTGAAAGGAGTGTACTATTGAATTTCCCCCAAAATTACTATGTGCTCTCTTCATGTAACCATGTATAATTAACTTTCCAAATGATATCGAGTTGTCAGCAGCAGATATTCTGTGGGTGCTACTGAATTTACTAGTTACACTAAGCAATATACCCAGTTGCTCATAATGCTACAGAGTTTTATAGATGTACAATGCTAAAGGCTGTTCAAAAGTAAATGCAATGTGGAAGGTTCTTGAATTCAACTTGATTTTATGTACTCCTTTGCGCTGATTATTTTTCATTCTGTTTCTATTCAATTACAATTCACTATGAATAGTTATGCACACGTACATAACAGAAAAATCACAGAATAGTAAGTAATGCATTCAGCTGAAACGAGTGTGCTATTGAATTTTCCCCCAAATTACTATTTGCTCACTTCATGTAACAATTTATAATAAACATTCCATATGATATCGAGTAGTCTGCAGCAAGTTTTATGTGTGTGCTACTGAATTTGGTAAAGTTACACTTAGCTGTATCACCCGCTGATCATAATGTTATTCCAGTGTTTCAAAGCAATACAACGCTAAAGGCTGTTTAAAATTAAATGCACTGTCGTAGGTTCGTGAATTCAACACCAGCTTATCTAGTCCATTGCTGTGAGTATTATTCATTGTGTTTCAATTCAATTACAATTCACTCTAAATAGTTATGCACATGTACATAATAGAAAATGCACAGAATAGTCAGTAAAGCTTTCAGCTGAGAGGAGTGTACTATTGAATTTTCCCCAAAATTACTATGTGCTCTCTTCATGTAACCATGTATAATTAACGTTCCAAATGATATCGAGTTGTCAGCAGCAGATATTCTGTGGGTGCTACTGAATTTACTAGTTACACTAAGCAATATACCCAGTTGCTCATAATGCTACAGAGTTTTATAGATGTACAATTCTAAAGGCTGTTCAAAAGTAAATGCAATGTGGAAGGTTCTTGAATTCAACTTGATTTTATGTACTCCTTTGCGCTGATTATTTTTCATTCTGTTTCTATTCAATTACAATTCACTATGAATAGTTATGCACACGTACATAACAGAAAATGCACAGAATAGTAAGTAATGCATTCAGCTGAAACGAGTGTACTATTGGATTTTCCCCCAAATTACTATTTGCTCACTTCATGTAACCATTTATAATAAACATTCCATATGATATCGAGTAGTCTGCAGCAAGTTTTATCTGTGTGCTACTGAATTTGGTAAAGTTACACTAAGCAGTATTACCCGTTGATCATAATGTTATTCCAGTGTTTCAAAGCAATACAAAGCTAAAGGCTGTTTAAAATTAAATGCACTGTAGTTGGTTCTTGAATTCAACATCAGTTTATCTAGTCCATTGCTGTGAGTATTATTCATTGTGTTTCTATTCAATTACAATTCACTCTAAATAGTTAAGCACATGTACATAATAGAAAATGCACAGAATAGTCAGTAAAGCTTTCAGCTGAAAGGAGTGTACTATTGAATTTTCCCCAAAATTGCTATGTGCTCTCTTCAGGTAACCATGTATAATTAACTTTCGAAATGATATGGAGTTGTCAGCAGCTGATATTATGTGAGTGCTACTGAATTTGGTAAAGTTACACTAAGCAATATCCCCAGTTGCTCATAATGCTACAGAGTTTTATAGATGTACAATGCTAAAGGCTGTTCATAAGTAAATGCAATGTGGAAGTTTCTTGAATTCAACTTGATTTTATGTACTCCTGTGCGCTGATTATTATTCATTCTGTTTCTATTCAATTACAATTCACTATGAATACATATGCACATGTACATAACAGAAAATGCACAGAATAGTAAGTAATGCATTCAGCTGAAACGAGTGTACTATTGGATTTTCCCCAAAATTACTATTTGCTCACTTCATGTAATTATGTATAATAGACATTCCATATGATATCGAGTTGTCTGCAGCAAGTATTATGTGTGTGCTACTGAATTTGGTGAAGTTACACTAAGCAGTATCACCCGTTGAACATAATGTTATTCAAGTCTTTCAAAGCTATACAAAGCTAAAGGCTGTTTAAAATTAAATGCACTGTAGTTGGTTGTTGAATTCAACATCAGTTTATCTAGTCCATTGCTGTGAGTATTATTCATTGTGTTTCTATTCAATTACAATTCACTCTAAATAGTTATGCACATGTACATAATAGAAAATGCACAGAATAGTCAGTAAAGCTTTCAGCTGAAAGGAGTGGACTATTGAATTTTCCCCAAAATTACTATGTGCTCTCTTCAGGTAACCATGTAGAATTAACTTTCGAAATCATATCGAGTTGTCAGCAGCTGATATTATGTGTGTGCTACTGAATTTGGTAAAGTTACACTAAGCAATATCCCCAGTTGCTCATAATGCTACTCCAGAGTTTCATAGCTGTAGAATGCTAAAGGCTGTTGAAAAGTAAATGCAATGTGGAAGGTTCTTGAATTCAACTTGAATTTATGTACTCCTTTGCGCTGATTATGTTTCATTCTGTTTCTATTCAATTACAATTCACTATGAATAGTTATGCACACGTACATAACAGAAAATGCACAGAATAGTAATGCATTCAGCTGAAACGAGTGTACTATTGGATTTTCCCCCAAATTACTATTTGCTCACTTCATGTAACCATTTATAATAAACATTCCATATGATATCGAGTAGTCTGCAGCAAGTTTTATGTGTGTGCTACTGAATTTGGTAAAGTTACACTAAGCAGTTTCACACGTTGATCATACTGTTATTCCAGTGTTTGAAAGCAATACAAAGCTAAAGGCTGTTTAAAATTAAATGCACTGTAGTTGGTTCTTGAATTCAACATCAGTTTATCTAGTCCATTGCTGTGAGTATTATTCATTGTGTTTCTATTCAATTACAATTCACTCTAAATAGTTATGCACATGTACATAATAGAAAATGCACAGAATAGTCAGTAAAGCTTTCAGCTGAAAGGAGTGTACTATTGAATTTCCCCCAAAATTACTATGTGCTCTCTTCAGGTAACCATGTATAATTAACTTTCCAAATGATATCGAGTTGTCAGCAGCAGATATTCTGTGGGTGCTACTGAATTTACTAGTTACACTAAGCAATATACCCAGTTGCTCATAATGCTACAGAGTTTTATAGATGTACAATGCTAAAGGCAGTTCAAAAGTAAATGCAATGTGGAAGGTTCTTGAATTCAACTTGATTTTATGTACTCCTTTGCGCTGATTATTTTTCATTCTGTTTCTATTCAATTACAATTCACTATGAATAGTTATGCACACGTACATAACAGAAAAATCACAGAATAGTAAGTAATGCATTCAGCTGAAACGAGTGTGCTATTGAATTTTCCCCCAAATTACTATTTGCTCACTTCATGTAACAATTTATAATAAACATTCCATATGATATCGAGTAGTCTGCAGCAAGTTTTATGTGTGTGCTACTGAATTTGGTAAAGTTACACTTAGCTGTATCACCCGCTGATCATAATGTTATTCCAGTGTTTCAAAGCAATACAACGCTAAAGGCTGTTTAAAATTAAATGCACTGTCGTAGGTTCGTGAATTCAACACCAGCTTATCTAGTCCATTGCTGTGAGTATTATTCATTGTGTATCAATTCAATTACAATTCACTCTAAATAGTTATGCACATGTACATAATAGAAAATGCACAGAATAGTCAGTAAAGCTTTCAGCTGAGAGGAGTGTACTATTGAATTTTCCCCAAAATTACTATGTGCTCTCTTCATGTAACCATGTATAATTAACGTTCCAAATGATATCGAGTTGTCAGCAGCAGATATTCTGTGGGTGCTACTGAATTTACTAGTTACACTAAGCAATATACCCAGTTGCTCATAATGCTACAGAGTTTTATAGATGTACAATGCTAAAGGCTGTTCAAAAGTAAATGCAATGTGGAAGGTTCTTGAATTTTTTTGATTTTATGTACTCCTTTGCGCTGATTATTTTTCATTCTGTTTCTATTCAATTACAATTCACTATGAATAGTTATGCACACGTACATAACAGAAAATGCACAGAATAGTAAGTAATGCATTCAGCTGAAACGAGTGTACTATTGGATTTTCCCCAAAATTACTATTTGCTCACTTCATGTAATTATGTATGATAGACAGTCCATATGATATCGAGTAGTCTGCAGCAAGTTTTATGTGTGTGCTACTGAATTTGGTAAAGTTACACTAAGCAGTATCACCCGTTGATCATAATGTTATTCCAGTGTTTCAAAGCAATACAAAGCTAAAGGCTGTTTAAAATTAAATGCACTGTGGTAGGTTCTTGAATTCAACATCAGTTTATCTAGTCCATTGCTGTGAGTATTATTCATTGTGTTTCTATTCAATTACAATTCACTCTAAATAGTTATGCACATGTACATAATAGAAAATGCACAGAATAGTCAGTAAAGCTTTCAGCTGAAAGGAGTGTACTATTGAATTTTCCCCAAAATTGCTATGTGCTCTCTTCAGGTAACCATGTATAATTAACTTTCGAAATGATATCGAGTTGTCAGCAGCTGATATTATGTGAGTGCTACTGAATTTGGTAAAGTTACACTAAGCAATATCCCCAGTTGCTCATAATGCTACAGAGTTTTATAGATGCACAATGCTAAAGGCTGTTCAAAAGTAAATGCAATGTGGAAGGTTCTTGAATTCAACTTGATTTTATGTACTCCTTTGCGCTGATTATTTTTCATTCTGTTTCTATTCAATTACAATTCACTATGAATAGTTATGCACACGTACATAACAGAAAATGCACAGAATAGTAAGTAATGCATTCAGCTGAAACGAGTGTACTATTGGATTTTCCCCAAAATCACTATTTGCTCACTTCATGTAATTATGTATAATAGACATTCCATATGATATCGAGTTGTCTGCAGCAAGTTTTATGTGTGTGCTACTGAATTTGGTAAAGTTACACTAAGCAGTATCACCCGTTGATCATAATGTTATTCCAGTGTTTCAAAGCAATACAAAGCTAAAGGCTGTTTAAAATTAAATGCACTGTAGTTGGTTCTTGAATTCAACATCAGTTTATCTAGTCCATTGCTGTGAGTATTATTCATTGTGTTTCAATTCAATTACAATTCACTCTAAATAGTTATGCACATGTACATAATAGAGAATGCACAGAATAGTCAGTAAAGATTTCAGCTGAGAGGAGTGTACTATTGAATTTTCCCCAAAATTACTATGTGCTCTCTTCATGAAACCATGTATAATTAACATTCCAAATGATATCCAGTTGTCAGCAGCAGATATTCTGTGGGTGCTACTGAATTTACTAGTTACACTAAGCAATATCCCCAGTTGCTCATAATGCTACTTCAGATTTTCATGGCTGTAGAATGCTAAAGGCTGTTCAAAAGTAAATGCAATGTGGAAGGTTCTTGAATTCAACTTGATTTTATGTACTCCTTTGCGCTGATTATTTTTCATTCTGTTTCTATTCAATTACATTTCACTATGAATAGTTATGGACACGTACATAACAGAAAATGCACAGAATAGTAAGTAATGCATTCAGCTGAAACGAGTGTGCTATTGAATTTTCCCCCAAATTACTATTTGCTCACTTCATGTAACCATTTATAATAAGCATTCCATATGATATCGAGTAGTCTGCAGCAAGTTTTATCTGTGTGCTACTGAATTTGGTAAAGTTACACTAAGCAGTATTACCCGTTGATCATAATGTTATTCCAGTGTTTCAAAGCAATACAAAGCTAAAGGCTGTTTAAAATTAAATGCACTGTAGTTGGTTCTTGAATTCAACATCAGTTTATCTAGTCCATTGCTGTGAGTATTATTCATTGTGTTTCTATTCAATTACAATTCACTCTAAATAGTTAAGCACATGTACATAATAGAAAATGCACAGAATAGTCAGTAAAGCTTTCAGCTGAAAGGAGTGTACTATTGAATTTTCCCCAAAATTGCTATGTGCTCTCTTCAGGTAACCATGTATAATTAACTTTCGAAATGATATGGAGTTGTCAGCAGCTGATATTATGTGAGTGCTACTGAATTTGGTAAAGTTACACTAAGCAATATCCCCAGTTGCTCATAATGCTACAGAGTTTTATAGATGTACAATGCTAAAGGCTGTTCAAAAGTAAATGCAATGTGGAAGTTTCTTGAATTCAACTTGATTTTATGTACTCCTGTGCGCTGATTATTATTCATTCTGTTTCTATTCAATTACAATTCACTATGAATACATATGCACATGTACATAACAGAAAATGCACAGAATAGTAAGTAATGCATTCAGCTGAAACGAGTGTACTATTGGATTTTCCCCAAAATTACTATTTGCTCACTTCATGTAATTATGTATAATAGACATTCCATATGATATCGAGTTGTCTGCAGCAAGTATTATGTGTGTGCTACTGAATTTGGTAAAGTTACACTAAGCAGTATCACCCGTTGAACATAATGTTATTCAAGTGTTTCAAAGCTATACAAAGCTAAAGGCTGTTTAAAATTAAATGCACTGTAGTTGGTTCTTGAATTAAACATCAGTTTATCTAGTCCATTGCTGTGAGTATTATTCATTGTGTTTCTATTCAATTACAATTCACTCTAAATAGTTATGCACATGTACATAATAGAAAATGCACAGAATAGTCAGTAAAGCTTTCAGCTGAAAGGAGTGGACTATTGAATTTTCCCCAAAATTACTATGTGCTCTCTTCAGGTAACCATGTAGAATTAACTTTCGAAATCATATCGAGTTGTCAGCAGCTGATATTATGTGTGTGCTACTGAATTTGGTAAAGTTACACTAAGCAATATCCCCAGTTGCTCATAATGCTACTCCAGAGTTTCATAGCTGTAGAATGCTAAAGGCTGTTGAAAAGTAAATGCAATGTGGAAGGTTCTTGAATTCAACTTGATTTTATGTACTCCTTTGCGCTGATTATTTTTCATTCTGTTTCTATTCAATTACAATTCACTATGAATAGTTATGCACACGTACATAACAGAAAATGCACAGAATAGTAATGCATTCAGCTGAAACGAGTGTACTATTGGATTTTCCCCCAAATTACTATTTGCTCACTTCATGTAACCATTTATAATAAACATTCCATATGATATCGAGTAGTCTGCAGCAAGTTTTATGAGTGTGCTACTGAATTTGGTAAAGTTACACTAAGCAGTTTCACACGTTGATCATACTGTTATTCCAGTGTTTGAAAGCAATACAAAGCTAAAGGCTGTTTAAAATTAAATGCACTGTAGTTGGTTCTTGAATTCAACATCAGTTTATCTAGTCCATTGCTGTGAGTATTATTCATTGTGTTTCTATTCAATTACAATTCACTCTAAATAGTTAAGCACATGTACATAATAGAAAATGCACAGAATAGTCAGTAAAGCTTTCAGCTGAAAGGAGTGTACTATTGAATTTTCCCCAAAATTGCTATGTGCTCTCTTCAGGTAACCATGTATAATTAACTTTCGAAATGATATGGAGTTGTCAGCAGCTGATATTATGTGAGTGCTACTGAATTTGGTAAAGTTACACTAAGCAATATCCCCAGTTGCTCATAATGCTACAGAGTTTTATAGATGTACAATGCTAAAGGCTGTTCAAAAGTAAATGCAATGTGGAAGTTTCTTGAATTCAACTTGATTTTATGTACTCCTGTGCGCTGATTATTATTCATTCTGTTTCTATTCAATTACAATTCACTATGAATACATATGCACATGTATATAACAGAAAATGCACAGAATAGTAAGTAATGCATTCAGCTGAAACGAGTGTACTATTGGATTTTCCCCAAAATTACTATTTGCTCACTTCATGTAATTATGTATAATAGACATTCCATATGATATCGAGTTGTCTGCAGCAAGTATTATGTGTGTGCTACTGAATTTGGTAAAGTTACACTAAGCAGTATCACCCGTTGAACATAATGTTATTCAAGTCTTTCAAAGCTATACAAAGCTAAAGGCTGTTTAAAATTAAATGCACTGTAGTTGGTTGTTGAATTCAACATCAGTTTATCTAGTCCATTGCTGTGAGTATTATTCATTGTGTTTCTATTCAATTACAATTCACTCTAAATAGTTATGCACATGTACATAATAGAAAATGCACAGAATAGTCAGTAAAGCTTTCAGCTGAAAGGAGTGGACTATTGAATTTTCCCCAAAATTACTATGTGCTCTCTTCAGGTAACCATGTAGAATTAACTTTCGAAATCATATCGAGTTGTCAGCAGCTGATATTATGTGTGTGCTACTGAATTTGGTAAAGTTACACTAAGCAATATCCCCAGTTGCTCATAATGCTACTCCAGAGTTTCATAGCTGTAGAATGCTAAAGGCTGTTGAACAGTAAATGCAATGTGGAAGGTTCTTGAATTCAACTTGATTTTATGTACTCCTTTGCGCTGATTATTTTTCATTCTGTTTCTATTCAATTACAATTCACTATGAATAGTTATGCACACGTACATAACAGAAAATGCACAGAATAGTAATGCATTCAGCTGAAACGAGTGTACTATTGGATTTTCCCCCAAATTACTATTTGCTCACTTCATGTAACCATTTATAATAAACATTCCATATGATATCGAGTAGTCTGCAGCAAGTTTTATGTGTGTGCTACTGAATTTGGTAAAGTTACACTAAGCAGTTTCACACGTTGATCATACTGTTATTCCAGTGTTTGAAAGCAATACAAAGCTAAAGGCTGTTTAAAATTAAATGCACTGTAGTTGGTTCTTGAATTCAACATCAGTTTATCTAGTCCATTGCTGTGAGTATTATTCATTGTGTTTCTATTCAATTACAATTCACTCTAAATAGTTATGCACATGTACATAATAGAAAATGCACAGAATAGTCAGTAAAGCTTTCAGCTGAAAGGAGTGTACTATTGAATTTCCCCCAAAATTACTATGTGCTCTCTTCATGTAACCATGTATAATTAACTTTCCAAATGATATCGAGTTGTCAGCAGCAGATATTCTGTGGGTGCTACTGAATTTACTAGTTACACTAAGCAATATACCCAGTTGCTCATAATGCTACAGAGTTTTATAGATGTACAATGCTAAAGGCTGTTCAAAAGTAAATGCAATGTGGAAGGTTCTTGAATTCAACTTGATTTTATGTACTCCTTTGCGCTGATTATTTTTCATTCTGTTTCTATTCAATTACAATTCACTATGAATAGTTATGCACACGTACATAACAGAAAAATCACAGAATAGTAAGTAATGCATTCAGCTGAAACGAGTGTGCTATTGAATTTTCCCCCAAATTACTATTTGCTCACTTCATGTAACAATTTATAATAAACATTCCATATGATATCGAGTAGTCTGCAGCAAGTTTTATGTGTGTGCTACTGAATTTGGTAAAGTTACACTTAGCTGTATCACCCGCTGATCATAATGTTATTCCAGTGTTTCAAAGCAATACAACGCTAAAGGCTGTTTAAAATTAAATGCACTGTCGTAGGTTCGTGAATTCAACACCAGCTTATCTAGTCCATTGCTGTGAGTATTATTCATTGTGTTTCAATTCAATTACAATTCACTCTAAATAGTTATGCACATGTACATAATAGAAAATGCACAGAATAGTCAGTAAAGCTTTCAGCTGAGAGGAGTGTACTATTGAATTTTCCCCAAAATTACTATGTGCTCTCTTCATGTAACCATGTATAATTAACGTTCCAAATGATATCGAGTTGTCAGCAGCAGATATTCTGTGGGTGCTACTGAATTTACTAGTTACACTAAGCAATATACCCAGTTGCTCATAATGCTACAGAGTTTTATAGATGTACAATGCTAAAGGCTGTTCAAAAGTAAATGCAATGTGGAAGGTTCTTGAATTTTTTTGATTTTATGTACTCCTTTGCGCTGATTATTTTTCATTCTGTTTCTATTCAATTACAATTCACTATGAATAGTTATGCACACGTACATAACAGAAAATGCACAGAATAGTAAGTAATGCATTCAGCTGAAACGAGTGTACTATTGGAGTTTCCCCAAAATTACTATTTGCTCACTTCATGTAATTATGTATGATAGACAGTCCATATGATATCGAGTAGTCTGCAGCAAGTTTTATGTGTGTGCTACTGAATTTGGTAAAGTTACACTAAGCAGTATCACCCGTTGATCATAATGTTATTCCAGTGTTTCAAAGCAATACAAAGCTAAAGGCTGTTTAAAATTAAATGCACTGTGGTAGGTTCTGGAATTCAACATCAGTTTATCTAGTCCATTGCTGTGAGTATTATTCATTGTGTTTCTATTCAATTACAATTCACTCTAAATAGTTATGCACATGTACATAATAGAAAATGCACAGAATAGTCAGTAAAGCTTTCAGCTGAAAGGAGTGTCCTATTGAATTTTCCCCAAAATTGCTATGTGCTCTCTTCAGGTAACCATGTATAATTAACTTTCGAAATGATATCGAGTTGTCAGCAGCTGATATTATGTGAGTGCTACTGAATTTGGTAAAGTTACACTAAGCAATATCCCCAGTTGCTCATAATGCTAATCCAGAGTTTCATAGCTGTAGAATGCTAAAGGCTGTTCAAAAGTAAATGCAATGTGGAAGGTTCTTGAATTCAACTTGATTTTATGTACTCCTTTACGCTGATTATTTTTCATTCTGTTTCTATTCAATTACATTTCACCATGAATACTTATGGACACGTACATAACAGAATATGCACAGAATAGTAAGTAATGCATTTTGCAGAAACGAGTGTGCTATTGAATTTTCCCCCAAATTACTATTTGCTCACTTCATGTATGATAGACATTCCATACGATATCGAGTAGTCTGCAGCAAGTTTTATGTGTGTGCTACTGAATTTGGTAAAGTTACACTAAGCAGTATCACCCGTTGATCATAATGTTATTCCAGTGTTTCAAAGCAATACAAAGCTAAAGGCTGTTTAAAATTAAATGCACTGTGGTAGGTTCTTGAATTCAACATCAGTTTATCTAGTCCATTGCTGTGAGTATTATTCATTGTGTTTCTATTCAATTACTATTCACTCTAAATAGTTATGCACATGTACATAATAGAAAATGCACAGAATAGTCAGTAAAGCTTTCAGCTGAAAGGAGTGTACTATTGAATTTTCCCCAAAATTACTATGTGCTCTCTTCATGTAACCATGTATACTTAACTTTCCAAATGATATCGAGTTGTCAGCAGCTGATATTATGTGAGTGCTACTGAATTTGGTAAAGTTACACTAAGCAATATCCCCAGTTGCTCATAATGCTAATCCAGAGTTTCATAGCTGTAGAATGCTAAAGGCTGTTCAAAAGTAAATGCAATGTGGAAGTTTCTTGAATTCAACTTGATTTTATGTACTCCTTTACGCTGATTATTTTTCATTCTGTTTCTATTCAATTACATTTCACCATGAATACTTATGGACACGTACATAACAGAAAATGCACAGAATAGTAAGTAATGCATTCAGCTGAAACGAGTGTGCTATTGAATTTTCCCCCAAATTACTATTTGCTCACTTCATGTAACCATTTATAATAAACATTCCATATGATATCGAGTAGTCTGCAGCAAGTTTTATGTGTGTGCTACTGAATTTGGTAAAGTTACACTAAGCAGTTTCACACGTTGATCATACTGTTATTCCAGTGTTTGAAAGCAATACAAAGCTAAAGGCTGTTTAAAATTAAATGCACTGTAGTTGGTTCTTGAATTCAACATCAGTTTATCTAGACCATTGCTGTGAGTATTATTCATTGTGTTTCTATTCAATTACAATTCACTCTAAATAGTTATGCACATGTACATAATAGAAAATGCACAGAATAGTCAGTAAAGCTTTCAGCTGAAAGGAGTGTACTATTGAATTTCCCCCAAAATTACTATGTGCTCTCTTCATGTAACCATGTATAATTAACTTTCCAAATGATATCGAGTTGTCAGCAGCAGATATTCTGTGGGTGCTACTGAATTTACTAGTTACACTAAGCAATATACCCAGTTGCTCATAATGCTACAGAGTTTTATAGATGTACAATGCTAAAGGCTGTTCAAAAGTAAATGCAATGTGGAAGGTTCTTGAATTCAACTTGATTTTATGTACTCCTTTGCGCTGATTATTTTTCATTCTGTTTCTATTCAATTACAATTCACTATGAATAGTTATGCACACGTACATAACAGAAAAATCACAGAATAGTAAGTAATGCATTCAGCTGAAACGAGTGTGCTATTGAATTTTCCCCCAAATTACTATTTGCTCACTTCATGTAACAATTTATAATAAACATTCCATATGATATCGAGTAGTCTGCAGCAAGTTTTATGTGTGTGCTACTGAATTTGGTAAAGTTACACTTAGCTGTATCACCCGCTGATCATAATGTTATTCCAGTGTTTCAAAG
This sequence comes from Hypanus sabinus, assembly GCF_030144855.1. NCBI lineage: Eukaryota > Metazoa > Chordata > Chondrichthyes > Myliobatiformes > Dasyatidae > Hypanus > Hypanus sabinus. The sequence goes on along the minus strand of NC_082711.1, from coordinate 122,361,490 downwards.
CAATACAACGCTAAAGGCTGTTTAAAATTAAATGCACTGTCGTAGGTTCGTGAATTCAACACCAGCTTATCTAGTCCATTGCTGTGAGTATTATTCATTGTGTTTCAATTCAATTACAATTCACTCTAAATAGTTATGCACATGTACATAATAGAAAATGCACAGAATAGTCAGTAAAGCTTTCAGCTGAGAGGAGTGTACTATTGAATTTTCCCCAAAATTACTATGTGCTCTCTTCATGTAACCATGTATAATTAACGTTCCAAATGATATCGAGTTGTCAGCAGCAGATATTCTGTGGGTGCTACTGAATTTACTAGTTACACTAAGCAATATACCCAGTTGCTCATAATGCTACAGAGTTTTATAGATGTACAATTCTAAAGGCTGTTCAAAAGTAAATGCAATGTGGAAGGTTCTTGAATTCAACTTGATTTTATGTACTCCTTTGCGCTGATTATTTTTCATTCTGTTTCTATTCAATTACAATTCACTATGAATAGTTATGCACACGTACATAACAGAAAATGCACAGAATAGTAAGTAATGCATTCAGCTGAAACGAGTGTACTATTGGATTTTCCCCCAAATTACTATTTGCTCACTTCATGTAACCATTTATAATAAACATTCCATATGATATCGAGTAGTCTGCAGCAAGTTTTATCTGTGTGCTACTGAATTTGGTAAAGTTACACTAAGCAGTATTACCCGTTGATCATAATGTTATTCCAGTGTTTCAAAGCAATACAAAGCTAAAGGCTGTTTAAAATTAAATGCACTGTAGTTGGTTCTTGAATTCAACATCAGTTTATCTAGTCCATTGCTGTGAGTATTATTCATTGTGTTTCTATTCAATTACAATTCACTCTAAATAGTTAAGCACATGTACATAATAGAAAATGCACAGAATAGTCAGTAAAGCTTTCAGCTGAAAGGAGTGTACTATTGAATTTTCCCCAAAATTGCTATGTGCTCTCTTCAGGTAACCATGTATAATTAACTTTCGAAATGATATGGAGTTGTCAGCAGCTGATATTATGTGAGTGCTACTGAATTTGGTAAAGTTACACTAAGCAATATCCCCAGTTGCTCATAATGCTACAGAGTTTTATAGATGTACAATGCTAAAGGCTGTTCATAAGTAAATGCAATGTGGAAGTTTCTTGAATTCAACTTGATTTTATGTACTCCTGTGCGCTGATTATTATTCATTCTGTTTCTATTCAATTACAATTCACTATGAATACATATGCACATGTACATAACAGAAAATGCACAGAATAGTAAGTAATGCATTCAGCTGAAACGAGTGTACTATTGGATTTTCCCCAAAATTACTATTTGCTCACTTCATGTAATTATGTATAATAGACATTCCATATGATATCGAGTTGTCTGCAGCAAGTATTATGTGTGTGCTACTGAATTTGGTGAAGTTACACTAAGCAGTATCACCCGTTGAACATAATGTTATTCAAGTCTTTCAAAGCTATACAAAGCTAAAGGCTGTTTAAAATTAAATGCACTGTAGTTGGTTGTTGAATTCAACATCAGTTTATCTAGTCCATTGCTGTGAGTATTATTCATTGTGTTTCTATTCAATTACAATTCACTCTAAATAGTTATGCACATGTACATAATAGAAAATGCACAGAATAGTCAGTAAAGCTTTCAGCTGAAAGGAGTGGACTATTGAATTTTCCCCAAAATTACTATGTGCTCTCTTCAGGTAACCATGTAGAATTAACTTTCGAAATCATATCGAGTTGTCAGCAGCTGATATTATGTGTGTGCTACTGAATTTGGTAAAGTTACACTAAGCAATATCCCCAGTTGCTCATAATGCTACTCCAGAGTTTCATAGCTGTAGAATGCTAAAGGCTGTTGAAAAGTAAATGCAATGTGGAAGGTTCTTGAATTCAACTTGAATTTATGTACTCCTTTGCGCTGATTATGTTTCATTCTGTTTCTATTCAATTACAATTCACTATGAATAGTTATGCACACGTACATAACAGAAAATGCACAGAATAGTAATGCATTCAGCTGAAACGAGTGTACTATTGGATTTTCCCCCAAATTACTATTTGCTCACTTCATGTAACCATTTATAATAAACATTCCATATGATATCGAGTAGTCTGCAGCAAGTTTTATGTGTGTGCTACTGAATTTGGTAAAGTTACACTAAGCAGTTTCACACGTTGATCATACTGTTATTCCAGTGTTTGAAAGCAATACAAAGCTAAAGGCTGTTTAAAATTAAATGCACTGTAGTTGGTTCTTGAATTCAACATCAGTTTATCTAGTCCATTGCTGTGAGTATTATTCATTGTGTTTCTATTCAATTACAATTCACTCTAAATAGTTATGCACATGTACATAATAGAAAATGCACAGAATAGTCAGTAAAGCTTTCAGCTGAAAGGAGTGTACTATTGAATTTCCCCCAAAATTACTATGTGCTCTCTTCAGGTAACCATGTATAATTAACTTTCCAAATGATATCGAGTTGTCAGCAGCAGATATTCTGTGGGTGCTACTGAATTTACTAGTTACACTAAGCAATATACCCAGTTGCTCATAATGCTACAGAGTTTTATAGATGTACAATGCTAAAGGCAGTTCAAAAGTAAATGCAATGTGGAAGGTTCTTGAATTCAACTTGATTTTATGTACTCCTTTGCGCTGATTATTTTTCATTCTGTTTCTATTCAATTACAATTCACTATGAATAGTTATGCACACGTACATAACAGAAAAATCACAGAATAGTAAGTAATGCATTCAGCTGAAACGAGTGTGCTATTGAATTTTCCCCCAAATTACTATTTGCTCACTTCATGTAACAATTTATAATAAACATTCCATATGATATCGAGTAGTCTGCAGCAAGTTTTATGTGTGTGCTACTGAATTTGGTAAAGTTACACTTAGCTGTATCACCCGCTGATCATAATGTTATTCCAGTGTTTCAAAGCAATACAACGCTAAAGGCTGTTTAAAATTAAATGCACTGTCGTAGGTTCGTGAATTCAACACCAGCTTATCTAGTCCATTGCTGTGAGTATTATTCATTGTGTATCAATTCAATTACAATTCACTCTAAATAGTTATGCACATGTACATAATAGAAAATGCACAGAATAGTCAGTAAAGCTTTCAGCTGAGAGGAGTGTACTATTGAATTTTCCCCAAAATTACTATGTGCTCTCTTCATGTAACCATGTATAATTAACGTTCCAAATGATATCGAGTTGTCAGCAGCAGATATTCTGTGGGTGCTACTGAATTTACTAGTTACACTAAGCAATATACCCAGTTGCTCATAATGCTACAGAGTTTTATAGATGTACAATGCTAAAGGCTGTTCAAAAGTAAATGCAATGTGGAAGGTTCTTGAATTTTTTTGATTTTATGTACTCCTTTGCGCTGATTATTTTTCATTCTGTTTCTATTCAATTACAATTCACTATGAATAGTTATGCACACGTACATAACAGAAAATGCACAGAATAGTAAGTAATGCATTCAGCTGAAACGAGTGTACTATTGGATTTTCCCCAAAATTACTATTTGCTCACTTCATGTAATTATGTATGATAGACAGTCCATATGATATCGAGTAGTCTGCAGCAAGTTTTATGTGTGTGCTACTGAATTTGGTAAAGTTACACTAAGCAGTATCACCCGTTGATCATAATGTTATTCCAGTGTTTCAAAGCAATACAAAGCTAAAGGCTGTTTAAAATTAAATGCACTGTGGTAGGTTCTTGAATTCAACATCAGTTTATCTAGTCCATTGCTGTGAGTATTATTCATTGTGTTTCTATTCAATTACAATTCACTCTAAATAGTTATGCACATGTACATAATAGAAAATGCACAGAATAGTCAGTAAAGCTTTCAGCTGAAAGGAGTGTACTATTGAATTTTCCCCAAAATTGCTATGTGCTCTCTTCAGGTAACCATGTATAATTAACTTTCGAAATGATATCGAGTTGTCAGCAGCTGATATTATGTGAGTGCTACTGAATTTGGTAAAGTTACACTAAGCAATATCCCCAGTTGCTCATAATGCTACAGAGTTTTATAGATGCACAATGCTAAAGGCTGTTCAAAAGTAAATGCAATGTGGAAGGTTCTTGAATTCAACTTGATTTTATGTACTCCTTTGCGCTGATTATTTTTCATTCTGTTTCTATTCAATTACAATTCACTATGAATAGTTATGCACACGTACATAACAGAAAATGCACAGAATAGTAAGTAATGCATTCAGCTGAAACGAGTGTACTATTGGATTTTCCCCAAAATCACTATTTGCTCACTTCATGTAATTATGTATAATAGACATTCCATATGATATCGAGTTGTCTGCAGCAAGTTTTATGTGTGTGCTACTGAATTTGGTAAAGTTACACTAAGCAGTATCACCCGTTGATCATAATGTTATTCCAGTGTTTCAAAGCAATACAAAGCTAAAGGCTGTTTAAAATTAAATGCACTGTAGTTGGTTCTTGAATTCAACATCAGTTTATCTAGTCCATTGCTGTGAGTATTATTCATTGTGTTTCAATTCAATTACAATTCACTCTAAATAGTTATGCACATGTACATAATAGAGAATGCACAGAATAGTCAGTAAAGATTTCAGCTGAGAGGAGTGTACTATTGAATTTTCCCCAAAATTACTATGTGCTCTCTTCATGAAACCATGTATAATTAACATTCCAAATGATATCCAGTTGTCAGCAGCAGATATTCTGTGGGTGCTACTGAATTTACTAGTTACACTAAGCAATATCCCCAGTTGCTCATAATGCTACTTCAGATTTTCATGGCTGTAGAATGCTAAAGGCTGTTCAAAAGTAAATGCAATGTGGAAGGTTCTTGAATTCAACTTGATTTTATGTACTCCTTTGCGCTGATTATTTTTCATTCTGTTTCTATTCAATTACATTTCACTATGAATAGTTATGGACACGTACATAACAGAAAATGCACAGAATAGTAAGTAATGCATTCAGCTGAAACGAGTGTGCTATTGAATTTTCCCCCAAATTACTATTTGCTCACTTCATGTAACCATTTATAATAAGCATTCCATATGATATCGAGTAGTCTGCAGCAAGTTTTATCTGTGTGCTACTGAATTTGGTAAAGTTACACTAAGCAGTATTACCCGTTGATCATAATGTTATTCCAGTGTTTCAAAGCAATACAAAGCTAAAGGCTGTTTAAAATTAAATGCACTGTAGTTGGTTCTTGAATTCAACATCAGTTTATCTAGTCCATTGCTGTGAGTATTATTCATTGTGTTTCTATTCAATTACAATTCACTCTAAATAGTTAAGCACATGTACATAATAGAAAATGCACAGAATAGTCAGTAAAGCTTTCAGCTGAAAGGAGTGTACTATTGAATTTTCCCCAAAATTGCTATGTGCTCTCTTCAGGTAACCATGTATAATTAACTTTCGAAATGATATGGAGTTGTCAGCAGCTGATATTATGTGAGTGCTACTGAATTTGGTAAAGTTACACTAAGCAATATCCCCAGTTGCTCATAATGCTACAGAGTTTTATAGATGTACAATGCTAAAGGCTGTTCAAAAGTAAATGCAATGTGGAAGTTTCTTGAATTCAACTTGATTTTATGTACTCCTGTGCGCTGATTATTATTCATTCTGTTTCTATTCAATTACAATTCACTATGAATACATATGCACATGTACATAACAGAAAATGCACAGAATAGTAAGTAATGCATTCAGCTGAAACGAGTGTACTATTGGATTTTCCCCAAAATTACTATTTGCTCACTTCATGTAATTATGTATAATAGACATTCCATATGATATCGAGTTGTCTGCAGCAAGTATTATGTGTGTGCTACTGAATTTGGTAAAGTTACACTAAGCAGTATCACCCGTTGAACATAATGTTATTCAAGTGTTTCAAAGCTATACAAAGCTAAAGGCTGTTTAAAATTAAATGCACTGTAGTTGGTTCTTGAATTAAACATCAGTTTATCTAGTCCATTGCTGTGAGTATTATTCATTGTGTTTCTATTCAATTACAATTCACTCTAAATAGTTATGCACATGTACATAATAGAAAATGCACAGAATAGTCAGTAAAGCTTTCAGCTGAAAGGAGTGGACTATTGAATTTTCCCCAAAATTACTATGTGCTCTCTTCAGGTAACCATGTAGAATTAACTTTCGAAATCATATCGAGTTGTCAGCAGCTGATATTATGTGTGTGCTACTGAATTTGGTAAAGTTACACTAAGCAATATCCCCAGTTGCTCATAATGCTACTCCAGAGTTTCATAGCTGTAGAATGCTAAAGGCTGTTGAAAAGTAAATGCAATGTGGAAGGTTCTTGAATTCAACTTGATTTTATGTACTCCTTTGCGCTGATTATTTTTCATTCTGTTTCTATTCAATTACAATTCACTATGAATAGTTATGCACACGTACATAACAGAAAATGCACAGAATAGTAATGCATTCAGCTGAAACGAGTGTACTATTGGATTTTCCCCCAAATTACTATTTGCTCACTTCATGTAACCATTTATAATAAACATTCCATATGATATCGAGTAGTCTGCAGCAAGTTTTATGAGTGTGCTACTGAATTTGGTAAAGTTACACTAAGCAGTTTCACACGTTGATCATACTGTTATTCCAGTGTTTGAAAGCAATACAAAGCTAAAGGCTGTTTAAAATTAAATGCACTGTAGTTGGTTCTTGAATTCAACATCAGTTTATCTAGTCCATTGCTGTGAGTATTATTCATTGTGTTTCTATTCAATTACAATTCACTCTAAATAGTTAAGCACATGTACATAATAGAAAATGCACAGAATAGTCAGTAAAGCTTTCAGCTGAAAGGAGTGTACTATTGAATTTTCCCCAAAATTGCTATGTGCTCTCTTCAGGTAACCATGTATAATTAACTTTCGAAATGATATGGAGTTGTCAGCAGCTGATATTATGTGAGTGCTACTGAATTTGGTAAAGTTACACTAAGCAATATCCCCAGTTGCTCATAATGCTACAGAGTTTTATAGATGTACAATGCTAAAGGCTGTTCAAAAGTAAATGCAATGTGGAAGTTTCTTGAATTCAACTTGATTTTATGTACTCCTGTGCGCTGATTATTATTCATTCTGTTTCTATTCAATTACAATTCACTATGAATACATATGCACATGTATATAACAGAAAATGCACAGAATAGTAAGTAATGCATTCAGCTGAAACGAGTGTACTATTGGATTTTCCCCAAAATTACTATTTGCTCACTTCATGTAATTATGTATAATAGACATTCCATATGATATCGAGTTGTCTGCAGCAAGTATTATGTGTGTGCTACTGAATTTGGTAAAGTTACACTAAGCAGTATCACCCGTTGAACATAATGTTATTCAAGTCTTTCAAAGCTATACAAAGCTAAAGGCTGTTTAAAATTAAATGCACTGTAGTTGGTTGTTGAATTCAACATCAGTTTATCTAGTCCATTGCTGTGAGTATTATTCATTGTGTTTCTATTCAATTACAATTCACTCTAAATAGTTATGCACATGTACATAATAGAAAATGCACAGAATAGTCAGTAAAGCTTTCAGCTGAAAGGAGTGGACTATTGAATTTTCCCCAAAATTACTATGTGCTCTCTTCAGGTAACCATGTAGAATTAACTTTCGAAATCATATCGAGTTGTCAGCAGCTGATATTATGTGTGTGCTACTGAATTTGGTAAAGTTACACTAAGCAATATCCCCAGTTGCTCATAATGCTACTCCAGAGTTTCATAGCTGTAGAATGCTAAAGGCTGTTGAACAGTAAATGCAATGTGGAAGGTTCTTGAATTCAACTTGATTTTATGTACTCCTTTGCGCTGATTATTTTTCATTCTGTTTCTATTCAATTACAATTCACTATGAATAGTTATGCACACGTACATAACAGAAAATGCACAGAATAGTAATGCATTCAGCTGAAACGAGTGTACTATTGGATTTTCCCCCAAATTACTATTTGCTCACTTCATGTAACCATTTATAATAAACATTCCATATGATATCGAGTAGTCTGCAGCAAGTTTTATGTGTGTGCTACTGAATTTGGTAAAGTTACACTAAGCAGTTTCACACGTTGATCATACTGTTATTCCAGTGTTTGAAAGCAATACAAAGCTAAAGGCTGTTTAAAATTAAATGCACTGTAGTTGGTTCTTGAATTCAACATCAGTTTATCTAGTCCATTGCTGTGAGTATTATTCATTGTGTTTCTATTCAATTACAATTCACTCTAAATAGTTATGCACATGTACATAATAGAAAATGCACAGAATAGTCAGTAAAGCTTTCAGCTGAAAGGAGTGTACTATTGAATTTCCCCCAAAATTACTATGTGCTCTCTTCATGTAACCATGTATAATTAACTTTCCAAATGATATCGAGTTGTCAGCAGCAGATATTCTGTGGGTGCTACTGAATTTACTAGTTACACTAAGCAATATACCCAGTTGCTCATAATGCTACAGAGTTTTATAGATGTACAATGCTAAAGGCTGTTCAAAAGTAAATGCAATGTGGAAGGTTCTTGAATTCAACTTGATTTTATGTACTCCTTTGCGCTGATTATTTTTCATTCTGTTTCTATTCAATTACAATTCACTATGAATAGTTATGCACACGTACATAACAGAAAAATCACAGAATAGTAAGTAATGCATTCAGCTGAAACGAGTGTGCTATTGAATTTTCCCCCAAATTACTATTTGCTCACTTCATGTAACAATTTATAATAAACATTCCATATGATATCGAGTAGTCTGCAGCAAGTTTTATGTGTGTGCTACTGAATTTGGTAAAGTTACACTTAGCTGTATCACCCGCTGATCATAATGTTATTCCAGTGTTTCAAAGCAATACAACGCTAAAGGCTGTTTAAAATTAAATGCACTGTCGTAGGTTCGTGAATTCAACACCAGCTTATCTAGTCCATTGCTGTGAGTATTATTCATTGTGTTTCAATTCAATTACAATTCACTCTAAATAGTTATGCACATGTACATAATAGAAAATGCACAGAATAGTCAGTAAAGCTTTCAGCTGAGAGGAGTGTACTATTGAATTTTCCCCAAAATTACTATGTGCTCTCTTCATGTAACCATGTATAATTAACGTTCCAAATGATATCGAGTTGTCAGCAGCAGATATTCTGTGGGTGCTACTGAATTTACTAGTTACACTAAGCAATATACCCAGTTGCTCATAATGCTACAGAGTTTTATAGATGTACAATGCTAAAGGCTGTTCAAAAGTAAATGCAATGTGGAAGGTTCTTGAATTTTTTTGATTTTATGTACTCCTTTGCGCTGATTATTTTTCATTCTGTTTCTATTCAATTACAATTCACTATGAATAGTTATGCACACGTACATAACAGAAAATGCACAGAATAGTAAGTAATGCATTCAGCTGAAACGAGTGTACTATTGGAGTTTCCCCAAAATTACTATTTGCTCACTTCATGTAATTATGTATGATAGACAGTCCATATGATATCGAGTAGTCTGCAGCAAGTTTTATGTGTGTGCTACTGAATTTGGTAAAGTTACACTAAGCAGTATCACCCGTTGATCATAATGTTATTCCAGTGTTTCAAAGCAATACAAAGCTAAAGGCTGTTTAAAATTAAATGCACTGTGGTAGGTTCTGGAATTCAACATCAGTTTATCTAGTCCATTGCTGTGAGTATTATTCATTGTGTTTCTATTCAATTACAATTCACTCTAAATAGTTATGCACATGTACATAATAGAAAATGCACAGAATAGTCAGTAAAGCTTTCAGCTGAAAGGAGTGTCCTATTGAATTTTCCCCAAAATTGCTATGTGCTCTCTTCAGGTAACCATGTATAATTAACTTTCGAAATGATATCGAGTTGTCAGCAGCTGATATTATGTGAGTGCTACTGAATTTGGTAAAGTTACACTAAGCAATATCCCCAGTTGCTCATAATGCTACAGAGTTTTATAGATGTACAATGCTAAAGGCTGTTCAAAAGTAAATGCAATGTGGAAGGTTCTTGAATTCAACTTGATTTTATGTACTCCTTTGCGCTGATTATTTTTCATTCTGTTTCTATTCAATTACAATTCACTATGAATAGTTATGCACACGTACATAACAGAAAATGCACAGAATAGTAAGTAATGCATTCAGCTGAAACGAGTGTACTATTGGATTTTCCCCAAAATCACTATTTGCTCACTTCATGTAATTATGTATAATAGACATTCCATATGATATCGAGTTGTCTGCAGCAAGTTTTATGTGTGTGCTACTGAATTTGGTAAAGTTACACTAAGCAGTATCACCCGTTGATCATAAAGTTATTCCAGTGTTTCAAAGCAATACAAAGCTAAAGGCTGTTTAAAATTAAATGCACTGTAGTTGGTTCTTGAATTCAATATCAGTTTATCTAGTCCATTGCTGTGAGTATTATTCATTGTGTTTCAATTCAATTACAATTCACTCTAAATAGTTATGCACATGTACATAATAGAGAATGCACAGAATAGTCAGTAAAGATTTCAGCTGAGAGGAGTGTACTATTGAATTTTCCCCAAAATTACTATGTGCTCTCTTCATGAAACCATGTATAATTAACATTCCAAATGATATCGAGTTGTCAGCAGCAGATATTCTGTGGGTGCTACTGAATTTACTAGTTACACTAAGCAATATACCCAGTTGCTCATAATGCTACTCCAGAGTTTCATAGCTGTAGAATGCTAAAGGCTGTTGAAAAGTAAATGCAATGTGGAAGGTTCTTGAATTCAACTTGATTTTATGTACTCCTTTGCGCTGATTATTTTTCATTCTGTTTCTATTCAATTACATTTGACTATGAATAGTTATGGACACGTACATAACAGAAAATGCACAGAATAGTAAGTAATGCATTCAGCTGAAAGGAGTGTACTATTGAATTTTCCCCAAAATTGCTATGTGCTCTCTTCAGGTAACCATGTATAATTAACTTTCGAAATGATATGGAGTTGTCAGCAGCTGATATTATGTGAGTGCTACTGAATTTGGTAAAGTTACACTAAGCAATATCCCCAGTTGCTCATAATGCTACAGAGTTTTATAGATGTACAATGCTAAAGGCTGTTCAAAAGTAAATGCAATGTGGAAGTTTCTTGAATTCAACTTGATTTTATGTACTCCTGTGCGCTGATTATTATTCATTCTGTTTCTATTCAATTACAATTCACTATGAATACATATGCACATGTACATAACAGAAAATGCACAGAATAGTAAGTAATGCATTCAGCTGAAACGAGTGTACTATTGGATTTTCCCCAAAATTACTATTTGCTCACTTCATGTAATTATGTATAATAGACATTCCATATGATATCGAGTTGTCTGCAGCAAGTATTATGTGTGTGCTACTGAATTTGGTAAAGTTACACTAAGCAATATCCCCAGTTGCTCATAATGCTACTCCAGAGTTTCATAGCTGTAGAATGCTAAAGGCTGTTGAAAAGTAAATGCAATGTGGAAGGTTCTTGAATTCAACTTGATTTTATGTACTCCTTTGCGCTGATTATTTTTCATTCTGTTTCTATTCAATTACAATTCACTATGAATAGTTATGCACACGTACATAACAGAAAATGCACAGAATAGTAAGTAATGCATTCAGCTGAAACGAGTGTACTATTGGATTTTCCCCCAAATTACTATTTGCTCACTTCATGTAACCATTTATAATAAACATTCCATATGATATCGAGTAGTCTGCAGCAAGTTTTATGTGTGTGCTACTGAATTTGGTAAAGTTACACTAAGCAGTTTCACACGTTGATCATACTGTTATTCCAGTGTTTGAAAGCAATACAAAGCTAAAGGCTGTTTAAAATTAAATGCACTGTAGTTGGTTCTTGAATTCAACATCAGTTTATCTAGTCCATTGCTGTGAGTATTATTCATTGTGTTTCTATTCAATTACAATTCACTCTAAATAGTTATGCACATGTACATAATAGAGAATGCACAGAATAGTCAGTAAAGATTTCAGCTGAGAGGAGTGTACTATTGAATTTTCCCCAAAATTACTATGTGCTCTCTTCATGAAACCATGTATAATTAACATTCCAAATGATATCGAGTTGTCAGCAGCAGATATTCTGTGGGTGCTACTGAATTTACTAGTTACACTAAGCAATATACCCAGTTGCTCATAATGCTACTCCAGAGTTTCATAGCTGTAGAATGCTAAAGGCTGTTGAAAAGTAAATGCAATGTGGAAGGTTCTTGAATTCAACTTGATTTTATGTACTCCTTTGCGCTGATTATTTTTCATTCTGTTTCTATTCAATTACATTTGACTATGAATAGTTATGGACACGTACATAACAGAAAATGCACAGAATAGTAAGTAATGCATTCAGCTGAAAGGAGTGTACTATTGAATTTTCCCCAAAATTGCTATGTGCTCTCTTCAGGTAACCATGTATAATTAACTTTCGAAATGATATGGAGTTGTCAGCAGCTGATATTATGTGAGTGCTACTGAATTTGGTAAAGTTACACTAAGCAATATCCCCAGTTGCTCATAATGCTACAGAGTTTTATAGATGTACAATGCTAAAGGCTGTTCAAAAGTAAATGCAATGTGGAAGTTTCTTGAATTCAACTTGATTTTATGTACTCCTGTGCGCTGATTATTATTCATTCTGTTTCTATTCAATTACAATTCACTATGAATACATATGCACATGTACATAACAGAAAATGCACAGAATAGTAAGTAATGCATTCAGCTGAAACGAGTGTACTATTGGATTTTCCCCAAAATTACTATTTGCTCACTTCATGTAATTATGTATAATAGACATTCCATATGATATCGAGTTGTCTGCAGCAAGTATTATGTGTGTGCTACTGAATTTGGTAAAGTTACACTAAGCAATATCCCCAGTTGCTCATAATGCTACTCCAGAGTTTCATAGCTGTAGAATGCTAAAGGCTGTTGAAAAGTAAATGCAATGTGGAAGGTTCTTGAATTCAACTTGATTTTATGTACTCCTTTGCGCTGATTATTTTTCATTCTGTTTCTATTCAATTACAATTCACTATGAATAGTTATGCACACGTACATAACAGAAAATGCACAGAATAGTAAGTAATGCATTCAGCTGAAACGAGTGTACTATTGGATTTTCCCCCAAATTACTATTTGCTCACTTCATGTAACCATTTATAATAAACATTCCATATGATATCGAGTAGTCTGCAGCAAGTTTTATGTGTGTGCTACTGAATTTGGTAAAGTTACACTAAGCAGTTTCACACGTTGATCATACTGTTATTCCAGTGTTTGAAAGCAATACAAAGCTAAAGGCTGTTTAAAATTAAATGCACTGTAGTTGGTTCTTGAATTCAACATCAGTTTATCTAGTCCATTGCTGTGAGTATTATTCATTGTGTTTCTATTCAATTACAATTCACTCTAAATAGTTATGCAGATGTACATAATAGAAAATGCACAGAATAGTCAGTAAAGCTTTCAGCTGAAAGGAGTGTACTATTGAATTTCCCCCAAAATTACTATGTGCTCTCTTCATGTAACCATGCATAATTAACTTTCCAAATGATATCGAGTTGTCAGCAGCAGATATTCTGTGGGTGCTACTGAATTTACTAGTTACACTAAGCAATATACCCAGTTGCTCATAATGCTACAGAGTTTTATAGATGTATAATGCTAAAGGCTGTTCAAAAGTAAATGCAATGTGGAAGGTTCTTGAATTCAACTTGATTTTATGTACTCCTTTGCGCTGATTATTTTTCATTCTGTTTCTATTCAATTACAATTCACTATGAATAGTCATGCACACGAACATAACAGAAAAATCACAGAATAGTAAGTAATGCATTCAGCTGAAACGAGTGTGCTATTGAATTTTCCCCCAAATTACTATTTGCTCACTTCATGTAACAATTTATAATAAACATTCGATATGATATCGAGTAGTCTGCAGCAAGTTTTATGTGTGTGCTACTGAATTTGGTAAAGTTACACTTAGCTGTATCAGCCGCTGATCATAATGTTATTCCAGTGTTTCAAAGCAATACAACGCTAAAGGCTGTTTAAAATTAAATGCACTGTCGTAGGTTCGTGAATTCAACACCAGCTTATCTAGTCCATTGCTGTGAGTATTATTCATTGTGTTTCAATTCAATTACAATTCACTCTAAATAGTTATGCACATGTACATAATAGAAAATGCACAGAATAGTCAGTAAAGCTTTCAGCTGAAAGGAGTGGACTATTGAATTTTCCCCAAAATTACTATGTGCTCTCTTCAGGTAACCATGTAGAATTAACTTTCGAAATCATATCGAGTTGTCAGCAGCTGATATTATGTGTGTGCTACTGAATTTGGTAAAGTTACACTAAGCAATATCCCCAGTTGCTCATAATGCTACTCCAGAGTTTCATAGCTGTAGAATGCTAAAGGCTGTTGAAAAGTAAATGCAATGTGGAAGGTTCTTGAATTCAACTTGATTTTATGTACTCCTTTGCGCTGATTATTTTTCATTCTGTTTCTATTCAATTACAATTCACTATGAATAGTTATGCACACGTACATAACAGAAAATGCACAGAATAGTAATGCATTCAGCTGAGACGTGTGTACTATTGGATTTTCCCCCAAATTACTATTTGCTCACTTCATGTAACCATTTATAATAAACATTCCATATGATATCGAGTAGTCTGCAGCAAGTTTTATGTGTGTGCTACTGAATTTGGTAAAGTTACACTAAGCAGTTTCACATACTGTTATTCCAGTGTTTGAAAGCAATACAAAGCTAAAGGCTGTTTAAAATTAAATGCACTGTAGTTGGTTCTTGAATTCAACATCAGTTTATCTAGTCCATTGCTGTGAGTATTATTCATTGTGTTTCTATTCAATTACAATTCACTCTAAATAGTTATGCACATGTACATAATAGAAAATGCACAGAATAGTCAGTAAAGCTTTCAGCTGAAAGGAGTGTACTATTGAATTTCCCCCAAAATTACTATGTGCTCTCTTCATGTAACCATGTATAATTAACTTTCCAAATGATATCGAGTTGTCAGCAGCAGATATTCTGTGGGTGCTACTGAATTTACTAGTTACACTAAGCAATATACCCAGTTGCTCATAATGCTACAGAGTTTTATAGACGTACAATGCTAAAGGCTGTTCAAAAGTAAATGCAATGTGGAAGGTTCTTGAATTCAACTTGATTTTATGTACTCCTTTGCGCTGATTATTTTTCATTCTGTTTCTATTCAATTACAATTCACTATGAATAGTTATGCACACGTACATAACAGAAAAATCACAGAATAGTAAGTAATGCATTCAGCTGAAACGAGTGTGCTATTGAATTTTCCCCCAAATTACTATTTGCTCACTTCATGTAACAATTTATAATAAACATTCCATATGATATCGAGTAGTCTGCAGCAAGTTTTATGTGTGTGCTACTGAATTTGGTAAAGTTACACTTAGCTGTATCACCCGCTGATCATAATGTTATTCCAGTGTTTCAAAGCAATACAACGCTAAAGGCTGTTTAAAATTAAATGCACTGTCGTAGGTTCGTGAATTCAACACCAGCTTATCTAGTCCATTGCTGTGAGTATTATTCATTGTGTTTCAATTCAATTACAATTCACTCTAAATAGTTATGCACATGTACATAATAGAAAATGCACAGAATAGTCAGTAAAGCTTTCAGCTGAGAGGAGAGTACTATTGAATTTTCCCCAAAATTACTATGTGCTCTCTTCATGTAACCATGTATAATTAACGTTCCAAATGATATCGAGTTGTCAGCAGCAGATATTCTGTGGGTGCTACTGAATTTACTACTTACACTAAGCAATATACCCAGTTGCTCATAATGCTACAGAGTTTTATAGATGTACAATGCTAAAGGCTGTTCAAAAGTAAATGCAATGTGGAAGGTTCTTGAATTTTTTTGATTTTATGTACTCCTTTGCGCTGATTATTTTTCATTCTGTTTCTATTCAATTACAATTCACTATGAATAGTTATGCACACGTACATAACAGAAAATGCACAGAATAGTAAGTAATGCATTCAGCTGAAACGAGTGTACTATTGGATTTTCCCCAAAATTACTATTTGCTCACTTCATGTAATTATGTATGATAGACAGTCCATATGATATCGAGTAGTCTGCAGCAAGTTTTATGTGTGTGCTACTGAATTTGGTAAAGTTACACTAAGCAGTATCACCCGTTGATCATAATGTTATTCCAGTGTTTCAAAGCAATACAAAGCTAAAGGCTGTTTAAAATTAAATGCACTGTGGTAGGTTCTTGAATTCAACATCAGTTTATCTAGTCCATTGCTGTGAGTATTATTCATTGTGTTTCTATTCAATTACAATTCACTCTAAATAGTTATGCACATGTACATAATAGAAAATGCACAGAATAGTCAGTAAAGCTTTCAGCTGAAAGGAGTGTCCTATTGAATTTTCCCCAAAATTGCTATGTGCTCTCTTCAGGTAACCATGTATAATTAACTTTCGAAATGATATCGAGTTGTCAGCAGCTGATATTATGTGAGTGCTACTGAATTTGGTAAAGTTACACTAAGCAATATCCCCAGTTGCTCATAATGCTACAGAGTTTTATAGATGTACAATGCTAAAGGCTGTTCAAAAGTAAATGCAATGTGGAAGGTTCTTGAATTCAACTTGATTTTATGTACTCCTTTGCGCTGATTATTTTTCATTCTGTTTCTATTCAATTACAATTCACTATGAATAGTTATGCACACGTACATAACAGAAAATGCACAGAATAGTAAGTAATGCATTCAGCTGAAACGAGTGTACTATTGGATTTTCCCCAAAATCACTATTTGCTCACTTCATGTAATTATGTATAATAGACATTCCATATGATATCGAGTTGTCTGCAGCAAGTTTTATGTGTGTGCTACTGAATTTGGTAAAGTTACACTTATCAGTATCACCCGTTGATCATAATGTTATTCCAGTGTTTCAAAGCAATAGAAAGCTAAAGGCTGTTTAAAATTAAATGCACTGTAGTTGGTTCTTGAATTCAACATCAGTTTATCTAGTCCATTGCTGTGAGTATTATTCATTGTGTTTCAATTCAATTACAATTCACTCTAAATAGTTATGCACATGTACATAATAGAGAATGCACAGAATAGTCAGTAAAGATTTCAGCTGAGAGGAGTGTACTATTGAATTTTCCCCAAAATTACTATGTGCTCTCTTCATGAAACCATGTATAATTAACGTTCCAAATGATATCGAGTTGTCAGCAGCAGATATTCTGTGGGTGCTACTGAATTTACTAGTTACACTAAGCAATATACCCAGTTGCTCATAATGCTACAGAGTTTTATAGATGTACAAAGCTAAAGGCTGTTCAAAAGTAAATGCAATGTGGAAGGTTCTTGAATTCAACTTGATTTTATGTACTCCTTTGCGCTGATTATTTTTCATTCTGTTTCTATTCAATTACATTTCACTATGAATAGTTATGGACACGTACATAACAGAAAATGCACAGAATAGTAAGTAATGCATTCAGCTGAAACGAGTGTGCTATTGAATTTTCCCCCAAAATACTATTTGCTCACTTCATGTAACCATTTATAATAAACATTCCATATGATATCGAGTAGTCTGCAGCAAGTTTTATGTGTGTGCTACTGAATTTGGTAAAGTTACACTAAGCAGTATTACCCGTTGATCATAATGTTATTCCAGTGTTTCAAAGCAATACAAAGCTAAAGGCTGTTTAAAATTAAATGCACTGTAGTTGGTTCTTGAATTCAACATCAGTTTATCTAGTCCATTGCTGTGAGTATTATTCATTGTGTTTCTATTCAATTACAATTCACTCTAAATAGTTAAGCACATGTACATAATAGAAAATGCACAGAATAGTCAGTAAAGCTTTCAGCTGAAAGGAGTGTACTATTGAATTTTCCCCAAAATTGCTATGTGCTCTCTTCAGGTAACCATGTATAATTAACTTTCGAAATGATATCGAGTTGTCAGCAGCTGATATTATGTGAGTGCTACTGAATTTGGTAAAGTTACACTAAGCAATATCCCCAGTTGCTCATAATGCTACAGAGTTTTATAGATGTACAAGGCTAAAGGCTGTTCAAAAGTAAATGCAATGTGGAAGGTTCTTGAATTCAACTTGATTTTATGTACTCCTTTGCGCTGATTATTTTTCATTCTGTTTCTATTCAATTACAATTCACTAAGAATAGTTATGCACACGTACATAACAGAAAATGCACAGAATAGTAAGTAATGCATTCAGCTGAAACGAGTGTACTATTGGATTTTCCCCAAAATCACTATTTGCTCACTTCATGTAATTATGTATAATAGACATTCCATATGATATCGAGTTGTCTGCAGCAAGTTTTATGTGTGTGCTACTGAATTTGGTAAAGTTACACTAAGCAGTATCACCCGTTGATCATAATGTTATTCCAGTGTTTCAAAGCAATACAAAGCTAAAGGCTGTTTAAAATTAAATGCACTGTAGTTGGTTCTTGAATTCAACATCAGTTTATCTAGTCCATTGCTGTGAGTATTATTCATTGTGTTTCAATTCAATTACAATTCACTCTAAATAGTTATGCACATGTACATAATAGAAAATGCACAGAATAGTCAGTAAAGATTTCAGCTGAGAGGAGTGTACTATTGAATTTTCCCCAAAATTACTATGTGCTCTCTTCATGAAACCATGTATAATTAACGTTCCAAATGATATCGAGTTGTCAGCAGCAGATATTCTGTGGGTGCTACTGAATTTACTAGTTACACTAAGCAATATACCCAGTTGCTCATAATGCTACTCCAGAGTTTCATAGCTGTAGAATGCTAAGGGCTGTTGAAAAGTAAATGCAATGTGGAAGGTTCTTGAATTCAACTTGATTTTATGTACTCCTTTGCGCTGATTATTTTTCATTCTGTTTCTATTCAATTACAATTCACTAAGAATAGTTATGCACACGTACATAACAGAAAATGCACAGAATAGTAAGTAATGCATTCAGCTGAAACGAGTGTTCTATTGGATTTTCCCCAAAATCACTATTTGCTCACTTCATGTAATTATGTATAATAGACATTCCATATGATATCGAGTTGTCTGCAGCAAGTTTTATGTGTGTGCTACTGAATTTGGTAAAGTTACACTAAGCAGTATTACCCGTTGATCATAATGTTATTCCAGTGTTTCAAAGCAATACAAAGCTAAAGGCTGTTTAAAATTAAATGCACTGTAGTTGGTTCTTGAATTCAACATCAGTTTATCTAGTCCATTGCTGTGAGTATTATTCATTGTGTTTCTATTCAATTACAATTCACTCTAAATAGTTATGCACATGTACATAATAGAAAATGCACAGAATAGTCAGTAAAGCTTTCAGCTGAAAGGAGTGTCCTATTGAATTTTCCCCAAAATTGCTATGTGCTCTCTTCAGGTAACCATGTATAATTAACTTTCGAAATGATATCGAGTTGTCAGCAGCTGATATTATGTGAGTGCTACTGAATTTGGTAAAGTTACACTAAGCAATATCCCTAGTTGCTCATAATGCTACAGAGTTTTATAGATGTACAATGCTAAAGGCTGTTCAAAAGTAAATGCAATGTGGAAGGTTCTTGAATTCAACTTGATTTTATGTACTCCTTTGCGCTGATTATTTTTCATTCTGTTTCTATTCAATTACAATTCACTAAGAATAGTTATGCACACGTACATAACAGAAAATGCACAGAATAGTAAGTAATGCATTCAGCTGAAACGAGTGTTCTATTGGATTTTCCCCAAAATCACTATTTGCTCACTTCATGTAATTATGTATAATAGACATTCCATATGATATCGAGTTGTCTGCAGCAAGTTTTATGTGTGTGCTACTGAATTTGGTAAAGTTACACTAAGCAGTATCACCCGTTGATCATAATGTTATTCCAGTGTTTCAAAGCAATACAAAGCTAAAGGCTGTTTAAAATTAAATGCACTGTAGTTGGTTCTTGAATTCAACATCAGTTTATCTAGTCCATTGCTGTGAGTATTATTCATTGTGTTTCAATTCAATTACAATTCACTCTAAATAGTTATGCACATGTACATAATAGAAAATGCACAGAATAGTCAGTAAAGATTTCAGCTGAGAGGAGTGTACTATTGAATTTTCCCCAAAATTACTATGTGCTCTCTTCATGAAACCATGTATAATTAACGTTCCAAATGATATCGAGTTGTCAGCAGCAGATATTCTGTGGGTGCTACTGAATTTACTAGTTACACTAAGCAATATACCCAGTTGCTCATAATGCTACAGAGTTGTATAGATGTACAATGCTAAAGGCTGTTCAAAAGTAAATGCAATGTGGAAGGTTCTTGAATTCAACTTGATTTTATGTACTCCTTTGCGCTGATTATTTTTCATTCTGTTTCTATTCAATTACATTTCACTATGAATAGTTATGGACACGTACATAACAGAAAATGCACAGAATAGTAAGTAATGCATTCAGCTGAAACGAGTGTGCTATTGAATTTTCCCCCAAAATACTATTTGCTCACTTCATGTAACCATTTATAATAAACATTCCATATGATATCGAGTAGTCTGCAGCAAGTTTTATGTGTGTGCTACTGAATTTGGTAAAGTTACACTAAGCAGTATTACCCGTTGATCATAATGTTATTCCAGTGTTTCAAAGCAATACAAAGCTAAAGGCTGTTTAAAATTAAATGCACTGTAGTTGGTTCTTGAATTCAACATCAGTTTATCTAGTCCATTGCTGTGAGTATTATTCATTGTGTTTCTATTCAATTACAATTCACTCTAAATAGTTAAGCACATGTACATAATAGAAAATGCACAGAATAGTCAGTAAAGCTTTCAGCTGAAAGGAGTGTACTATTGAATTTTCCCCAAAATTGCTATGTGCTCTCTTCAGGTAACCATGTATAATTAACTTTCGAAATGATATCGAGTTGTCAGCAGCTGATATTATGTGAGTGCTACTGAATTTGGTAAAGTTACACTAAGCAATATCCCCAGTTGCTCATAATGCTACAGAGTTTTATAGATGTACAATGCTAAAGGCTGTTCAAAAGTAAATGCAATGTGGAAGGTTCTTGAATTCAACTTGATTTTATGTACTCCTTTGCGCTGATTATTTTTCATTCTGTTTCTATTCAATTACAATTCACTAAGAATAGTTATGCACACGTACATAACAGAAAATGCACAGAATAGTAAGTAATGCATTCAGCTGAAACGAGTGTCCTATTGGATTTTCCCCAAAATCACTATTTGCTCACTTCATGTAATTATGTATAATAGACATTCCATATGATATCGAGTTGTCTGCAGCAAGTTTTATGTGTGTGCTACTGAATTTGGTAAAGTTACACTAAGCAGTATCACCCGTTGATCATAATGTTATTCCAGTGTTTCAAAGCAATACAAAGCTAAAGGCTGTTTAAAATTAAATGCACTGTAGTTGGTTCTTGAATTCAACATCAGTTTATCTAGTCCATTGCTGTGAGTATTATTCATTGTGTTTCAATTCAATTACAATTCACTCTAAATAGTTATGCACATGTACATAATAGAAAATGCACAGAATAGTCAGTAAAGATTTCAGCTGAGAAGAGTGTACTATTGAATTTTCCCCAAAATTACTATGTGCTCTCTTCATGAAACCATGTATAATTAACGTTCCAAATGATATCGAGTTGTCAGCAGCAGATATTCTGTGGGTGCTACTGAATTTACTAGTTACACTAAGCAATATACCCAGTTGCTCATAATGCTACAGAGTTTTATAGATGTACAATGCTAAAGGCTGTTCAAAAGTAAATGCAATGTGGAAGGTTCTTGAATTCAACTTGATTTTATGTACTCCTTTGCGCTGATTATTTTTCATTCTGTTTCTATTCAATTACATTTCACTATGAATAGTTATGGACACGTACATAACAGAAAATGCACAGAATAGTAAGTAATGCATTCAGCTGAAACGAGTGTGCTATTGAATTTTCCCCCAAAATACTATTTGCTCACTTCATGTAACCATTTATAATAAACATTCCATATGATATCGAGTAGTCTGCAGCAAGTTTTATGTGTGTGCTACTGAATTTGGTAAAGTTACACT
This sequence comes from Hypanus sabinus, assembly GCF_030144855.1. NCBI lineage: Eukaryota > Metazoa > Chordata > Chondrichthyes > Myliobatiformes > Dasyatidae > Hypanus > Hypanus sabinus. The sequence goes on along the minus strand of NC_082711.1, from coordinate 122,339,160 downwards.
AAGCAGTATTACCCGTTGATCATAATGTTATTCCAGTGTTTCAAAGCAATACAAAGCTAAAGGCTGTTTAAAATTAAATGCACTGTAGTTGGTTCTTGAATTCAACATCAGTTTATCTAGTCCATTGCTGTGAGTATTATTCATTGTGTTTCTATTCAATTACAATTCACTCTAAATAGTTATGCACATGTACATAATAGAAAATGCACAGAATAGTCAGTAAAGCTTTCAGCTGAAAGGAGTGTCCTATTGAATTTTCCCCAAAATTGCTATGTGCTCTCTTCAGGTAACCATGTATAATTAACTTTCGAAATGATATCGAGTTGTCAGCAGCTGATATTATGTGAGTGCTACTGAATTTGGTAAAGTTACACTAAGCAATATCCCTAGTTGCTCATAATGCTACAGAGTTTTATAGATGTACAATGCTAAAGGCTGTTCAAAAGTAAATGCAATGTGGAAGGTTCTTGAATTCAACTTGATTTTATGTACTCCTTTGCGCTGATTATTTTTCATTCTGTTTCTATTCAATTACAATTCACTAAGAATAGTTATGCACACGTACATAACAGAAAATGCACAGAATAGTAAGTAATGCATTCAGCTGAAACGAGTGTACTATTGGATTTTCCCCAAAATCACTATTTGCTCACTTCATGTAATTATGTATAATAGACATTCCATATGATATCGAGTTGTCTGCAGCAAGTTTTATGTGTGTGCTACTGAATTTGGTAAAGTTACACTAAGCAGTATCACCCGTTGATCATAATGTTATTCCAGTGTTTCAAAGCAATACAAAGCTAAAGGCTGTTTAAAATTAAATGCACTGTAGTTGGTTCTTGAATTCAACATCAGTTTATCTAGTCCATTGCTGTGAGTATTATTCATTGTGTTTCAATTCAATTACAATTCACTCTAAATAGTTATGCACATGTACATAATAGAAAATGCACAGAATAGTCAGTAAAGATTTCAGCTGAGAGGAGTGTACTATTGAATTTTCCCCAAAATTACTATGTGCTCTCTTCATGAAACCATGTATAATTAACGTTCCAAATGATATCGAGTTGTCAGCAGCAGATATTCTGTGGGTGCTACTGAATTTACTAGTTACACTAAGCAATATACCCAGTTGCTCATAATGCTACAGAGTTTTATAGATGTACAATGCTAAAGGCTGTTCAAAAGTAAATGCAATGTGGAAGGTTCTTGAATTCAACTTGATTTTATGTACTCCTTTGCGCTGATTATTTTTCATTCTGTTTCTATTCAATTACATTTCACTATGAATAGTTATGGACACGTACATAACAGAAAATGCACAGAATAGTAAGTAATGCATTCAGCTGAAACGAGTGTGCTATTGAATTTTCCCCCAAAATACTATTTGCTCACTTCATGTAACCATTTATAATAAACATTCCATATGATATCGAGTAGTCTGCAGCAAGTTTTATGTGTGTGCTACTGAATTTGGTAAAGTTACACTAAGCAGTATTACCCGTTGATCATAATGTTATTCCAGTGTTTCAAAGCAATACAAAGCTAAAGGCTGTTTAAAATTAAATGCACTGTAGTTGGTTCTTGAATTCAACATCAGTTTATCTAGTCCATTGCTGTGAGTATTATTCATTGTGTTTCTATTCAATTACAATTCACTCTAAATAGTTAAGCACATGTACATAATAGAAAATGCACAGAATAGTCAGTAAAGCTTTCAGCTGAAAGGAGTGTACTATTGAATTTTCCCCAAAATTGCTATGTGCTCTCTTCAGGTAACCATGTATAATTAACTTTCGAAATGATATCGAGTTGTCAGCAGCTGATATTATGTGAGTGCTACTGAATTTGGTAAAGTTACACTAAGCAATATCCCCAGTTGCTCATAATGCTACAGAGTTTTATAGATGTACAATGCTAAAGGCTGTTCAAAAGTAAATGCAATGTGGAAGGTTCTTGAATTCAACTTGATTTTATGTACTCCTTTGCGCTGATTATTTTTCATTCTGTTTCTATTCAATTACAATTCACTAAGAATAGTTATGCACACGTACATAACAGAAAATGCACAGAATAGTAAGTAATGCATTCAGCTGAAACGAGTGTCCTATTGGATTTTCCCCAAAATCACTATTTGCTCACTTCATGTAATTATGTATAATAGACATTCCATATGATATCGAGTTGTCTGCAGCAAGTTTTATGTGTGTGCTACTGAATTTGGTAAAGTTACACTAAGCAGTATCACCCGTTGATCATAATGTTATTCCAGTGTTTCAAAGCAATACAAAGCTAAAGGCTGTTTAAAATTAAATGCACTGTAGTTGGTTCTTGAATTCAACATCAGTTTATCTAGTCCATTGCTGTGAGTATTATTCATTTTGTTTCAATTCAATTACAATTCACTCTAAATTGTTATGCACATGTACATAATAGAAAATGCACAGAATATTCAGTAAAGATTTCAGCTGAGAAGAGTGTACTATTGAATTTTCCCCAAAATTACTATGTGCTCTCTTCATGAAACCATGTATAATTAACGTTCCAAATGATATCGAGTTGTCAGCAGCAGATATTCTGTGGGTGCTACTGAATTTACTAGTTACACTAAGCAATATACCCAGTTGCTCATAATGCTACAGAGTTTTATAGATGTACAATGCTAAAGGCTGTTCAAAAGTAAATGCAATGTGGAAGGTTCTTGAATTCAACTTGATTTTATGTACTCCTTTGCGCTGATTATTTTTCATTCTGTTTCTATTCAATTACATTTCACTATGAATAGTTATGGACACGTACATAACAGAAAATGCACAGAATAGTAAGTAATGCATTCAGCTGAAACGAGTGTGCTATTGAATTTTCCCCCAAAATACTATTTGCTCACTTCATGTAACCATTTATAATAAACATTCCATATGATATCGAGTAGTCTGCAGCAAGTTTTATGTGTGTGCTACTGAATTTGGTAAAGTTACACTAAGCAGTATTACCCGTTGATCATAATGTTATTCCAGTGTTTCAAAGCAATACAAAGCTAAAGGCTGTTTAAAATTAAATGCACTGTAGTTGGTTCTTGAATTCAACATCAGTTTATCTAGTCCATTGCTGTGAGTATTATTCATTGTGTTTCTATTCAATTACAATTCACTCTAAATAGTTAAGCACATGTACATAATAGAAAATGCACAGAATAGTCAGTAAAGCTTTCAGCTGAAAGGAGTGTACTATTGAATTTTCCCCAAAATTGCTATGTGCTCTCTTCAGGTAACCATGTATAATTAACTTTCGAAATGATATCGAGTTGTCAGCAGCTGATATTATGTGAGTGCTACTGAATTTGGTAAAGTTACACTAAGCAATATCCCCAGTTGCTCATAATGCTACAGAGTTTTATAGATGTACAATGCTAAAGGCTGTTCAAAAGTAAATGCAATGTGGAAGGTTCTTGAATTCAACTTGATTTTATGTACTCCTTTGCGCTGATTATTTTTCATTCTGTTTCTATTCAATTACAATTCACTAAGAATAGTTATGCACACGTACATAACAGAAAATGCACAGAATAGTAAGTAATGCATTCAGCTGAAACGAGTGTCCTATTGGATTTTCCCCAAAATCACTATTTGCTCACTTCATGTAATTATGTATAATAGACATTCCATATGATATCGAGTTGTCTGCAGCAAGTTTTATGTGTGTGCTACTGAATTTGGTAAAGTTACACTAAGCAGTATCACCCGTTGATCATAATGTTATTCCAGTGTTTCAAAGCAATACAAAGCTAAAGGCTGTTTAAAATTAAATGCACTGTAGTTGGTTCTTGAATTCAACATCAGTTTATCTAGTCCATTGCTGTGAGTATTATTCATTGTGTTTCAATTCAATTACAATTCACTCTAAATTGTTATGCACATGTACATAATAGAAAATGCACAGAATAGTCAGTAAAGATTTCAGCTGAGAAGAGTGTACTATTGAATTTTCCCCAAAATTACTATGTGCTCTCTTCATGAAACCATGTATAATTAACGTTCCAAATGATATCGAGTTGTCAGCAGCAGATATTCTGTGGGTGCTACTGAATTTACTAGTTACACTAAGCAATATACCCAGTTGCTCATAATGCTACAGAGTTTTATAGATGTACAATGCTAAAGGCTGTTCAAAAGTAAATGCAATGTGGAAGGTTCTTGAATTCAACTTGATTTTATGTACTCCTTTGCGCTGATTATTTTTCATTCTGTTTCTATTCAATTACATTTCACTATGAATAGTTATGGACACGTACATAACAGAAAATGCACAGAATAGTAAGTAATGCATTCAGCTGAAACGAGTGTGCTATTGAATTTTCCCCCAAAATACTATTTGCTCACTTCATGTAACCATTTATAATAAACATTCCATATGATATCGAGTAGTCTGCAGCAAGTTTTATGTGTGTGCTACTGAATTTGGTAAAGTTACACTAAGCAGTATTACCCGTTGATCATAATGTTATTCCAGTGTTTCAAAGCAATACAAAGCTAAAGGCTGTTTAAAATTAAATGCACTGTAGTTGGTTCTTGAATTCAACATCAGTTTATCTAGTCCATTGCTGTGAGTATTATTCATTGTGTTTCTATTCAATTACAATTCACTCTAAATAGTTATGCACATGTACATAATAGAAAATGCACAGAATAGTCAGTAAAGCTTTCAGCTGAAAGGAGTGTCCTATTGAATTTTCCCCAAAATTGCTATGTGCTCTCTTCAGGTAACCATGTATAATTAACTTTCGAAATGATATCGAGTTGTCAGCAGCTGATATTATGTGAGTGCTACTGAATTTGGTAAAGTTACACTAAGCAATATCCCTAGTTGCTCATAATGCTACAGAGTTTTATAGATGTACAATGCTAAAGGCTGTTCAAAAGTAAATGCAATGTGGAAGGTTCTTGAATTCAACTTGATTTTATGTACTCCTTTGCGCTGATTATTTTTCATTCTGTTTCTATTCAATTACAATTCACTAAGAATAGTTATGCACACGTACATAACAGAAAATGCACAGAATAGTAAGTAATGCATTCAGCTGAAACGAGTGTACTATTGGATTTTCCCCAAAATCACTATTTGCTCACTTCATGTAATTATGTATAATAGACATTCCATATGATATCGAGTTGTCTGCAGCAAGTTTTATGTGTGTGCTACTGAATTTGGTAAAGTTACACTAAGCAGTATCACCCGTTGATCATAATGTTATTCCAGTGTTTCAAAGCAATACAAAGCTAAAGGCTGTTTAAAATTAAATGCACTGTAGTTGGTTCTTGAATTCAACATCAGTTTATCTAGTCCATTGCTGTGAGTATTATTCATTGTGTTTCAATTCAATTACAATTCACTCTAAATAGTTATGCACATGTACATAATAGAAAATGCACAGAATAGTCAGTAAAGATTTCAGCTGAGAGGAGTGTACTATTGAATTTTCCCCAAAATTACTATGTGCTCTCTTCATGAAACCATGTATAATTAACGTTCCAAATGATATCGAGTTGTCAGCAGCAGATATTCTGTGGGTGCTACTGAATTTACTAGTTACACTAAGCAATATACCCAGTTGCTCATAATGCTACAGAGTTTTATAGATGTACAATGCTAAAGGCTGTTCAAAAGTAAATGCAATGTGGAAGGTTCTTGAATTCAACTTGATTTTATGTACTCCTTTGCGCTGATTATTTTTCATTCTGTTTCTATTCAATTACATTTCACTATGAATAGTTATGGAAACGTACATAACAGAAAATGCACAGAATAGTAAGTAATGCATTCAGCTGAAACGAGTGTGCTATTGAATTTTCACCCAAAATACTATTTGCTCACTTCATGTAACCATTTATAATAAACATTCCATATGATATCGAGTAGTCTGCAGCAAGTTTTATGTGTGTGCTACTGAATTTGGTAAAGTTACACTAAGCAGTATTACCCGTTGATCATAATGTTATTCCAGTGTTTCAAAGCAATACAAAGCTAAAGGCTGTTTAAAATTAAATGCACTGTAGTTGGTTCTTGAATTCAACATCAGTTTATCTAGTCCATTGCTGTGAGTATTATTCATTGTGTTTCTATTCAATTACAATTCACTCTAAATAGTTAAGCACATGTACATAATAGAAAATGCACAGAATAGTCAGTAAAGCTTTCAGCTGAAAGGAGTGTACTATTGAATTTTCCCCAAAATTGCTATGTGCTCTCTTCAGGTAACCATGTATAATTAACTTTCGAAATGATATCGAGTTGTCAGCAGCTGATATTATGTGAGTGCTACTGAATTTGGTAAAGTTACACTAAGCAATATCCCCAGTTGCTCATAATGCTACAGAGTTTTATAGATGTACAATGCTAAAGGCTGTTCAAAAGTAAATGCAATGTGGAAGGTTCTTGAATTCAACTTGATTTTATGTACTCCTTTGCGCTGATTATTTTTCATTCTGTTTCTATTCAATTACAATTCACTAAGAATAGTTATGCACACGTACATAACAGAAAATGCACAGAATAGTAAGTAATGCATTCAGCTGAAACGAGTGTCCTATTGGATTTTCCCCAAAATCACTATTTGCTCACTTCATGTAATTATGTATAATAGACATTCCATATGATATCGAGTTGTCTGCAGCAAGTTTTATGTGTGTGCTACTGAATTTGGTAAAGTTACACTAAGCAGTATCACCCGTTGATCATAATGTTATTCCAGTGTTTCAAAGCAATACAAAGCTAAAGGCTGTTTAAAATTAAATGCACTGTAGTTGGTTCTTGAATTCAACATCAGTTTATCTAGTCCATTGCTGTGAGTATTATTCATTGTGTTTCAATTCAATTACAATTCACTCTAAATAGTTATGCACATGTACATAATAGAAAATGCACAGAATAGTCAGTAAAGATTTCAGCTGAGAAGAGTGTACTATTGAATTTTCCCCAAAATTACTATGTGCTCTCTTCATGAAACCATGTATAATTAACGTTCCAAATGATATCGAGTTGTCAGCAGCAGATATTCTGTGGGTGCTACTGAATTTACTAGTTACACTAAGCAATATACCCAGTTGCTCATAATGCTACAGAGTTTTATAGATGTACAATGCTAAAGGCTGTTCAAAAGTAAATGCAATGTGGAAGGTTCTTGAATTCAACTTGATTTTATGTACTCCTTTGCGCTGATTATTTTTCATTCTGTTTCTATTCAATTACATTTCACTATGAATAGTTATGGACACGTACATAACAGAAAATGCACAGAATAGTAAGTAATGCATTCAGCTGAAACGAGTGTGCTATTGAATTTTCCCCCAAAATACTATTTGCTCACTTCATGTAACCATTTATAATAAACATTCCATATGATATCGAGTAGTCTGCAGCAAGTTTTATGTGTGTGCTACTGAATTTGGTAAAGTTACACTAAGCAGTATTACCCGTTGATCATAATGTTATTCCAGTGTTTCAAAGCAATACAAAGCTAAAGGCTGTTTAAAATTAAATGCACTGTAGTTGGTTCTTGAATTCAACATCAGTTTATCTAGTCCATTGCTGTGAGTATTATTCATTGTGTTTCTATTCAATTACAATTCACTCTAAATAGTTATGCACATGTACATAATAGAAAATGCACAGAATAGTCAGTAAAGCTTTCAGCTGAAAGGAGTGTCCTATTGAATTTTCCCCAAAATTGCTATGTGCTCTCTTCAGGTAACCATGTATAATTAACTTTCGAAATGATATCGAGTTGTCAGCAGCTGATATTATGTGAGTGCTACTGAATTTGGTAAAGTTACACTAAGCAATATCCCTAGTTGCTCATAATGCTACAGAGTTTTATAGATGTACAATGCTAAAGGCTGTTCAAAAGTAAATGCAATGTGGAAGGTTCTTGAATTCAACTTGATTTTATGTACTCCTTTGCGCTGATTATTTTTCATTCTGTTTCTATTCAATTACAATTCACTAAGAATAGTTATGCACACGTACATAACAGAAAATGCACAGAATAGTAAGTAATGCATTCAGCTGAAACGAGTGTACTATTGGATTTTCCCCAAAATCACTATTTGCTCACTTCATGTAATTATGTATAATAGACATTCCATATGATATCGAGTTGTCTGCAGCAAGTTTTATGTGTGTGCTACTGAATTTGGTAAAGTTACACTAAGCAGTATCACCCGTTGATCATAATGTTATTCCAGTGTTTCAAAGCAATACAAAGCTAAAGGCTGTTTAAAATTAAATGCACTGTAGTTGGTTCTTGAATTCAACATCAGTTTATCTAGTCCATTGCTGTGAGTATTATTCATTGTGTTTCTATTCAATTACAATTCACTCTAAATAGTTAAGCACATGTAGATAATAGAAAATGCACAGAATAGTCAGTAAAGATTTCAGCTGAGAGGAGTGTACTATTGAATTTTCCCCAAAATTACTATGTGCTCTCTTCATGAAACCATGTATAATTAACGTTCCAAATGATATCGAGTTGTCAGCAGCAGATATTCTGTGGGTGCTACTGAATTTACTAGTTACACTAAGCAATATACCCAGTTGCTCATAATGCTACAGAGTTTTATAGATGTACAATGCTAAAGGCTGTTCAAAAGTAAATGCAATGTGGAAGGTTCTTGAATTCAACTTGATTTTATGTACTCCTTTGCGCTGATTATTTTTCATTCTGTTTCTATTCAATTACATTTCACTATGAATAGTTATGGACACGTACATAACAGAAAATGCACAGAATAGTAAGTAATGCATTCAGCTGAAACGAGTGTGCTATTGAATTTTCCCCCAAAATACTATTTGCTCACTTCATGTAACCATTTATAATAAACATTCCATATGATATCGAGTAGTCTGCAGCAAGTTTTATGTGTGTGCTACTGAATTTGGTAAAGTTACACTAAGCAGTATTACCCGTTGATCATAATGTTATTCCAGTGTTTCAAAGCAATACAAAGCTAAAGGCTGTTTAAAATTAAATGCACTGTAGTTGGTTCTTGAATTCAACATCAGTTTATCTAGTCCATTGCTGTGAGTATTATTCATTGTGTTTCTATTCAATTACAATTCACTCTAAATAGTTAAGCACATGTACATAATAGAAAATGCACAGAATAGTCAGTAAAGCTTTCAGCTGAAAGGAGTGTACTATTGAATTTTCCCCAAAATTGCTATGTGCTCTCTTCAGGTAACCATGTATAATTAACTTTCGAAATGATATCGAGTTGTCAGCCGCTGATATTATGTGAGTGCTACTGAATTTGGTAAAGTTACACTAAGCAATATCCCCAGTTGCTCATAATGCTACAGAGTTTTATAGATGTACAATGCTAAAGGCTGTTCAAAAGTAAATGCAATGTGGAAGGTTCTTGAATTCAACTTGATTTTATGTACTCCTTTGCGCTGATTATTTTTCATTCTGTTTCTATTCAATTACAATTCACTAAGAATAGTTATGCACACGTACATAACAGAAAATGCACAGAATAGTAAGTAATGCATTCAGCTGAAACGAGTGTCCTATTGGATTTTCCCCAAAATCACTATTTGCTCACTTCATGTAATTATGTATAATAGACATTCCATATGATATCGAGTTGTCTGCAGCAAGTTTTATGTGTGTGCTACTGAATTTGGTAAAGTTACACTAAGCAGTATCACCCGTTGATCATAATGTTATTCCAGTGTTTCAAAGCAATACAAAGCTAAAGGCTGTTTAAAATTAAATGCACTGTAGTTGGTTCTTGAATTCAACATCTGTTTATCTAGTCCATTGCTGTGAGTATTATTCATTGTGTTTCAATTCAATTACAATTCACTCTAAATAGTTATGCACATGTACATAATAGAAAATGCACAGAATAGTCAGTAAAGATTTCAGCTGAGAAGAGTGTACTATTGAATTTTCCCCAAAATTACTATGTGCTCTCTTCATGAAACCATGTATAATTAACGTTCCAAATGATATCGAGTTGTCAGCAGCAGATATTCTGTGGGTGCTACTGAATTTACTAGTTACACTAAGCAATATACCCAGTTGCTCATAATGCTACAGAGTTTTATAGATGTACAATGCTAAAGGCTGTTCAAAAGTAAATGCAATGTGGAAGGTTCTTGAATTCAACTTGATTTTATGTACTCCTTTGCGCTGATTATTTTTCATTCTGTTTCTATTCAATTACATTTCACTATGAATAGTTATGGACACGTACATAACAGAAAATGCACAGAATAGTAAGTAATGCATTCAGCTGAAACGAGTGTGCTATTGAATTTTCCCCCAAAATACTATTTGCTCACTTCATGTAACCATTTATAATAAACATTCCATATGATATCGAGTAGTCTGCAGCAAGTTTTATGTGTGTGCTACTGAATTTGGTAAAGTTACACTAAGCAGTATTACCCGTTGATCATAATGTTATTCCAGTGTTTCAAAGCAATACAAAGCTAAAGGCTGTTTAAAATTAAATGCACTGTAGTTGGTTCTTGAATTCAACATCAGTTTATCTAGTCCATTGCTGTGAGTATTATTCATTGTGTTTCTATTCAATTACAATTCACTCTAAATAGTTATGCACATGTACATAATAGAAAATGCACAGAATAGTCAGTAAAGCTTTCAGCTGAAAGGAGTGTCCTATTGAATTTTCCCCAAAATTGCTATGTGCTCTCTTCAGGTAACCATGTATAATTAACTTTCGAAATGATATCGAGTTGTCAGCAGCTGATATTATGTGAGTGCTACTGAATTTGGTAAAGTTACACTAAGCAATATCCCTAGTTGCTCATAATGCTACAGAGTTTTATAGATGTACAATGCTAAAGGCTGTTCAAAAGTAAATGCAATGTGGAAGGTTCTTGAATTCAACTTGATTTTATGTACTCCTTTGCGCTGATTATTTTTCATTCTGTTTCTATTCAATTACAATTCACTAAGAATAGTTATGCACACGTACATAACAGAAAATGCACAGAATAGTAAGTAATGCATTCAGCTGAAACGAGTGTACTATTGGATTTTCCCCAAAATCACTATTTGCTCACTTCATGTAATTATGTATAATAGACATTCCATATGATATCGAGTTGTCTGCAGCAAGTTTTATGTGTGTGCTACTGAATTTGGTAAAGTTACACTAAGCAGTATCACCCGTTGATCATAATGTTATTCCAGTGTTTCAAAGCAATACAAAGCTAAAGGCTGTTTAAAATTAAATGCACTGTAGTTGGTTCTTGAATTCAACATCAGTTTATCTAGTCCATTGCTGTGAGTATTATTCATTGTGTTTCAATTCAATTACAATTCACTCTAAATAGTTATGCACATGTACATAATAGAAAATGCACAGAATAGTCAGTAAAGATTTCAGCTGAGAGGAGTGTACTATTGAATTTTCCCCAAAATTACTATGTGCTCTCTTCATGAAACCATGTATAATTAACGTTCCAAATGATATCGAGTTGTCAGCAGCAGATATTCTGTGGGTGCTACTGAATTTACTAGTTACACTAAGCAATATACCCAGTTGCTCATAATGCTACAGAGTTTTATAGATGTACAATGCTAAAGGCTGTTCAAAAGTAAATGCAATGTGGAAGGTTCTTGAATTCAACTTGATTTTATGTACTCCTTTGCGCTGATTATTTTTCATTCTGTTTCTATTCAATTACATTTCACTATGAATAGTTATGGACACGTACATAACAGAAAATGCACAGAATAGTAAGTAATGCATTCAGCTGAAACGAGTGTGCTATTGAATTTTCCCCCAAAATACTATTTGCTCACTTCATGTAACCATTTATAATAAACATTCCATATGATATCGAGTAGTCTGCAGCAAGTTTTATGTGTGTGCTACTGAATTTGGTAAAGTTACACTAAGCAGTATTACCCGTTGATCATAATGTTATTCCAGTGTTTCAAAGCAATACAAAGCTAAAGGCTGTTTAAAATTAAATGCACTGTAGTTGGTTCTTGAATTCAACATCAGTTTATCTAGTCCATTGCTGTGAGTATTATTCATTGTGTTTCTATTCAATTACAATTCACTCTAAATAGTTAAGCACATGTACATAATAGAAAATGCACAGAATAGTCAGTAAAGCTTTCAGCTGAAAGGAGTGTACTATTGAATTTTCCCCAAAATTGCTATGTGCTCTCTTCAGGTAACCATGTATAATTAACTTTCGAAATGATATCGAGTTGTCAGCAGCTGATATTATGTGAGTGCTACTGAATTTGGTAAAGTTACACTAAGCAATATCCCCAGTTGCTCATAATGCTACAGAGTTTTATAGATGTACAATGCTAAAGGCTGTTCAAAAGTAAATGCAATGTGGAAGGTTCTTGAATTCAACTTGATTTTATGTACTCCTTTGCGCTGATTATTTTTCATTCTGTTTCTATTCAATTACAATTCACTAAGAATAGTTATGCACACGTACATAACAGAAAATGCACAGAATAGTAAGTAATGCATTCAGCTGAAACGAGTGTCCTATTGGATTTTCCCCAAAATCACTATTTGCTCACTTCATGTAATTATGTATAATAGACATTCCATATGATATCGAGTTGTCTGCAGCAAGTTTTATGTGTGTGCTACTGAATTTGGTAAAGTTACACTAAGCAGTATCACCCGTTGATCATAATGTTATTCCAGTGTTTCAAAGCAATACAAAGCTAAAGGCTGTTTAAAATTAAATGCACTGTAGTTGGTTCTTGAATTCAACATCAGTTTATCTAGTCCATTGCTGTGAGTATTATTCATTGTGTTTCAATTCAATTACAATTCACTCTAAATAGTTATGCACATGTACATAATAGAAAATGCACAGAATAGTCAGTAAAGATTTCAGCTGAGAAGAGTGTACTATTGAATTTTCCCCAAAATTACTATGTGCTCTCTTCATGAAACCATGTATAATTAACGTTCCAAATGATATCGAGTTGTCAGCAGCAGATATTCTGTGGGTGCTACTGAATTTACTAGTTACACTAAGCAATATACCCAGTTGCTCATAATGCTACAGAGTTTTATAGATGTACAATGCTAAAGGCTGTTCAAAAGTAAATGCAATGTGGAAGGTTCTTGAATTCAACTTGATTTTATGTACTCCTTTGCGCTGATTATTTTTCATTCTGTTTCTATTCAATTACATTTCACTATGAATAGTTATGGACACGTACATAACAGAAAATGCACAGAATAGTAAGTAATGCATTCAGCTGAAACGAGTGTGCTATTGAATTTTCCCCCAAAATACTATTTGCTCACTTCATGTAACCATTTATAATAAACATTCCATATGATATCGAGTAGTCTGCAGCAAGTTTTATGTGTGTGCTACTGAATTTGGTAAAGTTACACTAAGCAGTATTACCCGTTGATCATAATGTTATTCCAGTGTTTCAAAGCAATACAAAGCTAAAGGCTGTTTAAAATTAAATGCACTGTAGTTGGTTCTTGAATTCAACATCAGTTTATCTAGTCCATTGCTGTGAGTATTATTCATTGTGTTTCTATTCAATTACAATTCACTCTAAATAGTTAAGCACATGTACATAATAGAAAATGCACAGAATAGTCAGTAAAGCTTTCAGCTGAAAGGAGTGTACTATTCAATTTTCCCCAAAATTGCTATGTGCTCTCTTCAGGTAACCATGTATAATTAACTTTCGAAATGACATCGAGTTGTCAGCAGCTGATATTATGTGAGTGCTACTGAATTTGGTAAAGTTACACTAAGCAATATCCCCAGTTGCTCATAATGCTACAGAGTTTTATAGATGTACAATGCTAAAGGCTGTTCAAAAGTAAATGCAATGTGGAAGTTTCTTGAATTCAACTTGATTTTATGTACTCCTGTGCGCTGATTATTATTCATTCTGTTTCTATTCATTTACAATTCACTATGAATACATATGCACATGTAAATAACAGAAAATGCACAGAGTAGTAAGTAATGCATTCAGCTGAAACGAGTGTACTATTGGATTTTCCCCAAAATTACTATTTGCTCACTTCATGTAATTATGTATAATAGACATTCCATATGATATCGAGTTGTCTGCAGCAAGTATTATGTGTGTGCTGCTGAATTTGGTAAAGTTACACTAAGCAGTATCACCCGTTGAACATAATGTTATTCAAGTGTTTCAAAGCAATACAAAGCTAAAGGCTGTTTAAAATTAAATGCACTGTAGTTGGTTGTTGAATTCAACATCAGTTTATCTAGTCCATTGCTGTGAGTATTATTCATTGTGTTTCTATTCAATTAGAATTCACTCTAAATAGTTATGCACATGTACATAATAGAAAATGCACAGAATAGTCAGTAAAGCTTTCAGCTGAAAGGAGTGGACTATTGAATTTTCCCCAAAATTACTATGTGCTCTCTTCAGGTAACCATGTAGAATTAACTTTCGAAATCATATCGAGTTGTCAGCAGCTGACATTATGTGTGTGCTACTGAATTTGGTAAAGTTACACTAAGCAATATCCCCAGTTGCTCATAATGCTACTCCAGAGTTTCATAGCTGTAGAATGCTAAAGGCTGTTCAAAAGTAAATGCAATGTGGAAGTTTCTTGAATTCAACTTGATTTTATGTACTCCTGTGCGCTGATTATTATTCATTCTGTTTCTATTCAATTACAATTCACTATGAATACATATGCACATGTACATAACAGAAAATGCACAGAATAGTAAGTAATGCATTCAGCTGAAACGAGTGTACCATTGGATTTTCCCCAAAATTACTATTTGCTCACTTCATGTAATTATGTATAATAGACATTCCATATCATATCGAGTTGTCTGCAGCAAGTTTTATGTGTGTGCTACTGAATTTCGTAAAGTTACACTAAGCAGTATCACCCGTTGATCATAATGTTATTCCAGTGTTTCAAAGCAATACAAAGCTAAAGGCTGTTTAAAATTAAATGCACTGTAGTTGGTTCTTGAATTCAACATCAGTTTATCTAGTCCATTGCTGTGAGTATTATTCATTGTGTTTCAATTCAATTACAATTCACTCTAAATAGTTATGCACATGTACATAATAGAAAATGCACAGAATAGTCAGTAAAGATTTCAGCTGAGAGGAGTGTATTATTGAATTTTCCCCAAAATTACTATGTGCTCTCTTCATGAAACCATGTATAATTAACGTTCCAAATGATATCGAGTTGTCAGCAGCAGATATTCTGTGGGTGCTACTGAATTTACTAGTTACACTAAGCAATATACCCAGTTGCTCATAATGCTACTCCAGAGTTTCATAGCTGTAGAATGCTAAAGGCTGTTGAAAAGTAAATGCAATGTGGAAGGTTCTTGAATTCAACTTGATTTTATGTACTCCTTTGCGCTGATTATTTTTCATTCTGTTTCTATTCAATTACAATTCACTATGAATAGTTATGCACACGTACATAACAGAAAATGCACAGAATAGTAATGCATTCAGCTGAAACGAGTGTACTATTGGATTTTCCCCCAAATTACTATTTGCTCACTTCATGTAACCATTCATAATAAACATTCCATATGATATCGAGTAGTCTGCAGCAAGTTTTATGTGTGTGCTACTGAATTTGGTAAAGTTACACTAAGCAGTATCACCCGTTGATCATAATGTTATTCCAGTGTTTCAAAGCAATACAAAGCTAAAGGCTGTTTAAAATTAAATGCACTGTAGTTGGTTCTTGAATTCAACATCAGTTTATCTAGTCCATTGCTGTGAGTATTATTCATTGTGTTTCAATTCAATTACAATTCACTCTAAATAGTTATGCACATGTACATAATAGAAAATGCACAGAATAGTCAGTAAAGATTTCAGCTGAGAAGAGTGTACTATTGAATTTTCCCCAAAATTACTATGTGCTCTCTTCATGAAACCATGTATAATTAACGTTCCAAATGATATCGAGTTGTCAGCAGCAGATATTCTGTGGGTGCTACTGAATTTACTAGTTACACTAAGCAATATACCCAGTTGCTCATAATGCTACAGAGTTTTATAGATGTACAATGCTAAAGGCTGTTCAAAAGTAAATGCAATGTGGAAGGTTCTTGAATTCAACTTGATTTTATGTACTCCTTTGCGCTGATTATTTTTCATTCTGTTTCTATTCAATTACATTTCACTATGAATAGTTATGGACACGTACATAACAGAAAATGCACAGAATAGTAAGTAATGCATTCAGCTGAAACGAGTGTGCTATTGAATTTTCCCCCAAAATACTATTTGCTCACTTCATGTAACCATTTATAATAAACATTCCATATGATATCGAGTAGTCTGCAGCAAGTTTTATGTGTGTGCTACTGAATTTGGTAAAGTTACACTAAGCAGTATTACCCGTTGATCATAATGTTATTCCAGTGTTTCAAAGCAATACAAAGCTAAAGGCTGATTAAAATTAAATGCACTGTAGTTGGTTCTTGAATTCAACATCAGTTTATCTAGTCCATTGCTGTGAGTATTATTCATTGTGTTTCTATTCAATTACAATTCACTCTAAATAGTTAAGCACATGTACATAATAGAAAATGCACAGAATAGTCAGTAAAGCTTTCAGCTGAAAGGAGTGTACTATTCAATTTTCCCCAAAATTGCTATGTGCTCTCTTCAGGTAACCATGTATAATTAACTTTCGAAATGACATCGAGTTGTCAGCAGCTGATATTATGTGAGTGCTACTGAATTTGGTAAAGTTACACTAAGCAATATCCCCAGTTGCTCATAATGCTACAGAGTTTTATAGATGTACAATGCTAAAGGCTGTTCAAAAGTAAATGCAATGTGGAAGTTTCTTGAATTCAACTTGATTTTATGTACTCCTGTGCGCTGATTATTATTCATTCTGTTTCTATTCATTTACAATTCACTATGAATAGTTATGCACACGTACATAACAGAAAATGCACAGAATAGTAAGTAATGCATTCAGCTGAAACGAGTGTCCTATTGGATTTTCCCCAAAATCACTATTTGCTCACTTCATGTAATTATGTATAATAGACATTCCATATGATATCGAGTTGTCTGCAGCAAGTATTATGTGTGTGCTGCTGAATTTGGTAAAGTTACACTAAGCAGTATCACCCGTTGAACATAATGTTATTCAAGTGTTTCAAAGCAATACAAAGCTAAAGGCTGTTTAAAATTAAATGCACTGTAGTTGGTTGTTGAATTCAACATCAGTTTATCTAGTCCATTGCTGTGAGTATTATTCATTGTGTTTCTATTCAATTAGAATTCACTCTAAATAGTTATGCACATGTACATAATAGAAAATGCACAGAATAGTCAGTAAAGCTTTCAGCTGAAAGGAGTGGACTATTGAATTTTCCCCAAAATTACTATGTGCTCTCTTCAGGTAACCATGTAGAATTAACTTTCGAAATCATATCGAGTTGTCAGCAGCTGACATTATGTGTGTGCTACTGAATTTGGTAAAGTTACACTAAGCAATATCCCCAGTTGCTCATAATGCTACTCCAGAGTTTCATAGCTGTAGAATGCTAAAGGCTGTTCAAAAGTAAATGCAATGTGGAAGTTTCTTGAATTCAACTTGATTTTATGTACTCCTGTGCGCTGATTATTATTCATTCTGTTTCTATTCAATTACAATTCACTATGAATACATATGCACATGTACATAACAGAAAATGCACAGAATAGTAAGTAATGCATTCAGCTGAAACGAGTGTACCATTGGATTTTCCCCAAAATTACTATTTGCTCACTTCATGTAATTATGTATAATAGACATTCCATATCATATCGAGTTGTCTGCAGCAAGTTTTATGTGTGTGCTACTGAATTTCGTAAAGTTACACTAAGCAGTATCACCCGTTGATCATAATGTTATTCCAGTGTTTCAAAGCAATACAAAGCTAAAGGCTGTTTAAAATTAAATGCACTGTAGTTGGTTCTTGAATTCAACATCAGTTTATCTAGTCCATTGCTGTGAGTATTATTCATTGTGTTTCAATTCAATTACAATTCACTCTAAATAGTTATGCACATGTACATAATAGAAAATGCACAGAATAGTCAGTAAAGATTTCAGCTGAGAGGAGTGTATTATTGAATTTTCCCCAAAATTACTATGTGCTCTCTTCATGAAACCATGTATAATTAACGTTCCAAATGATATCGAGTTGTCAGCAGCAGATATTCTGTGGGTGCTACTGAATTTACTAGTTACACTAAGCAATATACCCAGTTGCTCATAATGCTACTCCAGAGTTTCATAGCTGTAGAATGCTAAAGGCTGTTGAAAAGTAAATGCAATGTGGAAGGTTCTTGAATTCAACTTGATTTTATGTACTCCTTTGCGCTGATTATTTTTCATTCTGTTTCTATTCAATTACAATTCACTATGAATAGTTATGCACACGTACATAACAGAAAATGCACAGAATAGTAATGCATTCAGCTGAAACGAGTGTACTATTGGATTTTCCCCCAAATTACTATTTGCTCACTTCATGTAACCATTTATAATAAACATTCCATATGATATCGAGTAGTCTGCAGCAAGTTTTATGTGTGTGCTACTGAATTTGGTAAAGTTACACTAAGCAGTATCACCCGTTGATCATAATGTTATTCCAGTGTTTCAAAGCAATACAAAGCTAAAGGCTGTTTAAAATTAAATGCACTGTAGTTGGTTCTTGAATTCAACATCAGTTTATCTAGTCCATTGCTGTGAGTATTATTCATTGTGTTTCTATTCAATTACAATTCACTCTAAATAGTTATGCACATGTACATAATAGAAAATGCACAGAATAGTCAGTAAAGCTTTCAGCTGAAAGGAGTGTCCTATTGAATTTTCCCCAAAATTGCTATGTGCTCTCTTCAGGAAACAATGTATAATTAACTTTCGAAATGATATCGAGTTGTCAGCAGCTGATATTCTGTGGGTGCTACTGAATTTACTAGTTACACTAAGCAATGTACCCAGTTGCTCATAATGCTACAGAGTTTTATAGATGTACAATGCTAAAGGCTGTTCAAAAGTAAATGCAATGTGGAAGGTTCTTGAATTCAACTTGATTTTATGTACTCCTTTGCGCTGATTATTTTTCATTCTGTTTCTATTCAATTACAATTCACTAAGAATAGTTATGCACACGTACATAACAGAAAATGCACAGAATAGTAAGTAATGCATTCAGCTGAAACGAGTGTCCTATTGGATTTTCCCCAAAATCACTATTTGCTCACTTCATGTAATTATGTATAATAGACATTCCATATGATATCGAGTTGTCTGCAGCAAGTTTTATGTGTGTGCTACTGAATTTGGTAAAGTTACACTAAGCAGTATCACCCGTTGATCATAATGTTATTCCAGTGTTTCAAAGCAATACAAAGCTAAAGGCTGTTTAAAATTAAATGCACTGTAGTTGGTTCTTGAATTCAACATCAGTTTATCTAGTCCATTGCTGTGAGTATTATTCATTGTGTTTCAATTCAATTACAATTCACTCTAAATAGTTATGCACATGTACATAATAGAAAATGCACAGAATAGTCAGTAAAGATTTCAGCTGAGAAGAGTGTACTATTGAATTTTCCCCAAAATTACTATGTGCTCTCTTCATGAAACCATGTATAATTAACGTTCCAAATGATATCGAGTTGTCAGCAGCAGATATTCTGTGGGTGCTACTGAATTTACTAGTTACACTAAGCAATATACCCAGTTGCTCATAATGCTACAGAGTTTTATAGATGTACAATGCTAAAGGCTGTTCAAAAGTAAATGCAATGTGGAAGGTTCTTGAATTCAACTTGATTTTATGTACTCCTTTGCGCTGATTATTTTTCATTCTGTTTCTATTCAATTACATTTCACTATGAATAGTTATGGACACGTACATAACAGAAAATGCACAGAATAGTAAGTAATGCATTCAGCTGAAACGAGTGTGCTATTGAATTTTCCCCCAAAATACTATTTGCTCACTTCATGTAACCATTTATAATAAACATTCCATATGATATCGAGTAGTCTGCAGCAAGTTTTATGTGTGTGCTACTGAATTTGGTAAAGTTACACTAAGCAGTATTACCCGTTGATCATAATGTTATTCCAGTGTTTCAAAGCAATACAAAGCTAAAGGCTGTTTAAAATTAAATGCACTGTAGTTGGTTCTTGAATTCAACATCAGTTTATCTAGTCCATTGCTGTGAGTATTATTCATTGTGTTTCTATTCAATTACAATTCACTCTAAATAGTTAAGCACATGTACATAATAGAAAATGCACAGAATAGTCAGTAAAGCTTTCAGCTGAAAGGAGTGTACTATTCAATTTTCCCCAAAATTGCTATGTGCTCTCTTCAGGTAACCATGTATAATTAACTTTCGAAATGACATCGAGTTGTCAGCAGCTGATATTATGTGAGTGCTACTGAATTTGGTAAAGTTACACTAAGCAATATCCCCAGTTGCTCATAATGCTACAGAGTTTTATAGATGTACAATGCTAAAGGCTGTTCAAAAGTAAATGCAATGTGGAAGTTTCTTGAATTCAACTTGATTTTATGTACTCCTGTGCGCTGATTATTATTCATTCTGTTTCTATTCATTTACAATTCACTATGAATACATATGCACATGTAAATAACAGAAAATGCACAGAGTAGTAAGTAATGCATTCAGCTGAAACGAGTGTACTATTGGATTTTCCCCAAAATTACTATTTGCTCACTTCATGTAATTATGTATAATAGACATTCCATATGATATCGAGTTGTCTGCAGCAAGTATTATGTGTGTGCTGCTGAATTTGGTAAAGTTACACTAAGCAGTATCACCCGTTGAACATAATGTTATTCAAGTGTTTCAAAGCAATACAAAGCTAAAGGCTGTTTAAAATTAAATGCACTGTAGTTGGTTGTTGAATTCAACATCAGTTTATCTAGTCCATTGCTGTGAGTATTATTCATTGTGTTTCTATTCAATTAGAATTCACTCTAAATAGTTATGCACATGTACATAATAGAAAATGCACAGAATAGTCAGTAAAGCTTTCAGCTGAAAGGAGTGGACTATTGAATTTTCCCCAAAATTACTATGTGCTCTCTTCAGGTAACCATGTAGAATTAACTTTCGAAATCATATCGAGTTGTCAGCAGCTGACATTATGTGTGTGCTACTGAATTTGGTAAAGTTACACTAAGCAATATCCCCAGTTGCTCATAATGCTACTCCAGAGTTTCATAGCTGTAGAATGCTAAAGGCTGTTCAAAAGTAAATGCAATGTGGAAGTTTCTTGAATTCAACTTGATTTTATGTACTCCTGTGCGCTGATTATTATTCATTCTGTTTCTATTCAATTACAATTCACTATGAATACATATGCACATGTACATAACAGAAAATGCACAGAATAGTAAGTAATGCATTCAGCTGAAACGAGTGTACCATTGGATTTTCCCCAAAATTACTATTTGCTCACTTCATGTAATTATGTATAATAGACATTCCATATCATATCGAGTTGTCTGCAGCAAGTTTTATGTGTGTGCTACTGAATTTCGTAAAGTTACACTAAGCAGTATCACCCGTTGATCATAATGATTCCAGTGTTTCAAAGCAATACAAAGCTAAAGGCTGTTTAAAATTAAATGCACTGTAGTTGGTTCTTGAATTCAACATCAGTTTATCTAGTCCATTGCTGTGAGTATTATTCATTGTGTTTCAATTCAATTACAATTCACTCTAAATAGTTATGCACATGTACATAATAGAAAATGCACAGAATAGTCAGTAAAGATTTCAGCTGAGAGGAGTGTATTATTGAATTTTCCCCAAAATTACTATGTGCTCTCTTCATGAAACCATGTATAATTAACGTTCCAAATGATATCGAGTTGTCAGCAGCAGATATTCTGTGGGTGCTACTGAATTTACTAGTTACACTAAGCAATATACCCAGTTGCTCATAATGCTACTCCAGAGTTTCATAGCTGTAGAATGCTAAAGGCTGTTGAAAAGTAAATGCAATGTGGAAGGTTCTTGAATTCAACTTGATTTTATGTACTCCTTTGCGCTGATTATTTTTCATTCTGTTTCTATTCAATTACAATTCACTATGAATAGTTATGCACACGTACATAACAGAAAATGCACAGAATAGTAATGCATTCAGCTGAAACGAGTGTACTATTGGATTTTCCCCCAAATTACTATTTGCTCACTTCATGTAACCATTCATAATAAACATTCCATATGATATCGAGTAGTCTGCAGCAAGTTTTATGTGTGTGCTACTGAATTTGGTAAAGTTACACTAAGCAGTATCACCCGTTGATCATAATGTTATTCCAGTGTTTCAAAGCAATACAAAGCTAAAGGCTGTTTAAAATTAAATGCACTGTAGTTGGTTCTTGAATTCAACATCAGTTTATCTAGTCCATTGCTGTGAGTATTATTCATTGTGTTTCAATTCAATTACAATTCACTCTAAATAGTTATGCACATGTACATAATAGAAAATGCACAGAATAGTCAGTAAAGATTTCAGCTGAGAAGAGTGTACTATTGAATTTTCCCCAAAATTACTATGTGCTCTCTTCATGAAACCATGTATAATTAACGTTCCAAATGATATCGAGTTGTCAGCAGCAGATATTCTGTGGGTGCTACTGAATTTACTAGTTACACTAAGCAATATACCCAGTTGCTCATAATGCTACAGAGTTTTATAGATGTACAATGCTAAAGGCTGTTCAAAAGTAAATGCAATGTGGAAGGTTCTTGAATTCAACTTGATTTTATGTACTCCTTTGCGCTGATTATTTTTCATTCTGTTTCTATTCAATTACATTTCACTATGAATAGTTATGGACACGTACATAACAGAAAATGCACAGAATAGTAAGTAATTCATTCAGCTGAAACGAGTGTGCTATTGAATTTTCCCCCAAAATACTATTTGCTCACTTCATGTAACCATTTATAATAAACATTCCATATGATATCGAGTAGTCTGCAGCAAGTTTTATGTGTGTGCTACTGAATTTGGTAAAGTTACACTAAGCAGTATTACCCGTTGATCATAATGTTATTCCAGTGTTTCAAAGCAATACAAAGCTAAAGGCTGTTTAAAATTAAATGCACTGTAGTTGGTTCTTGAATTCAACATCAGTTTATCTAGTCCATTGCTGTGAGTATTATTCATTGTGTTTCTATTCAATTACAATTCACTCTAAATAGTTAAGCACATGTACATAATAGAAAATGCACAGAATAGTCAGTAAAGCTTTCAGCTGAAAGGAGTGTACTATTCAATTTTCCCCAAAATTGCTATGTGCTCTCTTCAGGTAACCATGTATAATTAACTTTCGAAATGACATCGAGTTGTCAGCAGCTGATATTATGTGAGTGCTACTGAATTTGGTAAAGTTACACTAAGCAATATCCCCAGTTGCTCATAATGCTACAGAGTTTTATAGATGTACAATGCTAAAGGCTGTTCAAAAGTAAATGCAATGTGGAAGTTTCTTGAATTCAACTTGATTTTATGTACTCCTGTGCGCTGATTATTATTCATTCTGTTTCTATTCATTTACAATTCACTATGAATACATATGCACATGTAAATAACAGAAAATGCACAGAGTAGTAAGTAATGCATTCAGCTGAAACGAGTGTACTATTGGATTTTCCCCAAAATTACTATTTGCTCACTTCATGTAATTATGTATAATAGACATTCCATATGATATCGAGTTGTCTGCAGCAAGTATTATGTGTGTGCTGCTGAATTTGGTAAAGTTACACTAAGCAGTATCACCCGTTGAACATAATGTTATTCAAGTGTTTCAAAGCAATACAAAGCTAAAGGCTGTTTAAAATTAAATGCACTGTAGTTGGTTGTTGAATTCAACATCAGTTTATCTAGTCCATTGCTGTGAGTATTATTCATTGTGTTTCTATTCAATTAGAATTCACTCTAAATAGTTATGCACATGTACATAATAGAAAATGCACAGAATAGTCAGTAAAGCTTTCAGCTGAAAGGAGTGGACTATTGAATTTTCCCCAAAATTACTATGTGCTCTCTTCAGGTAACCATGTAGAATTAACTTTCGAAATCATATCGAGTTGTCAGCAGCTGACATTATGTGTGTGCTACTGAATTTGGTAAAGTTACACTAAGCAATATCCCCAGTTGCTCATAATGCTACTCCAGAGTTTCATAGCTGTAGAATGCTAAAGGCTGTTCAAAAGTAAATGCAATGTGGAAGTTTCTTGAATTCAACTTGATTTTATGTACTCCTGTGCGCTGATTATTATTCATTCTGTTTCTATTCAATTACAATTCACTATGAATACATATGCACATGTACATAACAGAAAATGCACAGAATAGTAAGTAATGCATTCAGCTGAAACGAGTGTACCATTGGATTTTCCCCAAAATTACTATTTGCTCACTTCATGTAATTATGTATAATAGACATTCCATATCATATCGAGTTGTCTGCAGCAAGTTTTATGTGTGTGCTACTGAATTTCGTAAAGTTACACTAAGCAGTATCACCCGTTGATCATAATGATTCCAGTGTTTCAAAGCAATACAAAGCTAAAGGCTGTTTAAAATTAAATGCACTGTAGTTGGTTCTTGAATTCAACATCAGTTTATCTAGTCCATTGCTGTGAGTATTATTCATTGTGTTTCAATTCAATTACAATTCACTCTAAATAGTTATGCACATGTACATAATAGAAAATGCACAGAATAGTCAGTAAAGATTTCAGCTGAGAGGAGTGTATTATTGAATTTTCCCCAAAATTACTATGTGCTCTCTTCATGAAACCATGTATAATTAACGTTCCAAATGATATCGAGTTGTCAGCAGCAGATATTCTGTGGGTGCTACTGAATTTACTAGTTACACTAAGCAATATACCCAGTTGCTCATAATGCTACTCCAGAGTTTCATAGCTGTAGAATGCTAAAGGCTGTTGAAAAGTAAATGCAATGTGGAAGGTTCTTGAATTCAACTTGATTTTATGTACTCCTTTGCGCTGATTATTTTTCATTCTGTTTCTATTCAATTACAATTCACTATGAATAGTTATGCACACGTACATAACAGAAAATGCACAGAATAGTAATGCATTCAGCTGAAACGAGTGTCCTATTGGATTTTCCCCAAAATCACTATTTGCTCACTTCATGTAATTATGTATAATAGACATTCCATATGATATCGAGTTGTCTGCAGCAAGTTTTATGTGTGTGCTACTGAATTTGGTAAAGTTACACTAAGCAGTATCACCCGTTGATCATAATGTTATTCCAGTGTTTCAAAGCAATACAAAGCTAAAGGCTGTTTAAAATTAAATGCACTGTAGTTGGTTCTTGAATTCAACATCAGTTTATCTAGTCCATTGCTGTGAGTATTATTCATTGTGTTTCTATTCAATTACAATTCACTCTAAATAGTTATGCACATGTACATAATAGAAAATGCACAGAATAGTCAGTAAAGCTTTCAGCTGAAAGGAGTGTCCTATTGAATTTTCCCCAAAATTGCTATGTGCTCTCTTCAGGAAACAATGTATAATTAACTTTCGAAATGATATCGAGTTGTCAGCAGCTGATATTCTGTGGGTGCTACTGAATTTACTAGTTACACTAAGCAATGTACCCAGTTGCTCATAATGCTACAGAGTTTTATAGATGTACAATGCTAAAGGCTGTTCAAAAGTAAATGCAATGTGGAAGGTTCTTGAATTCAACTTGATTTTATGTACTCCTTTGCGCTGATTATTTTTCATTCTGTTTCTATTCAATTACAATTCACTAAGAATAGTTATGCACACGTACATAACAGAAAATGCACAGAATAGTAAGTAATGCATTCAGCTGAAACGAGTGTCCTATTGGATTTTCCCCAAAATCACTATTTGCTCACTTCATGTAATTATGTATAATAGACATTCCATATGATATCGAGTTGTCTGCAGCAAGTTTTATGTGTGTGCTACTGAATTTGGTAAAGTTACACTAAGCAGTATCACCCGTTGATCATAATGTTATTCCAGTGTTTCAAAGCAATACAAAGCTAAAGGCTGTTTAAAATTAAATGCACTGTAGTTGGTTCTTGAATTCAACATCAGTTTATCTAGTCCATTGCTGTGAGTATTATTCATTGTGTTTCAATTCAATTACAATTCACTCTAAATAGTTATGCACATGTACATAATAGAAAATGCACAGAATAGTCAGTAAAGATTTCAGCTGAGAAGAGTGTACTATTGAATTTTCCCCAAAATTACTATGTGCTCTCTTCATGAAACCATGTATAATTAACGTTCCAAATGATATCGAGTTGTCAGCAGCAGATATTCTGTGGGTGCTACTGAATTTACTAGTTACACTAAGCAATATACCCAGTTGCTCATAATGCTACAGAGTTTTATAGATGTACAATGCTAAAGGCTGTTCAAAAGTAAATGCAATGTGGAAGGTTCTTGAATTCAACTTGATTTTATGTACTCCTTTGCGCTGATTATTTTTCATTCTGTTTCTATTCAATTACATTTCACTATGAATAGTTATGGACACGTACATAACAGAAAATGCACAGAATAGTAAGTAATGCATTCAGCTGAAACGAGTGTGCTATTGAATTTTCCCCCAAAATACTATTTGCTCACTTCATGTAACCATTTATAATAAACATTCCATATGATATCGAGTAGTCTGCAGCAAGTTTTATGTGTGTGCTACTGAATTTGGTAAAGTTACACTAAGCAGTATTACCCGTTGATCATAATGTTATTCCAGTGTTTCAAAGCAATACAAAGCTAAAGGCTGTTTAAAATTAAATGCACTGTAGTTGGTTCTTGAATTCAACATCAGTTTATCTAGTCCATTGCTGTGAGTATTATTCATTGTGTTTCTATTCAATTACAATTCACTCTAAATAGTTAAGCACATGTACATAATAGAAAATGCACAGAATAGTCAGTAAAGCTTTCAGCTGAAAGGAGTGTACTATTCAATTTTCCCCAAAATTGCTATGTGCTCTCTTCAGGTAACCATGTATAATTAACTTTCGAAATGACATCGAGTTGTCAGCAGCTGATATTATGTGAGTGCTACTGAATTTGGTAAAGTTACACTAAGCAATATCCCCAGTTGCTCATAATGCTACAGAGTTTTATAGATGTACAATGCTAAAGGCTGTTCAAAAGTAAATGCAATGTGGAAGTTTCTTGAATTCAACTTGATTTTATGTACTCCTGTGCGCTGATTATTATTCATTCTGTTTCTATTCATTTACAATTCACTATGAATACATATGCACATGTAAATAACAGAAAATGCACAGAGTAGTAAGTAATGCATTCAGCTGAAACGAGTGTACTATTGGATTTTCCCCAAAATTACTATTTGCTCACTTCATGTAATTATGTATAATAGACATTCCATATGATATCGAGTTGTCTGCAGCAAGTATTATGTGTGTGCTGCTGAATTTGGTAAAGTTACACTAAGCAGTATCACCCGTTGAACATAATGTTATTCAAGTGTTTCAAAGCAATACAAAGCTAAAGGCTGTTTAAAATTAAATGCACTGTAGTTGGTTGTTGAATTCAACATCAGTTTATCTAGTCCATTGCTGTGAGTATTATTCATTGTGTTTCTATTCAATTAGAATTCACTCTAAATAGTTATGCACATGTACATAATAGAAAATGCACAGAATAGTCAGTAAAGCTTTCAGCTGAAAGGAGTGGACTATTGAATTTTCCCCAAAATTACTATGTGCTCTCTTCAGGTAACCATGTAGAATTAACTTTCGAAATCATATCGAGTTGTCAGCAGCTGACATTATGTGTGTGCTACTGAATTTGGTAAAGTTACACTAAGCAATATCCCCAGTTGCTCATAATGCTACTCCAGAGTTTCATAGCTGTAGAATGCTAAAGGCTGTTCAAAAGTAAATGCAATGTGGAAGTTTCTTGAATTCAACTTGATTTTATGTACTCCTGTGCGCTGATTATTATTCATTCTGTTTCTATTCAATTACAATTCACTATGAATACATATGCACATGTACATAACAGAAAATGCACAGAATAGTAAGTAATGCATTCAGCTGAAACGAGTGTACCATTGGATTTTCCCCAAAATTACTATTTGCTCACTTCATGTAATTATGTATAATAGACATTCCATATCATATCGAGTTGTCTGCAGCAAGTTTTATGTGTGTGCTACTGAATTTCGTAAAGTTACACTAAGCAGTATCACCCGTTGATCATAATGATTCCAGTGTTTCAAAGCAATACAAAGCTAAAGGCTGTTTAAAATTAAATGCACTGTAGTTGGTTCTTGAATTCAACATCAGTTTATCTAGTCCATTGCTGTGAGTATTATTCATTGTGTTTCAATTCAATTACAATTCACTCTAAATAGTTATGCACATGTACATAATAGAAAATGCACAGAATAGTCAGTAAAGATTTCAGCTGAGAGGAGTGTATTATTGAATTTTCCCCAAAATTACTATGTGCTCTCTTCATGAAACCATGTATAATTAACGTTCCAAATGATATCGAGTTGTCAGCAGCAGATATTCTGTGGGTGCTACTGAATTTACTAGTTACACTAAGCAATATACCCAGTTGCTCATAATGCTACTCCAGAGTTTCATAGCTGTAGAATGCTAAAGGCTGTTGAAAAGTAAATGCAATGTGGAAGGTTCTTGAATTCAACTTGATTTTATGTACTCCTTTGCGCTGATTATTTTTCATTCTGTTTCTATTCAATTACAATTCACTATGAATAGTTATGCACACGTACATAACAGAAAATGCACAGAATAGTAATGCATTCAGCTGAAACGAGTGTACTATTGGATTTTCCCCCAAATTACTATTTGCTCACTTCATGTAACCATTCATAATAAACATTCCATATGATATCGAGTAGTCTGCAGCAAGTTTTATGTGTGTGCTACTGAATTTGGTAAAGTTACACTAAGCAGTATCACCCGTTGATCATAATGTTATTCCAGTGTTTCAAAGCAATACAAAGCTAAAGGCTGTTTAAAATTAAATGCACTGTAGTTGGTTCTTGAATTCAACATCAGTTTATCTAGTCCATTGCTGTGAGTATTATTCATTGTGTTTCAATTCAATTACAATTCACTCTAAATAGTTATGCACATGTACATAATAGAAAATGCACAGAATAGTCAGTAAAGATTTCAGCTGAGAAGAGTGTACTATTGAATTTTCCCCAAAATTACTATGTGCTCTCTTCATGAAACCATGTATAATTAACGTTCCAAATGATATCGAGTTGTCAGCAGCAGATATTCTGTGGGTGCTACTGAATTTACTAGTTACACTAAGCAATATACCCAGTTGCTCATAATGCTACAGAGTTTTATAGATGTACAATGCTAAAGGCTGTTCAAAAGTAAATGCAATGTGGAAGGTTCTTGAATTCAACTTGATTTTATGTACTCCTTTGCGCTGATTATTTTTCATTCTGTTTCTATTCAATTACATTTCACTATGAATAGTTATGGACACGTACATAACAGAAAATGCACAGAATAGTAAGTAATGCATTCAGCTGAAACGAGTGTGCTATTGAATTTTCCCCCAAAATACTATTTGCTCACTTCATGTAACCATTTATAATAAACATTCCATATGATATCGAGTAGTCTGCAGCAAGTTTTATGTGTGTGCTACTGAATTTGGTAAAGTTACACTAAGCAGTATTACCCGTTGATCATAATGTTATTCCAGTGTTTCAAAGCAATACAAAGCTAAAGGCTGTTTAAAATTAAATGCACTGTAGTTGGTTCTTGAATTCAACATCAGTTTATCTAGTCCATTGCTGTGAGTATTATTCATTGTGTTTCTATTCAATTACAATTCACTCTAAATAGTTAAGCACATGTACATAATAGAAAATGCACAGAATAGTCAGTAAAGCTTTCAGCTGAAAGGAGTGTACTATTCAATTTTCCCCAAAATTGCTATGTGCTCTCTTCAGGTAACCATGTATAATTAACTTTCGAAATGACATCGAGTTGTCAGCAGCTGATATTATGTGAGTGCTACTGAATTTGGTAAAGTTACACTAAGCAATATCCCCAGTTGCTCATAATGCTACAGAGTTTTATAGATGTACAATGCTAAAGGCTGTTCAAAAGTAAATGCAATGTGGAAGTTTCTTGAATTCAACTTGATTTTATGTACTCCTGTGCGCTGATTATTATTCATTCTGTTTCTATTCATTTACAATTCACTATGAATACATATGCACATGTAAATAACAGAAAATGCACAGAGTAGTAAGTAATGCATTCAGCTGAAACGAGTGTACTATTGGATTTTCCCCAAAATTACTATTTGCTCACTTCATGTAATTATGTATAATAGACATTCCATATGATATCGAGTTGTCTGCAGCAAGTATTATGTGTGTGCTGCTGAATTTGGTAAAGTTACACTAAGCAGTATCACCCGTTGAACATAATGTTATTCAAGTGTTTCAAAGCAATACAAAGCTAAAGGCTGTTTAAAATTAAATGCACTGTAGTTGGTTGTTGAATTCAACATCAGTTTATCTAGTCCATTGCTGTGAGTATTATTCATTGTGTTTCTATTCAATTAGAATTCACTCTAAATAGTTATGCACATGTACATAATAGAAAATGCACAGAATAGTCAGTAAAGCTTTCAGCTGAAAGGAGTGGACTATTGAATTTTCCCCAAAATTACTATGTGCTCTCTTCAGGTAACCATGTAGAATTAACTTTCGAAATCATATCGAGTTGTCAGCAGCTGACATTATGTGTGTGCTACTGAATTTGGTAAAGTTACACTAAGCAATATCCCCAGTTGCTCATAATGCTACTCCAGAGTTTCATAGCTGTAGAATGCTAAAGGCTGTTCAAAAGTAAATGCAATGTGGAAGTTTCTTGAATTCAACTTGATTTTATGTACTCCTGTGCGCTGATTATTATTCATTCTGTTTCTATTCAATTACAATTCACTATGAATACATATGCACATGTACATAACAGAAAATGCACAGAATAGTAAGTAATGCATTCAGCTGAAACGAGTGTACCATTGGATTTTCCCCAAAATTACTATTTGCTCACTTCATGTAATTATGTATAATAGACATTCCATATCATATCGAGTTGTCTGCAGCAAGTTTTATGTGTGTGCTACTGAATTTCGTAAAGTTACACTAAGCAGTATCACCCGTTGATCATAATGATTCCAGTGTTTCAAAGCAATACAAAGCTAAAGGCTGTTTAAAATTAAATGCACTGTAGTTGGTTCTTGAATTCAACATCAGTTTATCTAGTCCATTGCTGTGAGTATTATTCATTGTGTTTCAATTCAATTACAATTCACTCTAAATAGTTATGCACATGTACATAATAGAAAATGCACAGAATAGTCAGTAAAGATTTCAGCTGAGAGGAGTGTATTATTGAATTTTCCCCAAAATTACTATGTGCTCTCTTCATGAAACCATGTATAATTAACGTTCCAAATGATATCGAGTTGTCAGCAGCAGATATTCTGTGGGTGCTACTGAATTTACTAGTTACACTAAGCAATATACCCAGTTGCTCATAATGCTACTCCAGAGTTTCATAGCTGTAGAATGCTAAAGGCTGTTGAAAAGTAAATGCAATGTGGAAGGTTCTTGAATTCAACTTGATTTTATGTACTCCTTTGCGCTGATTATTTTTCATTCTGTTTCTATTCAATTACAATTCACTATGAATAGTTATGCACACGTACATAACAGAAAATGCACAGAATAGTAATGCATTCAGCTGAAACGAGTGTACTATTGGATTTTCCCCCAAATTACTATTTGCTCACTTCATGTAACCATTCATAATAAACATTCCATATGATATCGAGTAGTCTGCAGCAAGTTTTATGTGTGTGCTACTGAATTTGGTAAAGTTACACTAAGCAGTATCACCCGTTGATCATAATGTTATTCCAGTGTTTCAAAGCAATACAAAGCTAAAGGCTGTTTAAAATTAAATGCACTGTAGTTGGTTCTTGAATTCAACATCAGTTTATCTAGTCCATTGCTGTGAGTATTATTCATTGTGTTTCAATTCAATTACAATTCACTCTAAATAGTTATGCACATGTACATAATAGAAAATGCACAGAATAGTCAGTAAAGATTTCAGCTGAGAAGAGTGTACTATTGAATTTTCCCCAAAATTACTATGTGCTCTCTTCATGAAACCATGTATAATTAACGTTCCAAATGATATCGAGTTGTCAGCAGCAGATATTCTGTGGGTGCTACTGAATTTACTAGTTACACTAAGCAATATACCCAGTTGCTCATAATGCTACAGAGTTTTATAGATGTACAATGCTAAAGGCTGTTCAAAAGTAAATGCAATGTGGAAGGTTCTTGAATTCAACTTGATTTTATGTACTCCTTTGCGCTGATTATTTTTCATTCTGTTTCTATTCAATTACATTTCACTATGAATAGTTATGGACACGTACATAACAGAAAATGCACAGAATAGTAAGTAATGCATTCAGCTGAAACGAGTGTGCTATTGAATTTTCCCCCAAAATACTATTTGCTCACTTCATGTAACCATTTATAATAAACATTCCATATGATATCGAGTAGTCTGCAGCAAGTTTTATGTGTGTGCTACTGAATTTGGTAAAGTTACACTAAGCAGTATTACCCGTTGATCATAATGTTATTCCAGTGTTTCAAAGCAATACAAAGCTAAAGGCTGTTTAAAATTAAATGCACTGTAGTTGGTTCTTGAATTCAACATCAGTTTATCTAGTCCATTGCTGTGAGTATTATTCATTGTGTTTCTATTCAATTACAATTCACTCTAAATAGTTAAGCACATGTACATAATAGAAAATGCACAGAATAGTCAGTAAAGCTTTCAGCTGAAAGGAGTGTACTATTCAATTTTCCCCAAAATTGCTATGTGCTCTCTTCAGGTAACCATGTATAATTAACTTTCGAAATGACATCGAGTTGTCAGCAGCTGATATTATGTGAGTGCTACTGAATTTGGTAAAGTTACACTAAGCAATATCCCCAGTTGCTCATAATGCTACAGAGTTTTATAGATGTACAATGCTAAAGGCTGTTCAAAAGTAAATGCAATGTGGAAGTTTCTTGAATTCAACTTGATTTTATGTACTCCTGTGCGCTGATTATTATTCATTCTGTTTCTATTCATTTACAATTCACTATGAATAGTTATGCACACGTACATAACAGAAAATGCACAGAATAGTAAGTAATGCATTCAGCTGAAACGAGTGTCCTATTGGATTTTCCCCAAAATCACTATTTGCTCACTTCATGTAATTATGTATAATAGACATTCCATATGATATCGAGTTGTCTGCAGCAAGTATTATGTGTGTGCTGCTGAATTTGGTAAAGTTACACTAAGCAGTATCACCCGTTGAACATAATGTTATTCAAGTGTTTCAAAGCAATACAAAGCTAAAGGCTGTTTAAAATTAAATGCACTGTAGTTGGTTGTTGAATTCAACATCAGTTTATCTAGTCCATTGCTGTGAGTATTATTCATTGTGTTTCTATTCAATTAGAATTCACTCTAAATAGTTATGCACATGTACATAATAGAAAATGCACAGAATAGTCAGTAAAGCTTTCAGCTGAAAGGAGTGGACTATTGAATTTTCCCCAAAATTACTATGTGCTCTCTTCAGGTAACCATGTAGAATTAACTTTCGAAATCATATCGAGTTGTCAGCAGCTGACATTATGTGTGTGCTACTGAATTTGGTAAAGTTACACTAAGCAATATCCCCAGTTGCTCATAATGCTACTCCAGAGTTTCATAGCTGTAGAATGCTAAAGGCTGTTCAAAAGTAAATGCAATGTGGAAGTTTCTTGAATTCAACTTGATTTTATGTACTCCTGTGCGCTGATTATTATTCATTCTGTTTCTATTCAATTACAATTCACTATGAATACATATGCACATGTACATAACAGAAAATGCACAGAATAGTAAGTAATGCATTCAGCTGAAACGAGTGTACCATTGGATTTTCCCCAAAATTACTATTTGCTCACTTCATGTAATTATGTATAATAGACATTCCATATCATATCGAGTTGTCTGCAGCAAGTTTTATGTGTGTGCTACTGAATTTCGTAAAGTTACACTAAGCAGTATCACCCGTTGATCATAATGTTATTCCAGTGTTTCAAAGCAATACAAAGCTAAAGGCTGTTTAAAATTAAATGCACTGTAGTTGGTTCTTGAATTCAACATCAGTTTATCTAGTCCATTGCTGTGAGTATTATTCATTGTGTTTCAATTCAATTACAATTCACTCTAAATAGTTATGCACATGTACATAATAGAAAATGCACAGAATAGTCAGTAAAGATTTCAGCTGAGAGGAGTGTATTATTGAATTTTCCCCAAAATTACTATGTGCTCTCTTCATGAAACCATGTATAATTAACGTTCCAAATGATATCGAGTTGTCAGCAGCAGATATTCTGTGGGTGCTACTGAATTTACTAGTTACACTAAGCAATATACCCAGTTGCTCATAATGCTACTCCAGAGTTTCATAGCTGTAGAATGCTAAAGGCTGTTGAAAAGTAAATGCAATGTGGAAGGTTCTTGAATTCAACTTGATTTTATGTACTCCTTTGCGCTGATTATTTTTCATTCTGTTTCTATTCAATTACAATTCACTATGAATAGTTATGCACACGTACATAACAGAAAATGCACAGAATAGTAATGCATTCAGCTGAAACGAGTGTACTATTGGATTTTCCCCCAAATTACTATTTGCTCACTTCATGTAACCATTTATAATAAACATTCCATATGATATCGAGTAGTCTGCAGCAAGTTTTATGTGTGTGCTACTGAATTTGGTAAAGTTACACTAAGCAGTATCACCCGTTGATCATAATGTTATTCCAGTGTTTCAAAGCAATACAAAGCTAAAGGCTGTTTAAAATTAAATGCACTGTAGTTGGTTCTTGAATTCAACATCAGTTTATCTAGTCCATTGCTGTGAGTATTATTCATTGTGTTTCTATTCAATTACAATTCACTCTAAATAGTTATGCACATGTACATAATAGAAAATGCACAGAATAGTCAGTAAAGCTTTCAGCTGAAAGGAGTGTCCTATTGAATTTTCCCCAAAATTGCTATGTGCTCTCTTCAGGAAACCATGTATAATTAACTTTCGAAATGATATCGAGTTGTCAGCAGCTGATATTCTGTGGGTGCTACTGAATTTACTAGTTACACTAAGCAATGTACCCAGTTGCTCATAATGCTACAGAGTTTTATAGATGTACAATGCTAAAGGCTGTTCAAAAGTAAATGCAATGTGGAAGGTTCTTGAATTCAACTTGATTTTATGTACTCCTTTGCGCTGATTATTTTTCATTCTGTTTCTATTCAATTACATTTCACTATGAATAGTAATGGACACGTACATAACAGAAAATGCACAGAATAGTAAGTAATGCATTCAGCTGAAACGAGTGTGCTATTGAATTTTCCCCCAAAATACTATTTGCTCACTTCATGTAACCATTTATAATAAACATTCCATATGATATCGAGTAGTCTGCAGCAAGTTTTATGTGTGTGCTACTGAATTTGGTAAAGTTACACTAAGCAGTATTACCCGTTGATCATAATGTTATTCCAGTGTTTCAAAGCAATACAAAGCTAAAGGCTGTTTAAAATTAAATGCACTGTAGTTGGTTCTTGAATTCAACATCAGTTTATCTAGTCCATTGCTGGAGTATTATTCATTGTGTTTCTATTCAATTACAATTCACTCTAAATAGTTAAGCACATGTACATAATAGAAAATGCACAGAATAGTCAGTAAAGCTTTCAGCTGAAAGGAGTGTACTATTCAATTTTCCCCAAAATTGCTATGTGCTCTCTTCAGGTAACCATGTATAATTAACTTTCGAAATGATATCGAGTTGTCAGCAGCTGATATTATGTGAGTGCTACTGAATTTGGTAAAGTTACACTAAGCAATATCCCCAGTTGCTCATAATGCTACAGAGTTTTATAGATGTACAATGCTAAAGGCTGTTCAAAAGTAAATGCAATGTGGAAGTTTCTTGAATTCAACTTGATTTTATGTACTCCTGTACGCTGATTATTATTCATTGTGTTTCTCTTAAATTACAATTCACTCTAAATAGTTATGCACATGTACATAATAGAAAATGCACAGAATAGTCAGTAAAGCTTTCAGCTGAAAGGAGTGTACTATTGAATTTTCCCCAAAATTACTATGTGCTCTCTTAAGGTAACCATGTATAATTAACTTTCGAAATGATATCGGGTTGTCAGCAGCTGATATTATGTGGGTGCTACTGAATTTGGTAAAGTTACACTAAGCAATATCCCCAGTTGCTCATAATGCTACTCCAGAGTTTCATAGCTGAAGAATGCTAAAGGCTGTTCAAAAGTAAATGCAATGTGGAAGTTTCTTGAATTCAACTTGATTTTATGTACTCCTGTGCGCTGATTATTATTCATTCTGTTTCTATTCAATTACAATTCACTATGAATACATATGCACATGTACATAACAGAAAATGCACAGAATAGTAAGTAATGCATTCAGCTGAAACGAGTGTACTATTGGATTTTCCCCAAAATTACTATTTGCTCACTTCATGTAATTATGTATAATAGACATTCCATATCATATCGAGTTGTCTGCAGCAAGTATTATGTGTGTGCTACTGAATTTGGTAAAGTTACACTAAGCAGTATCACCCGTTGATCATAATGTTTTTCCAGTGTTTCAAAGCAATACAAAGCTAAAGGCTGTTTAAAATTAAATGCACTGTAGTTGGTTCTTGAATTCAACATCAGTTTATCTAGTCCATTGCTGTGAGTATTATTCATTGTGTTTCTCTTAAATTACAATTCACTCTAAATAGTTATGCACATGTACATAATAGAAAATGCACAGAATAGTCAGTAAAGCTTTCAGCTGAAAGGAGTGTACTATTGAATTTTCCCCCAAATTACTATGTGCTCTCTTAAGGTAACCATGTATAATTAACTTTCGAAATGATATCGGGTTGTCAGCAGCTGATATTATGTGGGTGCTACTGAATTTGGTAAAGTTACACTAAGCAATATCCCCAGTTGCTCATAATGCTACTCCAGAGTTTCATAGCTGTAGAATGCTAAAGGCTGTTCAAAAGTAAATGCAATGTGGAAGTTTCCTGAATTCAACTTGATTTTATGTACTCCTGTGCGCTGATTATTTTTCATTCTGTTTCTATTCAATTACATTTCACTATGAATAGTTATGGACACGTACATAACAGAAAATGCACAGAATAGTAAGTAATGCATTCAGCTGAAACGAGTGTGCTATTGAATTTTCCCCCAAAATACTATTTGCTCACTTCATGTAACCATTTATAATAAACATTCCATATGATATCGAGTAGTCTGCAGCAAGTTTTATGTGTGTGCTACTGAATTTGGTAAAGTTACACTAAGCAGTATTACCCGTTGATCATAATGTTATTCCAGTGTTTCAAAGCAATACAAAGCTAAAGGCTGTTTAAAATTAAATGCACTGTAGTTGGTTCTTGAATTCAACATCAGTTTATCTAGTCCATTGCTGTGAGTATTATTCATTGTGTTTCTATTCAATTACAATTCACTCTAAATAGTTAAGCACATGTACATAATAGAAAATGCACAGAATAGTCAGTAAAGCTTTCAGCTGAAAGGAGTGTACTATTCAATTTTCCCCAAAATTGCTATGTGCTCTCTTCAGGTAACCATGTATAATTAACTTTCGAAATGACATCGAGTTGTCAGCAGCTGATATTATGTGAGTGCTACTGAATTTGGTAAAGTTACACTAAGCAATATCCCCAGTTGCTCATAATGCTACAGAGTTTTATAGATGTACAATGCTAAAGGCTGTTCAAAAGTAAATGCAATGTGGAAGTTTCTTGAATTCAACTTGATTTTATGTACTCCTGTGCGCTGATTATTATTCATTCTGTTTCTATTCATTTACAATTCACTATGAATACATATGCACATGTAAATAACAGAAAATGCACAGAGTAGTAAGTAATGCATTCAGCTGAAACGAGTGTACTATTGGATTTTCCCCAAAATTACTATTTGCTCACTTCATGTAATTATGTATAATAGACATTCCATATGATATCGAGTTGTCTGCAGCAAGTATTATGTGTGTGCTGCTGAATTTGGTAAAGTTACACTAAGCAGTATCACCCGTTGAACATAATGTTATTCAAGTGTTTCAAAGCAATACAAAGCTAAAGGCTGTTTAAAATTAAATGCACTGTAGTTGGTTGTTGAATTCAACATCAGTTTATCTAGTCCATTGCTGTGAGTATTATTCATTGTGTTTCTATTCAATTAGAATTCACTCTAAATAGTTATGCACATGTACATAATAGAAAATGCACAGAATAGTCAGTAAAGCTTTCAGCTGAAAGGAGTG
This sequence comes from Hypanus sabinus, assembly GCF_030144855.1. NCBI lineage: Eukaryota > Metazoa > Chordata > Chondrichthyes > Myliobatiformes > Dasyatidae > Hypanus > Hypanus sabinus. The sequence continues at coordinate 122,300,486 of NC_082711.1, read as the reverse complement.
GACTATTGAATTTTCCCCAAAATTACTATGTGCTCTCTTCAGGTAACCATGTAGAATTAACTTTCGAAATCATATCGAGTTGTCAGCAGCTGACATTATGTGTGTGCTACTGAATTTGGTAAAGTTACACTAAGCAATATCCCCAGTTGCTCATAATGCTACTCCAGAGTTTCATAGCTGTAGAATGCTAAAGGCTGTTCAAAAGTAAATGCAATGTGGAAGTTTCTTGAATTCAACTTGATTTTATGTACTCCTGTGCGCTGATTATTATTCATTCTGTTTCTATTCAATTACAATTCACTATGAATACATATGCACATGTACATAACAGAAAATGCACAGAATAGTAAGTAATGCATTCAGCTGAAACGAGTGTACCATTGGATTTTCCCCAAAATTACTATTTGCTCACTTCATGTAATTATGTATAATAGACATTCCATATCATATCGAGTTGTCTGCAGCAAGTTTTATGTGTGTGCTACTGAATTTCGTAAAGTTACACTAAGCAGTATCACCCGTTGATCATAATGTTATTCCAGTGTTTCAAAGCAATACAAAGCTAAAGGCTGTTTAAAATTAAATGCACTGTAGTTGGTTCTTGAATTCAACATCAGTTTATCTAGTCCATTGCTGTGAGTATTATTCATTGTGTTTCAATTCAATTACAATTCACTCTAAATAGTTATGCACATGTACATAATAGAAAATGCACAGAATAGTCAGTAAAGATTTCAGCTGAGAGGAGTGTATTATTGAATTTTCCCCAAAATTACTATGTGCTCTCTTCATGAAACCATGTATAATTAACGTTCCAAATGATATCGAGTTGTCAGCAGCAGATATTCTGTGGGTGCTACTGAATTTACTAGTTACACTAAGCAATATACCCAGTTGCTCATAATGCTACTCCAGAGTTTCATAGCTGTAGAATGCTAAAGGCTGTTGAAAAGTAAATGCAATGTGGAAGGTTCTTGAATTCAACTTGATTTTATGTACTCCTTTGCGCTGATTATTTTTCATTCTGTTTCTATTCAATTACAATTCACTATGAATAGTTATGCACACGTACATAACAGAAAATGCACAGAATAGTAATGCATTCAGCTGAAACGAGTGTACTATTGGATTTTCCCCCAAATTACTATTTGCTCACTTCATGTAACCATTCATAATAAACATTCCATATGATATCGAGTAGTCTGCAGCAAGTTTTATGTGTGTGCTACTGAATTTGGTAAAGTTACACTAAGCAGTATCACCCGTTGATCATAATGTTATTCCAGTGTTTCAAAGCAATACAAAGCTAAAGGCTGTTTAAAATTAAATGCACTGTAGTTGGTTCTTGAATTCAACATCAGTTTATCTAGTCCATTGCTGTGAGTATTATTCATTGTGTTTCAATTCAATTACAATTCACTCTAAATAGTTATGCACATGTACATAATAGAAAATGCACAGAATAGTCAGTAAAGATTTCAGCTGAGAAGAGTGTACTATTGAATTTTCCCCAAAATTACTATGTGCTCTCTTCATGAAACCATGTATAATTAACGTTCCAAATGATATCGAGTTGTCAGCAGCAGATATTCTGTGGGTGCTACTGAATTTACTAGTTACACTAAGCAATATACCCAGTTGCTCATAATGCTACAGAGTTTTATAGATGTACAATGCTAAAGGCTGTTCAAAAGTAAATGCAATGTGGAAGGTTCTTGAATTCAACTTGATTTTATGTACTCCTTTGCGCTGATTATTTTTCATTCTGTTTCTATTCAATTACATTTCACTATGAATAGTTATGGACACGTACATAACAGAAAATGCACAGAATAGTAAGTAATGCATTCAGCTGAAACGAGTGTGCTATTGAATTTTCCCCCAAAATACTATTTGCTCACTTCATGTAACCATTTATAATAAACATTCCATATGATATCGAGTAGTCTGCAGCAAGTTTTATGTGTGTGCTACTGAATTTGGTAAAGTTACACTAAGCAGTATTACCCGTTGATCATAATGTTATTCCAGTGTTTCAAAGCAATACAAAGCTAAAGGCTGTTTAAAATTAAATGCACTGTAGTTGGTTCTTGAATTCAACATCAGTTTATCTAGTCCATTGCTGTGAGTATTATTCATTGTGTTTCTATTCAATTACAATTCACTCTAAATAGTTAAGCACATGTACATAATAGAAAATGCACAGAATAGTCAGTAAAGCTTTCAGCTGAAAGGAGTGTACTATTCAATTTTCCCCAAAATTGCTATGTGCTCTCTTCAGGTAACCATGTATAATTAACTTTCGAAATGACATCGAGTTGTCAGCAGCTGATATTATGTGAGTGCTACTGAATTTGGTAAAGTTACACTAAGCAATATCCCCAGTTGCTCATAATGCTACAGAGTTTTATAGATGTACAATGCTAAAGGCTGTTCAAAAGTAAATGCAATGTGGAAGTTTCTTGAATTCAACTTGATTTTATGTACTCCTGTGCGCTGATTATTATTCATTCTGTTTCTATTCATTTACAATTCACTATGAATAGTTATGCACACGTACATAACAGAAAATGCACAGAATAGTAAGTAATGCATTCAGCTGAAACGAGTGTCCTATTGGATTTTCCCCAAAATCACTATTTGCTCACTTCATGTAATTATGTATAATAGACATTCCATATGATATCGAGTTGTCTGCAGCAAGTATTATGTGTGTGCTGCTGAATTTGGTAAAGTTACACTAAGCAGTATCACCCGTTGAACATAATGTTATTCAAGTGTTTCAAAGCAATACAAAGCTAAAGGCTGTTTAAAATTAAATGCACTGTAGTTGGTTGTTGAATTCAACATCAGTTTATCTAGTCCATTGCTGTGAGTATTATTCATTGTGTTTCTATTCAATTAGAATTCACTCTAAATAGTTATGCACATGTACATAATAGAAAATGCACAGAATAGTCAGTAAAGCTTTCAGCTGAAAGGAGTGGACTATTGAATTTTCCCCAAAATTACTATGTGCTCTCTTCAGGTAACCATGTAGAATTAACTTTCGAAATCATATCGAGTTGTCAGCAGCTGACATTATGTGTGTGCTACTGAATTTGGTAAAGTTACACTAAGCAATATCCCCAGTTGCTCATAATGCTACTCCAGAGTTTCATAGCTGTAGAATGCTAAAGGCTGTTCAAAAGTAAATGCAATGTGGAAGTTTCTTGAATTCAACTTGATTTTATGTACTCCTGTGCGCTGATTATTATTCATTCTGTTTCTATTCAATTACAATTCACTATGAATACATATGCACATGTACATAACAGAAAATGCACAGAATAGTAAGTAATGCATTCAGCTGAAACGAGTGTACCATTGGATTTTCCCCAAAATTACTATTTGCTCACTTCATGTAATTATGTATAATAGACATTCCATATCATATCGAGTTGTCTGCAGCAAGTTTTATGTGTGTGCTACTGAATTTCGTAAAGTTACACTAAGCAGTATCACCCGTTGATCATAATGTTATTCCAGTGTTTCAAAGCAATACAAAGCTAAAGGCTGTTTAAAATTAAATGCACTGTAGTTGGTTCTTGAATTCAACATCAGTTTATCTAGTCCATTGCTGTGAGTATTATTCATTGTGTTTCAATTCAATTACAATTCACTCTAAATAGTTATGCACATGTACATAATAGAAAATGCACAGAATAGTCAGTAAAGATTTCAGCTGAGAGGAGTGTATTATTGAATTTTCCCCAAAATTACTATGTGCTCTCTTCATGAAACCATGTATAATTAACGTTCCAAATGATATCGAGTTGTCAGCAGCAGATATTCTGTGGGTGCTACTGAATTTACTAGTTACACTAAGCAATATACCCAGTTGCTCATAATGCTACTCCAGAGTTTCATAGCTGTAGAATGCTAAAGGCTGTTGAAAAGTAAATGCAATGTGGAAGGTTCTTGAATTCAACTTGATTTTATGTACTCCTTTGCGCTGATTATTTTTCATTCTGTTTCTATTCAATTACAATTCACTATGAATAGTTATGCACACGTACATAACAGAAAATGCACAGAATAGTAAGTAATGCATTCAGCTGAAACGAGTGTGCTATTGAATTTTCCCCCAAAATACTATTTGCTCACTTCATGTAACCATTTATAATAAACATTCCATATGATATCGAGTAGTCTGCAGCAAGTTTTATGTGTGTGCTACTGAATTTGGTAAAGTTACACTAAGCAGTATTACCCGTTGATCATAATGTTATTCCAGTGTTTCAAAGCAATACAAAGCTAAAGGCTGTTTAAAATTAAATGCACTGTAGTTGGTTCTTGAATTCAACATCAGTTTATCTAGTCCATTGCTGGAGTATTATTCATTGTGTTTCTATTCAATTACAATTCACTCTAAATAGTTAAGCACATGTACATAATAGAAAATGCACAGAATAGTCAGTAAAGCTTTCAGCTGAAAGGAGTGTACTATTCAATTTTCCCCAAAATTGCTATGTGCTCTCTTCAGGTAACCATGTATAATTAACTTTCGAAATGATATCGAGTTGTCAGCAGCTGATATTATGTGAGTGCTACTGAATTTGGTAAAGTTACACTAAGCAATATCCCCAGTTGCTCATAATGCTACAGAGTTTTATAGATGTACAATGCTAAAGGCTGTTCAAAAGTAAATGCAATGTGGAAGTTTCTTGAATTCAACTTGATTTTATGTACTCCTGTACGCTGATTATTATTCATTGTGTTTCTCTTAAATTACAATTCACTCTAAATAGTTATGCACATGTACATAATAGAAAATGCACAGAATAGTCAGTAAAGCTTTCAGCTGAAAGGAGTGTACTATTGAATTTTCCCCAAAATTACTATGTGCTCTCTTAAGGTAACCATGTATAATTAACTTTCGAAATGATATCGGGTTGTCAGCAGCTGATATTATGTGGGTGCTACTGAATTTGGTAAAGTTACACTAAGCAATATCCCCAGTTGCTCATAATGCTACTCCAGAGTTTCATAGCTGAAGAATGCTAAAGGCTGTTCAAAAGTAAATGCAATGTGGAAGTTTCTTGAATTCAACTTGATTTTATGTACTCCTGTGCGCTGATTATTATTCATTCTGTTTCTATTCAATTACAATTCACTATGAATACATATGCACATGTACATAACAGAAAATGCACAGAATAGTAAGTAATGCATTCAGCTGAAACGAGTGTACTATTGGATTTTCCCCAAAATTACTATTTGCTCACTTCATGTAATTATGTATAATAGACATTCCATATCATATCGAGTTGTCTGCAGCAAGTATTATGTGTGTGCTACTGAATTTGGTAAAGTTACACTAAGCAGTATCACCCGTTGATCATAATGTTTTTCCAGTGTTTCAAAGCAATACAAAGCTAAAGGCTGTTTAAAATTAAATGCACTGTAGTTGGTTCTTGAATTCAACATCAGTTTATCTAGTCCATTGCTGTGAGTATTATTCATTGTGTTTCTCTTAAATTACAATTCACTCTAAATAGTTATGCACATGTACATAATAGAAAATGCACAGAATAGTCAGTAAAGCTTTCAGCTGAAAGGAGTGTACTATTGAATTTTCCCCCAAATTACTATGTGCTCTCTTAAGGTAACCATGTATAATTAACTTTCGAAATGATATCGGGTTGTCAGCAGCTGATATTATGTGGGTGCTACTGAATTTGGTAAAGTTACACTAAGCAATATCCCCAGTTGCTCATAATGCTACTCCAGAGTTTCATAGCTGTAGAATGCTAAAGGCTGTTCAAAAGTAAATGCAATGTGGAAGTTTCCTGAATTCAACTTGATTTTATGTACTCCTGTGCGCTGATTATTATTCATTCTGTTTCTATTCAATTACAATTCAGTATGAATACATATGCACATGTACATAACAGAAAATGCACAGAATAGTAAGTAATGCATTCAGCTGAAACGAGGGTACTATTGGATTTTCCCCAAAATTACTATTTGCTCACCATGTAATTATGTATAATAGACATTCCATATGATATCGAGTAGTCTGCAGCAAGTTTTATGTGTGTGCTACTGAATTTGGTAATGTTACACTAAGCAGTATCACCCGTTGATCATAATGTTATTCCAGTGTTTCAAAGCAATACAACGCTAAAGGCTCTTTAAAATTAAATGCACTGTAGTAGGTTCGTGAATTCAACACCAGCTTATCTAGTCCATTGCTGTGAGTATTATTCATTGTGGTTCTATTCAATTACAATTCACTCTAAATAGTTATGCACATGTACATAATAAAAAATGCACAGAATAGTCAGTAAAGCTTTCAGCTGAGAGGAGTGTACTATTGAATTTTCCCCAAAATTACTATTTGCTCTCTTCATGTAACCATGTATAATTAACTTTCCAAATGATATCGAGTTGTCAGCAGCAGATATTCTGTGGGTGCTACTGAATTTACTAGTTACACTCAGCAATATACCCAGTTGCTCATAATGCTACTCCAGAGTTTCATAGCTGTAGAATGCTAAAGGGTGTTCAAAAGTAAATGCAATATGAAAGGTTCTTGAATTCAACTTGATTTTATGTACTCCTTTGCGCTGATTATTTTTCATTCTGTTTCTATTCAATTACAATTCACTATGAATAGTTATGCACACGTACATAACAGAAAATGCACAGAATAGTAATGCATTCAGCTGAAACGAGTGTGCTATTGAATTTTCCCCCAAATTACTATTTGCTCACTTCATGTAACCATTTATAATAGACATACCATATGATATCGAGTAGTCTGCAGCAAGTTTTATGTGTGTGCTACTGAATTTGGTAAAGTTACTCTAAGCAGTATCACCCGTTGATCATAATGTTATTCCAGTGTTTCAAAGCAATACAAAGCTAAAGGCTGTTTAAAATTAAATGCACTGTAGTAGGTTCTTGAATTCAACATCAGTTTATCTAGTCCATTGCTGTGAGTATTATTCATTGTGTTTCTATTCAATTACAATTCACTCTAAATAGTTATGCACATGTACATAATAGAAAATGCACAGAATATTCAGTAAAGCTTTCAGCTGAAAGGAGTGTACTATTGAATTTTCCCCAAAATTACTATGTGCTCTCTTCATGTAACCATGTACACTTAACTTTCCAAATGATATCGAGTTGTCAGCAGCTGATATTATGTGGGTGCTACTGAATTTGGTAAAGTTACACTAAGCAATATCCTCAGTTGCTCATAATGCTACTCCAGAGTTTCATAGCTGTAGAATGCTAAAGGCTGGTGAAAAGTAAATGCAATGTGGAAGGTTCTTGAATTCAACTTGATTTTATGTACTCCTTTGCGCTGATTATTATTCATTCTGTTTCTATTCAATTACATTTCACTATGAATAGTTATGCACACGTACATAACAGAAAATGCACAGAATAGTAAGTAATGCTTTCAGCTGAAACGAGTGTGCCATTGAATTTTCCCCCAAATTACTACTTGCTCACTTCATGTAACCATTTATAATAAACATTCCATATGATATCGAGTAGTCTGCAGCAAGTTTTATGAGTGTGCTACTGAATTTGGTAAAGTTACACTAAGCAGTATCACCCGTTGATCATAATGTTATTCCAGTGTTTCAAAGCAATACAACGCTAAAGGCTCTTTAAAATTAAATGCACTGTAGTAGGTTCGTAAATTCAACACCAGCTTATCTAGTCCATTGCTGTGAGTATTATTCATTGTGTTTCTATTCAATTACAATTCACTCTAAATAGTTATGCACATGTACATAACAGAAAATGCACAGAATAGTAAGTAATGCATTCAGCTGAAACGAGTGTACTATTGGATTTTCCCCAAAATTACTATTTGCTCACTTCATGTAATTATGTATAATAGACATTCCATATGATATCGAGTTGTCTGCAGCAAGTATTATGTGTGTGCTACTGAATTTGGTAAAGTTACACTAAGCAGTATCACCCGTTGATCATAATGTTATTCAAGTGTTTCAAAGCAATACAAAGCTAAAGGCTGTTTAAAATTAAATGCACTGTAGTTGGTTCTTGAATTCAACATCAGTTTATCTATTCCATTGCTGTGAGTATTATTCATTGTGTTTCTATTCAATTACAATTCACTCTAAATAGTTATGCACATGTACATAATAGAAAATGCACAGAATAGTCAGTAAAGCCTTCAGCTGAAAGGAGTGGACTATTGAATTTTCCCCAAAATTACTATGTGCTCTCTTCAGGTAACCATGTAGAATTAACTTTCGAAATCATATCGAGTTGTCAGCAGCTGATATTATGTGTGTGCTACTGAATTTGGTAAAGTTACACTAAGCAATATCCCCAGTTGCTCATAATGCTACTCCAGAGTTTGATAGCTGTAGAATGCTAAAGGCTGTTCAAAAGTAAATGCAATGTGGAAGTTTCTTGAATTCAACTTGATTTTATGTACTCCTGTGCGCTGATTATTATTCATTCTGTTTCTATTCAATTACAATTGACTATGAATACATATGCACATGTACATAACAGAAAATGCACAGAATAGTAAGTAATGCATTCAGCTGAAACGAGTGTACTATTGGATTTTCCCCAAAATTACTATTTGCTCACTTCATGTAATTATGTATAATAGACATTCCATATCATATCGAGTTGTCTGCAGCAAGTATTATGTGTGTGCTACTGAATTTGGTAAAGTTACACTAAGCAGTATCACCCGTTGATCATAATGTTATTCCAGTGTTTCAAAGCAATACAACGCTAAAGGCTCTTTAAAATTAAATGCACTGTAGTAGGTTCGTAAATTCAACACCAGCTTATCTAGTCCATTGCTGTGAGTATTATTCATTGTGTTTCTATTCAATTACAATTCACTCTAAATAGTTATGCACATGTACATAATAAAAATGCACAGAATAGTCAGTAAAGCTTTCAGCTGAGAGGAGTGTACTATTGAATTTTCCCCAAAATTACTATTTGCTCTCTTCATGTAACCATGTATAATTAACTTTCCAAATGATATCGAGTTGTCAGCAGCAGATATTCTGTGGGTGCTACTGAATTTACTAGTTACACTAAGCAATATACCCAGTTGCTCATAATGCTACTCCAGAGTTTCATAGCTGTAGAATGCTAAAGGGTGTTCAAAAGTAAATGCAATGTGAAAGGTTCTTGAATTCAACTTGATTTTATGTACTCCTTTGCGCTGATTATTTTTCATTCTGTTTCTATTCAATTACAATTCACTATGAATAGTTATGCACACGTACATAACAGAAAATGCACAGAATAGTAATGCATTCAGCTGAAACGAGTGTGCTATTGAATTTTCCCCCAAATTACTATTTGCTCACTTCATGTAACCATTTATAATAAACATTCCATATGATATCGAGTAGTCTGCAGCAAGTTTTATGTGTGTGCTACTGAATTTGGTAAAGTTACACTAAGCAGTATCACCCGTTGATCATAATGTTATTCCAGTGTTTCAAAGCAATACAAAGCTAAAGGCTGTTTAAAATTAAATGCACTGTAGTTGGTTCTTGAATTCAACATCAGTTTATCTAGTCCATTGCTGTGAGTATTATTCATTGTGTTTCTATTCAATTACAATTCACTCTAAATAGTTATGCACATGTACATAATAGAAAATGCACAGAATAGTCAGTAAAGCTTTCAGCTGAAAGGAGTGTCCTATTGAATTTTCCCCAAAATTGCTATGTGCTCTCTTCAGGAAACCATGTATAATTAACTTTCGAAATGATATCGAGTTGTCAGCAGCTGATATTCTGTGGGTGCTACTGAATTTACTAGTTACACTAAGCAATGTACCCAGTTGCTCATAATGCTACAGAGTTTTATAGATGTACAATGCTAAAGGCTGTTCAAAAGTAAATGCAATGTGGAAGGTTCTTGAATTCAACTTGATTTTATGTACTCCTTTGCGCTGATTATTTTTCATTCTGTTTCTATTCAATTACATTTCACTATGAATAGTAATGGACATGTACATAACAGAAAATGCACAGAATAGTAAGTAATGCATTCAGCTGAAACGAGTGTGCTATTGAATTTTCCCCCAAAATACTATTTGCTCACTTCATGTAACCATTTATAATAAACATTCCATATGATATCGAGTAGTCTGCAGCAAGTTTTATGTGTGTGCTACTGAATTTGGTAAAGTTACACTAAGCAGTATTACCCGTTGATCATAATGTTATTCCAGTGTTTCAAAGCAATACAAAGCTAAAGGCTGTTTAAAATTAAATGCACTGTAGTTGGTTCTTGAATTCAACATCAGTTTATCTAGTCCATTGCTGTGAGTATTATTCATTGTGTTTCTATTCAATTACAATTCACTCTAAATAGTTAAGCACATGTACATAATAGAAAATGCACAGAATAGTCAGTAAAGCTTTCAGCTGAAAGGAGTGTACTATTGAATTTTCCCCAAAATTGCTATGTGCTCTCTTCAGGTAACCATGTATAATTAACTTTCGAAATGATATCGAGTTGTCAGCAGCTGATATTATGTGAGTGCTACTGAATTTGGTAAAGTTACACTAAGCAATATCCCCAGTTGCTCATAATGCTACAGAGTTTTATAGATGTACAATGCTAAAGGCTGTTCAAAAGTAAATGCAATGTGGAAGTTTCTTGAATTCACCTTGATTTGATGTACTCCTGTACGCTGATTATTATTCATTCTGTTTCTATTCAATTACAATTCACTATGAATACATATGCACATGTACATAACAGAAAATGCACAGAATAGTAAGTAATGCATTCAGCTGAAACGAGTGTACTATTGGATTTTCCCCAAAATTACTATTTGCTCACTTCATGTAATTATGTATAATAGACATTCCATATGATATCGAGTTGTCTGCAGCAAGTATTATGTGTGTGCTACTGAATTTGGTAAAGTTACACTAAGCAGTATCACCCGTTGATCATAATGTTATTCAAGTGTTTCAAAGCAATACAAAGCTAAAGGCTGTTTAAAATTAAATGCACTGTAGTTGGTTCTTGAATTCAACATCAGTTTATCTAGTCCATTGCTGTGAGTATTATTCATTGTGTTTCTCTTAAATTACAATTCACTCTAAATAGTTATGCACATGTACATAATAGAAAATGCACAGAATAGTCAGTAAAGCTTTCAGCTGAGAAGAGTGTACTATTGAATTTTCCCCAAAATTACGATGTGCTCTCTTAAGGTAACCATGTATAATTAACTTTCGAAATGATATCGGGTTGTCAGCAGCTGATATTATGTGGGTGCTACTGAATTTGGTAAAGTTACACTAAGCAATATCCCCAGTTGCTCATAATGCTACTCCAGAGTTTCATAGCTGAAGAATGCTAAAGGCTGTTCAAAAGTAAATGCAATGTGGAAGTTTCTTGAATTCAACTTGATTTTATGTACTCCTGTGCGCTGATTATTATTCATTCTGTTTCTATTCAATTACAATTCACTATGAATACATATGCACATGTACATAACAGAAAATGCACAGAATAGTAAGTAATGCATTCAGCTGAAACGAGTGTACTATTGGATTTTCCCCAAAATTACTATTTGCTCACTTCATGTAATTATGTATAATAGACATTCCATATCATATCGAGTTGTCTGCAGCAAGTATTATGTGTGTGCTACTGAATTTGGTAAAGTTACACTAAGCAGTATCACCCGTTGATCATAATGTTTTTCCAGTGTTTCAAAGCAATACAAAGCTAAAGGCTGTTTAAAATTAAATGCACTGTAGTTGGTTCTTGAATTCAACATCAGTTTATCTAGTCCATTGCTGTGAGTATTATTCATTGTGTTTCTCTTAAATTACAATTCACTCTAAATAGTTATGCACATGTACATAATAGAAAATGCACAGAATAGTCAGTAAAGCTTTCAGCTGAAAGGAGTGTACTATTGAATTTTCCCCAAAATTACTATGTGCTCTCTTCATGTAACCATGTACACTTAACTTTCCAAATGATATCGAGTTGTCAGCAGCTGATATTATGTGGGTGCTACTGAATTTGGTAAAGTTACACTAAGCAATATCCCCAGTTGCTCATAATGCTACTCCAGAGTTTCATAGCTGTAGAATGCTAAAGGCTGTTGAAAAGTAAATGCAATGTGGAAGGTTCTTGAATTCAACTTGATTTTATGTACTCCTTTGCGCTGATTATTATTCATTCTGTTTCTATTCAATTACATTTCACTATGAATAGTTATGCACACGTACATAACAGAAAATGCACAGAATAGTAAGTAATGCATTCAGCTGAAACGAGTGTGCCATTGAATTTTCCCCCAAATTACTACTTGCTCACTTCATGTAACCATTTATAATAAACATTCCATATGATATCGAGTAGTCTGCAGCAAGTTTTATGAGTGTGCTACTGAATTTGGTAAAGTTACACTAAGCAGTATCACCCGTTGATCATAATGTTATTCCAGTGTTTCAAAGCAATACAAAGCTAAAGGCTGTTTAAAATTAAATGCACTGTAGTTGGTTCTTGAATTCAACATCAGTTTATCTAGTCCATTGCTGTGAGTATTATTCATTGTGTTTCTATTCAATTACAATTCACTCTAAATAGTTAAGCACATGTACATAATAGAAAATGCACAGAATAGTCAGTAAAGCTTTCAGCTGAAAGGAGTGTACTATTGAATTTTCCCCAAAATTGCTATGTGCTCTCTTCAGGTAACCATGTATAATTAACTTTCGAAATGATATCGAGTTGTCAGCAGCTGATATTATGTGAGTGCTACTGAATTTGGTAAAGTTACACTAAGCAATATCCCCAGTTGCTCATAATGCTACAGAGTTTTATAGATGTACAATGCTAAAGGCTGTTCAAAAGTAAATGCAATGTGGAAGTTTCTTGAATTCACCTTGATTTGATGTACTCCTGTACGCTGATTATTATTCATTCTGTTTCTATTCAATTACAATTCACTATGAATACATATGCACATGTACATAACAGAAAATGCACAGAATAGTAAGTAATGCATTCAGCTGAAACGAGTGTACTATTGGATTTTCCCCAAAATTACTATTTGCTCACTTCATGTAATTATGTATAATAGACATTGCATATGATATCGAGTTGTCTGCAGCAAGTATTATGTGTGTGCTACTGAATTTGGTAAAGTTACACTAAGCAGTATCACCCGTTGATCATAATGTTATTCAAGTGTTTCAAAGCAATACAAAGCTAAAGGCTGTTTAAAATTAAATGCACTGTAGTTGGTTCTTGAATTCAACATCAGTTTATCTAGTCCATTGCTGTGAGTATTATTCATTGTGTTTCTCTTAAATTACAATTCACTCTAAATAGTTATGCACATGTACATAATAGAAAATGCACAGAATAGTCAGTAAAGCTTTCAGCTGAGAAGAGTGTACTATTGAATTTTCCCCAAAATTACGATGTGCTCTCTTAAGGTAACCATGTATAATTAACTTTCGAAATGATATCGGGTTGTCAGCAGCTGATATTATGTGGGTGCTACTGAATTTGGTAAAGTTACACTAAGCAATATCCCCAGTTGCTCATAATGCTACTCCAGAGTTTCATAGCTGAAGAATGCTAAAGGCTGTTCAAAAGTAAATGCAATGTGGAAGTTTCTTGAATTCAACTTGATTTTATGTACTCCTGTGCGCTGATTATTATTCATTCTGTTTCTATTCAATTACAATTCACTATGAATACATATGCACATGTACATAACAGAAAATGCACAGAATAGTAAGTAATGCATTCAGCTGAAACGAGTGTACTATTGGATTTTCCCCAAAATTACTATTTGCTCACTTCATGTAATTATGTATAATAGACATTCCATATCATATCGAGTTGTCTGCAGCAAGTATTATGTGTGTGCTACTGAATTTGGTAAAGTTACACTAAGCAGTATCACCCGTTGATCATAATGTTTTTCCAGTGTTTCAAAGCAATACAAAGCTAAAGGCTGTTTAAAATTAAATGCACTGTAGTTGGTTCTTGAATTCAACATCAGTTTATCTAGTCCATTGCTGTGAGTATTATTCATTGTGTTTCTCTTAAATTACAATTCACTCTAAATAGTTATGCACATGTACATAATAGAAAATGCACAGAATAGTCAGTAAAGCTTTCAGCTGAAAGGAGTGTACTATTGAATTTTCCCCAAAATTACTATGTGCTCTCTTCATGTAACCATGTACACTTAACTTTCCAAATGATATCGAGTTGTCAGCAGCTGATATTATGTGGGTGCTACTGAATTTGGTAAAGTTACACTAAGCAATATCCCCAGTTGCTCATAATGCTACTCCAGAGTTTCATAGCTGTAGAATGCTAAAGGGTGTTCAAAAGTAAATGCAATGTGAAAGGTTCTTGAATTCAACTTGATTTTATGTACTCCTTTGCGCTGATTATTTTTCATTCTGTTTCTATTCAATTACAATTCACTATGAATAGTTATGCACACGTACATAACAGAAAATGCACAGAATAGTAAGTAATGCATTCAGCTGAAACGAGTGTACTATTGGATTTTCCCCAAAATTACTATTTGCTCACTTCATGAAATTATGTATAATAGACATTCCATATGATATCGAGTAGTCTGCAGCAAGTTTTATGTGTGTGCTACTGAATTTGGTAAAGTTTCACTAAGCAGTATCACCCGTTGATCATAATGATATTCCTGTGTTTCAAAGCAATACAAAGCTAAAGGCTGTTTAAAATTAAATGCACTGTAGTAGGTTCTTGAATTCAACATCAGTTTATCTAGTCCATTGCTGTGAGTATTATTCATTGTGTTTCTATTCAATTACAATTCACTCTAAATAGTTATGCACATGTACATAATATAAAATGCACAGAATGTTCAGTAAAGCTTTCAGCTGAAATGGGTGTACTATTGAATTTTCCCCAAAATTACTTTGTGCTCTCTTCATGTAACCATGTATACTTAACTTTCCAAATGATATCGAGTTGTCAGCAGCTGATATCATGTGGGTGCTACTGAATTTGGTAAAGTTACACTAAGCAATATCCCCAGTTGCTCATAATGCTACTCCAGAGTTTCATAGCTGTAGAATGCTATAGGCTGTACAAAAGTAAATGCAATGTGGAAGGTTCTTGAATTCAACTTGATTTTATGTACTCCTTTTCGCTGATTATTATTCATTCTGTTTCTATTCAATTACAATTCACTATGAATACTTATGCACATGTACATAACAGAAAATGCACAGAATAGTAAGTAATGCATTGAGCTGAAACGAGAAAACTATTGAATTTTCCCCCAAATTACTACTTGCTCACTTCATGTAACCATTTATAATAAACATTCCATATGATATCGAGTAGACTGCAGCAAGTTTTATGTGTGTGCTACTGAATTTGGTAAAGTTACACTAAGCAGTATCACCCGTTGATCATAATGTTATTCCAGTGTTTCAAAGCAATACAACGCTAAAGGCTCTTTAAAATTAAATGCACTGTAGTAGGTTCGTGAATTCAACACCAGCTTATCTAGTCCATTGCTGTGAGTATTATTCATTGTGTTTCTATTCAATTACAATTCACTCTAAATAGTTATGCACATGTACATAATAAAAATGCACAGAATAGTCAGTAAAGCTTTCAGCTGAGAGGAGTGTACTATTGAATTTTCCCCAAAATTACTATTTGCTCTCTTCATGTAACCATGTATAATTAACTTTCCAAATGATATCGAGTTGTCAGCAGCAGATATTCTGTGGGTGCTACTGAATTTACTAGTTACACTAAGCAATATACCCAGTTGCTCATAATGCTACTCCAGAGTTTCATAGCTGTAGAATGCTAAAGGGTGTTCAAAAGTAAATGCAATGTGAAAGGTTCTTGAATTCAACTTGATTTTATGTACTCCTTTGCGCTGATTATTTTTCATTCTGTTTCTATTCAATTACAATTCACTATGAATAGTTATGCACACGTACATAACAGAAAATGCACAGAATAGTAATGCATTCAGCTGAAACGAGTGTGCTATTGAATGTTCCCCCAAATTACTATTTGCTCACTTCATGTAACCATTTATAATAAACATTCCATATGATATCGAGTAGTCTGCAGCAAGTTTTATGTGTGTGCTACTGAATTTGGTAAAGTTACACCTAGCAGTATCACCCGTTGATCATAATGTTATTCCAGTGTTTCAAAGCAATACAAAGCTAAAGGCTGTTTAAAATTAAATGCACTGTAGTTGGTTCTTGAATTCAACATCAGTTTATCTAGTCCATTGCTGTGAGTATTATTCATTGTGTTTCTATTCAATTACAATTCACTCTAAATAGTTATGCACATGTACATAATAGAAAATGCACAGAATAGTCAGTAAAGCTTTCAGCTGAAAGGAGTGTATTACTGAATTTTCCCCAAAATTACTATGTGCTCTCTTCATGTAACCATGTATCATAAACTTTCCAAATGATATCGAGTTGTCAGCAGCTGATATTATGTGGGTGCTACTGAATTTGGTAAAGTTACACAAAGCAATATTCCCAGTTGCTCATAATGCTACTCCAGATTTTCATAGCTGTAGAATGCTAAAGGCTGTTCAAAAGTAAATGCAATGTAGAAGTTTCTTGAATTCAACTTGAATTTATGTACTCCTTTGCGCTGATTATTTTTCATTCTGTTTCTATTCAATTACAATTCACTATGAATAGTTTTGCACACGTACATAACAGAAAATGCACAGAATAGTAAGTAATGCATTCAGCTGAAACGAGTGCCCTATTGGATTTTCCCCAAAATTACTATTTGCTCACTTCATGTAATTATGTATAATAGACATTCCATATGATATCGAGTAGTCTGCAGCAAGTTTTATGTGTGTGCTACTGAATTTGGTAAAGTTACACTAAGCAGTATCACCCGTTGATCATAATGTTATTCCTGTGTTTCAAAGCAATACAAAGCTAAAGGCTGTTTAAAATTAAATGCACTGTAGTTGGTTCTTGAATTCAAAATCAGTTTATCTAGTCCATTGCTGTGAGTATTATTCATTGTGTTTCTATTCAATTACAATTCACTCTAAATAGTTATGCACATGTACATAATAGAAAATGCACAGAATAGTCAGTAAAGCTTTCAGCTGAAAGGAGTGTACGAATGAATTTTCCCCAAAATTACTATGTGCTCTCTTCAGGTAAGCATGTATAATTAACTTTCCAACTGATATCGAGTTGTCAGCAGCTGATATTATGTGGGTTCTACTGAATTTAGAAGTCACACTAAGCAATATTCCCAGTTGCTCATAATGCTACTCCAGAGTTTCATAGCTGTACAATGCTAAAGGCTGTTCAAAAGTTAATGCAATGTGGAAGGTTCCTGAATTCAACTTGATTTTATGTACTCCTTTGCGCAGATTATTTCTCATTCTGTTTCTATTCAATTACAATTGACTATGAATAGTTATGCACACGTACATAACAGAAAATGCACAGAATAGTAAGTAATGCATTCAGCTGAAACGAGTGTGCTATTGAATTTTCCCCCAAAATACTATTTGCTCACTTCATGTAACCATTTATAATAAACATTCCATATGATATCGAGTAGTCTGCAGCAAGTTTTATGTGTGTGTTACTGAATTTGGTAAAGTTACACTAAGCAGTATTACCCGTTGATCATAATGTTATTCCAGTGTTTCAAAGCAATACAAAGCTAAAGGCTGTTTAAAATTAAATGCACTGTAGTTGGTTCTTGAATTCAACATCAGTTTATCTAGTCCATTGCTGTGAGTATTATTCATTGTGTTTCTATTCAATTACAATTCACTCTAAATAGTTAAGCACATGTACATAATAGAAAATGCACAGAATAGTCAGTAAAGATTTCAGCTGAGAGGAGTGTACTATTGAATTTTCCCCAAAATTACTATGTGCTCTCTTCATGAAACCATGTATAATTAACGTTCCAAATGATATCGAGTTGTCAGCAGCAGATATTCTGTGGGTGCTACTGAATTTACTAGTTACACTAAGCAATATACCCAGTTGCTCATAATGCTACAGAGTTTTATAGATGTACAATGCTAAAGGCTGTTCAAAAGTAAATGCAATGTGGAAGGTTCTTGAATTCAACTTGATTTTATGTACTCCTTTGCGCTGATTATTTTTCATTCTGTTTCTATTCAATTACATTTCACTATGAATAGTTATGGACACGTACATAACAGAAAATGCACAGAATAGTAAGTAATGCATTCAGCTGAAACGAGTGTGCTATTGAATTTTCCCCCAAAATACTATTTGCTCACTTCATGTAACCATTTATAATAAACATTCCATATGATATCGAGTAGTCTGCAGCAAGTTTTATGTGTGTGCTACTGAATTTGGTAAAGTTACACTAAGCAGTATTACCCGTTGATCATAATGTTATTCCAGTGTTTCAAAGCAATACAAAGCTAAAGGCTGTTTAAAATTAAATGAACTGTAGTTGGTTCTTGAATTCAACATCAGTTTATCTAGTCCATTGCTGTGAGTATTATTCATTGTGTTTCTATTCAATTACAATTCACTCTAAATAGTTAAGCACATGTACATAATAGAAAATGCACAGAATAGTCAGTAAAGCTTTCAGCTGAAAGGAGTGTACTATTGAATTTTCCCCAAAATTGCTATGTGCTCTCTTCAGGTAACCATGTATAATTAACTTTCGAAATGATATCGAGTTGTCAGCAGCTGATATTATGTGGGTGCTGCTGAATTTGGTAAAGTTACACTACGCAATATCCCCAGTTGATCATAATGCTACTCCAGAGTTTCGTAGCTGTAGAATGCTAAAGGCTGTTCAAAAGTAAATGCAATGTGGAAGGTTCTTGAATTCAACTTGATTTTATGAACTCCTTTGCGCTGATTATTATTCATTCTGTTTCTATTCAATTACAATTCACTATGAATGCTTATGCACATGTACATAACAGAAAATGCACAGAATAGTAAGTAATGCATTCAGCTGAAACTAGTGTACTATTGGATTTTCCCCAAAATTACTATTTGCTCTCTTCATGTAAACATGTATAATTAACTTTCCAAATGATATCGAGTTGCCAGCAGCAGATATTCTGTGGGTGCTACTGAATTTACTAGTTAGACTAAGCAATATCCCCAGTTGCTCATAATGCTACTCCAGAGTTTCATAGCTGTAGAATGCTAAAGGCTGTTCAAAAGTAAATGCAATGTTGAAGGTTCTTGAATTCAACTTGATTTTATGTACTCATTTGCGCTGATTATTATTCATTCTGTTTCTATTCAATTACAATTCACTATGAATACATATGCACATGTACATAACAGAAAATGCACAGAATAGTAAGTAATGCATTCAGCTGAAACGAGTGTACTATTGGATTTTCCCCAAAATTACTATTTGCTCACTTCATGTAATTATGTATAATAGACATTCCATATGATATCGAGTAGTCTGCAGCAAGTTTTATGTGTGTGCTACTGAATTTGGTAAAGTTACACTAAGCAGTATCACCCGTTGATCATAATGTTATTCCAGTGTTTCAAAGCAATACAAAGCTAAAGGCTGTTTAAAATTAAATGCACTGTAGTTGGTTCTTGAATTCAACATCAGTTTATCTAGTCCATTGCTGTGAGTAGTATTCATTGTGTTTCTATTCAATTACAATTCACTCTAAATTGTTATGCACATGTACATAATAGAAAATGCACAGAACAGTCAGTAAAGCTTTCAGCTGAAAGGAGTGTACTATTGAATTTTCCCCAAAATTACTATGTGCTCTCTTCAGGTAACCATGTATAATTAACTTTCGAAATGATATCGAGTTGTCAGCAGCTGATATTATGTGTGTGCTACTGAATTTGGTAAAGTTACACTAAGCAATATCCCCAGTTGCTCATAATGCTACAGAGTTTTATAGCTGTAGAATGCTAAAGGCTGTTCAAAAGTAAATGCAATGTGGAAGGTTCTTGAATTCAACTTGATTTTATGTACTCATTTGCGCTGATTATTATTCATTCTGTTTTTATTCAATTACAATTCACTATGAATAGATATGCACATGTACATAACAGAAAATGCACAGAATAGTAAGTAATGCATTCAGCTGAAACGAGTGTACTATTGGATTTTCCCCAAAATTACTATTTGCTCACTTCATGTAATTATGTATAATAGACATTCCATATGATATCGAGTAGTCTGCAGCAAGTTTTATGTGTGTGCTACTGAATTTGGTAAAGTTGCACTAAGCAGTATCTCCCGTTGATCATAATGTTATTCCAGTGATTCAAAGCAATACAAAGCTAAAGGCTGTTTAAAATTAAATGCACTGTAGTTGGTTGTTGAATTCAACATCAGTTTATCTAGTCCATTGCTGTGAGTAGTATTCTTTGTGTTTCTATTCTATTACAATTCACTCTAAATAGTTATGCACATGTACATAATAGAAAATATACAGAATAGTCAGTAAAGCTTTCAGCTGAAAGGAGTGTACTCTTGAATTTTCCCCAAAATTACTATGTGCTCTCTTCAGGTAACCATGTATAATTAACTTTCGAAATGATATCGAGTTGTCAGCAGCTGATATTATGTGGGTGCTACTGAATTTGGTAAAGTTACACTAAGCAATATCCCCAGTTGCTCATAATGCTACTCCAGAGTTTCATAGCTGAAGAATGCTAAAGGCTGTTCAAAAGTAAATGCAATGTGGAAGTTTCTTGAATTCAACTTGATTTTATGTACTCATTTGCGCTGATTATTATTCATTCTGTTTCTATTCAATTACAATTCACTATGAATACATATGCACATGTACATAACAGAAAATGCACAGAATAGTAAGTAATGCATTCAGCTGAAACGAGTGTACTATTGGATTTTCCCCAAAATTACTATTTGCTCACTTCATGTAATTATGTAGAATAGACATTCCATATGATATCGAGTAGTCTGCAGCAAGTTTTATGTGTGTGCTACTGAATTTGATAAAGTTACACAAAGCAATATCACCAGTGGATCATAATGTCATTCCCGTGTTTCAAAGCAATACAAAGCTAAAGGGTGTTTAACATTGAATGCACTGTAGTAGGTTCTTGAATTCAACATCAGTTTATCTAGTCCATTGCTGTGAGTATTATTCATTGTGTTTCTATTCAATTACAATTCACTCTAAATAGTTATGCACAAGTACATAATAGAAAATACACAGAATATTCAGTAAAGCGTTCAGCTGAAAGGAGTGTAGTATTGAATTTTCCCCAAAATTACTATGTGCTCTCTTCAGGTAACCATGTATAATTAACTTTCGAAATGATATCGAGTTGTCAGCAGCTGATATTATGTGGGTGCTGCTGAATTTGGTAAAGTTACACTAAGCAATATCCCCAGTTGATCATAATGCTACTCCAGAGTTTCGTAGCTGTAGAATGCTAAAGGCTGTTCAAAAGTAAATGCAATGTGGAAGGTTCTTGAATTCAACTTGATTTTATGAACTCCTTTGCGCTGATTATTATTCATTCTGTTTCTATTCAATTACAATTCACTATGAATGCTTATGCACATGTACATAACAGAAAATGCACAGAATAGTAAGTAATGCATTCAGCTGAAACGAGTGTACTATTGGATTTTCCCCAAAATTACTATGTGCTCTCTTCAGGTAACCATGTATAATTAACTTTCGAAATGATATCGAGTTGTCAGCAGCTGATATTATGTGGGTGCTACTGAATTTGGTAAAGTTACACTAAGCAATATCCCCAGTTGCTCATAATGCTACTCCAGAGTTTCATAGCTGAAGAATGCTAAAGGCTGTTCAAAAGTAAATGCAATGTGGAAGGTTCTTGAATTCAACTTGATTTTATGTACTCCTTTGATTATTATTCATTCTGTTTCTATTCAATTACATTTCACTATGAATAGTTATGCACACGTACATAACAGAAAATGCACAGAATAGTAAGTAATGCATACAGCTGAAACGAGTGTACTATTGAATTTTCCCCCAAATTACTATTTGCTCACTTCATGTAACCATTTATAATAAACATTCCATATGATATCGAGTAGTCTGCAGCAAGTTTTATGTGTGTGCTACTGAATTTGGTAAAGTTACACTTAGCAGTATCACCCGTTGATCATAATGTTATTCCAGTGTTTCAAAGCAATACAACGCTAAAGGCTGTTTAAAATTCAAAGCACTGTAGTAGGTTCGTGAATTCAACACCAGCTTATCTAGTCCATTGCTGTGAGTATTATTCATTGTGTTTCTATTCAATTACAATTCAGTTTAAATAGTTATGCACATGTACATAATAGAAAATGCACAGAATAGTAAGTAATGCATTCAGCTGAAACGAGTGTACTATTGGATTTTCCCCAAAATTACTATGTGCTCTCTTCATGTAACCATGTATAATTAACTTTCCAAATGATATCGAGTTGTCAGCAGCAGATATTCTGTGGGTGCTACTGTATTTACTAGTTACACTAAGCAATATACCCAGTTGCTCATAATGCTACAGAGTTTTATAGATGTACAATGCTAAAGGCTGTTCAAAAGTAAATGCAATGTGGAATGTTCTTGAATTCAACTTGATTTTATGTACTCCTTTGCGCTGATTATTTTTCATTCTGTTTCTATTGAATTACAATTCACTATGAATAGTTATGCACACGTACATAACAGAAAATGCACAGAATAGTAAGTAATGCATTCAGCTGAAACGAGTGTACTATTGGATTTTCCCCAAAATTACTATTTGCTCACTTCATGTAATTATGTAGAATAGACATTCCATATGATATCGAGTAGTCTGCAGCAAGTTTTATGTGTGTGCTACTGAATTTGGTAAAGTTACACTAAGCAGTATCACCCGTTGATCATAATGTTATTCCAGTGTTTCAAAGCAATACAAAGCTGAAGGCTGTTTAAAATTAAATGCACTGTAGTTGGTTCTTGAATTCAACATCAGTTTATCTAGTCCATTGCTGTGAGTAGTATTCATTGTGT